>NC_048267.2:27552784-28177784 GCF_005286985.2 Setaria viridis | reverse complement strand
CTATCCATTGGAGTAGCATCTTGTGGTCTTGATTCATAGTTTCCAAGGTTGCACGGGGTAGATGGTTTCCACAAGTATGTTCCCTTTTCCAATAGGCACCCATTGAAGGGTACATAAAAAGATACTATGCTAAATCCGATAAAAGAAATGGTAAAGAGAAGTAGATAATAGTATTCCCTATGGTCAATTCATTCTATGGTGCCCTCGGTCCCAAAATGCCCCTAACCTATCTTGGTCTGTGTCCAGTTGGACCAACCCTGACTCAATGAGCCTCGACCTTGCCACTTTTAGTGGGTTTCATTCTCCATAAATGGCATGCCACATAAGCAAATATAGTGACATGGCATCAAAGTTATGAAGAGAGAGAAAGAATAAGTTTCATCCCCATGAAACTATGCTACACGGTTACCAACGTAATGAAACTCTTCTACATCATTGAGTGTCTGTTTGGGTTGGGAGGCTTATTATAAGCAACTTAAAGTTGCTTAAAGTTGCTTATTGTAGTTGCTTATTTTTAGCTCTAGGTTTTTGGTTTGGGTTGCTTATCTGCATTAAATGAGGCTGCTATTGACATATTTAGCCCTAATAAGTACATGCCATCCCATTTCAATTATACCCCTAATAATTACCCTGGCCCTTGGCGCCAATTCCAGGAGCTGCCTGGCCCTTGGCGCCAAATGAACTTGGCGCCAATTCCAGTATGTTGGCTGCCATGGTGCTAGGAGCCAGCATTTTGATCTGTTCTTCGGAGTTTTTTTTGGCTGCCACGGTGCTGGGAGCCAAATTTTTTATTCAAATCAAATGTTGTTCAACATTCTACAAATAACATAGTTACAAAGCAATAAAGCTACGATCTATAAAACAGTCCATCGGCAATCCAATCTCTAAATTGGTTCATGTCCTGATCTTCGTCCCCGTGTTGAGTAGTATCCACATTATTTTGTGACGACGATGCGTCCGAAGGTGCCACATAGCATTCATCATGATCTGCCCTCTCAAAGTCCACATCAGCAAGTGCACTCTCTCTAATGAAGTTATGAATTGCCATGCAAGCGATAATTATGTTGCTTTGCTTTGCCATTGGATATGCCGGTAAATCACGCAAAATACGCCATTTGTTTTTCAAAACTCCAAAAGACCTCTCAATCACATTCCTTAGTGATGAATGGGCATAATTGAAAAGCTCTTTTTTACCTCTTGGGAGTGGTCCTTGTCGAAACTCTGGGATATGATATTTCGTATCCTTGTATGATGAAAGATAACCTGGTCTGTTTGGGTACCCAGAGTCCACCAGATAAAATTTTCCTGCACAATCATTTATTTTCGTGTTATATTCAACCAATGGATAGCTATTGTGACAAGTATTGGATCATAGAATAGGGAAGCACCTTCAGGCGGATGAAGAAACTTGTCGCCGTACTTGATCAATGCATCTTTGAAGACTCTCATGTCATGCACCGATCCAGGCCATCTGGCGACAACAAAAGTAAATCTCATGTCGAAATCACATATTGCTAATACATTCTGGTTGGTGTACCCATGTCGTCCCGTATGTTGAACAACCTTATCCACTAGCACAACAATAGGCACATGTGTTCCATCTATTGCTCCAATGAAATTATCAAAGTAGGGGGAGAGCCGTGGTGATTGCAGTCTATGATGCACGGTACTAAATGTTGGGTCCAATGGTCTAATGATATCACCTGCTAGGTTGCAAACACTACGCAATACTTTCTCAAACTTTCTACTGCATGTTTCAATTGACCTAACAAAACGATCCTTAACTTGCCTCATGCTTTGAGGGGCACCGCAAATCCACACAAACATAGCTAAAGACTCTACTGATGTCATCCTCCTTGTTGACTTTAACCCATAAGATTGGACTAGGATATTGTGTAGCCTATCAAACACATCCCTACTCATCCTAAACATGTTGTAGCAAGATGTTCTATTTCCTAGTGTAGTAATAACCCATTCATAACCAGTTTGGTTTGCAACCCTATATTTAGCTTTGTTTAGGTATGTGTTGTAATAATACATACCGACAGCTGCACAAATAGTAGCAAGTGCCCTCCTCCTCCTCCCCCTTCTTTTCAGCCACTCTTCATCGGAAGCAGACGACGATGAAGAGTGATCAGTAGGAATCTGTACAAACAAAATAAAAATGATCAGACTTCATGAACACAAATCACAAATAACTAAAATGGCTCACAAATACAACACATGACACATAAATCTTATCATAAATATAACAGATAACACACAACTGGGATGACAAATATAACAGATGTCACAAGTCTGATGGGTTCACAAAATAAAATTGCTCACACATAACAAGGGTTCACAAAACAAGATAGTTCAAATAGTTCAAACATTATTTTCGGTTCCTCTCAAGCAACTTCAATCTAAGTGGTCAGTAGCTTGACTTGTTCCTGATGCACTTCATTTTCAGCCATGTCAACCTAGCTTCATTTGTGTTAATGTTGGAAAAAACAGTTCGGTTGTATCTTGTGGCAAACAACTCAGTGGCCATGAAAAATTCTTCTGTACCATCTGATGCTCCACATTCCCTTGCCATGTTGATGCTTTGTTCTATCTCATAATTTTCCCTTTCCTGAATTTTCCATCTTTCTTGCATCTCCATCTCCTTTTCCTTCCTCCTGTATTCCATCTCCATCTCCTTTTGCTTCATCCTTGCTTCCATCTCCATTTCCCTCTGCTTCATCTTTAACTCCATCTTAACTCTTATTGTGTTTGAGTCTTCAGAGGTGTCAGCTTGCATGGTGTGGACAAGACCCTTGAATATGTGTAGGAACTGATTTTTCCCCTTCTTTAGCGGACTAGATGCTGTATCTTTTGTGCTAGAACTCCTCTTGCGACTGCTATTACTCAATGGGCTTGCATAGACATCAGTTCCATCTTTGTCAAGGTCAAGATCATCTTCTGGTACATCAGTTCCATATTTCTCAAGGTCAAGATCATCATCTGGTACATCTCCAGGTACGGTCGACGAATTCCCATCCACAACCACTTTCTGGTACATCTCTTGTAAGTCATCAATATAGTATGACATATATCTTGAAAATATCATGCACTCTGAACTCTGTAATACAAAAGAAAACAGCAATTAAGATCTTTCACAAACATATAACCTTATACTGAAATTTCTTCAGGAAACCAAAATACCTTAATGTTATTTTTCCACCACTGCTCGTCAGCTATAATGGCACCATTTTCTTTTCTACCTAATCCTGACTGTGACATTGCAAACTTATAGAATTCATAAAGTTTCTTGCATTGTGTCCATCTATTTCTGAATTGTTTGGGGGCATGGTTCAGGTTTGTCCTTTCTTTGAATTTTTGTACAATTTCTTTGTAACCCCTTGTATTCATCTTCCTACCTGGGCAATTTCCTAGCCTTATTTGCTCGACAAATAGTTCACAAAAGATACCGGTATTTTTTGCGCTCCAATTTGTCTTGTCATACTTGTTCTAACACATAACATGGGAAGATAAATATAGCTCAAATTGTTCTTTTCTAACACACATGACTATGGAAAGGTAGCTAAGATAAGAATGCTTACAAAAGGTAAGGAGTCAACATCTTCATCATCCATCTCTTCTTCATCCACCGTATTTGTGAACGATGGAAAGTTTCTTGCACCTGAATTAGATGTGCCACGTCTGCAGCCACTGAATTGAGATAACCTTCCCCGTACTGGTGGACGAAGGGGAGGACTTGCACCTACAGTTTTGAAAATATGGTCCAAACAATAAGCACACAGTTAAATAGATCATGATTGTTGCACACACTTTATGCACACACTTCATGGAAAAAAATCAGATCAGGACTGAGTTTGAATTCTTAATTGAGTCAAATAACTAAATTGTATCAAATAACTTAATCAGAATTGTACATTAGAATTGCACACACTCAATTCTGATTGTTTCTAAATGGAGTGAAATAACTAAATTGCACACACAAATAACTAAATTAGAAATAACTAATTGAGTGAAACAACTAAATCAGAAATGTACATTAGAATTGCACACAATCAAGTCTGATAGTTTCTAAATTGAGTCAAATAACTAAATTGCACACACAATTCTAATTGAGTGTGCAATTCTAATTGAGTCAAATAACTAAATTGCTTCTGATTAATTGCTTCTGATTAATTGTTTCAAGTTCTAATTGAGTCAAATAACTAATTGAGTGAAACAACTAAATCAGAATTGTTTGTGAATTCTCGTCAAATGCCTAAATTGTTTGAAGGCTCCCAACATTAGAATTGCACAACACATGGCATCTACAACATTTGTACAAACAACTAACCATACCTACAGTAGCATTGGACATTAGCATTGGAACATGTCTAAATTGTTTCAATTCTCCCAATAGTAGCATTGGACAAGACATGTACAATATATCTAAAAGTCTCCCATACAAATGAACCATACCATAATCATGATGAAGGAAAGAATGTGAACCTGCGGGCGGCGAATGTGAAGCGCTGACACTCTTTCCACGGGCACGGCGACTACCTCGTGTAGCACTCCTTCCCCGGCCGATTGGAACACCACTTGCGCTTTGACGGGGAGGTTGAAACGAGCCTAGTCTCCCGCCATCGTCACGCCCTCTTCCACAATTGAGTAATGCCGAGTACTCATCAATGTAGGGGAATTTCTCTTGCTGCAAGTTGATATCAAGATTCTCCATCCCAACCCTCCCCAACGATACACTAGGAGCTGCCCGTGGTTGCTGCGGCCATTGGGACAGGAGCTCCAACTCATCGGGGTCGGGGACACCAGGGGGTTGAGGGAAGGATGGACCTGTCGAGGATGAGGCCCCCTGCGAAAAAAAAATCACGGTAACCGTCCATGATTTCAGGTTTGGGGTTGGGTTGCGGAACACGGCCGGCGGCGGATCGAGATGTGGCTGGAGGGCCTCGACCGGCGGCGGATCAAGATGTGGCTGGAGGACCTTGGCCGGCAGCGGATGGAGATTCACTTGGATTGAGATTGAACAGGGGGTGGGGCGCCTTGGAGGTGCAGGGCCCGTCGGTGGCGTCGATGCAGAAGGGGGCGGCGCCTTGGATGCGCAAGGGGCCGTCACTGGCTTCGAAGTGCATGGCCCGTCGGCGGCGTGGGTGCGCAAGGGGGGGACGGCGGCAGGCGAAGCTGAATAGTGAGGGGGCGGCGATGGCGGGGACTATGCAGAGGTGGGCGGCGGCGGATAAGGTGCTGTGGCAGGGCTGTCGCCGGTGAGACGGAGGGATGACGCAGGGGCGGAGGGAGTGGAAACGATCGGAGAAGAGGTGGCGCAGGGGCGCCGACGGAGGGATGGCGCAGGGGCGCCGCCGCCAGGGATGGCGCACGGGACGCAGGGGAGCGAGTTCTGGTGGAGAGAACGAGAGAGAGAAAGGGGATATGGGGGGAGAGAGTGCGGACGGGGGGAGAGAGAAAGGGGATCTAGGGGGAGAGAGTGTGGACGGGGGAAGAGAGAAAGGGGGAGTAAATGAGGGTAGGGGTAAAGAGCACCTCATAAGCAAAATAAGCAGCTCTTGTGTTGCTTATGTGCTTATTTTAAGCAACCTCATAAGCAAGAGTGATTGGTTTCATAAGCAACTTATTTGCTTATTTTAAGTTGCTTATGCATAAGCATGTGAAACCAAACAGGCCCTGAGAGTTATAGTTTCATTTCATCCCATCTCTTATCTAGGGCCTGTTTGGATACTCTGTGTTAAAGTTTAACAAGTGTTAAAGTTTTAACACTCTCAAATAGAGTGCTAAAGTTTAACATATTGGGGTGTTTGGATGGTGTGTTAAACTTTAACACCTTTGGTGGAAAATGACTCCATGCCCCCTCATTTATGGCCGGCGAAGAGAGAGGGAGGAGAGAGAAGGGGGTAATGGTGGAAAAAAGTGGAGAGGGAGCCCACTTTTAGGCCCTGTTTGGGAAGGGGGTGTTAAAGTTTAACACCCCACTTTTAACACTTTTTAACACTTTCCTATCCAAACACTTGTGTTAAAAGTTGGGTGTTAAAGTTTAACACCCCATTTTTCATAAACACATGGAGGGGGTGTTAAAACTTGCTAAAGGTGTTAAAAGTGGTCCCCCTCTCCACTTTTTCCCAGGTTAACCCTTCTCTCTCCTCCCTCTCTCTCCGCCGGCCATAAATGAGGGGGCAATGGAGTCATTTCCCACCAAAGGTGTTAAAGTTTAACAAGTTTAACAACTTTTAACACCCCCTTGAGGTGTTTATAAAATTGGGGGTGTTAAACTTTAACACATCCCTTTTAACACATGTGTTTGGGAGGCAATGTGATAAAAAAATATTAAAAGTGGGGTGTTAAATTTTAATACCCCATATCCAAACAGGACCCTAATCAAATACTTCCACATCATGCATGAGCTAAATTCTATCACTGACGTTGGAAAACATAAAATGAAACCTTGCATTGTAGGAGTTATTTCATTCTTGATTTCATCATGCTATAGATGATGTGGCAGTTTTGTAAAGAGCGAAATGTGCCATATCATAAATTCTTCATGGATATTTAAACTTTGCGACACTGACAACCGTGTAACAATATTTAAAAAAACAATCGTTTAACAAAAAGCCAACATTATTAGCCTTTGTTTTTTTTTTCTGGCTTAGGTTTGATGGTCACGCAGCTGAAGAATCTTGATTCTCCAGCTCGATTGGTCAGTTTCACCCCACGAGCTGTCCCAACTCCTAATTGACAAAAGATGGCTGCAAATTCGCTTGGCGTTGATGCTGCCGCGCAGGATCATGCACAGGCGTGCGACCGTCAACGGGTCGCGCGCGTCTCCTTCTAGAAGGTCGCCTGCTTAATTAAATCCTCCCCGCTATGCCAGTCAACAGATCCTCTTCCATTTTCCCATACGAAAACAGCTCGCCTTCTAGAAGCGACAAGCGGCCAGCCCTGCGCCCCTGCCCTGCAGCACAAGCAGCGACCGCACCAGGCGGCCAGGCGCCCGGGGCGGCGCGGGTTCGGCGCGGCGAGGTGTCTTGGCAGCCAAGCGGCCTCCCGGACCCCACTCCTCTGACCGTCACGACCGCGAGCCAACCCGGTTTCGTTCCGTTCCAACGCATCACCCCTACAAAAACCCCCACCGAGGTGCTCTCTCCGCCTCGGCAGCCTTCCGCCGTTAAACGGGGAAAGCGCACGCACGCACCCCAAGAAGAACGCACGGGAATCCGCTCGGCGTTGGAGCGGGATTGGCAGGGGATTAGCATTTAGGAATTAGGAGGCGGCGGCGGGGGAGAAGCCGAGTAGGAAGAGGAGGAGGAGGAGGAGGAGGAGGAGGGGTACGGAGATGGACGCGGCGGGGGACATCCAGAAGGTGGCGAGCATGCGGCGGGGGGACAGCGGGTCCATGTGGCGGCGCGGGGACGACGTGTTCTCGCGCTCGTCCAGGGAGGAGGACGACGAGGAGGCGCTGCGGTGGGCCGCACTCGAGAAGCTGCCCACCTACGACCGCGTCCGCCGCGCCATCGTCCCGCTCGGCCTCGGCGGCGACGGCGCCGAGGCCGCGGGCGGCGGGAAGGGGGTCGTCGACGTCGACGTGCTCAGCCTCGGCCCGCAGCAGCGCCGGGCGCTGCTGGAGCGCCTCGTGCGCGTCGCCGACGAGGACAACGAGCGCTTCCTGCTCAAGCTCAAGGACCGCGTCGACAGGTACTGTACTAAGCCGAGCCCTCGCCCGCTCCGCCGCGGTTCACCCTCGCCCGCGTGTTTGACGATTTGGGTTGGCGCAGGGTCGGGATCGACATGCCCACGATCGAGGTGCGGTTTCAGAACCTCGAGGCGGAGGCCGAGGTGCGCGTCGGCAGCAGCGGCCTCCCCACCGTTCTCAACTCCATCGTCAACACGGTCGAGGTACGCGCGCGGCCATCGCGCCGGTTCGTTCGTGCGTTGTGAGATTTCCGCCTGTGTATGTGATAGCGAAGGACGATTGCTGATTTTGAATTTGCGATTGGTGTGCGCCTCTTGTTCGACTCAGGAAGCGGCGAACGCGCTGCACTTACTGCCCAGTAGGAAGCGGACGATGCCCATCCTCCACGACGTCAGCGGAATCATCAAGCCTCGCAGGTAGTGGAGTAAAATGTTCGCTCTTCGTGTTTTGTTCTCCTTATTAAGCATGTCAAATTGTTTTCTTACCTACAGAGATGATGAGATGTTCCTTTCAACATCTAGAATAATCCTATTGGTGTTTGTCTTGTGTTGGAGACTGGATTATTTAAAGTAATCTGGGACTCTAAGGATTCGATTTCTTCTCTTCTTCAACCAGTCAACCTCACGTTCTTTACGTTGGTGCAGGATGACCCTTCTGTTAGGCCCACCCGGATCAGGGAAGACCACTTTGCTGCTCGCGTTGGCCGGAAGGCTTGACAAAGACCTCAAGGTAGTGAAAATGGAGTGCCATACTGCAGTTATTTGCAATGATTATGCCTTCGAGAAACCAATCTGTATCCCCTCGTTACCGCATTTCATCAAAATCTCTTTTGTTCTCAACTTATGCACAAAAATGGGCAGCCAAGATTAGAAACAGAGCACTTTAGGTCGGCAACTGCTGAAATGCTGTAAGGATTAGCAAAAATATACAGTGCCTAATGTGATGAGATACTGTGCAGGTTACGGGCAAAGTGACCTACAATGGGCACGAGATGACGGAGTTTGTTCCAGAGAGGACGTACATCAGCCAGCATGACCTCCACATCGGAGAGATGACTGTGAGGGAGACGCTTGCATTCTCAGCACGTTGCCAGGGTGTTGGCTCCCGCTTTGGTACAATTCTGAGCAACTAGTCACGCGAGCACATGCATATTCATTTGTTCGGCTTGCCTACTGTGTGGGATTTGCATGGTTTCGCTGATATGCTTATCAGGTTTAGCTCCTTTCCTTTTATGTTGTTAGATATGCTGACTGAGCTATCGAGGCGAGAGAAGGCGGCCAATATCAAGCCTGATGCTGATATTGATGCATTCATGAAGGCAAGCGAACCCTAAATCCAGTAGATCTCCCATCTTTTGATTATATTTTCATGAATTTTTAACCAAAAGAATCAAAACTGAGTACGGTTTTCCTGCTTAATTTAATTAGGCATCTGCAATGGGCGGGCAAGAGGCCAATGTGGTCACTGACTATATTCTGAAGGTACATGCAACTTTTAGTCTCAATCACGACTAATTCTAGTTTCTAGATTGAATTAGCCATGTCTTAATTATGTACACATTACTTGCTGCAGATATTAGGACTAGAGATATGCGCGGACACAATGGTAGGGGATGAGATGCTCAGGGGCATATCTGGTGGACAACGAAAACGTGTTACAACCGGTAAACAGTCCTTTATAACGATTTTAGCTCAAGAACATTGGCTTTTCTGAAGTACTTTATGAGTTCTGAATGATATCATTTGGATGTTTCCTGTAGGCGAGATGCTGGTTGGTCCAGCCAGGGCGCTTTTTATGGATGAGATCTCGACTGGGCTTGATAGCTCCACTACATTCCAGATCGTGAACTCACTCAGGCAGTCCATCCACATCCTCGGTGGCACAGCTGTCATCTCCTTGCTTCAGCCAGCACCTGAGACATACAATCTGTTTGATGACATCATCCTCCTCTCAGATGGCCAGGTTGTGTACCAGGGCCCTCGAGAAGAAGTTCTTGAGTTTTTCGAGTCCCTGGGTTTCAGATGCCCTGAGAGGAAGGGTGTTGCTGACTTCTTGCAAGAAGTATGTGTTGCGCCACCATATTTCAGTATATACATGCATAAAGTTCTTTTGACCATATCTCCTTTGAAATGGTGAGCAGGTGACTTCGAAAAAAGATCAGAAACAGTACTGGGCGCGGCGTGATGAGCCCTACAGGTTTGTGCCGGTGAAGGAATTTGCAACTGCGTTCAAGTCATTCCACGCTGGGAGGGCTATAGCAAATGAACTTGCTGTTCCATTCGACAAGAGCAAAAGCCACCCAGCCGCACTAACCACCACGAGGTATGGTGTGAGTGGCAAGGAGCTGCTGAAAGCAAACATAGACAGGGAGATCCTTCTCATGAAGAGGAACTCTTTTGTCTACATGTTCAGAACTTTCCAGGTAAGTGACGAGTCCAAAAGTATGGTTGATTAGCATGTAAGTAAGAATAACTGAAACATGACTGACTCCTTTGTGCTATGGCATTACAGCTGATGCTGATGTCAATAATTGCAATGACTCTCTTCTTCCGAACGAAGATGAAGCATGACACAGTGACCGATGGGGGCCTCTACATGGGTGCTCTCTTCTTTGGCGTGCTTATGATCATGTTTAATGGTTTCTCTGAGCTGGCACTCACTGTCTTCAAGCTGCCTGTATTCTTCAAACAGAGGGATCTCCTTTTCTTTCCGGCATGGTCCTACACTATACCCTCATGGATCCTCAAGATACCTATCACATTTATCGAGGTTGGCGGTTATGTGTTTTTGACATACTATGTCATTGGATTTGACCCAAATGTCGGCAGGTGAGATCTGCGTGTTTAATGTGTATCCTTACCATTCTTATTACTCTGGCAATGTAATGTGAATGTTCTAACAGTAGTAGTTGCCTTCAGGTTCTTCAAGCAGTATCTGCTTCTGTTAGCAGTCAATCAGATGGCAGCAGCACTCTTCCGGTTTATTGGTGGGGCAGCGAGGAACATGATTGTTGCTAATGTCTTTGCGTCGTTTATGTTGCTTGTTGTCATGGTGTTGGGAGGATTTATTCTAGTAAGAGGTAAGTGCTCTTATTTCTCTCATTGTTATTCTTTCCAATGCAGCTTCTTCATAAACCAATGCTTCTTTGTATTTCGTCTTGCAGAAAAAATAAAGAAATGGTGGATCTGGGGCTACTGGATCTCCCCAATGATGTATGCGCAGAATGCCATTTCAGTGAATGAGATGTTGGGGCACAGCTGGGACAAAATATTGAATGCCACTGCCTCCAATGAGACCCTAGGTGTGCAAGTCCTTAAGTCCCGTGGAGTTTTCACAGAAGCAAAGTGGTACTGGATTGGCTTTGGTGCAATGGTTGGGTTCACCATACTCTTCAATGCTCTCTTCACTCTTGCCCTTACATACCTTAAACGTGAGTAATTCCCAAACTGGATTATTCATTGTTCCTGGATTTTACAATATCGGAACCTGTTAATGATTTTTTCTTGTTTTTTCCCAGCATATGGCAACTCGCGGCCATCAGTATCTGAAGAGGAGCTGAATGAGAAGCATGCCAACATGAAAGGCGAGGTTCTGGATGGCAATCACTTGGTATCTGCAAGAAGTCATCGATCAACAAGAGCCAACACTGAAACTGATTCAGCAATCGGGGAAGATGATTCTTCCCCAGCTAAAAGGGGGATGATCCTTCCATTTGTCCCGCTTTCACTCACGTTTGACAACATCAGATACTCTGTTGACATGCCACAGGTGAAATATAGAAAACTGTTTCTTTTACACTATCAACGAAGGTAATTCATCCCAGTTTGTAATCTTGGTTGTGAAATTGAATTCAGGAAATGAAAGCACAAGGTGTACAAGAAGATCGTCTGGAGCTCCTCAAAGGTGTCAGTGGGTCTTTTAGGCCTGGTGTGCTGACGGCACTAATGGGCGTCAGTGGTGCAGGAAAAACTACTTTGATGGATGTGCTGGCTGGGAGAAAGACAGGTGGATACATTGAAGGAGACATCAGCATTTCAGGATACCCGAAGAAACAAGAGACCTTCGCGCGCATATCAGGATACTGTGAACAAAATGATATCCACTCGCCACAGGTGACAGTCTATGAGTCACTGCTTTTCTCAGCATGGCTCCGGCTTCCCAAGGATGTAGATTCAAACACAAGAAAGGTCAGTTTCACAAAATAGTTGTCTTCCACCATCAGTGGATACTTGGTAGATAGTTGCTTACCTTTATGTGTGCAGATCTTCATTGAGGAGGTGATGGAGCTTGTGGAGCTCAAACCACTGAGGGATTCTTTGGTTGGACTTCCTGGAGTGAATGGCCTGTCAACTGAGCAGAGGAAAAGGCTCACCATTGCTGTGGAGCTTGTTGCAAATCCGTCAATCATCTTTATGGATGAACCAACCTCAGGGCTTGATGCCCGGGCAGCTGCAATTGTGATGCGGACGGTGAGGAACACTGTCGATACTGGTAGGACGGTGGTCTGCACGATACATCAGCCTAGCATTGACATATTTGAAGCATTCGATGAGGTCAGTGAGATTTCACATAAGATATTTCTTCCAACTACCCTCTACTCACTTGGTACCTGTCCTAGATTAGTCATACTGGTTTTGCTGTGGCTGTGGTTTTCTAACCTTGAACTATGATGCAACTTGCAAGGTCTAAAATGTTTGATTAATGCCTGCAGCTTTTCCTGATGAAGCGTGGTGGAGAAGAGATCTATGCTGGTCCACTTGGCCATCATTCTTCAGAGCTTATCAAGTATTTCGAGGTAAAATGATATTACAGGAATCTGAAAACCCATCTATTGAAATTCTTTAAAATTATTACGAAAATCATGTGGTTTCATATTTTCCAGGGGATTCAAGGGGTCAGCAAAATTAAAGATGGCTACAATCCGGCAACATGGATGCTGGAAGTGACTACAGTCTCTCAGGAACAGATTCTTGGTGTGGACTTCAGTGAGATATACAAGAACTCTGAACTGTACCAGTAAGTAAATTCCAATCCTACCTAGTAACTTCATCTTAAAGAGTAACAACTAGGAAAAATGCTAAACAACTAAAAATTACGGTAGGCCAATGTTTTGTAACTTGCCATACTAAAGTTATCCAGCAGAATTAAGTACCGCCAGGGTACATGCTGACGCACTTCGCACTTTTCACTATTACCAACCTTACCTTTTCCAGGGAATTTCTTCAGTAGATGATGTATTGCTCATTATGTTTTACAGGAGGAACAAAGCCTTGATAAAGGAACTAAGCCAACCAGCACCAGGTTCAAGTGACCTGCATTTCCCTAGCAAGTACGCGCAGTCTTCCATCACACAATGCATGGCTTGCCTGTGGAAGCAGAACCTGTCATACTGGAGAAACCCTCCTTACAATACCGTTAGGTTCTTTTTCACCACCATCATTGCTCTTCTCCTGGGCACCATCTTTTGGGACCTTGGTGGCAAAGTGTAAGTCATGCTGAACTGTACCATTGCTTATGGAAAACAAGTGGTGACCTTCAAAATTTTATTGAAATTTTGCTTCTTAATCCAGGAAAACGTCACAAGACTTGTTAAACGCCATGGGATCAATGTACTCTGCGGTGCTGTTCATCGGTGTCATGAACTGTACCTCAGTTCAGCCAGTGGTGGCTGTGGAGCGGACTGTCTTTTACCGTGAAAGAGCTGCGGGCATGTACTCAGCTTTCCCATATGCATTTGGCCAGGTGAATGGTTCTCCAGGAAATCAATTCCATACTGTCCTTTTCTGCTGCTGGTTGTCCCATATTATAGAGAGCATGCCACTGATCGACACGTGTCCTGGCAGGTTGTCATCGAGCTCCCTTACGCATTGGCTCAAGATATCCTATACGGTGTCATAGTGTACTCGATGATCGGCTTCGAGTGGACGGCTGCCAAGTTCTTCTGGTACCTCTTCTTTGGGTACTTCACGCTGCTCTACTTCACATTCTACGGCATGATGGCCGTCGGCCTGACACCAAACTACCACATCGCCTCGATCGTGTCCTCAGCGTTCTACGCCATCTGGAACCTCTTCTCTGGGTTCATCATCCCGCGTCCTGTAAGCCCTCGTCATGACCCTGTTCTTACTCTTGTTTACCAACCATTTCCACAGCTCATTTCCATTCTTTTGCCATCGCTACGTTCAGAGAGTGCCGATTTGGTGGAGGTGGTACTGCTGGATATGCCCCGTGGCGTGGACGCTGTATGGGCTGGTGGTGTCGCAGTTCGGCGATATGATGACGGAGATGGACAACGGCAAGACCGTGAAGGTGTTCATCGAGGACTACTTCGACTTCAAGCACAGCTGGCTGGGGTGGGTTGCCGCAGTGGTCGTGGCGTTCGCGGTTCTCTTTGCTGCCCTGTTCGGCTTCGCCATCATGAAGCTCAACTTCCAGAAGAGATGATTACGATATTCGAGCTAGGAATGATGTCCTGAACAAGGGATTTTACATTGGTTCGGTCGCAAGTAACATTTGGTTGTGCATATTAGCGGGGTACACCATGTCTATAGATTCATTAATTAGTTATAAGCTATAGAAGCTTTCGTGTTTCTTTTTAGGAGGATGATGGCGTAGTATTTTGTAAAGAGTATTTCACTTCTGGTAATTTTTGTAAGCTGAGTAGCGCATCGCAATGCACTATCAGTTGGAGAAGGCAAGGAAAACACTTCATGCCTCGTTCATCTTTTTTGTTGGGCCTACATTGATATCCACTATTCAGAATACTGCAAGAACATTACGAAAGAATCTTAAAACCTGCTCTTGCTTCCATGTTTCTTTGGTTGATCTGTGCCCACAGAACAGAGGACAACCAACGAATCATGCCAGAGAAATCATCACGCTGACCTTAGCCTTCGGCATCTCTGCATTGGCTTCAAGCCGTGGTGTTTCACCGGTGGACGAAACCGTTTGCTGCATCTTACAGAAAAGTATGCAAGCGTAAAAGAAGAAAGAGAGCACATAGCAGGAGGATATCATGGCATTAATTTAGTAAGTAGGCTGGGAGACTTGGAGTTCAAGATTGCAGGGGATGATAGATTTTCTGCGGCGACATAATCTGGAATGATACCATGAGTCTTGATTAGACAACCCTAAATAGCAACTAGTCATGTTGGCAAGCGATACGAAAGATCGTTAACTTGAAATAATGATGAGATGCGAATTAATTACCTTACTATGCTCAAAGTAGCATGGCACAACGCATTGAGCCAAATAAAAAAAATACAATATAATCTAAAATCAAATTGGTCGCATCCAATATTAAATTCAAATAATTTTTTTATCATAATAGTCATCTATGCACTTTATAACTTTTTTGCTTAGGAACTTATTGACTTTTGGGTGTTAATAGATATAGTTGACGGATTGACGTGCTATGTTAACTGATCTTGGTTTTGATAGAGGTAAAAGATAAAAGTACCGATGAATGAATAGTTCAATCATATTTTGTGAGTTTATGAAGTGAAACCCAAGTTCAAAAAATAATAGAGCTACCATAAATGAATATAGTATACAAATTTTAGTTCTTTTATACATAGAAAAAAAATAAATGTATTTTTTACTTTCCATATAATATAACTGCAAATTATAGAAAAACTCACCATTGAATTTTTTTTAAAAATGATCATGAGACCCACTCAACCGTACTGTGGATCTCACCAAATAATGTGTGGGTCCTACTAAAGAGTACGTGGGTTTATATGGGTGCCATATGGGTCCCATCTAAATAGTGTGGGTCTCACATAAATAGTGTGTGGATCCTACTGAACAATATGTGGATTCTACATGGACCATAAACATGAGGAGGTTTTAAAGCTAGAAACTTTAGTATACGTATTAGGAGCATGCCCGCACGCCATATTTTTTTTAATTTCACTGAAACCAGGATCGACACATGGGCATGGTGCAGGCCAGGTGTCGTGGTTAGGGTGTCGAGGTGGCTATAGGATGATGCTGCCGTGCTGGGACGGGAAGAAGGGCATGGCTATTGATGGCAATGCAAGCGAAACGACACTAGTAGAAAGGACACTAGTAGAGAATTGATCTTCCATCCAGATGCTACCAACCGGGACAAAAGGGGGGCGTCTTTTGTCCCGGTTAGAATTTCTAACACGGATAAAAGGGGATCTTTTGTTCTGGTTGGAATTTCCAACCGTCCCCTATAAATCCAGAAACTCTTCTTCTTCCTTCACCCAGAGCCACTCCACCTAATCGAGAGTTTCATCCTTCTCTTCATAGCGAGCAAGCAACCTTAGGGGAGGTGCTGCCTGAATTTTTTTCCTCATTTTTATTGGGATTTCATTCATCCAAAGTGTTGTAAAGGATAGCTACTTCATCCTCCCTTCATTTATTATTATTATGCTTTATTTTATGCTTTATAGAGGGAGAAAAATGAGTTTTTTTAGAATGAGGGAGAATGGAGAGGATTTTTATTTATACATGTTTTTGAGCTAGAATTTGATGGATAGCTTGCTTGTTATATATGATTTGTATTAGTTAGAAGAACTTGATCAATGCTAGGTATGGAAAAAAATAGAGTAAATGTGTTTTTAATATTTAGTCATTGCAATAAAATTAAGGTAAATAAATTGTAGGTGTAAGAAATAGAATTTGATCATTGCTACAATTTTTCATGTCACGGTAACAGTAATTGTATTTCTTTGGTAATTTAACAATAATTATATTTCTTTGACCAATAATTTATTTATCTCATTTTTATTGCAAGAACTAAATATTATAAACATACTTACTCTATTTTCCCCCCTACCTAATATTGATCAAGTTCTTAATGTAATATGAAGCCCTATGTTCATTTTCCACGTAATACGATGCAGATAGATCGGCAATGGATGTATCACCTCCGTTTCTCCAATCCCAGATAACAGTGTCTGCAGATGGCATAAAAGTGCTTACACTATTCTTTGCACATAACTCAATCTTCTACGAAGTCTATGGAGAGTCACCTCCATTCCTCCTATACCAGAAAATAATGGTAGAATAGAAGAGTTTCGAATCCACAAACTCGAGTTGAATATCATAAAAAAATCTTGAAATAGTATTCCAAACGCCTTTTGGAGCCTAATTCTCATAATAGAAGTATGGCGGCCCAATAGCTTGTTTAGGCAGAGATCTGTTCACTGACCTTGACCCATCGGCTTTTGGTTGGTTTTGGCTTGCCAAAATGGGTCATGCTCAGTGAACAGATCTTTTGCCTGGACGGGCTATTGTGTGCCACCGTACTTCTATTATGAGAATGTGACACTTGCTCCAAAAAATATTTGGACAATTATTTCAAGATTCCTTTATGATATTCAGCCCGAGTATGTGGATTCGAAGATCTTCTGTTGTATCTTTTTTTTTCTGGTACTGGATATGTGGAGGTGACTCTCGATAGATTTTGTAGAAGATTGAGTTATGTGCAGAGATGGCTTGGAGGGAAAATATTATACTATGTTGTACCATTATTTTAGGATAATTGACTACATGAACTAAAGTGCGAAGCATCTATAATGTTTAGTGTATATGTATCTTTAGTGAATGTTATGAATGTTGATTGGTGTAATTTTCATGTGAATTGTTTTTATCTTTATAAAGGTTGTTTGGTGTAAATTATGAATATTGATCAAGCTCTTTATCTAATACGAAGACCTATGTCCATTTATCACGTAATAATTTATTTATCTAATATTTTTTGCATGGACTAAATATTGATTCTTTTAAGGGGGAGGGGCTGTAACACCTAGTGCTATTAAAAGCCTAAGAAGATCATTAAGAGGTTAGTGATGAAATTTTGATTAAAAGGAGGTATTATGGGCCAAAGTCAAATTTGAGTTAAATTTGACAAAAAAATCAAATTCAAGATTCAAATTTTGAAAAATTTGACAAAAATATGGAATCAAGACTTGAAGGTATTTAGAATTCAAAAGAATCAAGTTTGAAGTCAAATTCAAGTCATAGGCACCTCAAATGCATGGTCAAAGATGAATTGACTTAAGTTACTATTCATTGTCTGAAAATACGAGTTTGAGATTAGTAGCAATCAATCAATTTTGGATTTAAATTCTGCAAGAATTTTCATTGGAGCTGGGAGATGTTTTTGAACACAAGTGTACTTGGCACTATTGTGAATCTAATGGACATGTTGTTGGCCAGAGAAAATAGAGAATTCATATTTTAAATGAGGCTCAAGAATTGAAAGTAGTGCAGTTTTTGGTTCAGCCACTGAAAATCAGTTAACTCTGAAAACAGTTAAGAATGACCAACTTTAAGCTTGAATTTTGAGAGATTTCATGTTAACAACTTGGATCTTTTTGAAGCCTAAGTGTTCTTGAAGGTTTGGTGGCCAATTTGAAACAGTGGTTGGACAGGGAAAGAGAAGAATTCAAATTTTTATCAAAGCTCAAAGTATGAAAGTTACACTGCTAACGTGCCTGATGAAACTGAATGGCAAAGTCAATTCAGTTCAAAAGAACAGTGCAATATGGCAAATTTTGAGCTTGAATTTTGAAAGATTTGGTGTATAAGGGTTGGGCTCTAAGATGAAAAATGGAATCCCTATCATATGATTGACAAATTCCAGTAGTTGTTGGGCAACAGAAACCGATTTTGAATGGTTGAATTGGAGCTCAAAGATCTCACATCGAACTGTCAGGTGGAGTCTGACGAAACTGAATGATGGAGGGGTGATTCAGTTAACTGACAAAACCCTAGCTCGACATTGGAGTTAAAATTCAAGGTGATGGAGTGATCTTTTGATCCCGATGCAAATCAATCAAATGGAGAACACATGATCCTCTCCAACTTTGCTTAAAGGAATTCTTCAAGTTTGACTTACAAAATGGGCACAATTTGATGCCTGAGTTCGGTGGAATTTGGTGAAAGAAAGGAAGAACAGAGGAGGTCGGGTGCAGCACGGCTGTGCACCACCGTGCCACGCACCGCAAGAGCAAGCTCCCACGAAGGCAAGCAAGCAAGCAGGACGTGGTAGGCGAGAGGCGGTAATTTTTCATATAAATCACCGCTCCTGCCGCCAGCTTTATCCGTTTACTGCATCGCCATTTTCACTGTGCTCTGTTCTTCGTCCGCTCCGGTTGCCGCCTAGCTCCGCTGCCGTCTCGCCACCACCAGCGATTTTGCTCCGCTAGAACCACCACCGTGAGCTCCTCAACCCGTCCCACCAGTCATCGTCCAGTCCCATCCACCACCGCTGTTATCCCCGCCATCTTCTTCTCCAGAACCGGCCACCGCTCCGCCTGGTAAGGGCGCCGCCATGGAGGTCTAGGTTGCAAGGTCTCAGACATTGTCTAGGTGTTTTGGGGTGTCACGCATGAGCTAGGAAGTGTTCTCGTGGGTCTTGTTGGCTTAGAGTAAAGCCAGCATGGTCGAAACGCGTGCGCCGTCGCGCGTTGGCCATGGCCGCCGCCGTAGACCCCTTTGCTCCGGCCGCGGTGAGCTGCTGCTTAAGAGCGCGCTAGGTTGCTGTTGGGATACGAGGTAGGCTACACTAGCGCAAATCAAAATTTCTACCGCGTAAACCAGGAAAATTGCCGTATAAGGATCACGGGATTACCACTCGACGCACTACTGGTGCGGAAGATGTAGATTCGCGTCGATGTAGCGAAGTCGATCAACGTAGTCGTACGTAGTCGATCACGTCGACGTCCAGCAGCTCCTCAGCAGCTCGTCCACATGTAGCAAGATCTCCCTCGTGCCGCGGCTCGTCGTCGGCTCGTCGTGGCTCGTCGGCGGCTCGTCGTGGCTCGTCGACGGCTCGTCCAAGTGCTGCAGGCGCAACACCTCCAAGGTATCTACACGTGCAGGGAGGAAGCGTCGCAAGCCGGCTGCTAGATCTGTGAGTTGCAACAGGCGAGGGCGTGAGAGGCGCGACAGATGTGTTTCGCCAAAAGGTGTAAACCCTAGGGCGCCCCTACCCCTCTATTTATAGAGGTTCCTAACGGGCCTCTGGGTCCGAGGCCCATTAGTACTTCTAAACCTAATCCAACTCGGATCACATCCGAATTGGGCTTCCAGCCCCTTAAGTGTGCGACCCTATGGGTTCGGATACGTATAGACATGGCCCGAGTACTCCTACTCGGCCCAAGAGTCGGTAGCGGCCTCTAGCAAGACGTGCCAACTCCTATACGCACACGAAGATCATATCAGACGAACCATCACAACATTATATACATGCTATTCCCTTTGCCTCATGATATTTGGTCTAGCTTCAAGCCGACCGCTCTTTCTCGATCCTATGATTCAGAATCCCTTTGTAGGTTAACTCTTAACCGTACGTAGCATGGCCATGCATTTTCGGATCCGATCACTCGAGGGGCCCAGAGATATCACTCTCAATCAGAGAGGGGCAAATCCCATCTTGATTGACCATGTCTCATAGCATGCTTCTTGACAAACCCGAAAGCTACCTTTATAACTACCCTATTATGGCGTAGCGTTTGATAGCCCCTAAGTAAGTCGATCCACATCTTGAATACATGCGACAATCTCAGGTCTAAGGACAAAACGTATATGTTGTTTAAAAAAGAGAACTACTTCTCGTGTTGGGTCAGTCCTAGCACATGTCTCCACATGTGCCCACATTATTAGTTCAACATCTCCATGTCCATGACTTGTGAAACATAGTCATCAAATAATACATGTGCTAGTCTAATATTCATGTGTGTCCTCACATGAACTCCGACTAGGGACAACATTAGAATAACCATACAAGTAAAGAGTTTCACACACAATTCACATAATTGCAAATCAATTCAAGTAGTCTTTAATGGATATTCAAGGAACACAACATAAAT
Source organism: Setaria viridis (assembly GCF_005286985.2). NCBI lineage: Eukaryota > Viridiplantae > Streptophyta > Magnoliopsida > Poales > Poaceae > Setaria > Setaria viridis. The sequence continues at coordinate 28,157,237 of NC_048267.2, read as the reverse complement.
CATGGATACAAATGGAATATCATTATCTCTATGATTGCCTCTAGGGCATACCTCCAACAGCTAGAGCTAAGGTAGAGCTGCCGGGGCTGCTTGTTACCTCGGGTCGCCGCCAGCGAGCTGCTGCACGCCGTTGCCACCTACGTCGGCCGCACACGGTCTAGTCCGCCGCTGCCACCACAAGCCCCTGTGCAAGCCACCACCTAGGCCAAAAACCCCACTAGTAGGTGCACGCTGCCCTAAGGAGTCCATCCAGCTAGGTCCCGTCGCCAGCGAGCTCACTAGCGGCAAGCTCGCGCCGCTACCCGCTGGGGGTGCCGCGGTCAAAGGTAGAGGAACTGTGCCTTGATCGGGATCCCGCGCGTCAGTGTCTGTGGGTAGGGGGAGTGTGAGTGAGAAAGAGAGTTCCGCGGGGGTTTGGATAATGATAGGTTTTTGATTTTAGAAAATAGCTTTAAATCCCGGTTTCAATATTTAATTCACCAAAATTTATAGAAACGTCCAATGAAACCAATTTTATTAGGTTTTTTTATTTTCCTTTATGCATTAAAATTCTTAAACCTTAGGAAAAGATAATAAAAAAATTAAGTATTTATTTGGTACCTTTATTTAATGTATTTAAATAAATGCTTAATCTTTATAAAATGAATAAAATTCTGAGTGATGTTTTATTAATTAAAAATAATTCTTAATCTATAGGATTTATGTTTTCAGCGTAGAAAATAATTATAATGCTTTTCTAAATAAAAGAAAATGCTTAAGCTAGGTTAGTTAAAGAAACTAAAATTGCGATCTAATCTTTTGGGGTAGTTTTGTGTTGGCTTGCAACTTTATCATGAAGATAAGTTGTACAGTCTTTGTTTTCAAAAAGTTTGCATGTCTAACTAATGCATGCATTCTATCGTAGACATGAAAGTTCCAGAAGTGGATTTCTTCAAAATATATGAAGAGGCTCTAGAGTTTGAAGAGGTGGTTGAATTGATCCGTTGTGAGGGAGGATCTTCTGAAGGTACTAAATTTTTTGTGGATCAAGGCAAGCTCTGGTGCATCTAAGCCTATCTAATTTCCGAAATTATAATGCAGGAGTCCATCTATTGGTTATTTCCTAATGAATGCATTAGGTTTAGGAGTTGATTGCAAACCATTCTTGTGCAAGATCCTATCTTGTTCAGAGGACATCTTTGCCACCTGTTCAACTAATTAGTAACTACCTATGCTTAGCAATGCTTAGATATCTTTAAGTAACTTTAGTTACTCAACTCTAAGGTTAATTTTTGTCATACATGTTAATCAAGAAAAATAGCCTAGAATTTTGGAAATGTGGACAGAAGCTAATTTGGTTAAGGCCTGTTCGTTGTCTTAACCTTTGATCAAGTGATTTTACCTGGTTGCTTACTGTGTATGGGACCAGCAAAGCCCAGTAGGTTAGTTGGCTCTCTGATCAGAAATATTTCGTACCCGTGCTTGACGTGCTGGAGAATGGCAGGGGCGTAGCCTGAAACTCACATGGAGATCAGGCCAGATGTGGGATCCCATGTGCGGTTGCGTGCCTGGGTTCGAGTAGTCATATTTCTGATCGTTGGGTCTGGCTAATCGAAAGATGGTTATGTGCAACCCGGATAGTTGTGCATGGCTGGTAGTCGGGTATCTCCTGCAGGATGTAAATCAGTCCAGATCGCCACAATTCTCGATTATGAATGCACTTGATCACCTCTTAAGCATCGTAGTGTAATCAAGTTGAATATAATGTTTTTTTCCTAAAATTAATATGCTTTATGACTTAGTTCCACTGATTGCTCAAAACGTTTTATTCACCTAGACTGGTTAGGTAAAAACTAAACCAAAATAAAAAGACAAAACTAAGGTTCTACTAATAGTAAGCTTTTCCGCAAAATGTGAGTCAGCCAGTACACCATAAAGCTATCATACAGTTTTTGAAACTTATCTATATTGGTTAGTCGGGTCAGTCTTGCTGAGTACCATCGTACTTAGGGGATCCTTTATTGATGTTTTTAGAAACACGACAGGGGACCATTGAAGAGGAAGTCCCAAAGAACTAGGGTATTGTACGGGTCTCATAATACCCTAGAATAAAACTTAGTTGTATAATTATCACCTTGGACTAGTTTTGTGTTTAAAACTCCTAGTAGTGGTTTAACTTGCACTGTCAAGTTTATTTCAATCTATGGTTGTAATAATTCGTATCTCCTATATGCATGTAAAAATATAATATTTTTTGATGCTTCCCTTCGTGGAAGTGATCTTGATGTATGACTATGAAACACGTCGTGGATGTTTCGAGGTGTCCTAGGGACACTTGATGGATTACCGGGTTTACATTGTTTTAAGTGCGTTTTGTATAATTGCTGTTCCAACAGCAATTAGATGCACTTAAGTCAGTTTAAGTCGGATGGTTCCACCACAGGAGTATTCACAGCCACTTGTTTAGATACGGTTTCATGCCTAACTATTTAGTTTGGACCAAGCACAACGAAAGAGGGGTTATAATAGAGGATGATGAAGAAGAGGAGAATGATAACAATATTTCGGACTGGGCTGCAGGTCAAGCTTTTGCAGATACTACAGTGGACGAGGCTGATGAAGATGAGTTTGCAAAAGACAGCCCTATTAATGATCTTGGTTAGGTGCTACGGGATGCACACAGAGATTGCGAAACTGAGAAGTAATCAGAAAAGTTGCAGCGCATGATACATGATCACAAAAAAATATTGTACCTAGATTGCAAGAGTGGCATAAAAAAAACTAGGTACAACACTAGAACTGCTATAATGGGAGGCAAAAAATAGTGTGTCTGATAAGGCATTTCATGGGATATTGAAAATTGTAAAGAACATTCTTCCCGAGAATAATGAATTGCCGTCCACAAGATATGAAGCTAAATAGATTGTTTGCCCTTTGGGATTGGACGTTCATAAGATACACACATGCCCTAATGATTGTATCCTCTATCATGGTGATGAATACAAGAAAATGGAAGCTTGTCCTGTGTGCAGAGCGCTGCGGTATAAGATCAGGCGAGATGATCCTGATGATGTTGAGGGGTAGCCTCCCAAGAAGAGAGTTCCTGCAAAGGTGATGTGGTATTTCCCTATAATACCATGTTTCAAGCGTTTGTTCACAAACAAGGCAAATGCTAAGTTGATGCGATGGCACAAAAAAGAACATAAGTAAGATGAGATGCTGAGACACCCCGCGGATGGGGCCCAGTGAAGATCAATTGATAGAGCATTCCCGAACTTTGAAAGTGATGCAAAGGATATGAGGTTTGGTTTCTGTATTGATGGATTCAATACATTCGGTGAGTTGAGTAGTGATCATAGTTCTTGGCCTGTGATCCTATGTATGTTCAACCTTCCTTCTTGGCTGTGCATGAAGCGGAAGTTTATTATGATGCCAATGCTTATCCAAGGCCCAAAACAACCCAGCAACGACATTAACGTGTACCTAGGACCGTTGGTTTGTGAACTTTTACTGCTCTAGAAGGAAGAAGGTGTATGTGTGTGGGATGAGGATAAACAAGAGAGCTTTGACCTATGAACATTGATGTTCGTAAGCATTAATGATTGGCTTGCACTGAGTAACCTTTCAGGACAGGCAAACAAGGGATATCGGGCCTGCACCCACTGCTTAGATGACATAGACAACATGTATTTGAAACACTATAGGAAGGTTATGTATATGAGTGTGGCGGAACCGCCCTAATTATCTTAGCTAAAGCACAATTAAGTCACCTAACACGTGATCATGTGCTTTAATTAAGTTAACTTGGCAGTCCGTCGGATTTCATCCGATAAATCACTCCACAGGACCAAGAAAGCATAACTCACACGAAGGTGAGTGGTTCTAGAGAATACAATAGATTGTTCAAATTAAACAAGTGCATTAATTTATTACAACATGAGGTTCGAAGTTCAAACATAGTTTGCAGAGTTCTTAAGCAGCGGAAATAAACAAACGGAAGCTAGCGCCGATGTCGGACGTCATGTCGAGGCCGATCATGACATCAATGATTCCCGTCCTCGCCATCCGAGGAGGGATCCCACTCGACCGTCCACCCAGGAGGAAGCTGGGGAGGCCAAGTGCCACTTGTAGCAAACTCAGAGACGTCAACATCACCTGAAAAGATGTGCCACAAGCAAGGCTGAGCAACTATGCTCAACAAGACTTAACTGAAAGGTGGTAACTACTCCACCAACTTCTAGACATGCAAGGCTTTTTGGTTGAGGGGTTTGTTTTTGCCAAAAGCAACTAGTGTAGATCCTTACTTTCCATATTTTAGCCACCAGTTCTAAGCTCTTTTACTTGTCTAAGTTAGCAACTATACTAAACAAGCATAATTTTTCAAACAATTAATGACAAGCAGTAGCATTGAATTCATCCTCAAGTTCATTCTTACTCGGTGTAGCATAGCGATTAAGTAGTCCCAAACTGTGAGAGGCAGACAAATCGATTCGAATTTCTTAACCATGCATGGCGAACCTAATCTCACGACATCCGCGCACCACGAAGGGTCGCTTCACTTGTCAGCCATCCCCATCAATTCCCAGACCCGTGTCGGGCCTACTTCCCTTGGTACTAGGCTTCTGTCATTCTATGACCGCACTTGTCACCACTTGCGGCCACAAGGGAACTTCATTCTAGAGATAGTGGAACGAACTGCTCACGTCCTGGTTCAATCAGGTACTAGGCTTCCCCATCCCATACTAGGTATGGGATTAGTACTTTCAACACTTGATCACGAACACCATCACTTTTCGACCTTAGTCTCATTTCTCGTAGACAGACGGGGTAATCCACCAACCACCAAAATAGTTCACAGAGCCCTGCCCCATCCATCGTCCTTATAGTTGTAACAAAAGACAACAGACAACTCCTATAACTCACGAGTGATAGTCAATCACTCGACTTTTACCGACTCCTATTAAGCAAAGAAGCTACTCGAGATCCTGTCATACTAGTATTCAGAACAAAGGAACCTAGGATCATGCAACTAGAGTTTCCAAACAACTCCTGTAATTGTAAATGCACAAACATTAACAACAGAAGGCATGCACAAGTTTAGAAAAACCGGGTTATGCTCTGGGGCTTGCCTTCACATGCTAAGTTCGCTTGAGGGCCTTCAGCGGGTTCAGCAACGGGCTCTGCTCCGGCTTGGAGTAGCTCTGCAGCAGGGTCCTTGTCAAGCACTTGATGCAGCTCGTAGGTTTTGTCTGCGAGGTTCAGCTCTATACGAAATGCAATGCAAGGATAAGACACTTAGACGGTGATTTCAACAGTATTTGCATGGAATTAAACCCAAAACTGTAGCAAAACTACAGGAAAAGGTATGAAACCTACTTTATTGGATTCTACTCAGAACGAGGATTCCAACCAAAGTGATTTCACATTTTCCTTCGATTTAAGATGTAATTTCCAAGTTTTTGTCGATTTAAACTCGAGTTAAAAGAGTCGGATCGGGGAAAACTTACGATCTGACCCTTTGACTTAAGGAATAACTATACCGAGATCCTCAGATTTAACACACAGAAGTCCTCGAAATTTAACACAGATACCCTCGGTCAAAAGAAAAGACACAACCGAGTCCTCGGGCGAGGCGGACAGCACTCGGGCGAGGCGGACCAGGTCCGGTCACTTTCGCGGACGCTTCAGGGTCAGGAAGAGCTGGAAAGGGGTCAGCAGCTCACATCCAGTCCTACTAACGAGGTCTCGGGTTCAAGAAGAAACAAGCCGAGGAGGAACGAGGAACAACGGTGGCTCGGGTCAGCGTCGTGGAAACTGGTGGTGGCGATCCGGCGAGACAAGGGCCTCAGAGGCTCCTTGAGCAGGTCGGTGAGTTGTTCGAACGGGTCGGCGAGCTCCATGTGACCAAGGCGAAGCTGACGGTGAAGGAGTCGCTGCGCGGGGTTGGCCGGAGTGGCAGCTCCAAGTGCGGCGGTGAGTGCGGTGGAGAAAAACAGAGCAGGTAGTGCGGCAATGGTAGTGGTGGCGAAGGGAACTCCGGTAAGAGGCTTCGGTACCTTTTTATAGATGCGCAGAAGTGTTCAGAGGAAGGAAACGAGCTCGAGCGAGTGAGAGGGTAAGATCGAGGGAGAAGGAAGTGCTCTGTCACGGTGGCGATTGGTCAGCGCCTCCATTGGCGAGCTCGGACGCAATCTTGCCCTGGTTGGGCAGCAAGGATTTGGGGCGGGGGGGGGGGGGCAAAGCGGGTTTGCTGGGCACGCGGATCTACTAGGTCTGCGTGCACGTAGGGTCGCGTCACACTGGTTACTAGGCGAAGGCATGCACCAGTGGGCCGGAGAGGGGCGGGCACGTGCTGTCGTGGCCATCAATGGCGACGGCGGCATTAGCGGACAGGAGGGAGGGAAGGGCACTGCGGGTGAGGGCGCTACAGGCGAGGTGACAGGGCGAGCGGTGTGATGCGAGCATGCGCGGGACTAGCAGCTTTGTCGGGGCACGCCACTGGCAAGGCGGCGGAGGAGCTATCACTGCCTACGCGGTGGTTGGCGAAGGCGGGAGCGTCGTGGGGCACGCGTTCGGGCAACGCGACTGGGGTGTGACGGAAGGCGTTGGGGCGCGTGGCCGAGGATCCGGGTGGGACAGATGCGCGCGGGAGGCGAGGCGGCACCGGCCGGTCTTCGGTCGCATAGTGGCCGGGGTGACGGTGGGGCTACGGGCAGCGGGCCTGGCGCGGTCGGCGAGGCCTCAAGCGGGACGAGACAGGACAGAGTGGAGGACCATGGGTCGTCGTCGCGCACGACTGGGGAGCGAGGTGCGTCGACCCATCTTGTCACAGCTGGCGATTGGGTGAGGTGGCGCTCGCCAGCAAGGTCACGCCACGCGGCGACGGCACTGGAGCGTGACGCACGCGCGCTCTGGCGCTGTCTGGCTGACGGATCCATGAGATCCTTTGCCGGGCCCACCTTCAAGCCTCTTGATCTCCCGATTTTCAAACTGCACCACGTTGACTCCCTTTACAAGAGTTGTAGTACACAGACCAAGGTCCAACTTTTGTAATTGGACCAAATTCAAAAAAATGGTGGATTTGGAGATTCAAAGCTCCAAAGTTTGGAGGAACGCCGGTTTCTGAGACTTAGAGAAAAACGGCTGCTTGGCTGGTTTTCAGGGTTTGAGGCTTACTTGAGCTGCAGATCTGGGAAGCTTCGGAGGTGAATTGGACCAAGATCCAATTAGCAAAGTTGTTGTAGGAACTTAGTTCTTCAACTTTTACAAAAGGAACTTTCTGATGTTCTGCTCAACTTTCAAAAGATATACCCGCCCTAAGGTGCCAGGACGGGCTGATTTCTAGACTTAGCCGGAATTGCTAAAGGAGGCTGAGTTGACAAAACTAGGGGACCTAGATTCTGGACAAAACAACACATATTGGTATACCGGGTTTTTGATGGGCTTCTTGTGAGGGCAAAAAGGGTACTTCCACTTGCCTGAATGTTGCCAAAGCTCTTCTTTAAGCACAAAGGACTTGTTCTTACGATTAAAACACCGTTTAAGCACCCAGGTTGTTACAATGAGCCATCATCAATTTCTTCCTGCTAACCACCCGTTAAGAAAGAAAGGGATGAATTTCAAAGGGGCGCCAAACGATCGTAGAAAACCCGCACACCGTAATGGAAAGTGTCTATTTGAGATGATAAAGGATGTAAAGGTAGTCTTTGGAAAGGGTCTTGGTAGCAAAGCTGTTCCGAAAGATGATAATGGACATGCACCCATGTGGAAGAAGAAGTCTATATTTTGGGAGCTACCTTATTGGGGAATCCTAGAGGTCCGCAACGCAATAGACGTGATGCACCTGACGAAATGGATGCAATAAAGCTATCGAACGATGTGATACAATGTCTTGTCAGCTTTAAGTTGGTATTTCCACCATCCTTCTTCAATATTATGACGCACCTCCTGGTTCACCTAGTCAAAGAGATTACTATGCTCGATCCAGTATTCCTGCACAATATATGACCTTCGAGAGGTTCATGTCAGTCCTAACAAACTATGTTCTTAATTATGCCCGTCCAGAAGGAAGCATCACCAAGGGATATGGAACAGAGGAGGTCATTGAGTTTTGTGTTGATTTTATTGACTTAATTAATTCGATTGGGGTTCCAAGATCACGCCACGAGGGGAGGCTGCGGGGAACAAGCACCCTTGGAAGGAAATCAAGTTTGAGCAATGATACTGATTTGTTCCATAAAGCACAGTTCACTGTTCTGCAACAATCATCCTTTGTGGTTCCGTATATCGAGAAACACAAGCAGATTCTATTTTCCCAATACCCACGAAATCTGATGCCTAGATTATACATCATCACATGGATACTTTACCCTCTTGGTTGCATCAACACCTTATGGGTAACTCCGCGATTCATGAACAAATCACTTGGTTAGCCAGGGGACCTTCTAGCACAATCGTGAAATTCCAAGGTTACGAGATAAATGGTTATACATTTTACACGAGAGCCCAAGATCAGAAAAGCACCAACCAGAATAGTGGTGTCCGCATAGATGCCATAGACAACAACAGGAACAAGAACTCGTATTATGGTTTTATAGAGGAGATCTGGGAACATGAATACGGACCGCTTAACATCCCTCGGTTTCGTTGCCAATGGGTGAAGCTAACTGGAGGTGGCGTAACGAAAGATCAGTATGGAAGGACAATAATGGACCTGACCAAGACTGGATACGATGATAAACCATTCATCCTTGCCAATGATGTGCACTAGGTTTTCTATGTGAAGGACATGTCTAGCAAACCCAAGAAAAATTCAGAAGATAAAGAAAAACCATGGGAGCCAAAGTGCCATATAGTTCTTCCAGGTAAAAGAAAAATCATGGGAGTCGAAGACAAAACAAACCAATCAGATGATTATGATTAGTTTGATGGCATGCCTTCATTTGTTGTCGAAGTTGACCCAAGCATGATGCTAGCCAAAGAAGAGGCTCTGTACTTACGCCACGATCATGACCAAGGAACTTTCGTCAAGAAAAAGTTTTTTAACATTACATTGTAATGCACTAAATATCATTCACCTTTATGTAAAGCTCTATGGCCATCATAACCTTTGAATTATATTGTAATATTCTATGGTGAAGATTTATTCGATCAATATAAACAATGTTAACTTAGCCACATATATCAATTGCATTTTTTGCGCGTTGAACTTATTTAATTGAATAGTTGGTTGATGATACTGATACATTAAATAATTATTTTAGAAACTTAAACAACTAGTATAGAATTAATGAGTGATTCAAACTTATTTTAAATATACTTGCTAATTTAATATATTTTTGCATGCTCAACATATGCAAAGTTTTTATTTTTTTCTTTCACAAAACTAGTGGAAAACAACTTAAAACATACATAAATTGTAACTGAAAAACAAGCGGGAAATGAAAATCCCACTAAAGGGCCTTTAGTCCCAGTTGCAAAGTCAACCCGGGACAAAAGGGTCCCCCTTTAGTTCCTATTGCAATTTGCAACCGGGACTAAAGGGTGCATTTTCAGCTCCTGCGCGAAAAGCACCCTTTAGTCCTAGGTTGACTTTGCAACCGGGACTAAAGGCCCAACCTAGGACTAGGGGGTGGGAGGGTTAAGACACACCCCCTTCTCCCCTATGCCTCGTCATCCACACTCTGCTCGATCCACCGCCTCAATCCCGTTTGTCTCCCGTCCGCCGCCCGGCCACCGTTGTCCTCTTGCCCCTGTCCGCCATCGCCCGCGGCGCCCCAGCCCACCCGTTGTCCGAGCGCTGGCCCCCACCTCCGCCCGTCCCGGCCACCGTTTTCGTCGCCCACCCCTTCACCGGCCCCATCCGAGACCCCCACCGTTGATCCGCCCACGCTGTCGTCCGCCCTGCCATCGCTCGCCTACGCCATCGTCTTCCCACGCCGTTGCCCGCTGTCGGGCCCTCCCCGGCCGTCGTTGTCCGCCCACACCATCGCCCACCCCAGCCCACCATCGTTCGTTGTCTGAACCAGGGCCCTTGCTGACGTAAGGGCCCCTTTTTTACTGTTTTAATTTCATTAAAATTGTGCATTACTGTTTTTATTTAATTATAATTGTGTATTAGTGTTTTATTTAATTAGCTTCAAATAGGTTAATTGTTTATTAGTATGGAGTAATTAATTATAATTGTGTATTATCATTTTTATTTAATTATAATTGTGTATTATTGTTTTGCTGTTAATTGATATTCCTATTAATATGGAGTAATGAAACTTAGAGTTATGCTTCAAATATTTACCCGCAATAAACTTAGCTTCGAATAGCTTCAAGTAATTTCCAAATCTATTTACTCGATATTCCTATTAATAAAAGACGCAATTTCCCTTATAATATGATGTGCTCATGCATTTCGAGATTTACTGATGCAAAATTTTTAGGATTATCTTGCAATTTTTTCCCATTTATATGGATACATTGAAATGTGGACGTTAAGTTAAAAAAGAAATCAACCGTACGTTAAAGTCAAACTTTAAGAGACAGACCAAGTTGAACCTTCCATTACAAAAACCAATATAAACTCACTTAACCTGACCAATATAAACTCACTTAACCTGACCTTAAATGTAGAAGACAAGAATATTGCTAGACAAAATGGCACAAATTTTTTTTTATGCTTATCCACATTTGGATGCACATCCAAATATTCATGCATAACAGCATATATGTATGACCAAAATTTGAATGTGTTTTTTTATTATGCTTTTATAGTTTTATGCACTACTTAATACAACCACTAGAATAGTGAAGTTTTAGTTTCATGAAATCAACAAAATCAAACTTTGATGCTGAATTATTCATTGATGCTACATCAAAGTCTATGATACAATTTTTAATTTAATGTATCTATGATTTCATGTGTGTTTAAATTAGTTGAGATGGGAGACGAAGAGGATGCAAGGTATTTAGTGGAGCAAATTATTAATTGCTGGTGGTAGTGGCTCCAACGTTCCAATAACGTACACCGAGGATGAGGGTAGCTAGACGGACATTTTCCTCAACATGTCCGGTGATGGTAATGATGAGCCTGAGCACCGTGTTGATGACAATGCAGAACAAAACCTTGGCGTGATGGAAAGTTCCGATCAGGTATATATCATTTTCATTGTTTTATCCCATCTATAATTTCATATTCATTATTACTATGTACTAATTAACGAATCTTGAATTGTTAGCCCTCAGGATTGACGAAGCAAAATAAGCCGCGAGGTAGTACAAAGATAATGGAGGGAAGGCTTCATATCACAGAAGTGACAGAAGAGGGCAAGCCAATTGCTCCCGAACACGTGGCTAGAAAGTTCATGAGCCAGATCGGGGCTATTGTATGGGATAACGTGCCCATCAGCATTCGAGAATGGAAGGGTAAACAAGATGATCCATACGTGCTCCCGTAGACACAAAAGGATATGTTGTGGGCAGATGTCAGGCAAACTTCACACTTCCTGAAGGTGTTGAAGAAAAAGAGTGGACGCTGAAGAAGATGTCAACCCAATTCTAGACCTTCAAGAAGAATCTGGATGCCAACTTTATCAAGAAGGGCCAAACTCGAGATTTTGATGAGTGGCCAAAGTTAAAGGACCACTGGAACTCGTTTGTCGAATACAAGATGAGCGAAGGTAGTGCGAATAAGGTTCTTGTCAACGTTGCCAATGCTTGCAATAAGTAGTACCATCATCATCTAGGGCGAGGTGGTTATATGAATGCAATTCCCAAATGGAAAAAGATAGAACAAGACCTATTCGATCGAGGTATCGTACCAACAACTATTGACCGGCCCGAGCAATCGAAAAATTGTTATTACGCTCATGGAGGGAACTTGAGCCAAGAGGATGGGACACTTGTGTTCAATGAAACAATACGTCAGAAGGCCGAAAGGCTTATCAAAAACATTGAAGCTGCTAAAACTAGGAAGTTGAAGGTGGATAGAGAGAACGATGATCTCACATTGGCGCTCGGGAATCTTGAACACCTAGGACATTGTTGAGGCTACGGGGTCATTCCGTGGAAGTTCGCTTTCCGTAGGGATATCGACTTGTACAGAAGCCGCAAGCGAAGAATGGAACAATAAGAGGAGAGTTGGTGGCACATGTTAGAAGCCAAAGTGCATTCACAAGAAGTAAGAATGTAGGAAGAAATTAATCGTCAAGTGACCCTAGTAGTTATTGAGATGGCCCAATCTGGAGCACTGCTGGATCCCAACGTCGTCAGCCCTTCTCAACGCCGAAGCAGTTGTGCTTCCATAGGGGTTCCCGATGAGCACATGCCAAGATTACTTGTGGACAACCAACGGTACCCTGTGAATGACATTACTCAGCGTACCTCATGTGAGCTGCATAGACCATTCGACAACATCACTATTAAGGTATACATATATATAGTTTATGCAATCTTCTCAATTGATCCATGCCCCAATAGTTTAATAACTTTTTTATTTCTACTATATGTACAGGTGGCGTACGGGAGTGTTTTACCAATCCTGCCAGGACAGACAATCCATGGCATGGAGATTGCACCTGGCTACTCCAGCGTTGGCCTAGAGCAGATTTGTGATAGTCAATATGAAGGCCTAGAGCTCGACCTCCTGGGAGGTGATAGGGAAAGGACACTAGGAGATGCACTTCACCTGATCATTCTATGGCGCAAATGCTACATCATCATCCCCGGCAAGGAGGCATCATTGCTCCTCGTAGATCCCTCGCAGCGATCATCTCCTCAAAACTCAAGATCATCATCTCTAGCACATCCACCTCCAGGATCATCGTCACCACCGGGACCATCGCATCCTGCTCGATCACCATCTCCATCTCCATCGAATCCTGGTGGTGCGAGCGACGACGACCACAACACCCCTCCTCGATCACCGTCGTCGGGACTAAGACCCGCAGCAAGCAAGGAACCTGTAGCACCTCTGAAGAAGCTACGACCACTGCCTTCCAAGCCAAGGAAGTCAAAGAAAACAAAGAAGTCTGAACCCATTTAGAAGCTACTGGCCGATATGACTACTGAGGAATTGCGGGAGCTATCGCAAGCAACGGTGAAGAAGTTCTTCAAAACATGCACTGAACAAAGAAAAGCAAAGGAGATAGAGCCAAAGCCAGTAGATCCAACAAAATAAAAAAAATATTGGCATGCATGTCAAAAGAAGTAAATAGGACTGTACAATTGAACTACGAGCGTTAGTTAGTTAAGTCTGATCAGAAGAAAAAATGGCGAGGAGTGTCATCTTCCAGTCGTATGTCCCCCAGCTCGGTTATCTATCAGATAAAGACACTCAAACTATAGCAGCAATGCTCTTAGAACAACAAATCAGAGTCATTGGATTTATGCAAGATACAGGTATGTCGCTTGCTGAAATTCTAGGGCAAGTTGAACCGCCAGCTCCAGAGCCAATTGTACCTAAATGGTCCTTTAAGGTAGGCAAGCCTCTAGTAAGGCCTGAATTGGTACGAAAGCTCTCCACAAAGATGTACAAATTCCATGAATGGTACATGGAGAAGTCTGCCAACGATAGGCTCATGTTTGCTCTTCAGGTTAAACCGATTGATTTTTTCAACGAAGGTGAGAAACTCCTGTGGATGGAATTCAAGGATATATATGAAGTGTACCATCAGGATGCCCTTGACGTCTCTCTCATCAGCGTCTGAGTTCTATAAGTGTCTGTTTATCAATATGTAAATTTTGGCTCATGTCATTATTTTTTGTGTGTGCGTCGCCCTACTAACTTCGTCTTCCATTTTATGTAGGATGTTAATTCAGAGGTGCCGTAGAGCATTGTACTTCAATGTTGGCTTCATGGATCCACCGCTTGTTAACCAAGCTCAGATACGGGATCAGCCAAAAAAAACATTGGAGGCAGTATACAATTTCTTAGAGAAACAAAATTACAAGGAATACATACTACAGTCATACAACTTTAAGTAAGTGTGGGTACCATCTATTTTCGTTTTCTTTTTACTTACCTAATTAATGTTAGTTAGCTCTAATATGAACATTTATGTGCGTAGTTTCCACTGGATTCTCATAATAATTATGATTGATAAAAGCTACGTTATTGATTGAGGAAACCACTAATGGAGTACCAAGACATTCAAGACATGCTAAACTCGTTATAATTCTGGACCTTTATCACTATGCAAAAGTTTGTTTCCTAAATTTTCACCTAACACTGTATCACTCATTATTTTAATCCGTAGCGCATGGAAACGATTCCTTAAAACTCACTGTGGTGAATTCAAAGAAAAACTTACATTCAATACAAAGTTCCCAGTACGTATGAAGTTTGCACATTTTGTACATTTATAACACGAATATTTCACAACTTATTTTTTCCCACTATAGTGTTTGAGATAGGAACAAGGTAATAATCTATATGGATACTACGTCTGTGAGGACATGAACAATTTTGTGCATGACAAGATGCTATCGTTGCATGATATAAATGTACGTCAAATAAAACTATTAATAATTAATTATTTTCTAGCTCCTTATATTTAATTGCTCGTGTAACATTCACATATTTTCAAATTACAGATATTTAATATTCAACAAAAACTCTTGGAGAAGGAGAGGATTTTGCCAATATGTGAAGGTTTCATAGGATTCCTGGTGGACGAGGTGATAAATCCCGCGGAATAATTTTATTACGATAGACGTTCAATAGACGCACCGAGCAACACCATGACAGAAGGATCCTAGAAATGAAGAGGACAAATTATTGTATATATAGTAATTATATAAATACCAGTTTGATGTGTATAATATACTAAGAATTGTATAGATATATATATTACTGTCACGAAATATATATATGACTTGCATACAATATTAACATGGAAATTTTTTTATAAAAAGTCTTAAGTACTAAAGGGGTACGTGCATGCGCCGTGCACGTACCCCATTTAGTCCCGGTTGGTAAAACCAATCAGGACTAAAGGGGTGCATGCTGCGCCTGCGTGGCTGCCCCTTTAGTCCCGGTTGATTTTTAACAACCGGGACTAAAGGGGGTCTTTAGTCCCAGGTGAATGACTTGGGACCAAAGAACCTCTTTTGTCTCGAAAATTTAGTTCCCGTTGGATTTTCGGGATCTATAGCCCTATCTAACCGGGACTAAAGCCATATTTTTCACCAGTGGGAGGTGAACGGTTTGAAGCAAAGATGAAAGTCTAGATGACTCTACGGTTCCAAATGCGATGCAACCCAACACACCCATAATGATGACCAGTTTGGAGCAAAGATGAAAGTCTGCAAATTAACTCACAGGGACTAAAACTGAAATATCATGGACCAAGCTGAGCCTTGGTGAAATTTGGGGGCTCAAATTGGATATTTTTCCAAAAGTTCTTCAAGAACTATACGAAAATCACCTAATTATGTTTTCGTAAGCCTACTATAATTTTTATAATGTCTAGCCGTTATAATTTGTGTGCAGCGCTAATTATGTGTTTCTAAAAACCATAAATCAGTTTTTGTTTACCAAAAACTTTATAAAGGTTCAGAACGGAACCTCAAATGACCTGAAAAAAAAGCATCGTGTCTATTTCATTTATCACTTGAATGTTGAGCTGCTACGCCACAAGTTCAGAAAGAAAGTGTAAATAAATTTTTGTTTGCATGGTTAGGTCTACTTCATGGTGAGTCGGTACCAAAGAGAGCAAATAGCTACTCTAGACTAACATACACTGCCATGCTGTTTAAGGTGTAGCACTACAAGATATAGATGGCCAAATGAGTCGACACGAACAAAATAGATTTTTTTAGTCCGCTCCTACTTATTGCTGGCTGTAGAGCTAGCAGCAAGCTCCCCCCAACAGGTGAGTGAGCAATCTAGTGCCTCCAACCGTGACTAGGTATTTTCTATTGTCGTTGTCATTACTTCAGCTGGGGAGGGGTGAGTAGGGGCATATGTCCCCTGCTCAACTCTACGTAGGTAATGCCTTATTTGTATTCGATACTATTATCACTTTTAGTAACACGGTGCACTCCAATTGGACGTGTGCATGCTTGTACGCTACATAAGCAATTTTCCTGCTTTCTTGACCAAGATGCACTGCTGGGAAAACGTTTTCAGTACCGGTTCCTAATCCTCTTTTAGTACAGTGGTTGTGCAACCGGTATTGCTACTTCGGTACTAAAGGAGGCCTTCAGTACCGGGTCAAAATAATCGGTACTAAAGGGGTATTAAAAAATAAAAAAAGAAATCCCACCGGCTCAAGCCGCACCCCGCCGGCCCGACCGCCTGAGCCCAAGCCCGAGCCCGAGCTGCACCCCGCCAGCCCGACTGCCCGGGCCGCACCCACCGCCATCCGCCGCGCCCTTCTGCCGCTATCTGCCCCACCCTCCCGCCACCGTCCGTCATGACCTCCCCGCTAGCGTAGTCAGGGCCGGTCGCGGCACCTTTGGCTACCGACGCCTCGCCTACCCTATAACACCTAAAATTCCATCATGAAAATAATGTAAGCAACTTGCGGTCTAGTTTTTCTTTTCTAAGGTTTAAATATAATACTTTAATTAAATTACAACCTTTAAATAATTAAAGAACATTTGAATTTAATTTTAGATGCAACAAATGCTTGGTAGAGTTTCTCTTTTGCTTCAGTTTTGTTTGATGTTGTGTTTGTAAAAGTTTCCAAAAAATAAAATCTCAATCTCTTTCTCCTTTCCTGTCCGACCAGCAAACCTAATCTTTCCATCTCTTTCTTTTGGCCCAATAAACCTGGCACGCCGGCCCCCTTCTTTCTTTTCTTTTCTCTCCATTGCGCTGGCCCATTTTCTTCCACCTGCCGGCCCAACCTGCCAAAACCCACCCCTCCTTTCCTCACTTCGCAGGAGCCCCCCAAGCATCGCCGGCCCAATCTCCCTCCCCTCTCTTTTGTTTTTCTTTTTTGGCCCGCCTCTCCTTCCCTTGCGCTGGCCCAACAATCTCCTCTCCACCGGCCCAGTTGGCCAGCCAGCCCGCCTGTGCGCCTCCTCCCACTGATGGGCGGGACCCACCCGTCAGGGTCTTCCCCTTCCTCTGGCCGCATGCGCTGCCAGTAACGGCCGCCGCATTCTTCTCCCGTGAATGGTGCCCCCTTCACCTTCCCACCCCCTGCAGCTCTTCAAGCATGTGCCGCCCCCATTATTCCCGCGCACGCGCCGCAGCACCCTTTCCCCTTAAATCCTCCCAGTAACGGACGCCCGTTACACCTTCGATGCCTAGCTTCAATGGCCGGCCGGATCGTTGGCCCTCCCCGGCGCCCTCTACACTCCTCCTCGCGCCCTATAAAACCCCCAATCGCCTCCACCCGAGCTCCCCATTCCGTTTCGCTGCCCACCCGCCACCCTCTCGCACTAGAGCATCGCCGCCATCCAAAGCTTCGCCGCCGCTGGTTCCTGTTCGCCACCGGGCCACTTCCTTCCCTTCGCCACCGCCGGTGAGGCTCCTCTTCTGCGCCTTTCTCTTCTCCCTCCCCCGCGCCGGTACCCCTCCCCGCCGCACCAAGCGCCGGTGAAGCCCCGGTTCTAGCGCCACCAGTGGTGCGCCGTCCCTCCCTGTGCGGGCATGCACGAGGAAGAAGAATAGGATAAGGACGTTTTGCTATATGCCCCCTTGTCTCTCTTGTAATCTTTCTTTTAATTCTTGTGCCTTGCGAATCTTGTGGAAAAACCCCTGGAAACTTTAGATTATTTCATTCTAACCTGAGCTTGCAACTTTTACATATCTAACCCTGTGTTTCTCTATTTTTGCAAGCACTGCTCGCAGAGTCTTGTGAAACTTCTTTGCAAGCCCCTGAAGTATGTAGTTAATTCTGTTTTAGTCCCTAAAACTTGTTTACTCCATATCTTCATCGTTTTAAATCCGATTTCAGCGATTCTCGCACTCACGTGACCATCTCTGCATGAACATTATTTTTAGGAGTTTGTTTTAAGCTTTTGGTCATGTTTGGTGTACTGTTTTATTCATTGTTTGTTTTTCTTGTGTGATCGTGTAGACAACGTGCCATTCGCGGAAGGACAAGTTTAGGAGCAGCCGCCGTTCGAAGAAGAGTACTCGCAGTTTGCCTAGGAAGGCAAGTGGTTATCTCCCCTTTCATATTCTTTTTCGTCCCAATAATATCGTGATTAATCACTTTATTAATTTCCTGTATGTGCATAAATTGATAGGAATACCTATTAAGGACTTACCTAGTTTTTAATCCTGATCCTTGAACACTTGTTTAATCTTGTTGGGTAGAATTTCTTAATTGCTTACTTCTATGATGGAAATGTCATAATTTTGAGAATCTTAAACATGACTTTATTTTTGTTACTACACCTGGTTAATTGCAAGAATACTTGTTTTAATTGGAACATGGAGAACCACCCAAGAAAACAGTACAACCACAACATCACATGGCTCTAATCTTAGCCAATTAATTAGGCATGTGGTTAACTGGTGGCCTTACCGAAAGGGCAAGGAGGGGGAACGTGTTGGGTGCATGATCCGGATTAGTAGCATTTGCTAAGGTGTTGTCTCATTAACAGGTTGTGACCCTCATCGCTACAACTGAAACTCTAGCGTGCTACTAGTTAACTATGTGTCTTGGTAAAGGCTTCGTAGTGGACCCCCAGCCACTCACCAAAGGAAGTGTTTAAGGGCTTTGCAAACCCGGGCGACACGAGGAACACGAGTTGTGGGTAAAGTGTACAACCTCTACAGAGTGTAAACTGATATATAAACCGTGCTCACAGTTATGAGCGGCTTGAACCCTCACATGATAATTGAACTTAAAGATGAAAATAAATCATGGTTCCTTGGTTTTTGGATAATGCTAATACTTTATGCTTAAGTGGGTTCGTATAAACTTACACCTAGTATTTAGGTGCTGCTAATTAAAATTTGACCAACTAAAATGCTAACCGCTTAAAGCTTGAGCCTCTCCTTGTTAAGCCTTGCATGTTCTCCCACTTGCTGAGTACCAACCATAAGTGTACTCACCCTTGCCCAAATGTTGTTCAAAAGCTTGTGACGACGCGGAGTTCTTCGATGACTTCAAAGAGTTCTAAGCGGGCGTTCACCAGTCAAGCCTGTGGAGAAGCTTCGCTATGTGTGCGTGTTAAGGTTATCGGTGAACGATTAAAGATCTTCGTGTCTACCTTTCAGAGTGTAATAAGTACCTACTATTCTATTTACGTTTTTGAACACTGTCTTTGATGTATTCACTTATGAAGTCAACATATGTGTGAGAACGGATCCTGGCACACATATGCTATGCATTCGGTTTTGTCCAGAAACCGGGTGTGACATACCCCAGCCTGCTCACTCGCGCGGGGCCTCGGACAGCCGAAGTTGCGCCCCCAACCTACATGCGCTGTGTCGTGGAGGGGAAGATAGAAGGGGAAGAGATAAGTGTGAGAGAAAAGAAGAGATAAGGTACCCGGTTGAGAGAGAAGAGATAAGGGGGAGAGGAGAAACGCGAGGAGATAAGGTACCCGTGACCCCCTTTAGTACCGGTTGGGAGCTCCACCCGGTACTAAAGATCACCCATTAGTACCGGGTGGAGGCTTCACCCGAACTAAAGGTCCTCAGGCACAATAGTACCGGGTGGAGCCTCCACCCGATACTAATAGGTGACCTTTAGTACCAATGGAACTCCCAACCGGTACTAAAGGGGGTCACGGGGTACTAATGCTCGCATTAGTACCGAGTCAAAAACCAACCGGTACTAAGAGTTAGGACCAATGCTCAGATTTCCAGTAGTGATGGTTCCCATAGTCCAATCGTCAATGATAATAACATAGTTTTCGTGTTGGAGGAGGGTACAATATATAAATTTTTGGAAGCTTAATAGTATTTTATAAAATCTCACACTTCTTGTTTTAAATACAAAATAATTAGACGCCTACAAATCTCAAAAGAGTTGCATCTGTCCTCAAAACTTCAATTGTTATTTGCCAAGGTATTTTAAATAGCTATTCAACTATATCTAAATGTATTTTTGGTAGCTGCTTGGGCAAATATTTAGGTAATGGAAATTGTTAAAATTGTGGAGTTCAATTACGTTGGAGTCGTGGGATAGACATAATGATCACCACGACAAGATCAGCCAATACCAACACCAACAAATTTTTGAGTTTTTTTAACACAACTTTACAATGTTATTGTATGATACATTATACATCTTATTTTATTGCTTGCCTGTGCATTTTCAATTGTAGAATGTTTGCAAAATTTCTATTTTACGTAGACTGGTTCAGTGATAGATGGGGTAAAGTACATATATATGGAACCCCTATGTTGTTGGACCAAAGGGGTGGATGTTGATGATGATCAGAGCATGTAATGTTCCGTATGCCCTAGACTTTTATGTGAGTTGCAATTGCAACTTAGATATGTATACCTTACTATTATTAATTGTAGGTCTCTTTTGAAGCCTCCATAAATGAAGCCATTTAGGATCCTAAGTGGACACTTTAGAAAAAGAGAGAATTCTAAAAGTTCAAAAAAAGCAAAACATCTAGCCATCTATTCGTAGACTCAAATCATCATAGCCATTGGATCTATTATATTTTAAAAAAAATTACCCACCTCTGCCATTATAAAAAAAACTTAAAGTAACCCCTAAATCATTATCTCAATTATCCACCTCTACCCTTATATAAAATAAACTAAAGTAACCCCTAATATCTATCTAAATTACCCACTTATGCCAATTATAAAAAAATAATTTAAAATAACCCCTTAAATTTGTTTCCAAATTGCTCACCACAAACTTTATAAAAAAATAACTTATAGTAACCATTAAATTTACATCTAAATTACACACATATTCCATTATTAAAATATACCCACCAATATATAATTCTAATTCTCTACTTATGACACTCTTGATATAGTAAATAACAATCAAGGTATCTATGCATGATGTGTGTCAACATTTAAAAATATATAGAAAAAGATATAGCACAAACTTAGAGTCTATTAAACAAATTCAAGAGTATACCTGCGATGCAAAGCGAAAAAATATTATAAATATGGATGAAAATATTATGGAATAATTACTAACTAAAATCTATCATAATAAGATGAAGATAATAAGTAACATTTTTTATTGTTATTTAGGTGCCTTTATTTTTTTTCAATTGAAGACTTTGCACTAGTTCTCACGAGAAGTGCTAGGAGAAAAGATAATTCCTAAAAATTCTCACAAAAGTCACAAACTTTCGGGCATATCAATCATGTAGACTCTAATAATCATAGCCATTGATCTATATGTTTCCTAAAAATTATCCACCACTATTGAGGGATAAGGGTACCCATGGGTCCCCACCGACCATGATACTGATCGGCCCTGATAGGTAGGCCCACCTGATCACGCCGTGCGGGCCAAGGCATGAAGATACGTGGAGCACAAGTCCGGAGGCCGAGCGAACGGATTCTGCCCGGATATCACGGGATATTTGTTGTAAACTGACTCAGATTATTTTTCATGTAACAACCGATTAGGATTAGATTCTATCTTACTGTAACCCTAGATCGTCAGCCTATATAAGGCGGTCAGGGGTGCCCCCGAGGGCACGTTAACTCTTCGCACCTGTGATTAGTAATACAATCCAACAAAACACAGGATGTAGGGTATTACTCTCCGGAGGCCTGAACCTGTCTAAACCTTGTGTCCCTATATTACTATTCGAGTTCTTGGTCTTACGATCTCCCCTGCCTACAAATCTACCACCTAAGTAACCCACTGGTGGACTGCCAGTCACTAAATCCAATAGTTGGCGCGTCGGTAGGGGTGATCGTGAGATCCTCCCTAGCAAGCTCGATGGCAACCCTCCCCGGCGTCATCTTCCCCAAGAGCATGAAGGACTTCCTCGCCAATCTGATCCAGCTCTGCTTTTGGAGCATGCCGGTGGACTCCGACTCCACCACCTCCATTGCCGACTCGGTGTCCGCCGCTAGTTCGGCGTCCGTCGGACCTGCATCAATGGGGCAATGTCTCACCCGAGGATCATCACGCCGCTTGCCCAGCAGGTCGGCAATCTCTCCCGTAGAGATAATCCCGCGCATCCTCGCGGGCAACGCGCCCATCCACACCCTCCGATCTAATCGCAGGGCTAGATCGCATCAGCAACACCATTGCTGAGTGCATCAACCTCTCCGAGGCGGCACTACACCCCGGAAGGTCGGCGCAGGGCTCTTCCCACGCCCTTTTGGCATTAAGAACTCGACTGCTGTGTTTTTTGAAAAACTCATCCAATCTTTCCAGATCCAATCTGACGAACCAATCGAACCCACCCAGTTTCAAGACTGCGGCAAGTTCCAAGTCCCTCGCTTCGTCCTAACCCCAAACCCTTACGGCGAGGGCGACGACGGAAGCTCTACATCACTAGATCGGGAAGTCTTCGTTGTCTCCGTCGACGAACCTCCTCATGATGGTGGAACTTCCTCCCAGGAGGAAGGGCGCAATAAGAGGAATCGAGGTTGCGGCAGGCACTGCCAACAGGAACGAGCTGAGAAAGTTCATCAGTCGCCTGCCACCCCCGCAGGGGCCGGCGCACCGCCCATCCTGCTGGCACCTAATGGCGACGTCAACAGCGATCAAGGGTGGTGCTGAAGGTCGATGCAGGCGTCCCTTATGTGCCCGCAATCTGCAGGCTGACTTCAAACAGGCCGGTCATGATGTCTTCGCCACACCTCAGGCCAACTTGGGGACTGTTTTTGCCAACCAGGAAAATCTTCCAAACTCGGAGCAACTGCAGCGGATCCGGGCACGCATCCGCGTTGCTAATGCCTAGATTGAGAAAAAGGCCTAGGACCCAACACGCTCAAGAAACTGATCATCACACTCCAGATCTACATCTACCTAGCACTCCCGAAGCCAATCTACTCAGAGTAGGTCCGATCGCAGCCGAGCCGATCACGACCGCCGCAGGGGAGGTCGGCTGGAACACATTCAAGAGGAGGAGGTGGACCAATCCCAAAGCAATGATGACCACCAATTCAGATAACCACCACCACAACAACCGTTGCCGTGATGGATGAGGAGACAGCGAACGCCGCAGTCGACCTGGTCGACAACCTGACCACGACCTTCGCGACAACCTCCGTGACCACCGTGACCTTTTTGGTGAGCTCAACAACCGTCACCAGGAGTGGGATGAGGTAGAGCTCCATCGGCGTGCCAAGTACGACCGTGACTTTGGCGCTCCAGGGGTCGGCAACCAGCCAAACCGTGACGTGGAGCAGGAGGCCCACAACCGCCGGGATGAGGAGTTGTGCTGCCGCGACGATTACGACCGTCGCTACGGCGCCCCACCCCAACATGACAACAGTGCACACCCTAGGGCCCTACCGGTATGCTACCACCTCATGGAAGATGACGACATGGACATTGACGGGTTTGCCGCATTCAGCCCCACCTCAGGGTTGTCCAGTGGCCACGCACCTTCAAGCCAGCCATCAACAAGAAGTACGACGGTCGCTCCGACCCGAAGATCCAGCTAAAGACATACTATAATACAGTCAAGGCTGTGCACGGCACCTACGACCAAATGGGCACCTACTTTCTGGTGGTGATAGGAAGCGCAGCTCGCCTATGGCTTGAAAACCTCCCGCGAGGCTGCATCGACACATGGGGACAGATCGCCAGAGCCTTCACCTAGAACTATCAAGCTACATACACTCGACCTGGAAACACAGAAAGCCTCAGCCAAGTCGGCTAGCGGAAGAACGAAACTCTCTACAAGTACGTTAACCACTTCTTCAACAACCGCAACAGGCTTGCCGGCGTTGAAGATCACGACATCATTTGGTACTTCCGCACCAACGTCAAGAACCACTCGATGTTCCGCACCATGTTCTAGGACACTCCCAAGACAGTCAGACACATGATGCAAATTGTCAACCTTCACGCCAACACAAATGAGGCCGAGCATGTCCAATTCTAGGATGGCAAGAATTGCCACAACAATGACGACAAACCGCCAACCCATCAAGACAACCAGCACCAGCCCCGACTGGAGCCGTCCTGACCTCGGAAGAGGGCCCCTGAGGTCCTCACTACCGAAGCCGATCCTGGGAGGGAAACAACCTTGCTCCAGGAGGAATTTGATGATACGCTGAACACCCCGTTCCCCTTCCACAAGGACGCATGCCACAATCTTCGAGACTGCACGGTCCTCAAGAAAGAGCTTGGTGCCCGGTGGAATACAAGTGGCCTTGTCAGAATGACTACTGCAAGGAAGATAACCGTCGTGACAACCGCCACCGTAACGACCGCAACGACCAACACAGAGAAGAGCACCGTGACCAGGGCAACCCTGATGCCAACCAGGGTGCCAGCAATGACAACGGCGAGTTCCAGCACACTGAGTGGGAGGTGAACATCATCGTCGGCAGTCCTAAGGCTTTCTGCAGCAATCACAAGCACAAATTGCAAAGGCGGGAAGTGCACTTTATCTCCGTCATACTAGTCCAGTATCTGCACTAGTTGGAGATGCCCATAACATTCTCCGGGAAAGGTCACTGGTGTACATCCTGGACCCCCAGGTCTAACCCGCTGGTAGTGCGCCCTACCATAAACAAAGTCCTCTGCAAGGTGCTGATCTATGGCAGCAGCAGCCTCAACATCATCTTCACTGAGACCTTAAAGCGCATGGACTTAAACTTTGAGTGGCTCCTTCCCTGGAAGACCCATTTTACGGCATAGTACCCAGCAAAGGATTCTATCCTATCAGGAGAGTCATCCTGCCGGTCACGTTCGGCACCCCTGACAACTACCGCAGCGAGCACCTCACCTTCGAGGTTGCCAACTTCAAGACCTTCTACCATGCCATCTTTGGCAGGCCAATGCTGGTGAGGGTCATGATGATCCCCAACCATACCTACCTCGTCCTCAAGATGCCGGCTCCAAATGGTGTGCTCTCCATCTTCAGTGATGTTGAAACATCCTACAAGTGCGACACAGAAGCCGTGCAGCTCGTCGAGACCCTGGAGTACTCGGCCAACGCCACCATGATTCTCACTGAGTCCAAGAAGTGGACCAAAGTCAGCTGACGATCCTAGAGGTGGACCTAACGCCCACGGTGCTACAGCCCAACTTGCAAGTGAAGAAGATCAGCCTCGACCTATAAGACCCCACCAAGACGGCCCTCATTGGGGCTAGCCTCACCCCCAAATAGGAAGATGCGCTCACCAGCTTCCTTCGGGACTACTCGGACATATTTGCGTGGAAACCATCCGATATGCCTAGAGTCCCACAGGAACTGGTTGAGCACTCCTTGGAGCTGACCAAGACAACAAGGCTGGTCAAGCAGAAGCTTTGCCGTTTCGCTCAAAATCACAAGGAGACTATTAGGGTAGAAATAAAGAAGCTCATAGCTGCCGGTTTCATCCGTGAATGTAAGCACCCCGACTGGTTAGCAAATCCAGTCATTGTAAAATAGAAAACCGATGAATGGAGAATGTGTATCGACTACACCGATTCAACAGGCACTGCCCTAAAGACCCCTTCCCTCTTCCTTGCATGGACCAAGTTGTGGACTCCACAGCCGGCTGCACCCTGCTGTGCTTCCTCGATTGCTACTCGAGCAATCACTAGATCACCCTCAACCCCGCCGACCAAGATAGAACTGTGTTCATAATGCCCTACGGCATCTACTGATACAACACCATGACCTTTGGGTTAAAAAATGCTAGCGCCACCTACCAGGAGGCAATCCAGGGTTGCCTCAAGAAATAACTTGGCAAAAACATAGAGGCCTACATTGACGACATAGTCGTTAAGACCAAAGATGAAGAGAACTTCATTGCCGACCTCACCAAACCTTCAACGTCCTCCAGGCCTACCGATGGAAACTCAACCCGCGCAAATGTGTCTTCGGTATCCCGTTCAGAAAGCTCCTATGCTTCATGGTCAGCCAACGCGGCATCGAAGCCAACCCTGTCAAAGTGGATGCCATCAGGAACATGGCATAGCCGCCTAGCAAGAAGGATGTCATGAAGCTCACAGCCGTGATGGCAGCCCTTAGCCACTTCATCAGCAAGATCGGCGAAAAGGGACTCCCCTTCTTCAGGCTGCTTAAGAAGGCGGACAAGTTCGAGTGGGATGATGAGGCCTGCAAAGCCCTCGAGGAACTCAAAACATTCCTCTCCACCCCTCCCGTCTTGATGGCCCCAGCCGACCAAGAAACATTGCAGTTGTACATCTCTGCGACAACACATGTCGTGAGCATGGTGCTGGTCGTAGAATGCAAGGAACCCGGTCACGCCACATGGTGCAAAGGTCGGTATATTACATCAGCAAAGGCCCCGAGTGACTCCAAAGTCTGCTACACGTAGGTCTAGAAATTGTTCTATGCAATCCTGATCACCTCCCGTAAGCTGCGTCACTACTTCCAAGCGCACAAGATCTAAGTGGTCCCCTCTTACCCAATCGGCGAAATCCCGCACAACAGGGATGTCCATGGCCAAGTCGTCAAATGGTCCATGGAGCTCGGCGAATTCGACATTGACTTCTGCCCACGTCATGCGATCAAGTCCTAGATCCCGGCCGACTTCGTTGCTGAATGGACTGAGATCCAAGAGCCACCCTCCCTGGAGAGGCCGGAGCACTAGACGATGTAGTTCGACAGCGCCCTCAACCTCGAAGGAGCTAGCACGGGGGTCCTCTTCATGTCCTTGAAAGGCAAGAAGCTCAAGTACATCCTCCAAATCCACTACAAGGCCACCAACAACGGTGCCGAGTACGAGGCCCTCATACACCGGCTCCGCATCACCACCTCGCTCAGCATTAAACGCATCCTCGCGTTTGGCGACTCCAAGGTTGTCATCGAGCAGGTCAACAAGTCCTGGGAGTGCACCAAGGAAACCATAGACGCCTACTACACCGAGGTTCGCAAACTTGAGGTTCACTTCGATGGTCTCGAATTCCATCACATCCCCTGGGAACACAACATCGCCGCCGCCATCCTATCCAAGCTCGGCTCGTAACATGCCCAAGTCCTGGTCGGCGTGTTCGTTCAGGACTTGAGAAAACCATCCATTAAGATCATGGACCCATACCAAGCTTATAGCAACGCCCAGGCTCAGGCTGACCCAGCGTCCACTGATGTCCTGATGATCGAGGTAGAGGAAGACTAGCACGCACCTTTCATCGCATTCATCACCAACAACATGTCCACAGAGGACAAAGTCGAGCACGAAAAGCTTGCACGACGCAGCACCAACTACATTGTGATCAGTAAGAAGTTGTACAGGAAGGTCGCATCTACCAGCATTTTGATGAAGTACATCCTCCGCAATGAAGACCTCGAACTCCTCCACGAAATCCACTAGGGTTCGTGCGGGAACCATGCCGCCTCGGGCAATCTGGTCGGGAAAGCATTCCACTCTAGCTTTTACTGGCCGACTGCTATTGCCGATGCAAAGGAGCTTGTCTAGAGGTGTAAAGGGTGCTAATTTTTCTTCAAGCAGCAGCACCTACCAGCGCAAGCCCTTGTGTACCATCCTACCATCCTAGCCCTTCGTATGTTGGGGGCTGGATATGGTCGGCCCTTTCAAGACTACTCCGAGCGGATACACCCATATCTTCGTGGCAGTTGACAAATTCACCAAGTGGATCGAAGTCAAGGCTATCACTAGCATAGTCGGCCAAAGCCGCTCAATTCGTCGAAGAGCTCACACACCGCTTCAGGGTCCCCAACAAGATCATAACTAACCTGGGAAAACAATTCATAGGATTCAAGTTCTAGGATTTTTGCTAGGACAACCTCATCGACATATACTACTCAGTAGCTCACCCAAGATGCAACGGCCAGATCAAACGTGCGAATGGGATGGTCCTCCAATCCCTCAAGTCTCGCATCTTTGATGACGCATCCAAGTATGCTACCAAGTGGCTCCCCGAGCTACCCCAAGTCGTTTGGGGTCTCCGCACCCAAAAGAGTCGGGCCACTAGCTACACCCCATTCTTCCTCGTCTATGGCTCAAAGGTTGTACTATCAATAGATGTAGCCTTTGGTGCCCCACGGATTCAATACTACGAGGAAGGGCAAGCAGAAAAGAGTTGGTAGGTCGACATTGACAACCTAGAAGAAGATCGCGTGGTAGCTCTCATCCAGCACGCGCAGCATGAACAGCAGATTCGACGCTATCATGACAAGAACGTCCAGGAACGCTCGTACAATGTTGGCGACCTGGTGCTCTGCTGGATCCAGTCCACCAAAGACATGCACAAGCTATCGGCCCCCTAGGAGGGCTCCTTCATCATCAAAGAGGTCATTCAACCCAGTACATATTGGTTGCAGTGAGCGGATGGTTCAGGCATCCCCAACCCATGGAACATCCAGCACCTACAACGCTTCTACCCCTAGGATATAAAAGCTATGTACTCTTTCAACTTTCTCATATTAAATAAATAAAACTCCAGAGGTTCTTTGCATACCTACTACCTTCTCGCTTTCTTAGCCAAGCTTGGGGGCTATCCAACCTGTTCGATGGACCACACCCTTACCTTTATGCTCAGGGGCTTCCCCCGCTACGCTCCAACCTCCGGGTCTCAACTTTTCTCCTACCCCTCTCAAGGGTGTGCGACTAACTCGTGTGGACGGTGTCCTACCATGCGAAACCTAGATAACATTGTGTTCACGCCCTCTACAAGCTCGAGATCCACTCTCAGTAGAGTGCTGGCCAAGCAAGGCTAGGCACTTAGCGGCTACAAGCCTAGGCCACACGGTGTCCTATCAAACATACCAAGGAAGGGAAGGAGTTTTGCTTTTACATAACTTAATCAATAAGTTTTCTTACCCCACGGCACAGATTGATACATTTTATAGTTTTTTCATTATAGGTCCAGTTCCTTAACTACGTCCTCCGCAAGTTGTTGATATTGCTTGGCTACCTCCGGGAGGTTATCAGCATTAAAATCCTCGGCAACACCCATTCCAACATGCTCCACGGCCAGCCGGGGGAAGTGCATCTTCAGAAGCGCCATGACATTCTTGGCGCACTCCACGGCGTTCTCCTTCATCAAGGCCTTCATCTGACTTGGCGCACTCTTCAGGCGGTCTAGTAGCAACGTTGGCTCGTCAGGGTTGGCCTCGGGCTGGATCATGTCCATCACGTAACCTACGATCGACCTCAAGTCCTCCAACTTCACCTCCAGCCCTGCAATCACCACCTGATCATGCTGAAGACTATGCATCGCTGCAATCAAGCACCGGTCCATATTCTTGTGCAAGTCGGCCTCATAGGAAAGTTTTTGTGACACGGCATGCTCACGGTGCATGGCAATATCATGATCTTGCTAGAGTTAGGTGTTGGCTACTTTGTACTCTTTGAGGTCTCTCTTGAGGCTCTCTTCTTTTTTCTAAGCATCTGCAAAGCAATGAGATTCAAGAACAGGCACTGGTCGCATCTAGAGGATCTGGACTCACAACAAGGATCGAAGCCGTTACCATTCTACATGGCGTCGAGGAAGCTCTGGATGTCCTTGGTTATCTTTTTCTGGTCCTCAATCTCCCGATCTTTTTGTCAGATTTACTCTGCGACATCCTCCTAAGCCTTCCTGAGCTCAGCCTCTAGGCGCTCGGTCTTGAGACCATACTCCTCGGCGCAATGGATGGCGTCTGCCCTGTTGTGCTCACACTCAACCAGGTTCTAGGCAAGAATCATCCCAACTAATCAGAGCAGGAAACTAGGAACGACGATTAAACCAAATCAAGTCGGCTAACTTATGTATAATAGCTCCGCGACCTTGCCAGAAGCCTGCTTCAGCTCGGCAAGGTCTCTCTTGTCCTCAGCAGCCTCCTGCACTAGAACCGTCCCAAAGAAGTCCAACATGGAGGGATCATCTTCTTTGTGGGCGTTGATGTTGGCCTCATGGCTCACCGCCCCAGCATCAACCGGCACCTCCCTAGGGTCTTCCTCCATCTGGACCTCGACGTTGGCATCCGTGTCATCGGGCGTGGCAACTGCAGCATCTTTGTCAATGTCTTGGCACAGGGGCGACTGCTGCTCAAGCCTCTTAGGCTCCATCACTAAGCCACTTTCACCGTCGACCTAAGCAGCAGATGCCGATGCAGCCCCTTGGGGTGCATCAGACATCTGACCCTCTGCCTAGGTTTCGACACCAGCATCCTGTGGGTTTGGCTCGTCCTCCATCACAGCCCTGCTCAGATGGCGGGACACAGAGATAAAGCAACGCAACATACAGATAAGTTTTCAACAACAAATGATGTTGTGAAGATACTCACATCATGCTCTTCCTCACTTGGAACTTTGGGCGGAGAGGCGCTGGCGGTGGCAGGGTCGGCTCCTTCTGCATTCCACCGTGGATTTCCATCTTCAGCCACTCCTTGACCTTTTCCACGTCGGCAGCTCTTGTCTCAAGGAGCTCGACCTTCTTCCTTTTTGCGGCGGAGCTGGGCAACTCGGAGTAATTGCTCACCACCCCAAACGAGGCCTTAGCCGCAGAGGCAGATACCGTAGCTGAGGCCTTGGTCTTTGCAGCTGCCTTCTTCTTCCACTTCTTCTTCTTTGCCTCTGGCTCCTTGGACTCCATCACCTTCCGCATAGCCTAGCGCGTCCATCACCCAACAGAAGCAGCGCTCCCCGCCTCCATACTGCTACCTTGGACTGGCACGTCCTCATCGGGGCCATCGAAGGAGGAGTCTGACTCCCAGTCAAGGGCACTGGTAGTTGGTCGACCTCGGTGGATGGACGAAGCTTGGGCCATTGTTGCTCAGTGCTTCTAGGGAGCCACGTTGGACAGAAGAATTCGCACTCACAGCTTTGGTCAATCAACAGGATCAAGTCAGGTAAGCGCAACACAAACTAAACCAGGAATGTCATGAACCGAAACAAGAACTTACTGGATTGGCCGGCCTCACGAGGGAGTACGCCTTGGGACAGCGCTTGTTCTTTATGACACCACCAAAGAACTTGCAGACCCAAGCAGCAACCTCTTCCCGAGTAACCATTCATTGTACTTCTCGGGTCGGATGCAGCAGACCCGAGTATTCGTATGTCGGATGGACCCTATCCTTGATCGGCTGCGTCAACCTTCTGCAAAAATTGATACCCATAGCTCCTGTTGTGAGCCCACATCTCTTTAGGTCGGTGATCTCCTTTAGCAGCTGGTTGACCTGGACCATCTACTCAGAGGTCAGCTGGTTCGACCATTCCGGCCTTGTCACAGGCGCATACCCGACGCGAGATGGCAGCTCGAGCTTTTGGTTGTCAACAAGGAACCACTCCTCGTGCCACCCCATGTTTGAATCCTTGAGCATCAGATCAAAGTACTCGATGACCCTCTTTCGCCGTAGCAAAAATCCACAGCCGCTGATCACCCTTGGTTTCCCATTCGTCATCATGCTTTCAATTGGTACAGATATCTCCACAGATTGAAATCGGGAGGGGGGGAGGGATTTCGAGAAATGCTTCACACAAATGGATGAAAATTGCAATGCCCAAGATGGAGTTAGGGTTGAGATGCACTAACTCAATCTTGTAGTAGTCCAGCAGTCCGTAGAAGAAATCCCCCTATCGGGATCCTGAATCCTCGCTCGAAGAACACCATAAAGATGATGGCTTTGGTCTTGTCCTCAGTGGGGAACTCCTAGCCCGCGGTCGCCTTCCACTCCATCAGGGACTTGGGTCCGAGCAGGCCGCGGTCGACAAGGGCCTAGAATCCGTTCCTCAGTCATCATGGATTTCATCCAGTAGGTGGATGGGTCTGGGGCCTGCTCCACCGCCATTTCTTTAGTTTCTAATCCTCGCAGCGTAGATCGGATCTAGGCGGGCCTCTTGGTTCGCATATGGCGGGGAATGGCAACGTGGTAGCGGTGACTACAGCCTTCGTGTCGAGGAGCGGTGGATGCGGCTTACGGACACGGCGGCGTGACCTAGGGCTCTCTGTCGCGGAGGCTATGGCATTAGCGGTGGCGGCGCTTGGGGGTGAGTGGAGTAGAACTGAAAAGGAAACCGCACCTCTTCGGCTTTTGAAGGCATTGACGGCGTAAACCTAGCAACAAAATTCGTGAGTTCCCTGTTACGACGCAAGCGATGGACGGAATCCGCGGATTTTCCGTTAAGTCTCACGGTGTGCCTCCTTGGCTCCACCAGTCCTTGCGCTCGGGGGCTGGGCGCCTACTTTAGGTCAGCATGGCTTTTACGACGAAAATAATACATCAGATTCTTAACCATTGGACCGATTACTTTAATTGCTTCAATACTCAGGGGCTACTCCATATGGAGTGCGTCTTGCGACGCCCTCCATGTGCTTCCCTTCAATATACAGGATGCCAGACATCCGGGAGCTCGATAGTCGCATAGCCATGCGCATTTGGTCATACGGTTGTGGAAGCTTCAATTTTTCTTTCTTTTCTGAGCACTACACAGCCTCTCCATCACAATGACGATACCACAACTTTAGCCGAGTACATTACAAGCTTCGTTGCGCATCCGTCAGGCTCCTGTTTGACTCACACATTGCTCAGGGGCTTGAGGGATAAGGATACCCATGGATCCCCAGCGACCAGGATACTGATTAGCCCAGACAAGTGGGCCCGCCCGACCACACCGTGCGGGCTAAGGCATGAAGATACATGGAGCACAAGTCCGGAGGCCGGGCGTACGAATTCTGCCCAAATATCATGGGATATTTGTTGTAAACCGACTCAGATTGCTTTCCATGTAACAACCGACTAGGATTAGATCTATCCGATTGTAACCCTAGGTCATCAGCCTATACAAGGCGGACAGGGGCATCCCCCGAGGGCACGTTAACTCTTCGCACCTAGGATCAGCAATACAATCCACCAGAACACAGGACATAGGGTATTACTCTCCGGAGGCCCGAACCTATCTAAACCTTGCGTCACTGTGTTACCATTCGAGTTCTTATTCTTATGATCTCCCCTGTCTACAAATCTACCACCTGAGTAACCCCTGGTCCACTGTCGGTCACTAAATCCGACTACTATCATTATGAAAATATTACAAAGTAAACCTCTAAATCTATATCTAAGTAACCCATATATACCATTATAAAAATATTCTAAACTAACCCCATAATTTTTTATCTAAATCACTCATGCATGTTATTATAAAAAATAACTTAAAATACTCTTCTACATTTGTATTTAAATTACCGGTGTGTATCATTATGAAAAATAACCTCAAGTAAACACTTATGCCTTAATCTAATTATGCATGTTCATTATACATAAATGTCCAAATGTAGACCAATATATGTTTCTACCTAGTTCTCCTAATTCTATCATTGTTAATATACATATATGGGTGTCACCGTGTAAACCTCTTATACATGTATGGGAGGAAGTAATGAAAAATACTAATTTTAATATTAAATACAATGTATGAAGGTAAGATGCAAAGTGAAAAAAATATGAATATATGTGTGTGTGAAAGTTTATAGAGTAAAATCACAACCGAAAAAGATAAGTATATATCTATATGAGTATTGTGTTAAATTATTAAATAAATAACAGGGTCGTAGGTAGATAAGTTTGATAGATTAGTGCTGCTGCGTGGCGTCGCAGCGCGGCAGCACATATGGTAGCCGCCAGTCCCCACAGGTAGCCGTAGCCTACCTAGGACTGAAACGAAAATGGTACTGTGCGATAGCTTTGAGCCCCCACTGGCAAAACCAATTCTGCAGCAAGTGACCTTTGAAATTCTGTACAAATGCAGAATGCAGTTAGGTGCTCGAGGAAGACGATACGAGTTGACAAGAAACCTACTTGAAGATCAAGTGTATGTGTATGGCATGCGGGTCACGGTTTACTCTATTTTCAAGAAAAGGAAAGGTCATGGTACGCCAGTGGCACCGGAAATGCAACGTTGTTTCAGCAAAGCAAAGGAATGAAAAATACAACGATCGTTCAATTTACTGATTACCTGTCCAAAATTTATGGGGCGACTTTGAGAAAGCCAGGGCTAGCTACAAATCATCTATATCTTTTTTGAACAACTGCATTGACTGTCTGGCACGCCACATGATTTGGCACCAAATGACGCAAAATTGAAGAAATCGGTGAAGTTTACACGATTGATCGAGTAGAGCAAGGGCAATTATTACTATGTCCCCTGCATCTTCAGCGCCTTGTTCCTCCGGCTGAGGTGACAATGGCGGATTGGTGGTTGAGATCTAGAAAGGAAATCCCATAGGTGTTCTTTTCAGGAATCAGGAAGGGATTCGACACATTCGTGGGCCTCATAATTTGGATGATCTAGAAGGAGCCCAACCAACGGGAGTACAGACAGACCTGGGTGCTCGTTGGCGACATCGGACACGAAGGGCAACAATGCGTGCTGGCCGGTTTCTGGAAGGCTGTCCGCGCTGCTGATGGCGCATTTGTGCCCCGCTCTATTTTCTACTGTAGGTCATCAAGCTGTTGTCGGTACTTTGTAATTGAACTGATGTGTACAGCCCCTCCTGCCTAAGTCTCAGGTCTCAAATTTTCCTAAATTTATTAATTTAGAATTTAATTGGCGCTATTCTTTCAGGGGTTGTGTTGTCTTCTTTATTTCCTGCTTGTTATGAAGTGACGGCTGGTGACCTAACTACTGATATGTGGGTGGTGCATGACCGCCAACTATGTAATAATCAAGTGTAGATATTAGAGTTTAGTTGATTATCTTCTGCTGCCTACGATGAAAGCTTAGCGTATCGATGTGTCCTTGATTCTAGTGAATTTGGAAAATTACACCTTTTTTTCTCTGCTTACCTTTCAAGTTTCAACCTTTACCTTGTAAGACACGAATAGTGTTCCGTGGTTGATGGATGCTTGGTCTATTTATGACTACTCTGCTTGTTCACATCGAAGCATGCGAGCTACAGATCACTAGAATTGATTTTCTCTCTGGAAGAAAGAACCGTCAACCCACCAACAGTTTCTCCCATTTGCGAAAGGTAACACTAACAGGCAACTTGAACAGTTCTTACAGTTCTGGAGAGAAGCTTCATTTGATCCAATTTGAAAGCTCCAAGAGGCCGGGCCGGCTGCCCGGTCCGTTTGTGAGAGGTATTGCTATTTGCTAGTCGATGCCGATCGAGAGCACTCAGCAGATCAGGCAGCTGATGAGAGTAGTTGAAAAATCCTTTCATATTTAGAACTTTTTTTTAACATATTCGGAATGTATCTGTACATATCTGCTACTACTACCTAGCAAGCAAGTCATGGTTTGTTTTCTTTTCTAGAAAAATGATGAATATTAGACAATTACAATATTAAATTTTGAATTAAATAACTCATGACAGAAACAAATATTAATTTTTGCTGAAACCACTAGGCACATGTACTGAGTATTTGCAAACGAGGAAGTCGTAGCTGGTACTAGTGAAAGATGTATTCCTTCTGACAATGGGTCACGGTAGCTCCGTCAAAGACGAGCCATGCGATGATCAATATATGAGGACCCTGAGCTGTGCGATGGTCAATGCAGGAGGAATCTGAGCCGAGCCGAGCAGTTAGCAATCGCACGGAGCACTTCCTAATATCTTATTCGGCCTCTCCGAGCGTAGGATCACAAGGACAAGTAGTTTCAAACACATGCTTACCCACTTGTCCGTGTACGTCAACGGAACGGAACGAAGAAGACTGCAGTGATGCCGCAGCGGTATAGACAACCTTATGGATTATAAATAAAATCTAAGGGACCCCTAATATAATCTATGTTGTAGCTTTTCCGTGAAGGAGGCGGTCCATATTATAGGAGAAGAATCCTCTACTTTATTGTACATTAGCAATACGAAAACTGAAAATTAGTGTATTCTTCCAACGTTAATGGACTTTTAAGATTTATTAAGAATTACTATTTATACAAGCCAGCGCATATATATCTAACAGCGAGTCATGAATTTTGGTTCCAGATCAAGGTCAAAGCCCGGAGCTTCAAGGCCCCATTGTCAAATCACTACTCAAGGTATGGTGGTTGAAGAGCTGATTAAAAGTTCAGCTTTGCAAAAGGGTCGAGCACTCGAGCCATAGCTGGTTCTAGCCTTCCAGATAGGAGTATATGACTCTTGCTTTGGAAGAACATCAAAATTGCCATTACGTGCATAGATGTACGTCCTCCTCACGTACTAGAACATCTCCCTTTTCTGATAAAGAAAACGCACCTCCCCTTGTTTTCCCCGGATCGAGCGAGAATATAAAGTGCGGTAAAATCTTAAGCGAGTTGGACTCACGTGAGGGTCGCTGCCACACTATTCCACGAACACTGCACGGCGAATCGGCGTAGCAACCACGAGGAAGATTCAACAGTTTCCATCATCTATCCGTCCTCAAAATTCCATGCATTTTCTCTTCTCCCCCGTCTCGTTTTCCATCCTGCTGCAGCTTCCACACGTCCGTCCGTCCGGTCCCTTTCCTTCTAGTTGTTCAACATTCAAAGTGGATTATATTAATTCTCAAGAATACAACAAACGAACAAACAGAGACGGCAGCTGCAGGTTGCATTGCATTGCCAATAATTTGCAGAGTATATATATAATATACTCCTTCCTCTTGAATTTGAACGTACTAATAATTAGTATACTCTGCTGCGAGCACTCAATGAACAGGCGAATTAATTAATTAATTAATTTGTAGCAAGTGGCTTGGGATCTCTCCCTCTCGAGTTATCGACATATTATGGGGTCAACAAATCAATAACGGTCTACGCGTGTGCTTGGACTTTAAACAATGGTGGTTGCCTGACATGTACCACAATGACGGAATCCGTGGAATAATAATCAATGGTGGGTTTTTATGATTGTGTAGTTTCATGGTAGATGGAAGCTTCTTTAATTTTTCTCCTTCGGGTTTGCTAATATAATTAAGTCAGGCCAGGAAGATCATATTCCTCGGGATTCCCCGATCCCGGCCGTATCATCGGAACTCCATTTTTGGCTCTCCGATCAAAGGAGAAAACTCAATTCCGCATGGATCATGCATGGGTTGAAAAGAGAATAACACAACCCGGGCGGCGGGGTTTAATTGCATGCATCATGCATGGTCGTCGTCGCAGCATTTGGGGTAAGCCGGACTCTGCTGAAGCAACGACGGCAACAAAACGAAGCCTGCGTTAAATGAGCACGTTTAGTTAGTAGTAGTGCAAAGAAAAATCAAACAACCTGCACGATCGATCGGTCCAATTCAATTCAATAACGAGAAATTCAAAGAGAAACAGAGTACTCCCCCGTGCCTCTCAGAATGCAAGATGTTTTCGTTTTTACCTTATATAAGTCAAAGATCCCTAATTTTAACTTAATTTCATAAAACTTAAAAATACACCAACATCGATCGGCAATATCTCTTATAAACTAAACTGAACATCCTACATTTTAGAACACAGGGTATGCTATAGCTAGTAACTAGGGTAATAGGAAGTTGCGTTTTGTTTCGTTTCAGTATAAAAAGTTGACTATATAGCTGAAGAGACCTGGTCAACTGCATTGCTGCAGCTCTGCATGACAGTATGAGTAGTACAGCACGAACTTGGACTGTACCAAGCCCGTTCCGTGCCTACGAGGCTACGAAACCACCAAGACATGCGGAACGTGAACCGGGTCGGCCCGCTTCTAGACAAAGCGCCGCCTTGACCCGTCAACCCTGGAACAAGCCTAGAATCCCCAAACTTTCTGCAGCGACAACTGTATAGCAGACTTGAGCAGAGGCAACGTTATTCTCCCAAGGTTTTGGAGATGCTGTGCGCGTGATAGTCTTCCGCGTTTTAACGTTCTTTTATTACCTCTGGACGGTACATCTCAGTCCAAATAGTCAGGCCTGTCCTCAAAGAAGATCATGGATGCAAAATTGCTTACCGTTGACGCTGTCGATGCTGCCGCGCAGGTGTAGTGTGTGCGTGGATCCTTCTCCCATTCTAGAATGCAGCTCGTTCAACTCGTCTCGAGCTCTTTACCATGTACAACCATTAATCATTAATCAGTACTTGCGCCGTTCCATAATGTAGGTCGTTTACCTTTAGAAAATATATAGATTTTGCTATGCATCTAGAAAAGCTAAAATGACATGTATTTTAAAATGGAGGGAATATAAAGTTATTGCGAAGTCCAATACTTTAGCTGTTTATACATATTGCTGTATTATTTATGTTATATGGTCAAACTTGTATACGGTTGTTATCTAAATGTTCTTAGGCCATTTCTAAGAATGCAACTTATGCAGTGAGATATTTAGTTGATGGATGAAATAAATGTCCTGTACAATTCATTGTTTTATTTGCGATATTTCGTAGTAGGGGATACATAACAAAGACAAGCTGCATTGAAAATACATATCTGATTTCATCTCTATTCCCATCGTAAATAGAAAGATATTTGCATGGCACTTTGTTTAACAGCAACGAAACTCCCGCCCTTGGACAAGTCCTCCACTCCTCCCCCCATCCCCCACGCGAGAAGAACACAAGGTCGCCTTCTAGAAGCGACAAGCGGCGAGGCCGAGCGTTACTTGCAGCATCAGCGGCGAGGCCGAGCGTTACTTGCAGCATCGGCGGCGAGGTGTCTTGGCAATTTGGCATCCAGAGGATCACGGGCCCGCACCTCCTCTGACCGTTTCTCCCCCACGCCCCGCTCCCCACCCCTACAAAACCCCCCCTATAAAGCTTCTCTGCAGCTGTGCTCTCTCCGCCTCGCCAGTCTCGCCCAGGAAACTGGGCAAGCGCACGCACGCGCCCCGAAAAGTCACATTGGAATCGCAGCGAGAAATCTCGCCAGCTCGCCGGGGGCGCGGATTGGCGCAGGCGGAAGCAGGAGAGTAGGAGGCCTCGGGTTGGCGATCGAGGGCCGAGGAGGGGGTAGGGAGAGATGGACGCGATGGCGGACATCCAGAAGGTGGTGAGCATGCGGCGCGGGGACAGCGGCTCCATGTGGCGGCGCGGGGACGACGTGTTCTCGCGCTCGTCCAGGGACGAGGACGACGAGGAGGCGCTGCGCTGGGCCGCGCTCGAGAAGCTCCCCACCTACGACCGCGTCCGCCGCGCCATCGTCCCGCTCGGCCTCGGCGGCGACGGCGCCGAGGCCGCGGGCGGCGGTAAGGGGTTCGTCGACGTCGACGTGCTCAGCCTCGGCCCGCAGCAGCGCCGGGCGCTGCTGGAGCGCCTCGTCCGCGTCGCCGACGAGGACAACGAGCGCTTCCTGCTCAAGCTCAAGGACCGCGTCGACAGGTACCGTGCTGTGCTAAGCCCTCGCCGGCTCGCCCTCCCTCGCCCGTCGGGTGTTTGACGATTTGCGCGCGTCCCGTCGGTGCAGGGTCGGGATCGACATGCCCACCATCGAGGTGCGGTTCCACAACCTGGAGGCGGAGGCGGAGGTGCGCGTCGGCAGCAGCGGCCTCCCCACCCTCCTCAACTCCGTCGTGAACACGGTCGAGGTACTCTCTATCGTGCCCGTTCGTTCCTGCGTCGTGAGATTCCACCTGCGTGTGTGTATGTATGCGCTATCGAATAATGATTGGTTTTGGCTGCTGTGCGTCTTGTTTCGATTCAGGAAGTGGCGAACGCGCTGCACTTGCTGCCCAGCAGGAAGCAGACCATGCCCATCCTCCATGACGTCAGCGGCATCATCAAGCCTCGCAGGTAGTACTAATAAAATGATTTATGTTCACTGAAGAAAGTCAAGTTGGTTTTCAATTTTTCATGTTGCCTTGCATCAAAACCATTACCGGCTAGTCGGGCGTACGCATGTGGGGACTTTTCGTACCCTTGTGACATCTAAAATAAAAATCTACAGCGAAGATGAGATGTTCCTTTGGACGCCTGCAACTATTGTTTTTGTCTTGTGTCGGGTGCTGGATTAGTCAGTAATCCGGAACTCTGATTCGATCTCTTCGCTTCTTCATCAGTCAACCTCACGTTCCTTACTATGGTGCAGGTTGACTCTTCTGTTAGGCCCACCCGGGTCAGGCAAGACTACTTTTCTGCTCGCGTTGGCGGGAAGGCTTGACAAAGACCTCAAGGTAGTAAAAATCGAGTTCTATACTAATTTGCAATAATTACACATCCCAAAGAACAATCTGTGTTCTCCCTGGTTATCTGCACTTCATCAAAATCTCTTTTGGTCTCATTTTATGCACAAAAATGTGCATCCAGGTGCCAGCAAACTGGGCACCTTTCACAGCAGTTGCTGAAATGCTGTTACAGTTCACTGACATGAAACGCTATGCAGACTAAAGGCAAAGTGACCTACAACGGTCACGAGATGACAGAGTTTGTGCCAGAGAGGACGGCTGCGTATATCAGCCAGCATGACCTCCACATAGGAGAGATGACTGTGAGGGAGACACTTGCTTTCTCTGCGCGCTGCCAGGGTGTTGGCTCACGCTTGGGTATGATTCTGCACTATTAGTCATTCATTTGAGAGCACGCCCTCATTTGTGCCATTTGCCTACTATATATGCAGGATTCGTGTGGTTTCATTTAGATGCTTATCAACTTTTGCCTCTTTCCTTTTATGTTGTTAGATATGCTGACTGAGCTGTCAAGGCGAGAGAAGGCGGCGAATATCAAGCCTGATGCTGATATCGATGCATTCATGAAGGCAAGTATTGACAAACACTGAGTAAAACTTGTAGATTTTTTATCTTTGTTTTTCATCAATCATTATCCAATAGAAGCATTTCATCAATTATTATTTAATAGAAGCAAGACTAAGTATGATTTTCCTGCTTAATTTAATTAGGCATCTGCAATGGGCGGGCAAGATGCCAATGTGGTCACTGATTATATTATGAAGGTATGTGCAACTCTTAGCTTAAACCATGACTAAAATTAGATTGGATTACTCGTATTTTTCTTAACTATGTACACATCACTTGCTGCAGATATTAGGACTAGACATATGCGCAGATACGATGGTAGGGGATGAGATGCTAAGGGGCATATCCGGTGGACAAAGAAAGCGTGTTACAACTGGTAAAGACAGTCTTCTATAACCATTTTAGCTTAAAAACATTGGCTTTGATGAGGTGCTTTTGAATTATATCATTTGGATGTTTCCTGTAGGTGAGATGCTGGTTGGGCCGGCCAGGGCGCTTTTCATGGATGAGATCTCGACTGGGCTTGACAGCTCCACTACATTCCAGATTGTGACCTCGCTCAGGCAGTCCATCCACATCCTTGGTGGCACTGCTGTCATCTCCCTGCTGCAGCCGGCGCCTGAGACTTACAACTTGTTCGATGACATCATACTCCTATCAGACGGCCAAGTTGTCTACCAGGGCCCCCGAGAAGATGTGCTTGAGTTTTTCGAGTCCATGGGTTTCAGATGCCCTGAAAGGAAGGGTGTCGCCGACTTCTTGCAAGAAGTATGCCCTGTGCCACCATATTTCAGTGTACATGTGCATAAAGTTCTTTTGACCATATCTCCTTTTAAATGCTGAGCAGGTGACTTCGAAAAAAGATCAGAAACAGTACTGGGCACGGCGTGATGAGCCCTATAGGTTTGTGCCGGTGACGAAATTCGCGACTGCGTTCAAGTCATTCCGCACCGGAAGAGCTATAGCAAATGAGCTTGCTGTTCCATTTGACAAGAGCAAGAGCCACCCAGCCGCACTAACCACCATGAGGTATGGCGTGAGTGGCAAGGAACTACTGAAAGCAAACATAGACCGGGAGATCCTTCTCATGAAGAGGAACTCTTTCGTTTACATATTCAGAACCTTTCAGGTAAGTCATTAGTCCAAACAAGATGATTGATTGGCATGTAAGGGAAAAATGACAGCAACATGACTGATTCCTTTTGTGCTGTGGCATTACAGCTGATGGTGGTATCAATCATTGCAATGACTGTCTTCTTCCGGACAAAGATGAAGCATGACTCAGTAGCTGATGGGGCCCTCTATATGTCTGCACTGTTCTTTGGTGTGCTTATGATCATGTTCAATGGCTTCAGTGAGATGGCACTCATTGTCTTCAAGCTGCCTGTATTCTTCAAGCA
The DNA here is from genome assembly GCF_005286985.2 of Setaria viridis. Taxonomy (NCBI): domain Eukaryota; kingdom Viridiplantae; phylum Streptophyta; class Magnoliopsida; order Poales; family Poaceae; genus Setaria; species Setaria viridis. The sequence goes on along the minus strand of NC_048267.2, from coordinate 28,115,280 downwards.
GAGGGACCTCCTTTTCTTTCCGGCATGGGCCTACACGATACCCTCATGGATCCTCAAGATACCCATCACATTCATCGAGGTCGGTGGTTATGTATTCTTGACATACTATGTCATTGGGTTTGACCCCAATGTTGGCAGGTGAGATTTGCTGATAGACCATGGGCCATTCAATTGAAAAATGGTATCCTTTGCCATTTTATAAGTGTGGCAATGTGCTGCAAATGTTTTGACAGTAGTGTTTGCCCTCAGGTTCTTCAAGCACTATCTACTTTTGTTGGCAATCAATCAGATGTCAGCATCGATCTTCCGATTTGTCGGTGGGGTAGCGAGGAGCATGACTATTGCTAATGTCTTTGCATCATTCATGTTACTGGTTTTCATGGTTCTAGGAGGATTTATTCTAGTAAGAGGTAAAAGCTCATATGCTTCTTTTTGTAGTTCTTTGCAATGGAGCTTCTTCATAAACCAATGCTTCTCTGTGTTTGATCTTGCAGATAAAATAAAGAAATGGTGGATCTGGGGCTACTGGATCTCCCCAATGATGTATGCACAGAATGCTATATCAGTTAATGAGATGTTGGGGCACAGCTGGGACAAAATATTGGATAGCGCTGCCTCCAATGAGACCCTAGGTGTGCAAACACTTAAATTCCGAAGAGTATTCCCAGAACCCAAGTGGTACTGGATTGGCTTTGGTGCAATGATTGGGTATATCTTACTCTTCAACGGTCTCTTCACTCTTGCCCTTACATACCTGAAGCGTGAGTAACTCCCAAACTGGTTTGCTCGTATGTTGCTCATTGTTCTTGGATTTCACAAAATCTAAACCTGGACATGGTTTCATCTCATTATTTCATAGCATTTGGGAAGTCTCGGCCATCAGTATCTGAAGAGGAGCTGAAGGAGAAGCATGCCAGCATGACTGGTGGGGTTCCAGACGACAATCACTTGGCATCAGAAAGCTCTCATCTGTCAACAGGAATCAACACTGAGACTGATTCTGCCCTGACTGAAAAGGGGATGATCCTCCCATTTGTCCCGCTTTCACTCACCTTTGACAACATCAGATACTCTGTTGACATGCCACAGGTGAAAGATAGAAAGTTGATTCTCTTACACTATCAACAATGGTAATTCATCACTAGTTTGTAACCTTGAATGTTAAATTAAATTCAGGAAATGAAAGCACAAGGTGTCATTGAAGATCGTTTGGTGCTCCTCAAAGGTGTAAGTGGGTCTTTTAGGCCTGGGGTGCTGACTGCACTGATGGGCGTCAGTGGCGCAGGGAAAACTACTTTGATGGATGTGTTGGCAGGGAGAAAGACTGGTGGGTACATTGAAGGAGATATCAGTATTTCAGGATACCCGAAGAAACAAGAGACCTTTGCACGCATATCAGGATACTGTGAACAGAATGATATCCACTCACCACAGGTGACAGTCTATGAGTCACTGCTTTTCTCAGCATGGCTCCGGCTTCCAGGGGATGTGGATTTGGACAAAAGAAAGGTCAGTTCCACAAAAAAATTGTCATTTCCACGTTCAGTGGATACTTGGTACATAACTGCTTACATTAATGTGTGCAGATCTTCATTGAGGAGGTGATGGAGCTTGTGGAGCTCAAACAATTGAGAGATGCTTTGGTTGGGCTTCCTGGAGTGAATGGCCTGTCAACGGAGCAGAGGAAAAGGCTCACCATTGCAGTGGAACTTGTGGCAAATCCATCGATCATCTTCATGGATGAGCCAACCTCGGGGCTTGATGCCCGAGCAGCTGCGATTGTTATGCGTGCGGTGAGGAACACTGTCAATACTGGTAGGACAGTGGTCTGCACGATACATCAGCCTAGCATTGACATATTTGAAGCATTCGATGATGTGAGTGAGATGTTACATATGATATTTCATCCAGATACTCTACTCTCTGGACAGCTATGCCAGATTGGTCATACATGATCTGTTTTGGCTGATTTTTTTCCAAACTATGGTGCAACTTGCAAGGTCTAAAATGTTTGATTAATGCTTGCAGCTTTTCCTGATGAAGCGTGGTGGAGAAGAGATCTATGCTGGTCCATTAGGCCATCATTCTTCAGAGCTGATCAAGTATTTCGAGGTAAAGTGATACTACAGGAATTTAAATATCCATCTATGAATATTTGTTCATAATTACTGATAAAATCGTATTGTCCAGGGAATTCAAGGAGTCAGCAAAATTAAAGAGGGCTACAATCCAGCAACATGGATGCTGGAAGTGACAACAGCCTCTCAAGAACACGTGCTAGGTGTTGATTTCAGTGACATATACAAGAACTCTGAACTCTACCAGTAAGTAAATTTCGATCCTACTAGTCACTTCTTGTTTGAGAGTAGCTGTAGGTGGTGAAGTAACAACTAGGAAGAGCATTAAATAACTAAAATTAATTATGATAGGCTAAAAATACTTTACTTATGCTATAGATAACTTATCATACGGAACTTATTAAACAAAATGGAGTACTGCCGGTTGCCACATACCATTGCATTTTTCATATTTTAATACTATCAGCCTTTCTTATCCAGAACATTTCTACACTGGGTGATGTGTTGGTTGTTACGTTTCGCAGGAGGAACAAGGCCTTGATAAAGGAATTAAGCCAACCTGCGCCAGGTTCGAGTGACCTGTATTTCCCTAGCAAGTATCCACGCTCGTCCATCACACAATGCATGGCTTGCCTGTGGAAGCAGAACCTGTCATACTGGAGAAACCCTCCTTACAATACCATTAGGTTCTTTTTCACTACCGTCATTGCTCTCCTCCTCGGCACCATCTTCTGGGACCTTGGCAGCAAAGTGTAAGTCATGCCAAACTGTACCATTTCTCATGGCAAACAAGAGACCACCTTCAAAATGTCATTCACATTTTGTTACGTGAATCCAGGTTGACAACACAAGATTTGACAAATGCCATGGGATCAATGTACGCTGCAGTGCTGTTCATCGGCATCATGAACTGTACCTCAGTTCAGCCAATGGTGGCCGTGGAGCGTAGTGTCTTTTACCGTGAAAGAGCTGCCGGCATGTACTCGGCTTTCCCATATGCATTTGGACAGGTGAATGGTTTTCCTGGAAATAGATTTTATCCACATGCCCTTTTCGGCTGCTCGTTGCCCGAGTTCTTGATTGCAGGACGCTTATGAGCATGTCTCCTCACTCGCAGATTGTCATTGAGCTCCCATACACACTGGCTCAGGATATCGTATACGGGCTGATAGTGTACTCTATGATCGGGTTCGAGTGGACGGTTGCCAAGTTCTTTTGGTACCTCTTCTTTGCTTACTTCACGCTGCTCTACTTCACATTCTACGGCATGATGGCCGTTGGCATAACACCAAATGCCCACATCGGTGCGATCGTTTCCTCGGCATTCTACGCCATCTGGAACCTCTTCTCCGGGTTCATCATCCCGCGACCGGTAAGGCCTCATTATCATGCCGCTGTAAGACTCTTACTTTCACACTGTCCCCATGGCTCATTTGCGTTCTGGCCTGACACTACGTTCAGAGAATGCCCATCTGGTGGAGGTGGTACTGCTGGGTGTGCCCCGTGGCGTGGTCGCTGTACGGGCTGGTGGTGTCGCAGTTCGGCGACGTGATGACGGTGATGCAAGACAGCGACGGCAGGACCGTGAAGGCTTACATCGAGGACACTTACGGCTTCAAGCACAGCTGGGTAGGGTGGGTGGGCGCGGTGGTCGTGGGGTTCGCCGTGCTCTTCGGCGCCCTGTTCGGCTTCGCCATCATGAAGCTCAACTTCCAGAAGAGATGATTTGTGACCATAGGAGCTGGGATGCTTGCGTGTCCTGCATATACAAGAGATTTTGCATTGGTTCGGTGGAAAGTAAAGTGGCTGTGCATATTAGCAGAGTACATCATATCTGATTTGTCTGGATTCGTTAATTAGTTAAGCTATAGAAGCTTTTATCCTCCTTTTTGGGCGGATGATGGCGTAGTAATATTTATTTGTAAAGAGTATTTCACACGTCTAGTAATTTTTGTACTATGTCCATCCCAAATTATAAGTTGCTTTGACTTTTTTGGTACATCCACTTTGCTATGTACCACTTTGCTATGCATCTAGACATATTGTTATATCTATATACATAGCAAAGTGAATGTATCAAAAAAGTCAAAGCGACTTATAATTTGGGATGGAGGGAGTAACTTGTAAGAGGGTAGCCCGTAGAAAAGCACTATCAGTAATCAGTTGGAGAGGGAAGGAAAAATACCTCATGCTTTTGTTGTTGGATTGAGCATTTACTACTCTGTTAAGCTTACCTTGTAGGAGTACTAGAATACTGCAATAACATTGTGTAAGAATCTTAAACCTCGCCTCGCTTGTATATGTTATATATTTCGCACGTCTTTGGTAGATATGCGCCCACAGAACAAAGAGAGCATTAGAAATCCTGTCAAGAGCTGTGGATCAGAACGAATAAAATCGCACTGAAACGTGCCAGAGTAATCATAGTTTTGACCTTCCAGTAGCCGATGGCAACTCTGCGTTGACTTGAAGCCATCTTGGTTCACCGGAGGGCGGAAACCGTTAGCTGCAGCTTACAGAAAAGTCTGCAAACTGTTGAAGGAGTGTACATGCGGATTCTGCATCTTTTAACTTACGAAAGATCTCATTTTTGCTACCGCTCTCCCTGTAAGTTTCCAGATTCTGGCAATACTACAGCTTGGGATGACACCAATATGAAAACTTTCTGTTTCCGCATCTTGCCGGTAGCACATATGAGACCCAAGATGGATGTCATCGTCGCGGTCGTTCGATGACCTTCTTTGCCATGGACACCGCGGGTCCCCGACGAAGACATCCGCTGGTGGATTTTGCTGTACAAGGCTACAAGCCATGTTGTCTTATCCTTTTCACAATTTAGCATTGCAACAGGCAGTTCTAACATCATCACCATCGAGCTACTATAGCTCAGTAGCCAGGAAGCTACACTCATGCTTCTTAAAGCTACACTCATATATTGAGTTATAAAAAAAAACTTTGAGCCTTTCGAACCCACAGATCCGTCAGGGTCCCACATCCTGACATTAGAGTATCAGTTCATCACATCCGCCACCAGCAAAAAGTTAATTTTGCAACTGAGTTTGTGAAAGGTTTATAGGTTCATCTAATTTAAGATGAAGCAACAGAAATGCAAACGTTCCAGCAGAGCAAAAGAACGAACAACATCGGTTATTCCATTCCTGCAGATTACTTCTCCAAATTTAAGGGGCAACTTTGAGAAGCCAAGACTATAGTTGATACCAATTGCACAAACTTCCATGAAGTTGACATGATTGATAAGCAGAGCAAAGCCCAATTAGCAACAATAATAACATGGCATTGTTCGAAAAGATCAATTGTCGCAAAAGTATTTATTCTTCAGCGTTGACCATAAAATCAAGCCAGCTAAACAGCAAGTTCCAGAGCTTGCACAACACTTCAAAACACCTGTAGAAAGGACTAAGTCACCATGGCACCAGATCTTTATTCATCCGAATCTGTGCGGACAGCTGCAACAAAAACAACAAAATTAGTATCAAAATATGCGCGCAACATAAACATGACTTTGGCACAAATAGAGACAACCAACATAACAAAAAAATACAAGAAGCCTACTACAGGTATTCTCAAATATTCAAGAGATTGCTAATCACTCGAAATAAAATTGATCAGCATTTCAAGCAACCAATCAAGAGAGCAATGATAACAGCTAACCGTCAGATATATTCAACTCCCTCTACTTCTACAGACTACAGTTTTGTTACTTCAACTCACTCTACTTCAATATCCTGTGGTACAGAACATTAAAACAGTATTGCAATCTGCACAATGTTTAACTCAAAGTGTTATTTTGTGAACTTGAGATATCCTGTGCTACACATCACTAAAACAGTATTGCAACCTGTAAAAATGCTTAAAGCTCCACATAAAAAAATAATATATGGCATATTTGAAGAAACTTGCACAATTATTAAGTTACCAAAATAGTAAAAGGCGGTAAAGCACTTTTCATACCATTACGGAACTTGCTATCTCCACTAGAATTATAAGAAATTTCATGGAATAACCTTATGAGTTACTGACACACAAAGAATCAAATTTCATAGATATGCGATGATGTCTTTTTTTCCTATACTGCGCATGGTTTTCTTTTATATTTTTGTGTGTGGTAGGCATGCAGGCTCAGTGTGCATATGTGCAATAGTAGGTTTAGCTGAAATGATAGTTGCATCACAAAGTTAAACTAGAATTAGTTACAACATGGTCATTGACATGAACCAACAAACATTATCAATTGCTATCCTGCAGCTAGGTTTATGGCACAATTACAAGATACATATTGCCATTGCCGTGATTTGGTCGAAGTTATCATCGGTATGTTGCAAAATCACAATTATTTCAAGGATGTGCATCCCACTTTCAAGCAGTTGCCTCATGGTGGCTTCAATAAAGATGGTGGTTTCAAAGTTATAACAGAACCCTTAATGCTTATGATAAGGTACAGCTCTCTCGTCTCATCTTCACACAACTTTCTAAGCTGAAAGTGGGAAAGCGCCATCATAATTACGATCCCCTAAAGTTGAGATTCTGAGATGCACACATGATGTATCATGAGATGTATTCGTGTTTGACAAATAACCAACAGTTTGACATTACTTTGCTCTAGGTGATTGTGTTTTAAAGAATGCTGCCATTTCTTATAACATTTTCACCTTGCATCATGCAATTCAAATGGAGCACAAATATGCAAAGAATTGGAACATTTTACAAACAATTTACCCAGTTTATCCCTTCCCCAAAACCAGAAAAATGCAATTCTTGACAGTTGACCTAGGTTGCATCCTATGCGCCCAGTTAATTCTTTTGCCACTACACATCACATTTGGCCTACCACATCAATCAGCACACCAGATCAGATTTATGCCACCGCGCACCAGTAATTACGCATGAGTCATGACTGGCCATAAAGCGCAGACAACCCCAGCACGCAGATCAAAATGACACCGCTCATCGTTAGAAACCCGTCAGTGAGCCACAAGATCAACCTAGACCTGGATCCACCCCCAGCCTTAGGAACCAAACCCGCAAACCCTAGGACCCGCCGTACCACATAATACCCAGGCAGATCGCATCGGAAACACGGGATATGAACGGATCGGGTGGAGGAGGGGTAGGGCACTCACTGGGCTTCTCCTGCTTGCCGTCCGCCCACTTGGCGACGGAGAAGTGGACCTTCTCGCGGGACGCGGCCTCGGACTTGAAGGGCTCCTTGAGGCAGCTCCGCACCAGCGCAGCGCAGATGTTGGAGTAGCCGATGTAGGTCATCCCCGCCGCGCGCCAGAAGGGCACCGCCGCCGTCGTCGCTGACATCTCGTCGCCTCCGCTTCGCCTTGCGCCGCCGCAGGTGGGTGAATGGAGAATGGGAATGGGAATGGGGGGAGCTGCGACCGAGTCACTCACCGATACGATGTCTGGACATCGAATCGGGCAATGGCCCAGTTTTGTAGCATCAACTCAAACGGCCCATTATGCCGTTGGCATTGAACCACAGTTGGCTCACGAAGTTCAAACGGCCCAGGAAGAGGTGGACCCAGGATTTCCATATTTCTTCCTATTTTCTTTATTTATTAGTTTTTTGTTTGGGTTTTGAGTAGTTCCTTTTTCCATAGATCTATTATGATTCTATGCCTTTTACGTGAACAGAAAATAAAAATATTTTATTAGAAAATTTGGCAAGTAATTTGTTAAACACCTCTAAAGTACAATAAGAGTTCTTTTAGGATTCGAAATTTGTCCCACGTGTCCATTTAAATTTTAGACCGTCTAATTATGTGCATATGTACTGCTCGTTTACAAGGTAATTTGCGCCCTTCTAGGTGCCATGCGCCAGTTTTATTGGCTGCTGTCATTTTTCAAGGTGATTGATACTAATTAATTGTCCACGGGGATGCAAAAGGTTCAAGTACCAAACATCCGTGGACTAATTTTTAATTCAGGTCGTATAAGATGTTTTGATACTAATTAGAAGAACTAAACCTGAACTAATTATAAAATTAATTGTATAAATCGTGGCTAATTTACGAAATGAATCTATTAAGCTAATTAATCTATGATTACCCCATATTTACTATAGCATCACATGGTCAAATCATGGACTAATTAGGTTTAATAGATCAGTCTTGCGAATTAGCCTTCATTTTATACAATTATTTTTGTAATTAACCTATATTTAATACTCTTAATTAATATCTAAACATTCTATGTGACAGGGACTAAACTTTAGTCCCATGAACCAAACAGGCCTTAGAAATGCTAAAAGGATACTCCCTCCGTATAGGAAAAGGAAGTCGTTTTGGACAGCGACACGGTCTCCAAAGCATTACTTTGACTCCTTGTTTTTATAAAAATATTTATCAAAAAGTGATATATGTATATTTTTATGAAAGTATTTTTCAAGACAAATCTATTTATATAGCTTTCACATTTCCAAACTCAACAACTTAAAAGTTATTCATGATTTATATTCCCAATGTTTGACCCAAACCTTGTCCAAAACGACTTCCTTTTCCTATACGGTGGGAGTACTTATTTTTGGGACGGATGAGTACTAAACGTTGTTCTAAACAAATTTTGACATTCAAAATTTCTTCAAAAATGTATATAACTTAAGCCAACAGTTTGTAGAAAGAAGGGTATTTGTGTTCTTGCCTCTGTTTTGAAGTGTAATTGCGATTTTGCTCTTTTTTAACTTTGTGATTTTACCCTCAAATGACTTGTGAACAGTTGAGGGTAAATTTACAAAGTTAGAAAAATGAGGGTAAAAATACAACTGCACTTTGAAGTAGGGGCAAGATAAAAAAAACCTTGTAGAAATTATTTCAGCATTCCATGCATAAATTGTTGAAAGGTTGTTTTAGAAATGTTAAACAGTATATACAAATTAAAACATAAAGACTTTCTCAAACAAATGGTTTTTTGAAATAGAGAAAAGTAATGAAACATATTTGTATCGGATCTTGTCGTGTCAAAATAGTACATTCAAGTTACTAGTGTGGGGAGGGGAAGATGAATGTGTAGGTGGGGGTTGAGACGATAGGCGTGACAAGTGGGCTCTAATCTTACTTTCAATTGTTAATGATGCTGAAAATTCAAAACCACATGTCGTATGAAAAAAGCACGAGGGAGTAATATACTCCCCATTACATGCTGAGTGCCTTTGGACGGTTTTGTAGCCTGAGGTTGAATGAGAGAAATTCGGCGCTTCGCATCAAACCGAATGACGGAATGAGTGATCATCATTAAATAATAGCCTAGTGGCGCGGTGCTCCAAGTTCGCCTAGCACAACGCTGCCTGCTAGTAGCTTTCAGCGCCCCGAAACCGCAGGTCCTACCCGTGCAGATTCCAGAGCGCAGAGCAAGGCCATGTTTGGCGTTAGTTGTCAAAATTTGGAGGTGCCAAATTACTGTTATAGCACTGTAGCACACTGTAGCGTTTCGTTTGTATTTGTAAATTATTATCCAAACATTGACTAATTAGGCTCAAAAGATTCGTCTCGTAAAGTACAACAAAACTGTGCAATTAGTTTTTAATTTCGTATACATTTAGTACTCCATGCATCTACCGCAAGTTTGATGGGATGGGGAATCTTCTTTTTGTATAGTGCCAAAGTTGGGAGTTGGGGGTGAACTAAACAAGGGGTTAGTTCCCTCCAAAATCCTAACTTTAACACTATGCAAAAAGATGATTCCCCATCACATCAAACTTGCGGTACATGCATGAAATATTAAATGTAGACGAAATCAAAAACTAATTGCACAGTTTTGTTGTACTTTGCGAGACGAATCTTTTGAGCCTAATTAGTCAATGTTTGGACAATAATTAACAAATACAAACGAAATGCTACAGTTGCGCATTTATGGTAAAATACCAATTTTGCCACTCCCAAATTAGGAACTAAACAAGGCCAAGCAAGTAGTAGTAGCTCTTCTAGAAGAGCAGAAGCGACGACACGAGTCGCAGCGTCGCACACAAGCGGCGCACAGTAGAAAACAGATTGCGATTTCGCCCAAATCCTGAGGCTGATCACTAATAACCCAGCGTCCTCCACCCAGCCCACGGCTTGTGACCGTCGCGTCGCGTTGCTCCGGCTGCCCGGCAGCGTAAGCCAACGCGGGGCGCGATGCCTCCCTCGTCCCTCCCCCTCTTCCCGTTCCTGCCTGCCCCCTACAAAAACCCCACCCACCTCTTTGCTCTCAACCAAGTCACCATCCACCTCGGCGTTCTCGCACCCGGCAAAACAAAACCACACTTATCACGCCGGGGATTTGCATTGGTCTCGTTTGCTCGGGTAGCGCCGCGGCGGCCATGGACGCGGCGGCGGAGATCCAGAAGGTGGCGAGCATGCGCCTGGACGGCGGCTTGCGGTCCGGGTCGTCCTCGGCGTGGTGGCGCGCGCCCGACGTGTTCTCGCGCTCCTCGTCGCGGAGGGAGGACGGGGACGACGAGGAGGAGGCGCTGCGATGGGCCGCGCTCGAGAGGCTGCCCACCTGCGACCGCGTCCGCCGCGCCATCCTCCCGCTCGGCGAGGGCGGGGAGACGGGCGCGCACGCGCAGCAGGTGGTGGACGTGCTCGGCCTCGGCCCGCGCGAGCGCCGGGCGCTTCTGGAGCGCCTCGTGCGCGTCGCCGACGAGGACAACGAGCGATTCCTGCTCAAGCTCAAGGAGCGCGTCGAGCGGTGCGTGCTGTTGGAGCTGTACACACACATGCATGCAGCTGTGCTCGCCGCGCTCTACGGCTCAGGCGCTCAGCTAGCAGGATATACATACACGGTGTGCGTGGCCGCCGCCGAGCTGCCCTGCAGATGTTTCACGATTTGCGCTCCTCCTGCCATGCAGGGTCGGGATCGACATGCCCACCATCGAGGTGCGGTTCGAGCACCTCAAGGCGGAGGCGGATGTGCGCGTCGGCACCAGCGGCCTCCCTACCGTCCTCAACTCCATCACCAACACGCTCGAGGAGGTCGCCAGCGCGCTGCGCGTGCACCGCAGCAGGAAGCAGGCGATGCCTATCCTCCACGACGTCAGCGGCATCGTCAAGCCCCGCAGGTCCTTCCTCAGAATCGAGTTTTCGTTTTTCAATCCGCAGGCCCCTCTTGCCTGACGGTCATTGCGTTTGCAGGATGACTCTGCTGCTAGGCCCGCCCGGGTCAGGCAAAACCACCTTGCTGCTCGCCTTGGCCGGGAGGCTCGATAAAGATCTCAAGGTTCGGAAAAAGTAACTTTATATCATCACAACTTATGCCATAATTAAAAATGCCTGTATCGAACCGTATTCTCACATACTTGCGCAATTAACTGGCACATCAACTTGGTAGTACGAAATGATAAGTCAAAAGCGATGAGCAGGTTTCAGGCAAAGTGACATACAATGGGCATGGGATGGACGAGTTTGTGCCGGAGAGGACAGCTGCGTATATCAGCCAGCATGACCTTCACATTGGGGAGATGACTGTCAGGGAGACGCTTGAATTCTCTGCACGCTGTCAAGGTGTTGGCAGTCGCTTTGGTACGATCCTGAACAATTAGTCAGATGGCATGGATTTTATTTCTGCTGCTTGCAGATTCTGCAGGATTGGCATGCTTAATTGCCTAATTGGTGTATTCATCAAGTTCCTGTTATATTGGCAGATATGCTGACGGAACTTTCAAGGCGTGAGAAGGTGGGAAACATCAAGCCCGATGCCGATATTGACGCATTCATGAAGGCATGAATTTTACAGTCTTAGAGATATTTGGTGACTTTGGTTATATCTTTCATGATAACTTACATATACAGTAAGAAATAAAGACATAATATTCTTTTGCTTATATTGTTTAGGCTTGTGCAATGCGGGGACAAGAGGCTAATGTGATCTCTGACTATATACTGAAGGTATCTGATTTACAACCGTAGATGGTTTCAGGCTGAATTAGTTATTTTTCTTTTCGTTATTCAACATTTTTACATCTGTTGTTGCAGATATTAGGTTTAGACATATGTGCAGACACGATGGTGGGGGATGAGATGTTGAGGGGCATCTCCGGTGGACAACGGAAGCGTGTCACAACAGGTAGCTAGACATAACTTTAGTAGAGGATAACCTTCCTTTCTGTTTACCATAGTCACTTCCTGCTTGTGTGCGTATCACCATTAAGTTTTTGTTGCAAATTTCCTTGCTCATCTTCTACTGACCATGCATTGTTCCTTTCAGTTTTCTTCAGTATTTTGTGTTAAACTTTTATCCTGCTACATAGATACATGGCTCTCCTTTTGTGTTCTCTAGAATTATATGTTAACTTACTATTCAGAAGAATAGCTTTTACTGGACAATGTTGTGATTGGCTACAATCCTGCAGGTGAGATGCTTGTTGGTCCAGCCAATGCGCTGTTCATGGATGAAATTTCGACTGGGCTTGACAGCTCGACTACATTCCAGATCATAAAGTCACTTAGACAGGCTATCCACATCCTCGGTGGCACGGCTCTCATCTCCTTGCTGCAGCCTGCGCCCGAGACATATGACCTTTTTGACGACATCATACTGCTCTCGGACGGGCAGATTGTGTATCAGGGGCCTCGAGAAGGCGTGCTCGAATTCTTCTTGTCTCTTGGGTTCAAGTGTCCTGAGAGGAAGGGTGTGGCTGACTTTCTGCAAGAAGTAAACGGCCACCTTATTCTGAAATAAACTATATCCATCCTTTCTTCTTGTAACAATCCCTATGGGCTTGCTGTTGCTGAGCAGGTGACTTCCCGGAAAGATCAGAAGCAGTACTGGGGGCGGCACAACAAACCATACCAATACGTGTCGGTTAAGGAATTTGCATGTGCGTTCCAGTCTTTCCATGCTGGGAGAGCTATAGCAAACGAGCTAGCTGTTCCTTTCGACAAGAGCAAGAACCACCCCGCTGCTTTGACCACCTCGAGGTATGGTGTCAGTGCCAGAGAGCTGTTGAAAGCAAACATCGACCGGGAAATCTTGCTTATGAAGAGGAATTCCTTCGTCTACATCTTCAGAACTTTGCAGGTTATTAGAGACTCTAGTTCAAACATAAGATGGCGTGGACTATTTTTTTCTCTCGAACACGGGCGTGGACTATTACAGTGCCTGACTTCTTGGTGTTTTGATATGTCAGTTGATGATGGTGTCCACAATGGCAATGACTCTCTTCTTCCGTACGAAGATGCACCGTGACTCAGTGACTGATGGGCGTATCTACTTGGGTGCACTCTTCTTTGCAGTGATCATGATCATGTTCAATGGATTATCCGAGCTTGCACTCACCATCATTAAGCTGCCAGTGTTCTTCAAGCAGAGAGATCTCCTCTTCTTTCCAGCATGGGCCTACACCATACCCACATGGATCCTCAAGATCCCAATCTCTTTTCTTGAGGTTGGTGGGTTTGTTTTCATGTCATACTATGTCATTGGGTTTGATCCAAATGTAGGCAGGTGAGATTGGTGTGAGATTTAGGTCAGCTTGTTAACCAAATATTCATCACTGGCTTTCTTGACCCTAGTTTTGTGGAATGTTAGGTTCTTCAAGCAGTACCTCCTTTTGTTAGCAGTCAACCAGATGGCAGCATCACTCTTTCGATTCGTTGGTGGGGCAGCAAGGAACATGATTGTTGCAAACGTCTTTGGATCATTCATGCTGCTAATTTTTATGGTGTTGGGCGGATTTATTCTAGTAAGAGGTACAACCTCACCCTTTTTAAAAAAGAAAAAGAAGAGAAAAGAATAACCTCACCCTTTTCTCTACATAGTATTATTGATTGATGCTTTTTCATAACGCGGGTGCTTCTTTATTTCTGAATTGACAGATAAAGTGAAGAAGTGGTGGATATGGGGTTACTGGATCTCTCCATTGATGTATGCCCAGAATGCCATCTCAGTAAATGAGATGTTGGGGCACAGCTGGGACAAAATTATGAATAGCTCTGTGTCAAATGAGACCCTAGGTGTGCAATCCCTGAAGTCCCGTGGAGTCTTCCCAGAAGCAAAGTGGTACTGGATCGGCTTAGGTGCATTGCTTGGATTTGTAATGCTCTTCAATTGTCTCTTCACTCTTGCACTGGCATACCTGAAGCGTGAGTTCCTCTGGGACTGGTTTTATCATGGTTCTTGCATTTGAAAATACCTAAAATTAAGAAGGCTTTGTTTTGAGTTTGCAGCATATGGTGAGTCCCATCCATCAATATCTGAAGAGGAACTGAAGGAAAAGTATGCAAACCTCAAGGGTAATGCTCTGGCTGAAGATAGCTTGGCACTGGGAAGTAGCCATCGAGCAACAGTTGGCATCACTGGATCCGGTTCAGCAACTGCTGAAAATCATTCTTGCACTAGGGGTATGGTCCTTCCATTTGCCCCGCTTTCTCTCACTTTCAACAACATCAAGTACTTTGTTGACATGCCACAGGTAAATATTGAAATTAATTCGCTAAATCATCAATAGTGAGCCATCGACTATAAGACAAAGTAACTTTCTGAATTTTGATGAAACTCAAATTCAGGAAATGAAGACACATGGTGTAGTCGAGGACCGGTTAGAGCTCCTTAAAGGTGTCAGTGGATCTTTCAGACCAGGAGTGTTGACTGCACTGATGGGTGTCAGTGGTGCTGGCAAGACAACTCTAATGGATGTGTTGGCTGGGAGAAAGACCAGTGGTTACATTGAAGGAAATATCAGAATTTCAGGATACCCAAAGAAACAAGAAACCTTTGCACGTGTGTCAGGATATTGTGAACAGAACGATATCCACTCGCCCCAGGTGACAGTCTATGAGTCGCTACTTTTCTCAGCGTGGCTCCGCCTTCCTAAGGATGTAGATTCAAACACCAGAAAGGTCAGTCAAACATAATAGATCCCTCTCCCAACCTCAGTCTATACTGGATATATTAGACAACATTTGCTTACCTTTATGCATGCAGATGTTCATTGAGGAGGTCATGGAGCTTGTGGAGCTCAAGCCGTTGAGAAATGCTTTGGTGGGGCTTCCTGGTGTGAATGGTCTGTCAACTGAGCAGAGGAAAAGGTTGACCATTGCTGTGGAGCTGGTTGCAAATCCCTCAATCATTTTCATGGATGAGCCAACCTCTGGCCTTGACGCCCGGGCAGCTGCAATTGTTATGAGGACGGTGAGGAACACTGTCGATACAGGTAGAACTGTGGTCTGCACGATTCATCAGCCTAGCATCGACATATTTGAAGCATTTGATGAGGTGAGCTTACGGTGGAACATTGTACTTTCCGGTGATTTATTATTACCATTAATTTGCATCTGGATAAGCTGAATTGGTGAAATTGTTATTGATCATGGCTGGTGCTATAAACATGAAACACTGGTGCAAGGTCTAAAGTGTTTGATGAATGGTTGCAGCTTTTCCTTATGAAGCGAGGAGGAGAAGAGATCTATGTTGGTCCACTAGGTCATCGTTCTTCTGAGCTGATTAAGTATTTTGAGGTGCAGTGACAGTACAAGAATTTTTAAAATTTTCTCGATTTATTCAGGATTACTGATTATATTATATTGCTTCATATTGTCCAGGGAATTCAAGGAGTCAGGAAAATTAAAGATGGCTACAATCCAGCAACATGGATGTTAGAAGTAACAACAGTCTCTCAAGAACAGACACTAGGTGTTGATTTCAGTGACCTATACAAGAAATCTGAACTCTACCAGTGAGTAACTTACAAACCCTCCCTTTCACTTTATCTATCAAAATTTCCTATCACCCCTAGGTGGTTTTTGGTTTAAACTCCAGTAGCCACACTGATGAGCAAAATCTATGGAGGAAGTCTTTATTATCCCCTAAATTATTGGGCCCAATCTAACCTCTGATCTGTGAAGCCATCTAAATACCCTCTGAACTTACGAAAGCTTGTAGCTTGTTCCCTTCAAAAAAATTCTTGAAAGTGTTTTTCAGTGGATTAACTGTTTTTCTCATATGCATTTTTTTGCAATGGAAGAACTAATATCGAGTACTGGAGTGTCCTAGGTCAGATCATAGCAGTGCTATCATGGTGTCAGTATAAAATCAAGATGCTACATAGAACATACATGCTTTTACAACTATAAGCCCTGCAGCCTTAAGAGTGGACTTCTATAGCATAAAGCAGTAATATTCTATAGTAAACTTTTTTTCCATGTAAAAAGTTTATGAATATGCATAGGTACATGGCATTTTTTTTTGTTTTGATCTATTTTGAATATAATTAACTGTGGGAAAGGTGATTGGAAAATGGTAGTTATTGCACCTTTCCAAATATAAACAAGAATAGTGGCGTTTTCTTTTGTATTCTTTAGGTTCCAATATTTTATTTGAAATCTTTTTTTAAGATCGTAGGACATTTTGGTCTAATTGGATAGTTTATATAAAAGTTTAAAATGTTAAATGTTCGAGCTAGAAGCACAAAAGTCCAGACTTTTAATATTGGGTTCTGAATTTAAATTTGAATCAATTGCAATAATTTTCAACAATTCATTTTCTTCGTTTTGTCTTTTAACTTGAAATATATTTTTTATGCACACTAATAATGAGCGATTTTGATGACTCTGGTATGCATGTTTGTATTTATTTTGCAATTATACTTTTATCAGAAATTGCTACACACATCTTACATGTGTGAAATTGTTAGTGTAATATTGGTGAGGAAAAGTTTCGAGTTATTTTGTATCATATAGATTTTTATAACTTTGCTATCACCATCAACACTTAGTTTAATAGAACTGTTATGTATGATACTAAGTTCATAGCCAGTGTCTACTTTCATGACATCTTTTTTCGGCATCACCGCTACACCATGATAACCATGATTTTCACATTATGTTCAGCAGGAGGAACAGGGCCTTGATACAAGAGTTAAGCGAACCGCCAGCAGGTTCAAGCGACCTTCATTTCCGTAACCAGTACTCACAATCTTTCTTCATGCAATGCTTGGCTTGCCTGTGGAAGCAGAACCTCTCATATTGGAGGAACCCTGCTTACAATGCCGTTAGGCTATTTTTCACCACCATCATAGCCCTTATCTTTGGCACCATCTTCTGGGACCTTGGTGGTAAAATGTAAGCAACTGCCACATTGCACGTATCTAGCATATGAACATTATCCAAAACAATTTCTGAACCTTTTGCTTCTTTTATCAGGGGGCAACCACAAGATTTGTTCAACGCCATGGGGTCCATGTATGCTGCAGTGTTGTTCATCGGCGTCTTGAATGCTATGTCTGTTCAGCCAGTGGTCTCTGTGGAGCGGACTGTGTTTTACCGCGAAAGAGCCGCCGGCATGTACTCGGCTTTGCCATATGCATTTGGACAGGTGAGTGGCTCTCATACCAATTCCATGAACCTTCTTTGAGAGACCACTAACCATTAACACCGATAAACCTATCCGTTGCAGGTTACCATTGAACTCCCATACACTTTGGCCCAGGCCAGCGTCTATGGGATCATAGTGTACTCAATGATCGGGTTCGAATGGACGGCGGCAAAATTCTTCTGGTACCTCTTCTTCATGTACTTCACCTTCCTCTACTTCACATTCTACGGCATGATGGCTGTCGGCCTGACGCCGAGCTACCATGTGGCCTCGATCGTCTCCTCGGCCTTCTATGCCATCTGGAACCTCTTCTCCGGATTCATCATCCCGCGACCGGTAAATTCTGTCATCCATGATCCATCCTCTCATCAGTCGGCATCTACAATTTTCTTGCCAATCGTGTATAACTCATTGCCCTCCTTGGCCTGTCAAATATGCTCGCAGAAAGTTCCAATCTGGTGGAAATGGTACTGCTGGGCGTGCCCTGTGGCGTGGACGCTGTACGGGCTGGTCGTGTCGCAGTTCGGCGACATCACGACGGCGATGGACAACGGCGTCCCCGTGAATGTCTTCGTCGAGAAGTACTTCGGCTTCAAGCACAGCTGGCTGGGCGTGGTGGCCGCCGTGGTCGTGGCGTTCGCCGTGTTATTCGCTTGCCTTTTCGGCTTCGCCATCATGAAGCTCAACTTCCAGAGGAGGTAGCGACGGTACATGTACATGCAACGTCTTGCAAGTAGAATTGCATCCATTGGTTTGCAAATACATAGTGATTTGTGCATATTCAGTGCAGCATACCAAATGTTTGACTTCGCTAGTGATACTGTAAAGCTAAAGGGTGGTGGTTTGATTTGATTCTTTTTCCGTAAGGTTCGTGTATAGTACTATTTTGCAATGCAGAATATAGCTATTATTACCAATTCCACTAGGATAAAAAGATTACGCACGATTTCCTCTGTTGCGGTTTATTGATCCCACTTAGAAAATTGCAACCAGTGATTCAGTGCTATGCAATTGGTAACTGCAAGAATAAATAGCAATCGCACGCGCATTCTGCTTGTTATTTTAAAATAGTGCAACCCATAACAATTGCAGAAGCATTTCACTAGTTACTTTGAAAAACAGAGCAATGTACCCTGCCTAGCAGCGCGCATCCGTGGGAATGTTGGAATGCCATTGTGGCGTTGATGGATGGCAGCCCAGAAAATACACCCGCGCCAAAGTATGTGATGGTAGTAACCCAATAGGAGAATCACTAGTACGTATGTGATGTCACTGTTCCTCCAGGATTACACTTTACATAAAGATCACATTCTGCCAGGAGAGACGTTTGAACGTCTTCCTTCCGGAGTCAAGCAGTGCATTATCGCTTTATCAGGTGATACCTAAAGAGTATGTACATCACAGGAAGAATAATACCCAATACATAATACTAGCTGGCTGCCGAATAAATGGGAGCAGCAAAGAACTTTGTGCGCTATTAGATCAATTTCATTTGACAAAAAGAACAATGCATATCATCCATGGATAAATATTTCTTAAATAGATCTTTCTTACATCCACCTGCAAGTTTCCACACAGTAGCATTTTCTACACCATGTTCGGTAGCTAACAAGAGAGGCTGAATTATTCAGATGGCAATTGTTTGAACATTGAACCTGCAACCCTACAGACACAGATCCATGCGTACATTGTTGCAGATACAGCTCCACTGCCAAGCTGATGCTGCTTTGCCCCTTGTTCTAAAAGATACATTCATGACAAAATACTGAGAAAAGCCCGGGACCGGGTCTTGAGGTGCTACAACAACTCCAACTCCTGCCTTGAAAGTCCATTTATATTGCGAGCCGCCATTCATTTTCAAAATGATATGCAATTCCTCTTGCTTATTCACAGCCATGAAATGCTTGAAGATTGGTCCAACTTTACAAAAGTTACCATCATATAGTGAAATCTTATCATCAAAACCACTGGTTGAATTGCAAGCCGCCATTCATTTTCAAAATGATATGCAATTCCTCTTGCTTATTCACAGCCATGAAATGCTTGAAGATTGGTCCACCTTTACAAAAGTTACCATCATATAGTGAAATCTTATCATCAAAACCACTGGTTGAAGCACTGAATTTCACATCTGATGGATGTTCGGCTTCGGCGAGGACCTCTATAACAGTCTCAATACCATCAGGAAGAAATGCAAAATGCATGTCCAAACCATGACAATCCCCTGAAATAATTGTTTGTCCAATTCAACATACCCACAAAACAATTGTTTGTCAGCAGATCCATCTCCTTCCTCTTTTATCCAAAGATCAATGTCTATTAAGAAACATTGCAACACATATATTCCACGGCAAGGGCTACGAAGAGGCAGGAAAGAGCAACCATGTGGTTGTACAATTTAGAACTTCACAAAATACCAGTATAAATGCTATAAATTATATCGACAGCAGAACAATTCGATACAGTGCAGAGCAGTTCACATGGTAGGTCAGTACAATGAACAGGAAATCTCATTTTGACTCAAGAGAAACAATCACAATTCATCATTAATTATTTTTCATGTCAAATAAAGAACTTATTTTCCATGAATAAGCTAGTGGCATCTTCTAACATGACAATTCACCTTCAGGTTTTAAAAGGTCGCACATTTCTAAAATGAGGAAGCAGCCTGCTTCCAAAATTCTAAACATTTTCACAGCTACCAAAATAATGTATATGCCTAGTGTGGGACCAGGCAGCACCAGGAAAAGCATAACGATGCCAAGCGCATTATGTTTCAAATGGCATCTAAATATCCAAACCATCTCTTCTTCCTTATGTAACCGTAAACATAGGATGGGAACTTCTTGATAAATTTATGCTTCCTCAGTTCTCACCCATGGCATTCAAACTCATCCAGTGTATTATTTCCATTTATGATTATGTTCCCATAATATTAATAACAACAACACTGTTACCTGCTCTGTTACAGAGATGTGTGTCTGTTCAACAGCTAACAAAAAATAGCAGGATCTGGATACTAAAGGTACAAACGATTCTATTGTTTGAAACATGTTTAATATCACCACATAACCATATCCCATTGCAACAATTATGTATTGTCATACTAAGCTAACTTCACAAGACGATCCCACTAGCAACAAAATGCAGTTCTTTGCAGCAGCATACCCTTTTCCCCAAAATATAAATCCATCACTTTATCCCTTTGGTTCAAGTTTTACTCACTAGAATTTTAGTTTCAGGTTTATCATCCTACATGAACCACAAGGATGAGTTTAGAGATCTAAGGCGACAGCAGCAACAACAACAGTATAACCTTTCAGTCAAGCAAGTTGGGGTAGGCTAGAGTTCAAACCCATTAAGCAAGTTGGGTAGGCTAGAGTTCAAACCCATTAAGAACCACAAATCAGGGTTCGGGCACATGAATAGCTGTTGTTTTCCAAGTACCCCTATCTAGAGCTAAATCTTTAGTTATATTCCATCCCTTCAAATCTCCTTTTATTACCTCTTCCATGTCAATTTTGATTTTCCTCTGCCTCTCTTCACATTATTGTCACACCTTAGAGTTCCACTACGCATCGGTGCCTCCGGAGGCTTTCATTGGACATGTCCAAACCATCCCAGCTGGTGTTGGATAAGTTTTTCTTCAATTGGTGCTACCCCTAACCTATCACGTATATCCTCATTCCGGACTCGATCCCTTCTCTCGTATAACCACAAATCCAATGCAATATATGCATTTCCACAACACTTATCTGCTGGACATGTCGTCTTTTTGTAGGCCAACATTCTGCACCATACATCATTGCAGGTCTAATCGCCGTCCTATAAAACTTGCCTTTTAGCTTCAATAGTACCCTCTTGTCATATAAAATTTCTCATACTTGGTGCCACTTCATCCACCCCACTTTAATTCTATGACTAATATCCTCATCAATATCCCCATCTCATTGTAGCATTGATTCCAAATATCAAAATGTATCATTCCTGAGCACTACTTGGCCTTCCAAACTGACATTTCCCTCCTTATGTGTAGTAGTGCCAAAGTCACATCTCATATATTCACTTTTAGTTCTACTGAGTCTAAAACCTTTTGACTCTAGGTCTCGCCACAACTCCAGTTTCCTATTTACTCCTGCTCGACTTTTATCAACTAGCGCTACATCATCCACGAAAAGCATACACCAACCCCTTGAATGTCTCTTGTTACCTCATCCATCACAAAGGCAAATAGATAAGGGCTCAAAGCATACCCTTGATGCAGTCCTATTCTAATCAGAAAGTCATCTGTGTCGTCCTCACTTGTTCGGACTCTAGTTACAACACTGTTGTACATATCCTTAATAAGTCCAACACACTTCGCTTTATGTTTGACCAAAGCTCACCACATAACATTCCATGGTATTTTATCATACGCCTTCTCCAAGTCAATGAAAACCATGCATAGGTCCTTCTTCTTCTCCCTATACCTTGGGTTTCATCTCCTAGAATGGCTAGGTTTAACGTTAGCTCGCCAATCCTATCACGTAGACTTTCTAATTCAAGTTTGCAACAACAACTCTCAGACACACAGAGTTGACACTATCGCTGCACTGAACATAAGAACTATTACCCTGGCATGACAAGTTGGGAATTGGATGTCCAAGACCAATGCCAACAATTTGGAGAATAATAAAAAGCAATAAGCACTATGTAGGAAAGACAATAGGGAGGTGCGTAGATGGGAGCCTACGTGCCACCATATGCACTAGGCGTCCAAATGCGATTGACTATTGGATAACATTTGCTTAATAAAGAATTAATTTTATGAAAACAAGACACATGTTACCTTTTATCTTTTTCTTTCACAGTCGATAAGGAAAAACAAGTGGACACAACCGCAATTTTTTTTCTCAAACACGCAGGAGAGCTGTGTATCAATATATTAAGAGATAAAAGGGTATGGAAACCCAAAGTAAGAAACAGGTTTAGGGGACCTGTACAGAACCCGAACTCACACAGCTACAGCTACAATGACCTTTTTTAAAAAAAAAGACATGACCTGATCTAGACCAGGAAAACATCTGCTACTCTTGCAAGGGCACTAGGGTGAGGAGATGAGTGATTCCTCGAGCCCTAGCCAAACTCACAGCCACAAAATTTGCATGAATAAATCTGTTACTACCAATCAGAGCTCTATTTTTGTTTTTATGCAACTTCAATTCATGATAATAACAAGTATACCTGAGGAATCATGGCTGGATCATCTCTTGAGCACTTAAATAGATAATTGCGCAGTGGCTCCCAGGAATCACGAACAGAAAACGTCCCATAAATATTAACAGGATGAGCTAGAGGGCTTGATAATCTCAAGGAGAACACTTGCATCATCTCACAGGGTTTGAAATATGGATGACCTGGTGCAGCTGAAGGTAAAGAAAATGAGAATGTGCTACGCGAGTGAAGATGGTTAGGTTGCATGACATTGATCATTAGCTTCACTTACTTTCAGAAGTAATTTCAGTCCAATACCGACAGGTGGTAGCACTCATGTTTAGAAACACAGATTGTGGTTATCTCTGGAAGCACAGGAAGAGGAATCGCAGGCAAAGGAGTCCTTTTGTTGTTAACCATTTCGCACCATTCTCCAAGTAGTTTACTATTCCTTGTATCCACTGAAAAAGTTATCTTCTCTGCTTCCTCTTTAGTGCAACTTGCTCCTGTAGAAACAACAGTTTCATTCATCTAATTAGTGTGGTCTGCACAAATTCTTCTTCAAAGACATGCTTGGATG
Organism: Setaria viridis; assembly: GCF_005286985.2. NCBI lineage: Eukaryota > Viridiplantae > Streptophyta > Magnoliopsida > Poales > Poaceae > Setaria > Setaria viridis. The sequence continues at coordinate 28,092,114 of NC_048267.2, read as the reverse complement.
TCGTTGGAATGCAAAACCCATGATATTTTGAAACAACGGTTTTGCACCAGTCATTCATATGGTACGACATTATAGAAAAGAACTGCAGTTTCTTCAGTTTTGGAGACGATCTTAGGTGGTGTTTGGATCACTAGTTTATGAGCTAAACTTTAGCTCCTTAAATTTAGCCCTTAAAATTTAGTTCTGCTGGGGGTGTTTGGATCCATGGGCTAAATTTTAGTCCCTCATCAAACAATGACTGATTTGCCCTCCCTCCTCCTCCTTTCCCCCTCTCTCTCCCCTCTCCCCTTCACCGCTGCTCCCTCCCCACCACACGCATCATGCCGCGCCGCTGCTCCCTCCTCACTCCCACTACCACCACCAGCAGTAGCAGCTGCAGCCACTGCCGCCGCGCCACCATGTGCTCGCCGCCTCCGCCTCCCACGCATTGACCCGTCGCGCCACCGACACCATCGTCCATAGGCGCCACCACACCGCCACGCCCACCATGCGCCCGTGCCGCCGGCCGCCGCCACCGTCCCCGTTCCCGGCGCCTGCTCCCTCCCCGCGTCGCGCTCTCGCGACATCAGCTCGCCGTCTTCCCCCTACGCGGCGTTGGCGCCGGGTCCCGGTCCAGGTCCGGCACCGGAGTCGTCCGCGGCGGCGGTCGCGGGCGGCGGGAGGCGAGAGGGAGCGAGCCTGAGCTCGCCGCTTATCACGATGCTGGCGGTGGTGGGCGCGGCGCTGCTGGTGGTGCTGTACGCGCGCCTGGTGAGTCGGGTGTTCCACGCGGCGCGGCAGCGGTGGCGGCGCCGCCGGCTGCGACTGCTCATGCTCCCTAGCAGCGGCGGCGGGCGAAGGAGGCGGGGCCGGGCGGAGGCGGCGGGGCCGGCTGGAGGCGGCGGCCCGGGCGGAGGAGGCGGGGTCGGGCGGAGGCGGCGGGCTGGCCGGAGGAGGTGGGGTCGGGTGGAGGCGGCGGGTGTTGGAGGAGAGAGGGAGTGCGGGAGGGGCAAGGGGACCACATAGAGGAGAGAGGAAAGGGGAGCAGGGGTGGAAAGAGGGTTTTGGGGAGCACTTTTAGCCCCTTTTAGGGCCTTTTTGAGGGCTAAAATTTAGCTCCTAAAGTTTAGCTATTTGTCACTTTTAGCCCTCCTGTTTGGATCCCAAGAGCTAAATTTTGAGCTAAAAGTGCAAGATTAAAATTTAGTCTTTGGATCCAAACAGACCCTTAGATGTTACAGATTTACATGACGCGCTCTCTTTGGTCTAGAGAAGGAGGGTTATTTGTGAAGTTTAAGATACCTATAATTAAAAAAAATGGGTAGCGGTGAAGTTCTCATTAATTACCTGCAGTGCACCGGCGTATTCCAGGATCCTATGAATGGCAGACACGGGTCGCCGTTCTCGTCCCAACCCTCCGCGTCGTCTTCCCTGTCCTCTTCTACGTTGTCACCTCCGCCGCCGTTCTTCTCCTCCTCGCCGCCGTCATTCTTCTCATCCTCGTCGTCACCGCCATTCTCCCCCTCCTCGTCGCCATCCTCCTCTTCCACGGGGCGCTCTATTATCTTCAACTTCAGATCAGGCTCCTCCAGTGCTTCCTCCAGAGCACAGCGGATTTCCTCCATGAATCGCCGCGAGCAAATCGACACCCGGGCCTTGGGGTGCTCCCGTGCCCCCTGGCTGGTCATCCATTGGATACACAATCAACGCTATGTATGCATGTACTGTGTAATGCATGTTTTACATTTGAGCTCCTGTGCTTTTCACGAATCCAACCCGCCGCGTGCATCTAGGACGTTGATTGTGATCGACGGATGCACCCGGGCGGGTGCATGGGAGCACCCAAGGGTCGGGTGCATCCGATCTGCTCTCGCAAGTCGATGTGGTTGAGATATCGCAAATCAGATAGGTTTTATGGTTGAGATACAGCAAATCAGATTAGGGTTTGCTGCTTTATTTAATTGATTGACGTCCCTTTAGGCCCAATAACACGAGGCGCTTGTCGCCCAAGACGGCCCAACATTATGTCGCTAAACCAACACAGCATGGCTATTTGCCTATTTCACTTGAACCCAATTGCACTGCACCTGCAATCTAGCTTTGGTAATCTTCAATGGGACCCACGGAGCTGCTTCTGTATTCTATCTCTCTATTCATGCTTCAGGATGGGGTCCGTCAATAGTAAGAAATGCATAAAATGAACAATTCAAATATGTTTCACGTCTTCGCTAAGAATAATAAAATGAGTCAAGATGTAAAACGATTAACTCCACCTGTAATGTCTCAACATAGCATGTCCTAACCTTTTGTTTAAGGGAGCAGGGTTGTGTTAAAGAACCGTTCAAAAACAGATTCCACAACCAACCATTGTATTAGTTATCATTACCATGCAGCTCGCAACATTTTTTTCCAACATTAATTAAGTGGTATTACTACAACACAAAAAGAAAATAGCACACTACTTAAGTTGTCTGTTCCGTGATCTTAAAAACACGTGCTGATGTATAACATCTTAAACACAAATTTTCACTACCGGCTGCATGTCCAGCAGTGATATGATAAAAGTTCCTATCACTTTTGAACAATCACCACCGGCGTATAAACCAGCAGTGGTGAGGGGTTTATGGCCGGCGGTGAAATGCTTTGTGTAGTAGTGGTTCCTATAAAATGGTACCATAGTTTCGTGGCTATGGTACTCACCTTTACTAATTTCCTCCCGCGTCTTCATTTTAGGCTACTGTTTTCTACAATTTTCCTTTTTTCCAGGATGTTCCTTCTAGTGTCCATTTTTGTTGATCCAACGTTATATAGCTTACCAATGGTTAGCCAAGTTGTAGTCTGGAGCAGTGATAAAAATTTCGACCGAAATTTTGGTCTTTCGATGATGACCGAAATTACTACTATTCATCGAAAAGCTACCGGATTTCAGCCAAAATTTCTCAAATTTCTGTGATTTTGGTGAGGACCGAAAAATGAGCGAAAACGAAATCTAGAACACTGGTCTGCAGCCACAACCCAGAGGCCACTGGTGTGGGCGACTGGCCGTGTGGGCGTTCAATGACATCGGAAAAATTAGCTCGAGATTCATGTAACGAAGTCGCAAGGGTTAACGCTAACACGCAAGCGGCGGCCCTTCAAGCTCTCAAACATATGATGAGCTCTTGGTACGTAGCATGCGACCGTTGTGTCCAATGCCATTGCATGGTCAACAACGAACAATAGTACGAGAAAGCTAAGCGTCACTACAGCGTACTCTGCCCACGCATTCAACATGGTACACGGCACAATTCTTGGGGTTCAATCAACACTAAAAATTTGAAATTCGCCTACAAACAGCCGATTCAGGCAGTTGGCCTAATCAACAAGGTGTGCCCTTTTGTCGGGCCGTGAACGAATTGGATGTTCACTCCTATCTATCACACACTATTGATGCATCTTGAGAATTTCGTTTCAAAAAAAAAGATACATCTTGAGAATTCGGAATGCCATGTGCCTCCTTTCTTTGTTTCATCAGAACTCCTATCAGCCGATTCAAAGAAAATCGACTTACAATGTGTTACAAATTCTGTCATCCACGAAAGAGGGACTAGAACGATTTTCAAAAAATTTGAGGGTAAAGCAACATCTGTTGCGGGCAAAAATTCCCATCCAAGTTGAATAGATTACACAATCTCATCCACTCTACTAAAATCAATTAGTCTCCTACATTGAGGGTGCTGCTTCTCTGTTCCTACTCCTACAGCGTCTCCACGATGAGTTCCCGCAGCGCCCGGCGCGACTCGTCGACGTGTCGTCGCGCCACGAACGGGTGCGCGAGCAGCTGCGCCACCGTGGCGCGCCGCATCGGGTCCTTTTGCAGGCACGCGGCGACGAACCCGCGCAGCTCCGGCGACGCCGCCGCGCTCTCGGGAACTGACGGCGGCTCCCCGTCGCAGATCGCCTGCCTCAGCTTCTCGAACGCCGGCATCCGTCCACCCGGTGCCAGGAAAGGGCACCGCCCCAAGAAGAGCTCCAGGACCGTGACGCCGAAGCCCCAGACGTCGGCGGCGACGGCGCCGCGCGGCCCGGCGTGGGCGTCGGGCTCGAACCGCTCGGGGCTCAGGTACATTGGCGAGCCGACGGCGACGGAGACCCTGCGGTGCTCGCCGGCGTGTCCGTAGAGGATCCTGGACACGCTGAAATCGCCGATCTTGACGTCCCCGCGGGAGCTGGCGAGGAGGTTGTCGGGCCTCAGGTCGAGGTGCGCGACGCCGCGGGAGTGCACGTGCGCCAGGCCCAGGAGGCACCACGCGGCCACCTCGGCGAGGGCGCCCTCGGGGATCCCGCGCCCTCCGCGGCGGCCGAGGACGCCGCCGAGTGTCCCGGCGTCCATGAGCTCGAGCACGTACGCGGGCGCGCCGTCCGCGGCGCCGGCGAGGACGGCGTGGCAGTGCACGACGTGCGGCGAGCCGGCAGACCGGCGGAGCGCCTCGGCCTCCTCGTCCGGGGCGCCGCTGGGGTCGGCGTAGTGGGCCGTCTTGAGCGCGAACACGGCGCCCGTGCGGCGGTGGCGCACCTTGGTGACGACGCCGCAGGCGCCCTCGCCCAGTTGGCAGACCTGCTCCAGGTCCGACAGCCGCAGCTCGTCGTCGCCCTCCGCGGCCGGCACCTCCTTCGTCGCCTCGCGAGGCGCGGCGGGGATCCGGGCGTGGAAGAACTCGTGCGGCGCGATGGGGAACGCCGGGCGAACCATCGAGCGCCGGGAGGAGGAGACGTCGGCGCCGCTGCTGCTCCGGAGCGAGACGTCCGCCGCCGCCAGCACCATAGCTGAGGCCTGAGGGTATGGATCCCAATGTGCTGCCCGGACGAGGTGGTAACAGGGACAGGGAGTCCGGGGATTTACGGCCCGTGAGACTGAGTCGGATTGCCGGAATAGGGGCGGGGCTCACAGCGATTTGGCGGCAAGTCTTGAGCCCCAGCTGGCGGAGCGCGCGCTCGGGAAATCCGAGAGTGACCGGAGGTGAGGTCCCACCAGTCAGTCAGTGGGAAACGCGTGACTTGGAGTGGCGACCAAGCAAAGGTTTGTCTAGCGCAGCCGTCGTCCGACAGGACAAGGGTCAAACGGATACTGACAAGAGAAGCCCTTCTTTGTCAGGAAGGATCGGAATCGGATGGCACGATGTTCGGTGTACATGTAATAAGGCAACTTCTCCTGATGATGTCTTAAGCAAGTTCTTATTAGGCTCCAATTACATTAAGCTACAGCCTACAGGTCACCTCATTTTTTTTTGAAAGATCAGGTCACCTCATTTTCTATGGCGCTTACCCTTTTATCATCGTCTCGTTTGCTACTCCTTGATGTCTATGTACTATGTAGAAGTAGAAATTCTCCCTTCCATAGCCACTCCTAGTGTGTTTTTTTTTACTTTTCAAAGTCTTTGGGAGTGTGTGCGCCCAATGCAGGCACACCCTATAGCACACGAGGTAACACGTGGTTCATGAGTGTAGATGGCCATTTGGACCGCCCGGCCCGGCACGGGCCAGCAAGGCACGAGGATGCTGTCGTGCCGTGCCTGCCCACGGGCTGAACCGGCAGCCTAGGCACAAGCACTAGGCTACGTGTAGCGCCTGCATGCCAGCTCGAGGCACGGTGGGCCCTCACGGCCTGCTCGCTACGCTGCAACTAGCCCCGGACAAAAATAACCGAGAACCGAACTGAAATAACCAAGAATCGAACTAAACTAACCGAGAACTGAAATTTCGGTTCCCTGTTCGTTCCCATTTCCTAGGAACCGAACTTTGTTCGGTTAAATCGGTTCCTCCCCTCGGTTAACCGAACTAACCGAAGAACCAAGGCCCAATAAGTCCCACTTCTGCTTCTTCTTGAGACCCCGAGCGTAACCCTAGCCTGCTAGCCAAGTGCCGAGTCTCCACTCTCCAGTTCCACGCGCGCCGCACCCGGCTCCTCAGTCCTTACCCGCGCCACTTCCCGGCTCCTCACCCGCGCCGCCTCCCCACTCGCGGCACATCCCAAGCGGCCGGCACCCCCTTGGCCCTGCGTCCTCCCGTGGCGCCGCATACCCGCCCGGTAGCCGGCACGCCTCCCGAAGTCCCGGCTCAGCGGCACACCCCCGACCCAGCGTCCTCCCGCGGCGCCGGCATCCTCCCGCGGTGCCGCATCCCCGCCCGGCGGCCGGCATAACCTCCCGCCTCCTGGAGTCCCGGCACCCCCTGCGTCCTCCCGTGGCACCGCATCCCCGCCCGGCGGTCGGCGCGCCCTCCTGGACTCCCAGCGCGGCATCCTCCCACCGGCCACCGCCGGCCATCACGTCGCTGATTTTTTGGAAGTCGGAGTTGGTCGGTTAGTTCGGTTCAAAATCAGAACCGAACCGAACTAACCGAAACCGAACTTCGTCAGTACCCATTTTTTGGAAGAACCGATCGGTACCGACTTTACTGGGAATCGAACTTCGTCAAAAACTGAAGAACTAATTGGTTCGGTTCGGTAGTACTGAACGCCCAGGCCTAGCCGCCACCAAGCTCGCCGTCGCCTGCCAGCGCGTCAAGGCCGACCCTTGCATGCTCTTGCCATTGGGAATCGGCCTACCACCCCCTGCGCAACCCCCGTCTGGGCGCCTCCGCCTGCTTGCTTGCTGTCACTGCCACATGCGGCCGAGGAACATCGAGGAGGCGTAGCGGGGAGGGGTGGGCTGCACCCCGCTGTCCCCCACCAAGAGGGATGAAGGGGAGGCGGAGGCTGGGTATGCCGGCCACCGGGAGCCGAGCGACGGAGGGAGGTTGAGGTTGGAGGGGAGGAGGGCGGGAAGCCCGGGTGTCGAGTGTGGGCGGGATGGTGGGAGAGGCAGGTCGTGAGGATAATTGAGGTTTGAGGGGAAAGTAAGGATAAGATTCGATTAAGTTAACGGGCCATCTCGGGCCGACCTCTAAAAATCATGCCGGGCCGGACCGCCCGCTGTGCTGGGGTGGCAGCCCACGCCGGCACGAGCCACCGGGCTGAGCCAGCACAGGCCCAAAGGGATTCATGCCGGGCTGGGCTAGGGTCGGGCTAAAAAAACGTGCTCCATGCTGGGCTAACAGGCCGTGGGCTGCATGGACATCTATACTCATGAGGTGGGCCTGTGTACTGAATGTGCACTTAAACAACAGTCTTTGAGAGTGTCATTTTGACAACTATTTTGTACTACAATATATTTGTCATGCATAACATGTTTATGGGATTATAAAAGTGTTCTTCAAGACAAATCTACACTTAAAGATTATTAAAGTTCAAAGTTTGAAAAGTTTGCATGGATGATCTGGTCCAAATTCAATTTCTTTTTATCATGAAATTGCTCCACTACACAATGCATTCATGTTAGCTATTTTGTAGTTATGAAATTGTTCCATGATATATATATATATATATATATATAGTGCGGGGGAGATTACGATCGAGGGCGAATGAAACAAGCGACTTTGAAAAATTTCGAATTTCAAATTTCGAGTTACTATTCACAGCACTATTCAAATTCGGCGAACACTATTCAAATTCGCGGTACTATTTAAATTCAGCTCACTATTCAAATTCGGGAATATGAATAGTGCCCGAGCACTCACCGGGAGTGGGTGGAGCACCTAAACGTGGCGGCACTATTCAGCCACTATTCACTCACTATTGCGCACTATTGAGCTACTATTCGGGGTCGCTTTCAGGGGATACGAGCACGCGCGGGTGCGTGATTAGGTATATTCCTTAATTAAGTCTATTCTCAGGATCTTCGCGGGTTGGCGAGACCGAAGATTCAGCCGGTCGTGCTGCTATGCTTGTGACAGTCCTACTCGGTACTCACCGCATGCCTCGCTGGCTCGCTTCAGAACCAGGCCAGTCCGGTCTGCACCCTCACCGTCCCCAGCCACGCTCACACAGGACTCAGGCTCTACCGTCTCCCCAGGCAGTTCCACCCGAAGGGAACACTTCTCTGCGCACACAGGGTTCTCCTCAAACGCCGCTACCAGGGCTAACACGAGAACGACACACGCAGAGGTTTCTCCTCTAGGGTCCCTAGCGTAGAGACATCGCCCCATAAGAACGAGCTTAAAGGAAGGCAGGGATGCTACCAGGACAGCTTAATCCATTTCCACGGGACAAGCTTACACGCGGCTTTCCCTTTCGGGAAACCCCAAGCACTTAGCACAAACCTTGATTACCTTACAAACCGAGGGACGAGCTCCAACGGCCTCCCTTTGTTCTAGTAGTGGTAGTACAGAGGTGGAGTAATACAGCGGGTGATTCTAAAGTATGGTGGCTAATTCTCTTTCTCTCAGAGAGTGGTGGTGGATGTCTTCATGAGTGGAGTGTGGGTGGAGGTCTTCGGTGGTGGAGTGTGTCTTCGTGATTCTTGGTGATGCTCTGGTGCTCTGGTGGTGATCTGGTTGATGTCCTCCCAATGCTTCACCCGGTACCTCCTTTTATAGTCGCGGCAGAGGCTTCTGGAGTTGCTTCGTGCTTAAGGCTTCTGGTGCCTTCAACTATTCTCCTCTTCTGTTGCCTGGACACTTGGACGGCTCTCCGCTCCTCAATAATTGTCCTGGGTACAGTAGAGTTGCTGTTTATTCTTTTTGCCTTGTCCTCTATCGTGTACTGTCTTCTCGTGATATTCTGGATGCTGCTTGATATGGTCTTCCACGCTCGAATGATTGACGTCGCAGACTTCAATCAGAACATTATGGCATGTAGTATTATTCTGCCCCGGCCAAATTGTTGTTAACACCTTAACAACACTGGAGACTTATTCTCTTGTGTGATAAAATATTCTTTTATGCGAGCTGTATTTCTATTCTTCTTCTTCAATATCCGGTTCCTTTGGTTGCCACAGTTCGTACCATGACAGCAATTCACGATATTCCTTTCTTAACTGGCATTCCATTCCATAATTTGGCTTAAGTAGCCTTCCTACTTCTTTTGATATTATACTATTCCTACCATAATATTCTCGTAGGAATATTTTTATTATTTTGTTTTGATACATCATATGGTACTCAGTATTAAATTTAGTATTTCCTTCTATTTCTCTTGCTTCACTGAAAATTCTCCAATTATCATGATTATTTTGGCCACATATTTCTTCATAATTGTGCATGTTTCTGACGACCATATCGTAGGGAATTTATACGAACCTTTTATAATATATATATCATGACTTGCTGGTCTCAATGGTAGTGTAAATTTTGGTGGGTTAGAAAAGTATTTTATTTTATATTTTCCTTGAACACACGCCAATCTTTTACATGCTTCTTTAATAGCCTTTCCTAAATCAGATTGAAGTATTTCCTCCAATGTTCCATAAATATCTCGGACTAACCCATGATCAATAATAGTTTGTAAAGAAATATCTTCTCCTGTATGCCTTTGTATATTTGTAAAATATTTTAGGTTTATATTAGCCTTAAGTATTATAAATTTATGATGAGGCCTAACAATTAACTTATTATCAAGATGAAGCAAAGGAAAGGTATTTATAGTAACTATTATTCCCAAATTCCTTTCTATACCTTGATATAGCCTCATGAAGTAATTTTGTATATCCTGAAATGTTTTGTACTGTCTTTCAGCATATTTCTTCCATATTAGATCTATAATATCTTGTGTAAAATATGCCAGCATTTGTTCAGTTTTAAAACTTATCCTAGGGATAAGAAACTCATGTGGAGTATTGGTTAAATATTTATTATTTCTTTTATCATTTGAAGAGTCCTCCTTCGGACTGATCTTATTTTCCTCACATTTTGTATTGACTACTTTCTTGTCACTTGGCTGTTCTAAGCATGATCTACATGCCTGTTTTATACATAAACTGCAAGTAGCCTTTTTTCCTGGATCTTGATAGTATATACAAAATACACATTTTATATTAACGCCATTTCTTTTATGATCCCGAATTATTTGATCCATCATTTCTATTTTTAACCCTGCTAATTCCTCAATCAAGTTTGTCTCTTCATCACTCGATTCATCTTCTTCATTATATTCAATTTCATTTGTTTCTATTATTGAATATATAGATTCATCATCCATTATATCATCATCACATACCAGAATATTTTCATTAACACTATCTATAATTAACACCTTTTCTTGCTCTTCTTGCTTATTAGAATATCTCTTCTTATCTTTATTAGGACAAGTTTTACTTAAATGATATGGAGAATTGCAAATAAAGCATCTACATGTACTATCATAATTTTTTCTAGGATTATATCTTCTTACATTTCTCTTGTGAAGAAAAGGAGCTCTATTATCTGATCTTCTTAGGAAATATCTTTTCTTTGTCTTTACATTTCCCTTCTTATAATTTTTAGGGTATTTCTTATTTCTATATTTCTCTTCTCCATATGTCAATGGTATTTGAACTATTTTATTACAAAAGTTGTAATCTGATTGCTTCATTGACCTTTGAGCTTGTATGCTTGTGCATATTTTTCTTAGTTGCTTAAAAACAAATGTTATAGCCTGAGAAATATTATATTCCCTTCCATTAGATTCCTTTTTATATTCTTCAAATATCATAGATCCTAAAGGATCTGGTAATTTATTAAAATATCTTTCAACTATATTCTTATTATAGCCTTGCTTAGCAGTTGTGGCGTTATACAAATAATGCTGAGAGAACTCTTTTATTCCTTTCCAATTTGTTAAAGTCAATTTCTCTATTTCCTTCAATCTTTCATTTTGTAAAGCAGTATAACCTAATTCTGGATCTTCATCTATAACAATGCTTGATATGATATTTGCAAAATTATAAGGGTTGCTACCAGCTCTTTTTAATTCTTCATAATAATGAGGATAAGTTTCTACCCATTGTTCCCATAGAACTTTAACTGATTCTCCTAAGAATGTTTCTAAATATGTAATCATATCTTCTACTCTACTTCCAATATTATGCTGATTTTGTATATATTTTTGGACTATTAAGCTTTTCCATATGCTTATAATATTTGGCCAATCAATAGGATCATGTGCTGCTAAATTTAATATTGCACCATCACTTCTATAATTCTGAAATTGCACAGTCCTTTCAAATTCTCTCCTTTTTGATCCCATATGCTTATATTGTCCAGGTATATAGGTATATGTAGGTTCTTCCTTTTCTGGTGGCCAATTACCTGGTTTTCTAGATGGTCTATCAGTTTCTCCTTCAATTTTTATATCTCTCTCTTGTTCTCGTCTTCTTTTAGATGGACTAGGATCTATATCCATGGCTTCTATAGCAGTATCTTTATTGTATAATTCTTCATTTCTTAAAGAAAGAATATGTGATTCTGACTTACTACTATATATTTCAATTATATCTTCATCCTCTTCTTCATAACTTTCTAATAAAATTTTATTATTGATCTCCCATTGATCTTCTTCACTTATAACAACCTCCTCTTTTTCCTTTACCATTTCTTTATTATTCTCTAATTCTTTCTGAATCTTACTATTTTTATCACTTACATGTTGCAAAGTAGGTTCATGTTTTATTATCGGCATGTTAACCCTTTTATTATTTAGCTCTCTTTCTTTCTTAATTTTATTAAGTCTATATAATTCTCGTCTGAAATATAGCTCTTTTTCTCTAATAGCAGACCATTCACATATCATAGAGGTATTATATTCATCTTGAACTTTACTTAGTTTTTTCTCATAGTGTTTTATTTCATTATGAATATCTAATTTTTCCATGAATTCACATACACTATGCCTTCTAGCTTCTCCTATGTTTGACTCAGAAGTTGAAACTTCTAAATCATCTAAACTTCTTTCTTTGTAATTAACAAACCTGATACTAGTTTTGCCTTTACTATTTTCATAGCTTACATAATCTTTAGGTTGTTTTAAAATTTTTGGTTCTATTAAAGCACTTATATTCCATTCTTCTCCTGCTCTTTCTTCAGAACTAATTTTTAAAGGACTCATGAATTTTATTCCCTTAGACTGCATACTTTCTATTACATTGTTTACATTTACCTTATATTTAGTTGCACTTCTATTAGTTAACCTTCCTACAAATTCTATACTTACTAATAAATTTGTACCTTTAAAGTCTTCATAGCCTTTGGTCTGAAAACCAATTGCCATTTTATCTATAAATTCTTTTATTGGCATTATTAAATCTGGAGCTATGTATGTTATTAACATATTTTCATTCATATCTCCTTCTAGGAAACCCAATGCTGCTTTATTCACTGAATCCCATCTTTTATCTAACAAGGTTATTAGAACTTTAGTGCCTAATTTCTTCCTAGTCATTCCTTTAATTCCTATGATATACATTCCCTGATGGATATATTTGTAGCCTGAATATTTTAGCCCGTTCTCAAATTGTTTACTAACAATTCTTAACTGAACTGGTTCTGTTAGAACACTTAATTCTACTTCTCTAGATATTCTGTATAGCCCATTTTTATTTTCAAACCAACCCATTTGATATATTTGCTGAGGTCTTATCTTTCTTAAGGTATCTCTCTGATATCTTTCAAGATCTCTTTCTACATCTATCATTTCTTCTAAGTTTTCAATATCATCACACACACACACACACACATATATATATATATATATATATATATATATATATATATATATATATATATATATAGTGTGTGTGTGTGTGTGTGTAGTTCACATGATGCTGGAATGCATAGAGTTTAGCATTTGGTGCATCCCATAGCTCATTTATATCTTTTATGACTACACACAAAAATGCCAACAACGAAGAACGGTTCATGAACATGGGTGCAACCGTGCAAGTGCAAGCTTCCACAACACCGTCAATTACTTGTCCTTCATTGCCTAATTCTTTTTAGGTCATTGTCGGTAGTGGATCCTCTCTTCTGGTTGTTGGCTCAGGCAGAACCACTATGGCACTATCACTACACCCATTACCAAATTTCTTCTTTTACATTGTTCTTTTTTGCAACGACAAGTTCAGTCAGCCTAAGGTTGCCGTAGTTTCTCTCTAAAAAAAAGACTAATGGGACATATGGATGTTTAAATAATTGAAAAAAAATTCCAAATCTATATCTATATCTAATTTCAAGTCTGATTTGTTTCTATGATAATACAGAACCATCTATCGCGTACCCGAACTTATTATCATCTTTTGTTGAAATTATCACTTTTTTCAAAGAGGAAAACTGAAGCAAGAACCTACTTTACTCACTGAAAAACTGTTTCCAATTCCTTAGTCACACATAGTTTTTTTGTGACTAATCACACAAAGATTGACCCAGCTTTGGCTAGCTGCCTCACACAAGAGCATAATGGACACTGGTGAATCCAGCGATAATTAATCACGTTCGCCTGAAAATTTGAAAGTCATATACTTATAAAGCTAAAATAGTAGGAAATCGCTCCATGACTATCCGTTCATGTGTACTCCCTCCACCTCTAAATATGACCTGCAAAAAAGGTCTCATAAAAATATTGACTTGCAAAATAAAAAAAGGAAACAAAAGGGATGAATAACAAAGTAGATTGATCAGGATTTCGAAGGTTTTCGGGGTAGATTCAAACTTGCTCCTTAAAGCAAGGTTGTTAGGAAAGTTGAGTTCTACCACTCTTAGCTGGACAGATCTTTAAGTTCCCAAGCAGAAATTCGAGTTACGGTTTTGGGCAGTGTTTTAAGCTTGTGAAGGGCAAAAGGTACTAATGTTGCCCAAGTTCTTCTTTAAGCACTAAAGACCTGTTTTAAGATTAAAGCACCGTTTAATTAATCTAGGTTGTTACAGACAGTCTTAGTTAAGGTAAAGATGTTAGTCATTCCAATTCACACGGCTATCGCGGTCGCCATCTCTCCATGGGCAATCAAGCAGATAGACAAGCGCAGGAAGACCTTTCTATGGAAAGGTACAGAAATGATTTCTAGCGGTCATTGTCTCCTTGCATGGACAAAATGCTGTCGACCTTCTATTTTGGGAGGTCTAGCAATTACGGACCTACGCCTCATGGGATATGCTCTAAGAATGCGATGTCTCTGGCTTAAGAAAACTGACACTTCACGTTCATGGCATAACTTACCTGAACAGCAGGTCACCCAATTGTTCTACTACTCCACCTCAACTCAGGTAGGTGACGGCAAGAACACCCTTTTCTGGGAGGATAGATGGATTGACGGTCGCTCAATTGCAGAGATTGCACCATGTCTCCTTCAGGCAGTTGGTCCTAAAACTCGTAAAAAAAGGATAGTAAGTGAAGGATTGCAAGATGGAAAATGGGTCAGGGACATTACTGGAGCATTGACTGTTCAGGTTCTTCTTGAATACATAAGCATTTGGGCCAAATTATAGCAGACCACGTTACAAGAGGATACCTCTGACAAGGTCTTGTGGAAATGGACTCAAGACAGGAACTTCTCAACGGCGTCAGCCTACAATGCATTCTTCATTGGACAGTATGAAATGCTTGGGGCAAAGGCTTTGTGTAAGAGCCAAGCGTCGACTAAATGCAAATTCTTCATATGGCTCGCTATTCATGGATGCTGCTGGACAACCTCTAGATGCAAGAAACATAATCTTCAAAAGACGACACTTGCATTCTTTGTGCCCAGGAGTCTGAAACCATAAACCATCTGCTAGTTCGGTGTGTCTATGCAAGGGAGTTGTGGCATCTTATTCTATCGGAACTGAATTGGCAGCACTTGGCACCCTCTGTTTCTGAGTCCTCCTTTCCTGACTGGTGGCTAGTAGTGAGAAAACGGGTGGATAGGTCGGCTAGGAAAACGTTAGACTCTCTCATTATCCTGGTGGGTTGGTCCATTTGGTTGGAAAGAAATGAAAGAATTTTCAATCATGTTCAGAGAACGACGAGAATGCTGTACCAGAAAATTATAGAAGAGGCGACAACTTGGGTTTTGGCAGGACTTCATTGTCTAGTGCCATTTATAGCAGCTGTCCACCCCAACGTCGTACCTGGTAACCTGTTAGTAGGGTCGCAGCAAGGTGCAAATGTAATTTCTTCTTAATTCTTGTATGCGCTAGCAGGTCATCAATCTCAGATGACGCTGCAAGTTCTTGTAACCAAACTTTTCTTCTCCTCTTAATGAAATACGTGCTAAGGCATGGTCGCGAAAAAAAAGAAAGTACACTGAATAAGTTCTGGTGACACTGACACCATTGACCGAGCTAAACAAACCTACTCTTCTTCGGTTCCCATTTCATGTGCACGGATGGTGGTGTGCTAGTAACAATATTTGACGCATTGTTTATCAATATCAAATACCAGTTACGGTCAACGTGTTCAATTTCAACAATCATACTACAAGCCTCGTGTTATTTGCCGACACAAAATGAACACAAACAATCTATCTGACATCAGATCCTAAACAATGTATCATCCTCGTCGTTGTCAACAGGTTTATAGAATTGGGGCAGATGGTTGACAACGAAATTTCAGTTGCATGCATGCAAATTACGACTACCAAATGTAATATCTGACCAATAACATCACTAGACACGATAATAACTGATAAGAAATTCCGAACAGATGGGCGTACGTCTCACAAGCAGCAGCAGATCTCATGCCCGTCGATCTGGATTGCAGGCCACAGACGACGAGATGGTTAACTAGAAGCGAGCAGAACCAAACGCTGAGCACAGATCGTCCTCCGATCCGGACGCGGCTGCGGCTGAAGACGACGATTCCCCCACGGCCCCGTCCGCCGGGACCTCCTCGCGCTCCCCATCCTCAGCCTCCCGCACCAGCTTACCCCCCTTCAAGCGGAACGTGATGCGCGGCCCTGGCCTCCCCGGCGGCACCCTGCTGCTCCTGCAGGCTCGGTTCAGGCCAGCGAAGGCGAGCGCAGGGGCCGTACTTCCTCCCGGTCCCTCTCGCTCATGCGGGCGCAGCGGCGCTCCGCTGCCCGGGGATCAGGGTCCAGCCCCTCGATGATGCGGTCCAGCTCGTTGCTGATCGCCTCCCGCTCTCGCCGCCTCGACATCCCCTCCATGCGCTCTCTCTCTCTCTCTCTTTCTGCGCGTCTTTTTTTCTTTTTACGGGCACTCTCTGTGCGTCCTCGACGAGATTTCTCCGACCTTTTTCTGTTTATAAATGAGATATTTTCGAGTTTTTTTTAGGAAAATATCTTTTCGAGTTGGCGAGATGGGAAAAGTTCCTGATCTAGGAATATTTATTATATATTAGATGTCCGTGCGTTGATACGGTGGAATGTGGTTGTATTTTCTAAACCTCGTGTATTTTTATATTTCTACTACTATATTTTATTATAACGGATCTCTATATATTTGCTAGAAAATCAATATAATTTTGACTTAACATATATTTTCTACTCATACTTATTATATTTTTATTTAAGCAAGTGATAACCATTCTAATTTTAATCTTAGAGTATACGATGATTATATAAGCGAACCCGCAACATAGTGGATTACCGTTATTTCAACCCGCCGCCTTTTGATGAAAATGTATAGCCCTGTACAAATAATCGTGTTAAAAAACTACGTCCTTCTTAATAACCTAAGCATTCGATGTTCTATATAATAGTGTTACTTGTCCTTTCAATTTCAAAGCATGATCTTGACCTGCTAAATCAATTGCAACTGAAAATATGCCAAGATTCTCATGCGGCTGATGCTTAGTGATCTAGCAATTCATATTGTAAAAAACTATGTTTGGCACATGACCAGATGTTTACACTTTACACTGTCAAAATTGGAAATACCATCACAAATGCATCAGCTGCTTTTGTTATTCCTAGGAGCAAGTAGCTCCGGTCAATTGTGCAGTGTTGTGCAAAAGGCTCTTCCACATCGCCTATCTCCATGACTATTCGATCTGATGCATCGGTTATCCTCTCATACACGACATGGTATTATAAGTTCCATCTTTTAGGGAAGCAATGAAAGTGTTGTTACCTGTCACTTTGCTTGAAATTCTATTTATGTACTCTATAGTTTCTCCGCGCGCACATGGGTAAAATAGGCAGTCAAGAAAAAAAATGAGTTCTTCGCTCGTCAGCATGGATGATTAGTGGACAGACATTTTTTAAAAAAAAATAGTGCACCGATAAAAGCCAACATTGACCAGTGACCATAAGCATGTCGGGATCCAAAAGCAACAGAAACCTACTTATAGAGCTAACTCCTTGGGGGCTCCTTATCAAAAACTCCTTGGGTGCATGCCATAGATAACTATGGGTCTTCAGCATCTTAGAGGGGCCAAGACGGTACAAAAGATGAAACAAAGGTTCAGCAGCGGCTGGTAAGTGGCCGATTTCTTGTCAAAATTACTGAAGCATGAAGTACACCAAGTATCAGACTTTGGATTTGCCTTTTCCTTTTGCGGTGTGAGTGAAACGAGTCTTCTTTGCTTTCTTGTTCTTTCTGCCAGAATCGCCATCTGAGTCGTCATCACTACTATTGTCAGGCTTGCCATTTGATTTCTTCCCTGAACCTGATCCATATACATATTCCTTGGCCTTCTGTTTGGTCCTTTCTTCTGTAAATTCATCTTCAACCTTTGGTTTCCATATGAAAATGGACCTGCAAGGACCATCTTGTGAGTTGTGGGAGGGGAAAAAAAGATCTAGCACTGGATAGTGATATTGGGCACTAATACATCGATAGGCCTACCTTGAGCTTCCTGTTGCCGGGATGTCATCTTGCGGGTGTAGCTTGAGCTTCCTGTTGCCAGGATGTCATCTTGCGGGTGTAGCTTGTTCACTGGGCTGATTGTTGTTATGTCAGGGTCCATCACCTCTGAAGTGTATGTCAGTGAGGAATTGCTAGGCCACAGTAGCATCTTAAACCTCTTGGTCCAGGTGTTGCAATACCAAGACAAGTTCTTTTGGCACTTTCAGAATGATTTGGTTCGGATCCCACCCAGCTCTTTCCCATTTGCTCGAGGAAGTCAGTAAATCCATGCTCCAATGCTAGAATGCTATCCTCTAGCCAAGAGAAAATCTCATCCTGGTTTTTTCCCATTTTTTTGAAGCCAATGTGCCTGCCAGAGGCTTCTCAGGATAGACATGTTGTTTGCCGCCTCCTGAAAATAAGTGAAGCAGATACATGATATGCATTTGTTGATCTGATGGATAGCTATTTATATGGCATTTTCAGCAATAAATCACTTGAATGCAACAAGAAATGTTGGCTCTCTTGATCCAAACTGCTCAACAAAGAGAACATACTTCTCATTCTTGTACAACTTCAATAGTCTATTCACCAGGCAGCCAAAAGCTCCGCCTCGAAATCTGACGCCCGCACCTCAGCTCCCCACAAACGCGTCAGATCTCCACCCAAATTCCCCCGAACCGATCGATCGCCGCAGCATTGACCACGAAATCCTACCCGCATTGCACCGCCGACCCAAGACGCGAGCCACCCGCCAGCCCGCGCGCACGGAACCTCAGTACCGCGGGAGGGGAGGAGGGGCAGACCTGCGCAACGTTGGTGGATGGGTGCGACCGGCCTGCGGACACCGAGGACGGCGCGGAAGAGGCTGCCGCCGCCCGGCCGACCTCGCCGCCGAGGCCGCGCGGGGCGCCCCGCTCCGGCCGCCGCTCGTGTTTCCAAGGAAGGAGAAGCTTTTTCCCTTTAACCCCCTCTCTTCCCTCCCTTTTCCACCCGAGGCCCTCCTCTCTTCAGAATTTGGACTGCGGGTTGATTACTAAAAAGTTGAGGAATTTTTTTACAAAATAATCATGACGGATGAAAAAAATTGGCAGTAGGTATATAGATAGGCAACCCTTGTACGAGGGAATCGGACGACCGAGATTCATAATAATAACATATCAGAAACCGACCTGGACTCTTCAACCTGTCTCTTTTTCTTTTTTTTTCGACCGAGTTTTGCTTCTGTCTTTCCATAAAATTTGCACGAATCCTAAAATACACAATTTATTAATTAAATGGATTTTAACTATTTTTCCGTGGGTCAGTTAATTTTTCCATGTTTGATGCCAGTTTTTGTCGCTCGGGCATTGGAACGCCGGCTCATTTCCTCCCTCTCGAAAGGGAATCCGAGCGACGACATCGAGGCTCTCTACCTTTCTGATCTGTCATCCCCATTTAGTTCTAGCCTGTCCACAGCACTGCCGTGTCCTGCAGAAGCAGCAGGACGCTGGTCACGGATGTTCTATCTGGTGTCTGCCTTTATCACGGCTGAACGGAGGAGAAATTTTGGCCGAGGCAGTAATCACGAGCCGTGAAGAGGAGCAAGCAGATACAGCATGATGGAATGGGGTAGCTGCTGGTGCTGGTCTGCTGGATGGTTGTGGAACGAGTGTAGAAATGGGTCGATGAGAACACCGTCGCCGTCCAGAGCTGCGAGGGCCACACTTGAAGCAGCGGTACACACCGTCTTGAACGAAATGAGGAGCAGCGACGGACGACGAAAATGGGACGGGAGTTGCGGCTTGTATTTTCTTTATTTCACCTCCACATTTACCAATTCTGGATTGAAAGTACACTTTATACATGCATATGGCCTCACAAGTTCCCTTTCAGAACAAACCCTTCTAAGCGTTTGTGGACCGACCTGTGTAGTCGAGCCCCTTCCGAGTCGTCGGGAAGACGAGGAACACCATGCTGGACAGGAAGCCGGCGCCGAGGGGCAGGTTGGTGAGCACCTGCTTCACGTTGCCGCTGGCGTCGGGGAAGTAGCAGCTCTGCACGGCGGGGTCGCTGAACGCCACCGTCAGGAACACCGCCGCCGACAAGCCCGCGTGCGCGAAGTCCACGCACCGCATCCTGAGCCTGTGGAGGTTCCTGAACACCTGCCTCCGCCGCTCCGCGTCCTCCTCCTCCTCGTCGCCGCTGTCGCCGGTGTAGTTGAGCACGAGGAACCCTTTCGCCGTGGCGAGGCCGTAGTAGAGCTTGCCGTCGCCGCCGACGAAGCTGTCGGTGAAGGAGAAGAAGATGCAGGAGAGGAAGCAGAGGTAGAGCAGCGCGGCGGTGAGGTAGCGGTTGGATGGCAGGCACGCGCCGCGGTTGGTGAAGGAAGGGGACAGCGAGTGGAACGCCAGCGCCGTCCCCGTCGGCAGCAGCTTGGCGAGGTTGGCCACGCTCGCCAGCGTCTTGTCGATGGCCGCCGGCGCCGCCGTTGCTGGGGGCGGCGGCGGGGGCGCCTTGAGCTGCCGAGGCGGGGTCGTAGTGGTGCCGCGCAAGGGGCTCGGCGCGGCCGAGCTCTCGCGTATCACGTCCGCGCCGGTGGTGGTCGCCGCGCCCGCGCTGGGCTGCGCTATCTGTTTGCGGACGTCGCCTCCGCTCGGCACACTCGCGGCCGCGGCCATTGTGAGCCAGAGATCGATCGAGCCGGGCACCGAAGTGGGCTTCGATGGATGTGTGGCTAATGGGAAGTTATAGATTGCTTCCAGTTCCAAGACCAAGCTGCCGTTATAAGGACGGAGTAGTTGGATACAGAGAGTTCGCAAGATACGGCATTGATCATTGATGTTATGCTGATTTTCTACGAGGGAAACAGATTTTCATTTTGTACATCAAATCCAAATTTTCGAAGATGTTTTGTCGGTCAAAGGCAGGTTAGTTGTAGTTCGTGCAGGGACCACACTAATTTCAACTGGAGCAAGTATACAGTACAGTACTACTCCGTACGTGTCCGGGGGTGGTTGTGCTACTTGATACGTTGACCCTTGAGAGTGACGACATGCTTGATGCGTAAACGAGTGAGGAGACTGCATACTTTCTCTGCAACGTGGGGTTGGGTGGCATTTTTCAGATGCAGAGTGAGAGGGATCTGCATGCATGCAACGGATGTTCAGCTCATTCCTAATGTACTGAACTGAACCAGACGAGAACTAGGCTGAAGAGCGTAAGACGAAAACGAAACGCTTTCTACGCAAGTGCTACATGCACCTGCGTCTGGATCAATTGCTACGCGAACCATACCATTCGATCCTCTAGAGTCTCCAGAGTTCAGAGTCTCCATATTCGTATAGGAAACTTTTTCCTTCTCGCTACCTTCTTGTGAACAAATTCAGAACCACAAGAACTACTTGCTAAGTACCATTACATCGCACATAGTAATTTCCTAGCTACTAAAAAAGTATATAGCGGCACTAAGCGTCATTGAGTATTGGAGTCCTTGACCAATGTCACAATAATCTGTTAAATATATTTGAGATTTTGAATTGTTCTTATTCTGTCAATGTTTTGATGAAATTTATTTTTCAATGCAGACTGGTCACTTCAGGGCAATTCTTCTGACATGGAATCTTCTTTCCAGGTATGTTTATCACCTTTTATCTGTTCATCAACTCTAGTTCTTATATACAAGTACTCATTCTACCTTTTTATTTTAATTTTTATGCATTGCTATGGAGATATATGGTGATATGTACACAGCTAATAAGATGACATCTGCTATCTAGACCATGGCCTTGAGCCTTCCATACATGTGCAAACAGTATCTTAATCTTTTTCCTGTTGCAGTATCTTAATCTTTTCCTGTTTATTTTGAAGCAACGAATATGTTTTCTTTTACATCAGTTTGTTTCACTTACATAGATTAACTAATTTTAATCTTTTTTTCTTTGTGTACCAAAAGATATTCAACCCCTGCTGAAGACCCTCTAAAGCTAGAGGAATGCCGCCTTGGTGGGAAGTATCTTTTAAGATTGCTAAAGATGGACTTGAAGTCTAGGGACATTATCACCGAGAAGTAATTGCAGAATGTAATGGTTATTGTCATGGCTCTTGGTGGGTCAACTAATGATGTACTGCATTTGATTGCCATTGCTCGGTGGCTTGTCATCATCTTGTATCACATGTGCTTATTTGCTTAGGTAGACTAAGGCTCATTAGTTGTGTTTCACATCTGTAGGTGTATATGTACAGCTTGCATATTTCCTTGGCATAGCTAAAGTTATAATGGTTCCTACAGGTGGGACTGAATTTATCTTTGATTCTCATTTTGCACGTAGAAGAACATAGCAGGTAGCAGCATCCATTTGTTATAACTAAAGGAATACTCATATTTTGATAGAATACAGTAACAGTACATTCTGAAAGAACAATTAAAGGAAGCAACCTTAAACTGTTGCCTTGGTACAAAATTTCTACATAAAAATCAAAGATATTGTAATCAGAAAGGTGTACCATAGTGCATACATTGTCAGAGTCACTCAGAAAGATGGATGTTTCAGCAGATGCAACTTGCAGTCATTTGGAGTACATCCATACCTGTGAAATTATCCCCTGAAATTCTCTTCTCAAGCACAACTCTTCCATATGTACATCTCACTGATCTATTTCCTAATGCAGGGTGCCCCTCCCAATCAAATGGGAGCAAGATATCCTCGTATGTTTCTTATCCTGCTATTGCTTCAAGGAGCTAATGCTGCTTTGAAGGACCCAGTACAGAAATGGAAGACTCTAAGTGGTAAATATGCTAACGCCTTGTATTTCTGAAATAAAATTATTTGAGTGAACAATTTTATGTAGTATTGCGTGGCTTGTGAGAGTTCTCAGGATAATGTTTTTTTCTCACTACTGTGCATCTGTTGTTTTCTTGTACATTATTAATCCAACAATATGTTTTGCCTTATGTGTGGAAGAGTCTCGTACCCTTGCATTGCAGGTCGATCACAATAGCAGCGATGCCAGGGCAGTTACCTGACTTGGAAATGCTGGCACAATTCAGATGTGGAACTGTCCTTCTCAGGTGATTTTGCTTCGTCTTTTTTTCCTAAGTGCAGCTTTTACTTTTCATGAAATAAGCATAGAATTAAGTAATCCATGAATTTCATCTGGATGTTGGATGCCTTTATCTGATGGCATAGTTCTCCATTGGTTGAGCACACCAAAAGCACGCCTTCTGCCTCAGTAGGATACTATGACCTGAAAAAATATTCACTGATCTTAACTTCAAAAAAATTAGGTTGACCTAGTAGGATTAATAGATTGGCATCCACCACTATTGTCCTCCTAGGATTAAGTGATCGTGGCATGTTTTCTTGTATATCAATCCTATGGTAATGTTATCTATGCATATGCAATGTTTCACAAATCAATCTTTTAAGGCTCAATTATGAGGAAATTAATTTGAAGGATATTTATACAAAATATAAGAGCAACATGAATATGTGATCGCATCCTGTAGACTTGTACAATGGCTTGGCGATGGGACAAGGCGGTACCCTCCAGATTTGGTCAAGTGTCCATGGAGGCTTTGGCGGCAGCAAGAACTGAAAACATTTCAATCCAGTTGCAAGCCAGCGATATCCGGTGAGTTTTCCGCCTTCTTCCTCTGCAAGTGCGATGTGTGATGCTCTCCAATTAGCTGTTACATGATATTAGATTCATATTAGCTGCACAGTCTGTGCTGTGATCTCTAATTCAGTTTATGATATGCTCTCTGAAACATGGTTACATTTACCTCTATTGTTGGAGGTAGCAGACAGTTGTGATGTGTATACATGTACTGAATAGCCTCAGCACCATCCACCTTCAACTCCATCTTCTGCAGCCACAGTAGATCGCCACCCTTTTATGCTCAAAATACTCTGCTCTTTTGCGCCATGTCTAATTATTGTTGCATTAACAGTTCCTATTATTGCAAAAACTATTATCCTCACCATTCATAAGACATTGCCATATATAGGCTTATTCAATATGTTATCACCTACCTACCTTATTCAAATGTGTTCTGGCTAATGAAAGCTTATTTTTTAGTCGTCACATGTCTAGCATCGGAACGGGCACAGCATAGCATACCGTTCCGCCTAGTTTACAACTCTTTTGACTCTGATGAATAGAAGGCTAGTAAGAAAGCTTAAATTTCAAATTAGGAAATTAGAACAAATGATAATCAAAAGTACTGTTACTTTGCAGAGAGGATTCATCACCAAAATCGCAATGGTCACGGAGGATGTCTATGTTGATCTCCAGGTATGGCTCCACGCACAAGACACCTTGTAGGCTGGCACTCAAAATCGCAAAATTGATATCAAATAATCATGCAGGAATGATGGACTGGAGATTGGACTGTGCTCTGCCGCCGCTCCTCCGCATGCTCCTGCTCTAAATGTGTCATCTCCCAACATCACGTGGCCTTCTGCGGTAAGGTACAATTAAGAGAGTAAAGCATAGGCCTCTGACTATCATCACGATAATTGATAGGTATGGCAACAAACATTGATTAAAAAAAGATCTCTTTCATCCTAATATGCAGAGGCCATCACGTCTTATTACACATCCAAGGTCACAAGATTTGCAAGCAGCTGCATTAAAAATTCAATATGACTTGCTGGAGCAGACCTCGACGACATGGCCCTGCCTTGCCTAGAAGGGAATCCGCCGGAAACAATCGTAGAGATGGAGCTGTGGAATCGTAGATCACGTACATAAAAAGACGTTGGAATTGGACCGGGCTGTGGCATGCATGCGATGGAATGCGCCGTCGGTTTCGAGGAGACGATGGCGGCTGGTTGGGGGGCGACGGCGGCGCCTGGTTTTGGCGAGGCGGAGGCAATGGCGGCATCGATGTGGAAGCGCGTGATCTGGGAGGCGTCGTCTGCGTGGATCGGAGGGACACGGATCGGGGGGTTTTCGACGTAGGAGCGGAGGGACGGGTCGGAGGGGTGGAGGGAAATCGGACGGAAGCAGGAGATCGGTGGCAGATTCATCGGGCGGAAGACCGCGGGACGACGACATTTTTTTCTCCTTTTTGTTTTTTTTTAGCTGTAGAGACGTGAGACGGAGGACTTGTCGCTGCACCCAATACCGTTTAATGAACCGCTCTATATCTTTAATCTCTCTCAAAAAAATCTGTCGGGATGGTACGCAACGAGGAGGGTCGCTCAAATGCGTCATGGGCTGATGACCCATCTGGGGAGACGTGGGCTGAGAGAAGCCTGAATCCTTTGTGTTTCACAAAGTCTTGCTTGGGCCTCCAATTGTACCACCTTTTTGAAGTTTGAACGTGAGCGCCCCCACTAAAAAAAAACATTGGCGTGTGACTGTGTCGTCATTTTTCTAGGGATACTGTCGCGAAACAAGGGATGGGCGTGGAGCGGTTCGACGTCGAACTGATCCGCAGAAATAAACCTAGGGGCTGATTGGTTGGGTGCTTCCCCCCTCCGCCAGGACCTTGAGATCCCACCTGCGCGGCTCTCAGGCTCCGCGCATCCGAGTAAATTCTTCGGGGGCGTTTGATTCCTTTGCTTATTTTTAAGCAAGTGTCACGTCCATGTTTAGATACTAATTAGGAGTATTAAACGTAGGCTATTTACAAAACCCATTACATAAGTGGAGGCTAAACAGCGAGACGAACCTATTAAACCTAATTAATCCATCATTAGCAAATGTTTACTGTAGCAACACATTGTCAAATCATGAACTAATTAGGCTTAATAGATTCGTCTCGCCGTTTAGCCTCCACTTATGTAATGGATTTTGTAAATAGTCTACGTTTAATGCTCCTAATTAGTATCTAAATATTGATGTGACACTTGCTTAAAAATAAGCAAATGCTCCCGAGCCTGGCTAGCGCGAGCGGGAGAGGAGCAGTGTGGGAGAGTGTGCTGAGCAGCCCAACCAATCAATTTCCCTGCATATCCTGATCACATGCAAACAAGCAACCAATCAACTGTCTGTGTATCTTCAGAGCCTGGTCGACGGGGGCCTGCTTCGCTGATACGAGGCAGGCTAGGCTGGTTCAGCAAACCAATCAGGCCCCTAGTGGGACCCTGAACCCATTCACGAAACGGCGGTGGGGCCATGGATCGGAACCTCAGGGTCGAGGGGATCGACCCTTCTCCTTCCAGCGGCGCTGCTACTCGCCGCCGGCCCTCCGCTCCGGCGCCCCCTCCAGGTGTACCTTGCTGCTGGCCCTCGACTCCGCTCCGCTCTGGCGTCCCCTCCATTGTCCTTTGGCGCTCTGCTCCGCTCTGTTCCGGTGACTACTCTGCTGTCCTTGGTACTCTGCTCCCCTCTGCTCTGGTGTTCATGGCGGCGCAGTAGCTATCCGACGCCGGCGCTCTTCTCTGCTCTTGTTGGGTAACTGGAAACCAATCTGTTTCCTTCTTCGCAAAGCAATTTCTTGCGGATATCTCGTCTTCTCTCCCCCTTTTCTTTCACGCTCTGCTAGCACAATGAAGGATTTTATTTAGCCATTGGACTCGTGGTCATAGTGGCCTTTGCTCTCCTTGCAGGGGGCATGTTTTTCCCATTTGTAGATGTTTCTATTCCATCTTCCCCCTAATGTAGTTGATTTGCGGCTGTTCAAGGGGAAATTGTTTTAAAGAAAAACTATTGCGGTGGGTTCAAACTGTTATCGAAGCCATTCGTTGAATACAGTGGCACAAAATCTTTTATCTTGCAAACTAGCTATTGCAGGTCAGGGTACGAAATCTTTTATCTTGCATGGATCTGAAAATTGAAAAACATATGCTTAGGTTATAAGTTGTACTGTGCATGACATCTTAAACTTGGTTTGATTCTAAACTTAGTGTTTAAGAATCTTTTAATGTACTTGTTGTACTGTTTAAGAATCTTTTAATGTACTTGTTGTCGAAATAAACCATTTGTGTCTTGTAAGCAACTATTGACTGGCAATGGAAGTTTCTGAGTTGTGGGGAAGAAACTAGAGACCTGACTGTCTTTTCCATATGAGTTGTGGGGAAGTTTCTTATTTTTTTTTGAACGAATGGGCACGGGATAGTGCCTATTTCATTGAGATAGTAGATAATTACAGATTGTTACGAGAGAGATACAAAAGTTTCCTTTTCCTAGCACGATTACTCTCTGGATAAGAACAACACTAGTGCTCTCGCCCCTGCTAAAATCCATGTGTCTGCTTCCGCTTTGATTTGTGCCAGCAGTGAGGTTGCGGCCATCCCTTGATGGTTGAAGATTCGTCGATTGCGCTCCTTCCAAATTTCCCATATGATCAGCAGGCACATAGAGCAAACTCCTTTCCGAGGAGCTTCGGTCCTTGTAGTCATATTTATCCACCACTCTAGAGCATTGGCAGTTGGGGGCCATTCCGAAGGGTGTAGGCTGGGTTGCGAGGCCCAAGTGGTAACAAGACTCCATATTCGCTTGGTGTATCTGCATTGTGTCAAGAGATGATGTGCTGTCTCTTGTTGTACTCGGCATAGAGGGCAATTTGGTGAGTGCGGCCATCCTCTTCGCGCAAGTCGATCAGCTGTCCATACCCGGTCCTGTAGTATCAGCCACGCGAAAAATTTGCATTTCGGGGGTGCCCAGCATTTCCATATTGTTTTACTGTGCGGTGCATAAGTGGATCCTAAGAACTGTGCCTTGTATGCTGATGCCGCTGAGTATTGTCCATTTTGCGTGAATTTCCAGCGGATTGTGTCTTCCTGTTGTGCTTGGAGGCTTACTGTCGCTACTAGCCGCCATAGTGTGACGAATTCTTGTAAGTGTCGCGTTGTTAGTCCGGCATGGATGTTTATGTCCGTCACCCATCTATTGTTGTGTAATGCCTCTGCGAGAGTTTTATGTTTCCCCCTAGATAGCTTATATATGTTGGGCGCAATGTCCTTCGGTCGGGTACCCC
The DNA here is from genome assembly GCF_005286985.2 of Setaria viridis. Classification (NCBI taxonomy): domain Eukaryota; kingdom Viridiplantae; phylum Streptophyta; class Magnoliopsida; order Poales; family Poaceae; genus Setaria; species Setaria viridis. The sequence continues at coordinate 28,064,615 of NC_048267.2, read as the reverse complement.
TTCCCCAAGCTGAGTGCCAGAAGCTTGTTTTGCATCCATTTCCCACTGTGATAATTGTGCAAGCCGCGAATAAGCGTTGATCAGAGTCGTCGCATGGAATGTCCATTCCGATCCATGTTTTCCCCGGGGACTCCCACTCATGCCAAATCCATCGTAGTCTCAATGCTCTAGCAAAATTATGAAGGTTCAGCACTCCTAGTCCGCCATTTTTTTTTGGTAAGCAGGATTTGATCCAGTTGACCTTGCATTTGCCACCTGTCAGCAGATTGTCTCCGGCCCAGATGAATCGTTTCCTTATTTTGTCTAGTTCTTCTAGGACTTCGCATGTTGGTTTTAAGACAGTTAGCAGATACAAAGGTTGCGCAGAAAGCACAGCTTTGGCGAGGCAGACTCGGCCTGCTTGTGTGATGTTGCGATTGTGCCACCCAGATAGCTTCTTAGCTGCTTTGTCTATTAGGGGTTGGAAGTCCACTTTCCTTAGGCGCCTTATCGCAAGTGGTAGCCCGAGGTATTTTAATGGAAAGCCGGTGCGAGTGATTGGCCATTCGGATAGGATTTCGTCGAGGTCTACGTTATTGCAGCTGATGGGAGCCACTGTTGTCTTTTGTAGATTTGTTTGGAGTCCTGTGGCCTCTCCGAATAAATGCAGGAGTTTTGTGACATTTGTGACGTCTTCCTTTGTTGGCTTTATGAAGATGGCCGCGTCATCGGCGTACATAGAGATGTTAGTGCGCGGCGTACGTCCGCCTAGTTTTTTAAGTAATCCCATTCCCGTCGCCGTGTGTATTAATTGGTACAGTGGATCTATCGCCAGGATGAAAAGGAAGGGAGATAGGGGGTCTCCTTGTCGTAGGCCTCGCCCATGCACAATTGCGTCGGATGGAATTCCATTTATTAGGACTTTGGAGGTTGATGTGACTAGTAATGCCGTGATCCAGTTACGCCATCTTGCAGGAAATCCTCTATGTTGCAATAATTCAAGCAGGTAGTCCCAGCGGACAGAATCGAAAGCCTTTGAGATGTCCAGCTTCATTAGCAGTGTCGGCATTCTGTGCCTGTGAAACCTTCTTGCCATGTTCCGAACATAAAGGAAATTGTCGTGGATGCTTCGTCCTTTGATGAAGGCACTTTGGCTTGGCGAAATCAATTTGTCCATGTAGGGCTGAAGCCTAGTTGCCAGCACTTTGGTAATGATCTTTGCTATTGCGTGTATAAGGCTTATCGGTCTGAAGTCGTTGATGCTTTCAGCTCCTTCCTTTTTGGGTACCAACACAATGGTTGCTGAATTAAGCAAATTTAAGTCGTTGCATCTCCCAGCGTGAAAAGCGTTTACTGCCGCAATAACGTCTCCTTTGATGATACCCCAGCATGACTTGAAGAACAGCCCAGTGAAGCCATCTGGGCCTGGCGCTTTATCTTTGGGCAGGGCAGTTATTGCATTTTGTATTTCCTTATCTGAAAAAGGGTTGTCAATTCCGGTTAAATCCACTACTGGGAAATGTAGCTTTTCCCAGTTGAAGGTTCTGGTGCGAGTAGGAGGAGCAAACATCACGTTGTCGAAGTGGTTTTGGATTATTTGCTGTTTTTGTATGTGCGTCACGGCCCAGTCATTTCCCCTCTTCAATCGTTGGATGAAGTTTTTCCGCCTCCTCCCATTTGCCTTGAGGTGGAAAAACTTAGTATTCGCATCACCTTCTCGTAGGTAGGTTATCCTAGAACACTGTTTCCTTCTCGCTTTCGCTATGGCCGCCCATCCCAAAAGTCGTTTTTTGAGTTTGCTCCGTATATTGTGTTCTGGTTCCGTGAGCGTTCTTGTTTCCTCAGCTACGTCAAGGCGTAGGATGACTTCTTGAGCCATATGCAGTTTTAAGCGAGCGTCGGAGACATGCATTCGGCTCCATGATCTTAGTGCGTGGGCAGTGTTGTGTAGTTTACAGCCCAGTCTATGGAACGGCTCAGTATGGGTAGTCGGCTTTGACCATTCCTGGGTGACAATTTCATAAAATCCTGGTAGTCGTGTCCAAAAGTTTTCGAATTTGAATGGCGTCGGTTTACAAGGTCCCGAGTGTTGCGCGAGTATTAAAGGGCAGTGGTCCGAGTGCGAGGAAGAGAGGGCATGAAGGACGTGATCGTCAAATTGTACATCCCAAGATGCATTGCAGAAAACTCTGTCAATTCGCGTTAGCGTCGGCTGATGTCTTGCGTTGCTCCAGGTGAATCGCCTGTTCTGTAGGTGAATCTCTTTAAGTCCGCAATAGTTCAGTGTTGCTTCGAAGCTCCTCATAAGCCTCCGATTTAAGTTGTTATTGTTCTTGTCTCTTGCGCTGTATATTAAGTTGAAGTCGCCCAGTATTAACCATTGAGTGGTGTCATCAGGCGCCATTGCTCGTAGTTGGCGTAGGAAGGCAGGCTTTGCTGAGTGCCGTGATGGGCCGTATACCGTCGTGAGTTGGAACCGAACGTTACTGTGCTTAACTATTGCTGTTGCTGAGATAAAAAACCGACTTGTTTGGATATCCTGTATGTCAAAGACTCCTTCATCCCAGAGTAGTAGTATACCGCCTTTTGTGCCTGAAGCCGCTTGGTATGTAAAATTAGTTAAGCGAGGTCCCCCTAGGAGGTTTGCTAGTGCCGCATCAATATTTTGCAACTTTGTTTCCTGCAGGCATACGATGTGGCATGTTGTCGCCGCAATGGTTTCGCGAACTGTGAGGCATCTTGCAGGTGCGTTTAGCCCTCTCACATTCCAGCTCATTATTTGGAAATTGTTACTCATTGAAGGTATTTTTGTGGCGCACGAAGGTGGAGTGGCCGAATTGCAGTTTCTGTAGCAATTGCTGCAGCCATGGCATTGTGACTTGTAGAGTGGTAACCCCGTGGGTGTACTTCTCTGTGCTCGTAGTTGCTGTCGTTGGTGACTCATGTTCATTGGCGCATTTTGTAGTAGTGAGAAAGGGCGTCGCAGGTTTAGGTTTGTCGCGGACGGGGCATAGTTTGTAGTTCAGGTTTTTTGCCCGAAGGTCGCAGCCAGCAGGGCTAGGGTGAAGTCCTCCCCGAAGGTCGCAGCCAGCAGGGTGAGGAACATAATTATAAAGTACATAAAGGTAGCAGTACATAAACGGGTAATAAGACGCTTGACGAAGTTGCCGTGGCAGAAACTCATGCAGCCGCATGGTCCATCTGCTGGAGCTCACCCACATCAGCGCCTGCCATCTGTAGAAGTGCTTCATTTGCGTGGTCCGCCGCTTCATCGTCAAGGTCGAAGAGGGCAGTCATGGCAGATATGATGTAGTCCGGCAGCGCCCCCTGAAACATATTAAGAAAGTCCTGCAAAACCTGTTCAATTGGCATCATCTCATCATTGCCGACACCTAATTTTCTCCAAAGGTTTCGCTGCGCGCGTTCAACTGCTGGCATAGCTAGCTTTTTAGCTAGGCGTGCACTCCGCCGCACTTTGGTCATGTCAAAGGTGCGGCCCCTACGTGTGCGTTGCGGTGGGGGTTGCAGTAGAGCTGGTGGCGGCGGTGTTGCAAATAAGTCATCAATTTGTGGCGTGGGCGTGATCGGGCCTGTCAGTGGCGCAGTGGGAGATGGCTGAGTTGGTGTGGGCCGCTCCGGCGTTATGGTATGGGCAGGCATTGATCGGCAGTGGTAATGGACTGGTGTTTGCACTGTTTGATGGGCCACAATGGCGTGCTCGGTGCTTGGTTTATGGGCCAGCTTATTTCTGTCCCCCAGGCGAGAGGCCGTGTGCTCTGGTTCGGGTCGAGGTGGGCTGTCGAACTGGGCTGGGGCTGCATACTTTTCGGCCGTCGCCTGTTGGGCCTCCTTGTCAGGCGAACTGCTTGGCTGGGTCGCGGCCTGCTGAGGCTGTTGGCCCTGTCCGGCCTCAATGCACAGCGCATCAAGGGCACGGCTGACATCTTGGACTGTCGGAGAAGCCGCCGTCGCCGCCGCCGCCGGTTCCTGTAGCAGCACCGTGCGGAGCGTGTTGAAGACTTGTGGCAGTGGGACTGGGTCGGACCAGGCCTTTTCCCCCGGCGCCGCCTCCTCGATGCCGAGCTGGTCGGCGAGCCAGCATGCCTTGCGAATGTACTCGTCGGCGCCGGCGTGCCAGAAGCGCGTCCTGGCGTCCAAGGTGGAAATGTAAGTCGAGGGTGGTGCCTCGATTACCTGGTGTTGGATGTAGCTCTTCAGAGTTGCCGCTTGCGCCGCGAAGAGTGTTTGAAGCTGTGATGGGGCTAAGTTGGTTAGCCCCAGTGCGCCGGCTTCATGTCGCCGTCCCTGCGGAGGTGCATAGTTGCGCCGTGGGGGGGAGCGTGTGCGGTCACGGCGCACCGTTCCCGCACACCCCCAGTAGTCGGAGTCGATGTGCCGCCCCTGTCCTGGGTGGTCGTAGTCGCCTTCTTGGTCGTCGTCATCGCCGCCACGGCGGGATGGCCAGATGAACGGCCGGTCATCACAGCGCTGCCGCGCCGGCCGACGCCTGGGACGGTCTTCTCTGTTGCGCTGATCTTGATGGGTGGAGGTGTCGCGCCGATGTCCGCCTTCCCCAGCATCATCCACAGCTCGATCGCCATACTCTGTTCTGTAGCCGCCCGCAGGAGCACGCCGTCCCCCGCTTGGATCCGCACGGAGCGGGTCCGCACTGGTGTGTTCTCTCGGCGGTCGAGGAAGTCGCGCCGGGAAGCGCGACCTTGCATTTGAGGGCGCGCCGTCGACGAGGCCGTAGCGCCATTCATAGCGACGCCTAATGGGGACGATGCTCTGCGGATTGTCGATGGCCTGCTGAAGATCCCGTGCCGCCGCCGAGTAATCCTCCAGAAGGGGCAAGTGGATGAAGACTTCATACCGAGTCCCTTGCTGCCAGGGCAGCTGCAAGGGCTCGGCCGAGACTGCAAAGGTGGATGATTTTGCTGTTGGGTTATGAGTGAATGCAAGCCATACCTTCTTCGGAATTTCGCTCGGATCGACCGTCCAAGCCCACAGCTCAATGTGTCTGGAGTCCGCCGGTTGAAGGAGATCGGTGACGATGTGCTGCAAGGCGCACTTGTGGCCGATGACGCGCTCGACGATCTCCGGTGTCCAAGCGTGTGACGGGATTCCGTCGAGGCAGAGTCAAACCCTGTAGAAGATGCGGAAGCCGAGGGCGTGGGTGAGGCTTCGCCAGGTGCGGAGGCAGATGTGGATGCCGGCGCCTGTGAATCTTCCTCTCCGTCGTGCCTCCGCCGCGTGCTCAGCCTGCTCAAACCTGATGAGGTACGGCTCGGGCTGGTGGAGTGTGACGGCAACGTCGCCAGGCCGCAGGTGGAGTTCTCTGGTGAGGAGATCGGCAATGTCCCTGGCGCCGGCATCCGGCGGCAAGTGTAATGCCCACGGGACAAGCGCACAGGCTTCCCAGTCCCGCGCATCATGTTCAAGGTGGAAAGTTGTGGAGACGAACACAGTCTCGACTTCCGGCCGTGTGTTTGGGTCGCCTATGGCCATTTTGGGTGTGGTGGTTCTTGGTTGCAGTGGGTGGTGCTCAGCAAAGGGGGGGCGGCGATTGGAGGAGTGGCGATGTGTGGAAGGACGGGTGTTGTTAGGCGGCGGGCGGTGGCCAGAAGCAGCGTCGCTCGGCTTTGCAGGTGGTGTGGGTGTGCGAGGAGGCCCCCGGAAGTCGGATCTCCGTTGAGGTTGTGGCCGCGTTGCTCTGCACTCGCGCTCTCTATGCCCGAAGCGCCGGCACCGGAAGCAGCGCACCGGGTCGCGGCACGCCGAGGCGAGGTGGTTGGGGGCGAGGCAGCGGAAGCAGCGGCCCTCGGTCTCCCGTTTGAAGGCGAGCAATGCCCGGCTTGATGGCCGTCTTGAATTGTCTCTGCGGCTCCGGTCATGTCCGCCGTCGCGTCGCGGCTTCTCGGGCCGCGCTTGCCGCCGCATCCGTCGACTCCTCACAGGTTGCCAGGCATGGAGATCCAGATTGTGCTGCGATGTTCCCATTACTCCGCCGTACGGAGGTCCGGGGTGCGGTGTCACTGGCGTGGAGTCTTGAATGCGCCGCGTGGTTGTCTTGTCATCGGATTTACTCCATCTCCCATGGGTAGGAGAGCTGTCTTCCCCGTGGTGGCGTAGAGGGGCTCGGGCAGTTGGAGTATTGAAGGTTCTTCCTCTGACGACCTCCGCATAGGACCGTGTCCCGCCCTTCGCGATGGGAGAGGGCCTGGAGCCGGCGGGTAGCAGATCTTGCAGGGGGATCTTCAGATCCGGCGAGGTGACCTGCGGATCCGGTGAGTCCGGCACCCAATCGACCTCGGGCGGCGGCCGCCGGTGGAACCGCGGAGGTGGCGGTGGGGAAGCGTTGGGGAACTGCTCCCATGCTCTCTTTGAGGGTGGGGATAATGGGGGTCGGGGTCGTGGGTACTGGTTGAGGTTCAGGTTCGTTGAGGCTCCTCGGAGGTGGGCTTGTGTTGACGCCGGCGGCGGTGGGCGGCGCGGCAGCGGCGGAAGGAGGGGGGCTAGCGGTGGGGAGGGGGGGGCTCTCATCGTGTGGACCTAAGTTATGAACCTTTGAAGTTTCTTATTTGTTTGTTTGTAAGCAGCAATTGCAACTACCTGTCTTTTTGTTTGTGTTCAATAGACTGATTTGGCATAACTCATAACCATGCTACTGCAAATTAAGCCATGTAGTGCCTATTGCTGAACATTGCAACCATAGGATGGGGCTGCTATTTGTTAATCCACCATTTTGCTGAATATTCATATTATGTTGCTATGTTAGCTGAATCAAATATGTTTCTATCTGTTTCATTCACAGGAGTTTCTGGATTTCATCTTACTGCCTTGTGGTTCTTTGTTTTAGGATAGCTGTGGCTGGACAATGATATTTTGGATCAAGAATGGACAAAGGAAAGGTTTCACATGCAGATGTTGTGTACCCTGAGTTGCTGGTGGTCTTTGTGCTTTACTGTTATGCAATCTCTTCGCCAGCTATTTCTTTTGTTTTGTAATTTTCGGGTGCTGTGGTAGAAGCAAGTGATCGTTCTACCTTAATTGTATGGCAAATAGGCAATTTCCCTGTCTAGAAACTCTTCTGAATTGTTACAGCTCCAGTCAGTTGTTTGAACCTCTGGACTCTAAAACAACAATCCTACCTTGTTTTCTAACTGCTGCATGTTTCGTCTATGAAGCCGTGCAGACATTTTGTAGAAATTGTGTCAACAATGAAAAGTTGTTGTACGTCAGCAATCAGCAGCATAAAATGGATGTATTTGAAAGGCACGTGCGGCAGAAATCAGGCAAAGCAACCGGCAAAGCAGCAGCAGCGAGCCAGCAGCACGCATAAACTGGATCCATCCCTAATATCTTTACGTCGGGTCAGTACTAATTAATAAAATGGATAGACCGGGTGCACCTTTACATGCTATATGGGTCGATGGATCCGTTGCGGTTCGCTCCATGGTTGAACCACGCCCATCTTTACGCTAAACTCCCAAAACAATTTACTTGACGCTAGAAGGGCAAGAAATCTCGTGCACGCCTACCCACTTGCGATTAGGCTAGCTGCATGGTACGCTGTTTTCTGTGAATCACTCGCTGTGCTGTCGGTGCGCCTAAACCCACCTGTCGAACTCACTTGCGATTAGGCTAGCTGCATGGTACCCACCTAGGCACCTATATATACCTACCTATATCCATCCATGGACGAGTCTGCGGTTGTTACGATAGAACGCTAGGCCATGCATGGACCTAAAAGAATTGATCGACTTCAAAAGTCGGCATAGCTCGATTGGACTGAAACATCACTGCAAGTCTACAACTACCTCCCGTACGTGGCATGCAAAATGTAGGTTTTACTTACTCTCTCTCTCTCTCTCTATTTTTTAGAAAAAAAGGGGCAATGTTCGAGGAGGTTTCCACAGTCCACACCACATTTCTAGGCGCTTTCTGGTGCAAGGATGCTATACAAGTTGAACGAGGCTCCCCTGCTGTCAGATTGAGCCGGCAGCAGGGTGTTGATTTCTCCTCGGATCCATCGATCAACTAACTGCCAATGCAAGCACATGCAGACGTGGACAGTTCGTGAGGCACGGACACGGCGGCGTGCATGCCTGCGAAAGAGTCAACGGAGACGTCGTGCCGGATCGAAAAGGGGTCGAGGACTCGAGGATATACGCCTGTCGAACTCCTAGCAGTAGTCTGGTAGTAGCAGGCTAGCAGCACGTGGAGACCGGAACTGTCTGTCGTCGTCGGCCCTCGGCCGTCATCAGCCGGAGACAGGGCGGAGACAGGGCGGAGTCAGGGCTGTTCGTCGGTGTCAGCTGACAAATTTAGTGAGAGATTACCGTTCGGCGCTGTTGACCAATGGAGCTGATACCGGTATTCAATGGGGCTTACACCGGTGGCTCCGTCGGCTGGCTCCGCCTCGCGTCGCACGTTCCCCCCTGCAAGAAAGTCGCCCATGGCATTACACCCTTTGAGATCCGTAGCGGGACCCCACATTCACCCGTCGCTGCTGGCTTGTGTTGTGCAGTGGCTTTGTGCGCAGTACGAGTTGGTTCATTGGTAATAGCCGCGGCGGCAGCAACCGGCAAGGCAAGGCAAGGCGCGGCAACAGGGCGGTAGGAGCCGTACGCTAAGCTCGAGTGGAATCAGTGACGGCTCCAGGGTGCTCTGCTGTCTGCACAACTCACACGTTGACCAGCTGGTTTGGTGAGCAATCTGAAGATGATCGCCAGCCTTCCTGTACTCTGTACTATTATACCTTTTAAAACAATAGTTTCTGCCACGTTGATTTCTAGGACGAGCAAGTTTTAAGTACCAGGAGATTGTTGACGCTCATTATTAACATCGTTTTACCCTGTTTATCTTCAATAATGACATGAATTTAATACCTAAACTATTGATCATACCTAATAAACGAGCCATTTCCACATATACAATATATTTTGGAGGATATTCTGTTTTCGTAGGAAATTGGATTTTAATGGAGCATAATTAGATAAAGCCCTGAACAAGCAACGACCCAGAGAAAGATGAAGGCCAACGAGCCTAAAAAGGGCTTAGACCGATCGGCCTATAGAGGCCCAGGCCGATCGGCCTAGGGTACTCTGGCTCTCGTACTCGTTCTTGGTGAGCAATCCTCCAGGATGACTTAAGGGCTAAGTTTGTAAAGATATGGCAAGATGAGTTCGGGATCAAAGAAGATCAAGCGGAGATTTGAAAAATTATCAAGGATCAATCTTGTCCCGAAGCTATCGACGTGTCAGGCTCACATGCAAGTGAAAAGAAAACTCCGAAACACCTGAGATGACTTGGAGACAAAGGGATGCGTGAGCGGGCAAAAGAAAGGCCAAGCCGATCGGCCTAAACCCACCCAGGGCGATCGGCCTGGGGTGTTCCTTTGGCCCCTCGCCTTCTAATTTCTGCCATGGGTCCTTCAGACTATAAATACCCCCTTTCTCCAACGAGGACGTAGATTTGTTTGACGCATTCGACGTGAAGCAGCAGAGAAGCAAAAGGAGCTTGAGGGACACCACTTCGGAGAACTGGGGGCCGTGCAGTTGTCTAGGGATTAGCATAGCTAAGCCCTAGACGATGTGGGAACCCTGCGAGGAAGATCCACGTCAGAGTTCTGGAGCTAGGATCGTCAGATCAAGGTAGGATCCCGGTGGAAATCTGGTGATGTACAATCATTCATGGTGAAGTAATAGATGTATTCTTGTTCTTGGTGATCTAAGTGCCTCCTTCTATGGTTTTATTCTCTTTCGGATTTGCTTGCTTTTCAATCTATGATCGATGATAGATTGCTTAGGATATTTATGTGGTTGTGGTGACTAGATTTGCATGCCTGATCTATCGATGAGTATGACATGTTCTTATGATCGTGCCCTTAGATTACCTATGCTAATAGAGAGGATCGTGACAGAGTCTTTCTTGTGTAAGATAGGGGTTTTCGGGAGCCAGACCGAAGGTGTAGATTTAAAGATGCTTTTAGCTAAGATTATATCTTGTTGCTTTGCTACCCTTACTCGGAATTACAACATATGTATAGTCTAAGTTGCTCTAGATTGGTTACCTCTACTCTATTTGTTATCTGTCTGTGTATGCTAGATTAGATCTGAATCACTCATCACCAAAAGGCTCGTACTAACAATGCTAGTCGAAATAAATCTTGTGTTAACACAAGTTCCACCGATTGATAAACCTTGGGGGAGTACTCTGAGGGAAAAGCTACAACTGATTCGCGCGCTTGTGGTTCACAAATTGGCGCGCTAACTGCCATCAATATCAGGCCATGCCAAAGCCTTTGCCGTGACTCTATCTTAAATAGAGATGCTGACACATCCTCCTCTTCTCCTTCCATCCTTTTTTTCTCCCTTCTCCTCTGAGCTCGAGCTTGAGAACCTCATCCCCCTCAAGATCCACATGTTTCCTTGAATTGCCACAATTTAAAGAAGGGAGGAGGGGCTGGGGGGGGACTTATTGATTTTATCCAACTAGATTTCATGAATATATTGATTTTGGTAAAATTAGGGTTTAGTGTATATGCTTCATTTCTAAATAATGCATGAATAGTTAGTTGGAAGTTACTCTCTCATCTTTGCTTCATCTTCGCTTGATCTTTGCACGAGGTGAGTGTCTCAAATGTAGATGTAGCCCTATGAAACTTAATACTTCCACCACTCCGAAGGTGACCTAGATGTGTTCTACCCTCTAAAGGCATCAAAAGCAACACCTTGATGTCTAAGGGTCCATATTTATACATTAAGGAGGTATTGGTGGGACTTATGCAAATCAAATGTTATACTACAATCGTACGATTTATCGTACCATTTTCCTTAGAGTATTCCTTCCAGGTTTATCAATCTGTATATTGATAGCAAATCAAGTAAGGTTTTTTATCAAACTAACAGAGCAATCCTAATCATGAGGTTACATTGCATAAAATATAAATTAAACATTGTATAAAAATTATGAATAGGAGAAATAGATCACATCCATAAGCATGTGGTAATATAACCAAAGGGCAATAGCATAGGGACCATGACACCCTGAAAAGGGGTGGTAAATTAGGTGTTCTGAAAACTAATGCTCCAAACACATATATAAACCAATTCCAAAATCCATGTAGATGTGCACTAGATTTTATATGTGATGCTATCTCTATCGCACAAAAGTTTTGCACCCTCCAATCATATAAACTACACATGGTATTTACTGGAAAGGTAAACATGGAATGTATAGTGCAATAAGTAATGGGAAAGGTAAATGTGGTAGAGAATGCAAACTTCCGGTATGATGACTTTTTACCAAGAAATTTGAAAGCTCTTACTTTCCCTAGTCCTCGTTTTGGCTCTTTCGAAGGAATGCTCGCGCAAGGCCAAGCACCCATAAGTAACTATGTGGATAGCCGACAGGCCTTCCACGTACGTAAGCAGGTCTTCACCTTGTCTTTTTTTCGAATACTTTTCACCATCTTCACTAGGTAGATATTCGATAAATCACTAAGGGCCTCTCCTCCCTTTCACAACTACCAGCGGCTACTCTACAAATGTGGTTAAGGTCTCGCAAGACTTACAAGCCCTGAATACAACTCTTGATGTGTGCAAGCACTGATAATAGAGGTGTGCAAACCTCACCTATCCCTAAAGCAATGTGCTAAGAGGCCTAAACTAGCACTAATTAGATCCTAAGTCTCGTTGCTAATTGCCCTAATCTTCTCTTGATCACTTTGGTGGATAGAGAACTTGTGTCTAAGTCAAATTCAAGCCTATATAGCTTCTCCAAGCTCTAACACCCTTCCAAGGGTCAGGGAACGAGTAGCCCCAAGCTAAAAAAACTAGTCAATGCTCCAACTATCACACAAACTTTGAACATAGGATGGTCTAGTGCTGCACTAATGTGTATCACTAGAAGAATTGATGATCACTTCACGCACTAGCTGTTGAACCACTGACTTAAGGGCCTAGTGACACTGTATGGTCCAGTGTCCATCCACTGTATCGGTTATCTGGTGACCTCCAAAGCCATGTAACTTCTCTGCCACTAAATACAGATTGATCCATTAAATGTCTTCATTGTTGACATCGAATGAGTCATTGTCATAAACTTCAATTCTGGAGACCTCAACCTTCATCACCACAGACACTAATTGATTTGGAGCATCACCAACATATTCTTCGAATGAGTCGTTGTACATAGTGCACTTACCTTGGCCTTGCTGTTCATTTTCCATCACCGACTAATTTGGTGCTGCTACACCAAATGGTCATGTGTTAACTAGTAATTGCATCTTCTAGCAAGACTCTCTTCATTTTTTCCCGTGTCTTTGTCTGAGCTTTTTGCAATCATTTAGATGCTTTAGAATTTCTCCAAGTCTTTCTTTTGACTATCATTTGGATGACTTCTTAATTCATCCTTGGAACCAGCAAAACCTACAAAGATATACCTTGACAAAAACATTAGTTCAAATGACTATATTCTCACTCAACCACCAAAATAGTACTAAAAATATGTCTATAATGAGCGTCAACATGAGGTACTGACACAAAAACCTAGTCGATTGGATATCAAAGCGTCCAAATTAGGTCATGGACTACCTACCTTGTAGCCTTGACCAATCAACCCACATTGCTTCCTAGCAACTCGCATAACAGATCTTTCGGAAGCCATATCTCCTCTATCTTAAGTCTGAAGGGGGTCATATTTGAGTCCAAATCAATCATCTCGAAGAGATCTATAACTTTCATGTGGCCACTTTGGGCATTTGAGACTTCTTTGAGGCAGGACGACTAGCCCAAGGTATAGAACATAATGGCCTTATTTCTACCAAGCCCAATTCAATCTCCTCTTGTGTTGGTATCTTTCTACAATAATACTTGGTTGTAAGGAGATTTCAGCTATGTTGCGCCTTTGGAAATGTGTATTTAGTGGCACTTAGTTTACTCCGAGCTTTGGAGCATCAAGCATCTCCTAGATTTCTCCAAATAGTCCATTTATGTCATATTTCCTATGAATTACGAATATACTGAAATATGCAAGACATGTAGAAATGGGTTTATATTACATGTTAAGTGGTACATTAGTATATGAATGGAATTGCCAGCAAGTACAACAAGCTGTACATAGTGACACTAACAATAAACATCATGTGTTTTCCTATTGTTATTCAATCATCCTAAAAGGTGGTACATTGAGTATGTTACGCATAAAACTTGCAGAGATTGTATTAACCAATACTCATAATAATTCCAATGATTAAGATACAGTTTTTTTAGAAAGAAATGAATCTAAAAGATTGGACTTAGGTGATTTGATAACTAATGGTCAAATAATACTAAGACATGCTAGATAGATTGTAAAGGTTAGAAATATTTGCAATATTTAATATCGATAGGCTAAGATTAGATGGAGACTTAAAGGGGTGAGAATCAATATATAATAAATAGATGCCATTTGTCTTGAAAATTAATAAATATTAGACTGATTACTAAGTAGATATACATGGTCCTAATCAATTCATACGAATTGTATTTCTTATGCGCAATTCTATTTACAAGCTTTCTAGCAGTTACTGGTAATTGGGCCCATCTTGTCTGCGCAAAAGAATGGCCCATCATTCAGTGACTTGGGGTAAGAATATATATGAAATACGTTCACACCCCTAAATCTCGCCAGATTTATTTCCCTTTATGCCTAAATTTCTTCTATATAACAGGTAGGGGTGCTCGTCTTCATTCTCACCAAAGCATATTTGCTCTCTTAAGAAATACATTTCTTAGGTTGCTCACACACTCATAGTAGTAACTTTTAGTTCTCAAATTCAGGATGCCGAGGAGGGTTAAGAGATCAAGAGTGAAGTTCATTGAGGATGAAAGAGACCATAGTCTCACATTCTTCAATCGTCGTTCTAGGCTTTTCAAGGATGCATCTGAACTCTCCACCCTTACCGGTGCGAGGGTTACTGTAGTGGTGGAGTCCAAAAATAAGAAAGTTTCCTCTTTCAGCACTCCAGATGCTGGCCCAATTGTTGACGCTTTCCTTTCTGAAGATGCATCAACAGAGTTCAACACCATCAAAGAAGGAAAGGTAAAAAGTACTACCTTACAAAATGAGTCGTTTCACCTAGAGAAAAGCAAGGCTGTGGAGGACAACATGGAGGAGAACATGATGCAGGCCAAGGACATCCAAGAGACCTCAAGGATGGCCAAGTATGTTTATGGTAAAGTAGAGGATCTTAATGCCATTGAACTCATTGAGATGTGCAGTAAGCTCTCAGAGATCGAGCAAGAGATCGAAGATCGCTTGTCTATCAATTTCGTGCGGACCAAGTAGAACATAGCGGTCGGCAGAGGGGGAGATCTATCTTTGTTTCAGCCCACTTGGTGGCATTCAGGGCCTTAATATGTCGTGATGCTACCCAAGTATTCTCCATGGTCTCCCTCACAAGAATTCTTCTAGCAGCATCCAAGAAAGCAAATTTGGTGATTTGAACTTCCCTTGGTACTAGCTAGTGCAATAATTGTTGTAATGGTGTTGTCATTTTCAAAAGTTTGAATTTGCTAGCTAGCTAGCTTGTCATTAGGCAAATAAATGAGGTTTAGGCCATCCAGCCAAACCTCTTAGGCACCGATTCATTTATGAGTGTATTGAGGGCCTAACTCTTGAAGTTTATTTCATGAGTTTGATCATTACATCCATGCAATGCTTTTGAAATCTTCAAATTTACTGAATAAAGGAACATTAAGAATGAAAGTTTTTATTGACATGATGAGTACAGAAGAAATAGGAACATAGATTTCCATACTGGATTTTCTTTTACTTTGATTGTTGTCTATTTTTAAAAAACTTCTGAAGTTTATACCTTTTAAATGAATGGTTAAATACAATATATTTCCCATGTTTGAAATGTATAATGATTTAATCATAGCAAATAAAAACAGAGCCATTCATGTACGGATGACTTGGTGTCTTTGTTTATTTGTTTTTATCGTTCACAACTTGAACCCAGCTTCTAATTTATATTTTTACTCCATGTTACCAATCTAGATTGAAAGAATATGTTGTATAATTATTATGCTGTGAATTTCAAATATAATAGTGGTATATGATCTCACAAGCTTCCTATAAAAAAACTATTCTAAATTTTCATGACGCCCAACAGACTCTAGCAAGCATACCACCAAGCATTTGTGGACCACCCAGTGTAATCAAAACCATTCTGAGTCATCAGAAAAACAAGGAACACCATGCGGGATAGAACACTACAACACGGTAGCTAATAGAAGGCATTTCAAAATGCCTCCGTAGGTCTTAGAAACGGCCTCCAAAAGTTTTAAGCGGCAATTCTGAAAACGCTATAAATATCGATGAAGGGAAAAGTCAGCACAGGCGTTTTATGAAAACGCCTCAAAAGGTGCATGTAGTGGCATTTTAAGATCGTCTTACAATACTGTGGCAGGCGCTTTTGCTAGTACCTCAAGAGACCTTTGTAGGCTGTTTACTCAAGTGCCTTTTAAGGCCCTTTTAAGGCGATTTACACTAACGCCTCACTAAGCTTATAGGTATCTCAATACATTTTTTACATCATGATCGTGGTAGTCACAGCATACGATTTCAATAATGAGATTTGATCCACAATAAGAGACAACACTGGGAGAGCTCATAAATTTGCAATATTCAGAGTTACACAACTTTGAGGATCAATACAGCAGACTGAAATCTCAAATGAAGCTTCACAGGTTGCATGCACTTGATCCTAATCAAGTTAGGAAGCGGATGTCTCACAAGTTGCTGCAGGATAGAATGGTACAGGATGTAAAATGCTGCATAACAATTAAACCATAAGGCTAACCAAACCAATTAAACTTCAGATTTATTGTATTGTCTGCATCATATTTTTTCCATATGTAGAATCACACTCATATAAAAATCATTATCTAAAAACTTGCCTAGTTGTTCCATGCCACCAATATTATTCAAATCTTCTTGTCATCATCCAAGTACGTTTCATATTCATCTTCAGAATCACTCTCACCATCTGTTTTTCCTCCCTTGTCTCCTAACAGGTTAATTTGTTCTTCATCGATCCATAGAAATAAATCACCAAAAAAGATGTACAATCAAATCTCAAGGAAAATCATACCTGGCTGTATAATCCTGTTGCTAGCAGATGCATGTTTAGATGGTTCCATTTTTATCTAGTAAAAAGAAACATGTATGGTTTGGCAAAATAAAAATATGAGTCCCTAAGGAATTTGGAATTCTCACCACACATAATAGTAAGAGCGTGTAGAATTCAAGCACATTTATAGTTCATAGTTGAATAGCAATACAGTTTAGGTAACACATAACAACATCAGTGATGAGATTACGATTTAGGCAACACATAACAACATCAGTGAGGAGAGTAGAACGAGAGGGAGGGATTCTCACCGGTGACTACGATCTGGATGACGAGGGCGATGCGGGCGTGAGCTCGTGGCAGTGGGGACAGGGAGATCGATGGCGTCGGGGATGGCGATGGCGACAGGTAGGGCGGTGCAGATGGGCAGCTTGGCTGCAGCAGTTGGAACGGGGAGATTGACAGCATCGGAGACGGCGAGGGCGACAGATACAGCGGTGAGGACCAGAGCTCGACTGCAGCAGGGTCAGGGAGATCGACGATATCAGGGACGACGAGCTCATGGCGGCCGGTACGATACGGTGAGATTGAGTGGCAGCGACAAACCTGGCGAGGGCTTGGTGGAGGATCCCGAGCGGAGGCTCCCGGCGGCGGTGAAGCAGAGGATCCCGCATTGGAGCTTCCGAACCCTAGCGTTGATTCAAAGTCTATTTGGTCTCTCTAGTTTTTCCCCTTCAGAGCTCGACTTCACGAGAGGCATGAATACGAGAGGAAGTGGTGGGAGGATTGTTTAAGAAATATAACATGATATAGGGCGTTTTCTGCATATGTACTAGCTTTTATAGGCATTTTTAGGAGAACACCTTCAACTTGTGCAGGCGTTCTGTGCAAAACACCTTGGATGGATGTTCCTTCTTAGGTTGTTTGGATACCAGAGGCTAAACTTTAGCCCTGTCACATCGAATGTTCGGATGCTAATTAGAAGATTAAACATGAGCTAATTATAAAACTAATTGCAGAACCCCTAGGCTAATTCATGAGACGAATCTATTAAGCCTAATTAATCCATCATTAGCAAATGGTTACTGTAGCACCACATTGTCAAATCATGGACTAATTAGGCTTAATAGATTCGTCTCACGAATTAACCTCCATCTATGTAATTAGTTTTGTAATTAGACTATGTTTAATACTCCTAATTGTATCTAAACATCAAATGTGACAGGGCTAAAGTTTAGCCCCTGTGAGCCAAACAGGACCTTAGGCGTTTTATAGAAAACACCCTGAATTCTTGATGTATTTAGGCAATTTGAGAAAAACGCCTGTAGCAAAACGCCTTGGAAGGCTTGTTGTGTTGTAGTGGGAACGGGCGACAAGGAGTAGGTTCGTGAGCACCTGCTTCACCTTGTTGCTGGCATTGGGGAAGTAGCAGCTCTGCATGATGGCATTGCCAAATGCCGACATTAGGAACACCACAGCTAGCAACACTGCGTTTGCATAGTCCACGCAATGTATCCTAAGCCTAGCCATACAGCTTCTTGAAAACCTGACTCTTTTGCTCAGTGTCCTCCTCGTCATCGCTACTCTTGCTTGTGTAGTTGTGTAGTTCAATACAAGGAATCAGTTGGCCCTGGAGAGGTCGTGGTAGAGCTTGCCATCACCACTGCCCCCAGCCCCCTATCCCTACTGCCCATGGACTCTGCGCAACCCCATGTAGCTTGGTAACGAGCTCCCACACCCCTCAGCGACCCCCAAGCTCGGCAAGAAATCGACGGCAAATGTGTTGACGGCCGCAAGGTAGTGCTCATGAGGTGTCTGTTCACTTTTGATGTTTGCCATAAGAAAGTGTCTATGCACTTTTGGTCAATTTGTGCAAATGAACACATTGCTTGTGAGCATGTGTTTTGAAGATTCATCGTTAGATGATGATGACGACTTCGAAGTGCCGGTGATTTTTTTCACAAATTTTACGAGCAACAAGCGGCCCAAACACTGTGGTTCGGTGTGAACTGCGAAGGCATGAGGTGGTTTGTCAGAGCAAGTAGCAAGAACATGACAAGCTCTTTGCTGGTCATTTTGTAGAAGACTCTTGTTTGATCCGGCCACATTAAGGAGACGGTTCATATATCCAAGAAGTTATTCTTGCGCATTGCAAATTCCATCGAAACACATTGTTCATACACGAAGATTAGGGCAGCAAGCGTATGCTTCCATTATGTGTCTCAGAATAAAAATTTAAATTATTATGATGTTGAAATAGGGTTAGAGTATAGTGCACATGCAAAAGGAACAGAAATAGAATAAAAGAAACATAGGGACAAGTTTTAGCTAATCTACAATAATAGTGCTCCCCTAGTCCCCTATATACTGAAATGTTCTAGGGCGACTCTTCTAAAGGAACTTAGGGGACACCGTATAGGAGATTTGCTGGAGATACTTGTAGATGCTCTTTTGTTTTCTTCATAACCATCACCAATGTCTCATCTTGCTTGCGTTCCATGAGCATGCATGTCATGTTTTTAAGATTCGCTCTTGGTACCAAACTTTATTTCTCCCACATGTTCGGGGAAAAGAAATGAGTTTGCATTTTGCCGTTTCATTTCAAAATATAAGTATTTGTGCGTGCATTGACACATCTAAACGACTCTTAACCAGGAATCTAGATTCTCCAAAAAGATGGTAACAGGAAGGAGAATGTTGTCCGTAAACAGCTGACTTAGGTCCCTCCAAAAAGCTGGTGCATAAACGATCAAGGCGTGGCCGATACCTCCATCCTTGTGCTACTAAACTCAAGGCACTGGGAGGAGATGCTCTTCTTCGGGCTCGCTCAACCGAAAAGGAATATCCAAGTACAGCGGACACCATCAGGCAGCACGGTTTACGTCTAACTCTATTGTCACGACCTTAATTAAGACGTGAATAGTTTGCAAAGCACACAGCCCAATGTCAAGCAACTGAAATTATTGCTGGATAGGTCTCCAGGAACCGTTGACGGGTCCTTAAAAATCGTTAAAAAGGAGCTTTCAGGAGTCGTTGACAGGTTTTCAGATTATTTTTCTTCTGATTTATGATGAAATGAGGTTTTCAGAATGATTGGAGTGAGTCACTGAACGGTCACTGGAGATGGAGCGTCCCAAGAAATCGATCCACAACAGCGATGGTGCGCATCGCGATCGATCCGACGAGTAAATGAGCTCCACCGTGATCCTTCTACAAAACGGCCCTCCTCTCCGCATTCAAGCACAATTCCACTGCACGAAGCACTTGTCCCATCGACGGAACGCGTCTCCTCGCTGCATTCACAGCAGCCGGCGCGCGTCGTCGCAATTCATCAATCGCGTGCCTGCTGCTGCCTGGTGCGCGCAGCAGCTAGCGCCCAACCACCAACAACGACCGCGAGTACACGCGCTCTCGCGTCTGCCACGCACGCACTCTCATAGGCAGGCAGCCGGCTGCATATTCCGCAGGTGTTTTCTTCTCAGATGCAGCCGCTGGTGGTTTTTTTGTCGCGCAACGGTGGACGCAAAGCCCCCGCGCGCATGCAACCACCGGTCCACCATGGGATGGATGGATCGGCGAAAACGGAGCCGACCAACCAGCCCAGCGACAAGGCAGCCAGCCGGCCGGGGACCCCCGCGTGTGCGCGCCGGCGGTTGAGGTCCAGCGCAAAGAGGCGCCGGCGGCCTCATTGTCATTTCTCCGCACACTTTGGTTGGTGGTGCACTGGTGCTCCTGCCGCTCGGCGGCACTAGTAGCAGCAACAGGGATCGGAGCGGTTGGGGAGGTGGTGACCCATGCATCAAGAACTAGTAGAGGCTCAGGCTCTACCACATGCGTGCAGGAGCATCAAACCTGAACTCCTAGACTAGACAATTGTGCACGGGCCCCATATATGAGGGCGGAGGCCGGAGGGCCCATGGATGGTTTGGGGGTTCTGGCCAATCGACGCAAACACGCAGAGCTGGTAGGTGGTTGCAAGAGATGATTCAGAAGGACGAGCGAGCGGGAAAAAAATGATGGAAATTTCACCACGGGAGCTGGAAGGACAGGAGCGGATCAGCAAGCCAGAGCACATTAGCACAAAGGATGATGAGCGGCAGTGGGGGTGCAGTACCAGCTAGCATATATCTTAGGTGGTGTTGCAGTGGTCCTGTGGCCAGTAGGACCAAAACTCCAAAAGAGATGCAGATACCTCCAGCAATTTCCAGTGTTGCTAATGCTCCTGCTGTCCTGCAGGGTATGAACACTAAACCGGCTTCGCTTCAATCATTGTGCATGCAGACAGAGCCCGTTTTCTGGTGTGGGGTTTAGCTCACTGGCCACGCCTTTCTTTTGTGCTTGGTTAGTGAAGTGCCCAGCTGGTCGATTGGTTTGTCTCCATTGTAGTAGAAAGCAGAAAACCAACCACCTAACAACCATTCGCCTAATCCCCCAACAAGTGCACTGCAGTTCTGCGGGGTTTTGTGGATCAAACCTTCCACCATGCATCCGACTCCGAGTCCAACACTCCAACGCCCAGCCGCTGTCTTGCCTCCAACCTCGTAAAGTAACAGAGTACTAATACAGTGCTTAACACAAGTTTGACAAGTATACCCATGTACATGATGGGGATGTATTGGCTGCACGAGGGGTCTCACCAAAAACTGGACTCAATTCGTGGCAGGTTCTTTTGGCAGGGGGGTGGCAATAAGAAAAAATACCACATGGTGAAGTGGGAGGCTTTAAACAAACCAAAGGAGTTTGGGGGGCTTGGCTTCGTTGATACCAGAGCAATGAACGCGATCAAAACCGGCAATGGAGTGACAACCAGATTCTGACTAGATGTATGGAGGGGTGACTGCTCACTAAAAGTTGCATACCCCAATCTCTACAAAATCTGCAACAACCAACAAATTTCGGTAGCAGAGGCACATCAGAGAGGGTGGAACCTCGAATATAGGAGAAACCTGGGAACCGTGGAGAGAGAGGAGTGGATTAACATGAGGAGTGTCCTGGAACAGGTTCAAATTCAGGAACAAGAAGATACAGTCATGTGGATGTTGGAGGGGGAAAAGAAAATTCTCTACGAGATCACTTTACAGATTTATAGCTAACCCGGTGTGTGTAGATCATAGAATGGCGGACATTTGGAACACGAACTCCCCTTGAAGATCCAAATATTTTTGTGGATGCTATGGCATGACAGACTGCACTGTTGTCCAATTGAAAAGGAGGAATTGGGATGGTCCCAAAAAGTGTAAACTTTGCAAGGAGCAGGAGGACGCCGACCATATAATTTTCAGATGCCCCCAGGCCTCTTTTGTGTGGTGTTGGATCAGGGATAGCCTAGGATGGGATGGGATTCCTGACAGTTTAAGCGAGTTTGCGGATCGCAAGTTGGGAGATGGCTCCAAACCGAAGCGCGAGCTTATGATTTACTTGCTCGCTAGCGTGAGTTGGGTGCTGTGGCATACCAGAAACGACTGGGTTTTCTCTAACATCTTGATAAATAACCCCAAATTCCTAGCTTACAAAGTGATTGTTTTCCTACAATTCTGGAGCAAGATGGCGTCTGTGGAGGGGCAAACAAGGCGGGAACGACTACCGCTGAAGCTGGAGCAAGGATTGCGGAGGATCTGACGAGCACACATGGCGAGGTGGTCTGCTGATGGAAAAAAGCAACATAAGAATTGTGCGCTGGTGTGGATGCGTGGCCGTCTGCAGACGAGAAGTAGATGGGAAGGGAGCCGGTCGGGGAAATCAGGGGGGGGGGGGGGGGGGGGGTCGGGGTCGGGGTCGGGGAGGTGCAGCGGAGGGTGGGTGGCGGCAGCGTAGCAGGGGGCGCCGCCTAGGGTTACACGGAGTAGGAGGAAGGCGTAGGGAGAGAAGGTCCACGATCTTAATGTTGTGATACCATGTAGAGAAGTAGATGGGAAAACACCACACACCCTAACGAGGGGGGTGACCTCTATATATGCCAATATGATTTGGAGTTAAAGGAATACATCAAGTGTACAAGAAAAGGATAAATATATTTTAAAATATACTTCCTAATAGTAGTGCTAGACTTTTTTTTAGTTAAACTCTTCTCAAGTAGGATATGCTGCTCAGATGGGTCATTCTCTAGGTGGAGGAAGAGCTGCTTAGCTCTGTTATGTTGGTGTGTCGATGTAATGAACCCCGTCACTGTAAAGCTGGTAACCCCAGTGGAAAACTATTGCTTTCAATATAAGCAGGACCAAATCGGTCTTTGGTCTAAAAATACAGTGCTTAACCCCGTCATCCGCAGCACGCTGCAGAGCAAAAGGGCATTGTACCTGTAAAGCCCGCTGATTAACACCCTAATATAATGGCACGCCCGGCGCTCTGACGCGATAATGGTTTTACCGAACCAAAGCTAAGCTAAGCTAGCAAGCGCATGATGAGGCCACGCCGGGGACGAACGATGACACTGGAAAACCACGAGGCGTGTCCGGGATGCACGCGGCCGTGATAGCCAGCCAATTATTCCGGCCTCGCTGAAATCCATCACGACCCAAGGATTTCCGTGATCTCGCCATCTTCGTTATCTGGAGTGGTACGACACAACACAATACTGCATCCAATGTTTTTGTCTGGTACGATCTATAATTGTGGCCAGAGCGATAATTTTAGTTTCAGCTCCCATGTTCATGTTGGCGAAATGGCGAGGCCGTGCGGCGCTCATATATAGCTAGGATTCTTTTCGAGTCGGGAGGAATGCCAACAGCGCTTGTATTAGATTATCTAGGACCAAAACCTAGTAGGAATACAAGGAGAGGGAGAGCGACACAAGCAGCGCCGCCCGTCACGTGAAGCTCCATAATTCCTCACTAGGGACAACCCAAATGCTGCTGCTGCTCGTCTGTGACAGAAGACGATCATAAACGAGACGACTACTCGATTACATGATCCTCTGTCGTCCCATCCTATCCTACCATCTCACAACGGCTGAGCACAATGATTGCCAGGCGTGGCGTTGCGTTTCGTTCCGTCGTCGTGGCCGGCGAACTTTCAACTAACAGATCAGCTGCTAGCACACCGCACAGGCTCAGCCCCGCCGGACGAAAACGAGGAACATATCTCTTAGCATCGGAACAAAATACTATAGCACTCGGTCGTTGGCAGTGCTAGGATTGAGGATTTGAGGTCGGTGGCTAGCGGTATTTTACTACTACTCGAATCACGACCGGCACCAGAGAGCGATGCGATGCGTGCTCGTGTACACGCTCGCGACGACAGGCCCTCCGCCCGGTTGCGAGGTTGTCCGGTTCCCCCCGGGGATTTTCCCCCATGTGACGTCCCGCTTGTCCGCACGTCTTGCGGCGCAGCTGTGCGTGCGCGCGCAGAGAGGCCGGCCAGAGGGGGCTCGGACTTTCTGGCCTTGAAGGCTGCGATTGTCAGCTCGAATTCCCTCATTCCCTGTGCTATGCACCGCACGCGCGCGGAGTTGGATCCGCGATCCGGAGGAGAAAGCTGCCGCCCTGGCCTAGCGCCCTCGCCTGGCCCCGCGCACGACGACGACGACGCCGACGCCCTGAGGGCCTGAGCTCAGCTCACGCCGCCCCGGCGGTGCGCGGTGACATACGGACGGGAGTGGAGTTGGTACGGTGTTTTTTAGATGCGAGCAAGCGCAAGCCGATCCGGTCTCGCTGTCGCGCCGGGGTTGATGTGTCTGTGTGGCACGTACGCCGCCGACCGGCACCCATCCAGCGGCAGGGCCTGACCGCCTGACGGCAGGCTAATCGAACGCATGGCGCCATCAGGCCGCGCCACGCCCTGGCTGGACCCGTCCGTTCCCCGGCCCTCCTCCTCGGAGGCAAGACGCGCAACCGTACCTGATCCGGAGGATGATGGCTCCCTCGGAAACAACGGCGTCGTGTCACCCCTAGACACCCTTCGCTTGCAACGCGCGCTTGCGGCCGCCGTCATCCCGATCCGCATCGGCGACGCACGCGCGGTCGCTCGCTTCCGCTCCAAGCCATTCGATCGGGCGGGGTCGGCGGCCGGTGTGGCCGGACGCGGACGCCCCCCTGATGATTTGGTTAGTCATCCGGGTGGTGCTTGCAGTTCCGATCACAATTCACGAAGGTCATCAACACCACGTTGCTTCTCGCTCGCGCTTGGGTGTGTTGTGTGGCCGCGTGGGTGCGCTGGTCGCTAATGTGCTCGCGGTTGCTCGCCTAATCCAGGCCACCCCCGGAGCGACGACGGCGACCGGCGAGCTTCCTCCCCGACCGGCCGGTCGGATCGGGACTCGGGGGCTTCCGTGCGCGGCCACTTGGCGTAATGCGGCGGCTAACCGTCGACGGCGTGCGTGCTGGCACGAGGGGACGCCGGGTCTGTGTTGGCATGCGGTTATCCGTTTCGTCCCGAGTTTTCTTTCTCGGCGCCAAGCAACCGCGGATTAGATTATCTTATCGTGCATGCGGTTCTCTGGCAAGAACATTCCCTGTTCCTTAAGCGTGCCTGGTTAAGGAACCCGGCGTAGGCTCCAGCTAAGCTCAAACGAGGACTCGTGAGAACGCGAGAGGATTGTGTTTTTTTAAGAAAGCAACGGGGGCGGAGCGACCCCTGAACATTTCATTTAAAGAGTTCGGCGACCGAATGGCCACGGTTAGTTTTACAAGGCGGTATAGGCGCGCCGGAATTACAAAGCAGAAGATCGGCCTGGTCGGTTCATCTTTATTCAGCCGGCTTATCAGCCACCAAATAGTATTTTCCTCTCACAACAAATCAGTCGTTTCAGCTTCTCAGCCGACTAAGCTGAAGCGAACAGGCTCGATATATGGATAAAGACTAAGATTTATAGAGCTTAAAGAGCAAGCCGCCATTCACCTGGAGCACTGCAACCAAGCAAAATGCTTGCCAGCGCTATTGAGATTAAAGTGCTACCCCACCACCCCTTATAGCTACACCGCTTTATTGCCACCCTCAACGTTCAACGAGGGAAGCTCCGAAGGAATGAGGGACCATAATTACAAAAAGGGAACTAAGAGTGAGGGGAGCACGCAGACTACGATATCATTGGACACACGATCTTTCTCGAAGTTAATGGTAGCACCTTTCGCAACACCGGATCAACCTACGTAGCCAGGGAAAGAATGTACGCGTAAAGGAGACCTCTGCAGGACTGAATTTTGCGAGATTTGCCAGGTCGCGAGAATTCTGGTGCGGAGCACAAAGCAGCAGCATCCAGTTCACGGTTCTCACGAACAAGCTCCACTGCGCGAGCCGGGCAGGCGGCCGGCGCAACCCCAGCAGAACCCACCAAGGGGCAAGGGCGCAGCCGCAGCCGCGCGACCCGCCCGAGCCACGCCCCGGAAACACCCGCCGGGCCGAGGCAGCTAGCTATCCTGTCGATGCCGCCGGCTGGCTCCTCAGGCGGCCAGGCCTGCAGCAGCGCGCACTGACTAGCAGTAGCAGGCCAGAGAAATAGGCGCCGTCACGGGTGCCGCCACTGTCCGTGCCGTCCCGATCCCACACGGACACTACCCGCGCGCATAAAACACCCTCCCACGCTCACATTCCCAACTCTTCCTCCCGAAATTTCCCACCCCCGAGACGCAACGCAACCCCAGCAAAAAAGCCACCGTCCGGAGCGCGGAAAAGAAAAACGGAAAGCGGCGACGCCAGCCAGTGAGGGGAAAAGCTTGCTTCACTTCCAGCTCCAGCTCCAGCCTCAAGCTCCCCTGCCCTCATCTCTTCCCTTCCCCACCAAGCTCCCCAATGCCACGCCCGTAGCCGCGTCCCCAGCTCCGCCGCCCGCCGCAATGTCCGGCCCCCGCGCGCCGCTGGCGGCGCTGGCGTCCCTGCTCGCGGTCGCCGCCCTGGCCCTCCGCGCCGCCGTCGCCGAGCCCCCGCCGAGCGAGCGGTCCGCGCTGCTGGCGTTCCTCACCGCGACCCCGCACGAGCGCCGGCTCGGGTGGAACACCTCCACCCCGACGTGCGGCTGGGTCGGGGTAACGTGCGACAGTTCCCAGTCCACCGTCGTCGAGCTGCGCCTCCCGGGCATCGGCATCGTCGGCGCCATCCCGCCGGGCACGCTCGGCCGGCTCACCAACCTCCGCGTGCTCTCGCTCCGCTCCAACCGCGTCGTCGGCTCCATCCCCGACGACCTGCTGCAGCTGCCCAACCTCAAGGCGCTGTTCCTGCAGCAGAACCGGCTCTCCGGCGCCATCCCGACGGGGATCGCCAGGCTCGGGGGACTCGAGCGCCTCGTGCTCGCGCACAACGACCTCTCGGGCCCCATCCCCTTCGCGCTCAACAACCTCACCGCGCTGCGCGTGCTCAGGCTCGACGGCAACAACCTCACCGGGAGCATCCCCAGCATCAGCATCCCGAGGCTCGACGTCTTCAACGTCTCCGACAACAACCTCAACGGCTCAATCCCGAAATCGCTATCGCGGTTTCCGCCGGAATACTTCTCCGGCAACCTCCTGCTATGCGGCGACCCGCTCCCACCCTGCAAGAGCCCGTTCTTCCCACCGGCGCCGGCGCCCGGGATGAGCCCGGACGGTGGTAGCCCCATGCCGGGCTCCTCCAAGAAGCGCAAGCTCTCCGGCGCGGCAATCGCGGGCATCGTCGTGGGCGCCGTGGTGGTGGGGCTCCTGCTCCTCATCGTCATCGTGCTCTGCGCGGTGTCCCGCCGGCGGAGGGACGGCGCCCGCGAGGGGCCCAAGGCCGCGACATCCGCCGCGGCGGCGGCGGCGACCGCGGGGAGAGGGCAGGCCCCGCCGGCGTCCGGCGAGGGCGGCGGCATGACGTCCTCGTCCAAGGAGGACCTCGGGGGCGGCGCGTCCGGGTCGGCAGCGGCCGTCGCCGCGGCGGCTGCGGGCGGCGCCGCGGGGGAGCAGAGCCGGCTGGTGTTCGTGGGCAAGGGCGCCGGGTACAGCTTCGACCTGGAGGACCTGCTGCGCGCGTCGGCGGAGGTGCTGGGCAAGGGCAGCGTGGGCACGTCGTACAAGGCGGTGCTGGAGGAAGGCACGACGGTGGTGGTGAAGCGGCTCAAGGACGTGGCGGTGGCGCGGCGCGAGTTCGACGCGCACATGGAGGCGCTCGGCAGGGTGGAGCACCGCAACGTGCTCCCCGTGCGCGCCTACTACTTCTCCAAGGACGAGAAGCTCCTCGTCTACGACTACCTCCCCAACGGCAGCCTCTCCGCCATGCTCCACGGTCAGTGCTCTTCCTTCCTCGTTGCATCAAATCCCCCTTTCCTCGCACACTCGCATTGCAGCATCGTACCGCGTCGCCGTCGCCGAGGAAACTTGACGCGGTCGCGGCGTCGCTGCCGCATTGCCTGCAACTTGCCTTTGCTTGATTTTTGCTTCGCGCGGCTGGGATTTCGTTTGCCGACCGACCTGGGAGTACGGCCAGGGTAGGATCCGGAGACCTGGCTCTTCCAAGTCGTCTTCTCGGAGTACTAGGCACCATCCATCCATCCATTCGCGCGTTGGGGGAATGCAGCATTTACCAACAAATTCCGTGCAGAATTGAGCGAGAAAATTCACCGTTCAGAAACGTCCCCTTCAAATTAATTCGGGCAACGTCAGATAGAGTACGATCTGGCAACCCGCGTCGTCACACTCGTGAGTACGGCGTCCGTCGCATCGGCCGCGACGGCGCGCGCGGCCGCGAGAATTCCGGCATTGATGGCCGGCCGATCGCAGGTTGGTTGGTAGGCGCCGCTGACTCGCCAACGCCAACGAACGGGGCTGGGGATTGGGGAATTCTGTTCTTAACTTTTCCTTTCCATTAGTATTTTCTCCGGTGGTCAGTGGACAGTGGTGACTGGCGAGCCAAGAGAAGAGAATCCACCAGCATGTGGGCGTCGAGGATGGTGGTGGTAGTTCTCGCGCGCTTTTCTTCCCCTCGCTTTCTTTTCTCCGCGCTTTTCTGCGAGAGAGAGAGATGCCCGACGAGGCAGTGCGGGCGGCGTGCGCGGGAGTGTGGGCCAGCGTGAGGCCGGGGTGTCCGTCCTGGCTGTAAAGCCACAGCCACCCGATGGTCCTGCCCTGCCCCGCCCCGCCCCGCCACGCCACTGCCGGCCTCGGCCCCCTCGTGGACGGTCATGCGCGAGGATTGTTCGCTCATTTGTTTGTAGCCGTCGCATTGCCCCGAGCGAGCAGCGACGCTACGGCCCTCGGTCGCAATGGCGCGGCAGGGGACGGCGCACGGCGGGGCTCCGCGTGCCGCAGTTATTGGCGCATGAGGATCGGGCCGTCGTATTTGGTACGCCCTCCGGTCTGGCGCCCGTATCTCTGAGCTGAGCCCCGTGCTGCTCATTTGATACCGCAGCATGTTTAGAACAGTAGAAAAATGTTGGGAGATATGCTCTGGCCTCTGGGGACCGACCGACCGATCGATCGGCAAATGGTCCGGTGCTCAACTTTTATTGTTCTCGATGTGGCTCGGCTTGATGGTACACCATAGAAATGCATGATCATCAAAACCGCCAGCGGGATGGGTGTGGCCCGTTAGCACAGAAATTCCCTGTACGCATAGCACTTTGGCACTAGGATATGCTCATAAGACGGAGTGGGGACAATAGACAGTAGTAGAGTAATGCAGCGTGAGTTGTCGTCGTGGGGCCTGGCCGCGTTTGCAGCTCGCTACGTGCTGGCGAGTCGGCGAGTTCTACTACCCTCTCGGCCTCTCCTAGTCCTGCCGTCCTGGGACGTGGCGACGGACGGCAACGCATGGCCTGGCTCGCTCCTTGTTCACCTGCGTGCCCACGGTCCAAATCCTTCCCCAGCGGTGGCTGCCGCCCTGAAGAGGGCTCTGCCCCGCTGTCCATGCAACGCGACCGGGCCCGTAGCCACTGGAACGGGGAGGGCATTGACGCCGCCCCTGAACTTGTTTCTCGCCCGAATCACCTCTCGGCTCTCGCCCCTGCCTTAAATTGCCCCAAGGCTTTCGACCCACCCACTCGACGAGGATTGAAGAGCTGACTTTGGTTGGTGCCGGTTACCCATCGCGGAAGAAATGGGCCAGGATGATGGATGACGCGTTGGCGCCGTGATGAATGAATCGGTTTCTTCTTCTTGAAAGCAGCCAAATACCCCGGGAGTATATTTGATTTCTCCATGTTACCAGTCTGAAGTCTCAGTTGATAGAAATGCGTATAGTTGGTGACTGAGCTGGGACCCTAGTCTGGCAAGTGGCCATTTTGAATTATTTCTTGTACTAGTAGTTTTTTTGGTGGCCACAACAATAGAGCTGTAGATATGCCTGCATAGCAGTACAGACTGTACAGTGGTACCACAACTACGGCCTAGTCAATGCACGATGCTGCTGCAATCGTCGTATGCATCTGCCACTGCAGTTTATAGCAGCCTTAGCAACTAACACAGTACCGCCTCTGCCGTGTGGGCCCACTGCCGGTCAATGCTCTTCACTACTTGCCAAAAAATCACAAACCTGCATTTGTACTCGACAGTGGCATATCAGCAACGCTGGCTAGCTGATCAGCTCACTTTGTGTGCAACCACGGTGTGGTCTACTGTCCCTACATTAGGTCACAAGCTCATAGATTCTGAATTGAATTTCCTCGATTCTTCAAGTAAAAAATACAGTTCGCAGCGCCATTGTTTTATTTCTGGCCGTGCAATTATGCAACCTACTAGTTCGGTGTTCTCGCTCATCTGTCACGTCCTACCAGTCATATCGACCAGATGTGCTTATTAGTAGCCAAATTAGCTGCTTATTAGTGACTGCATTCAATTTTTATGATGCCAATAATCTAATTTAGAGCATTTAGTCTGTTCTTAATTTCGTCTCTCAGTAGACCTAATCAACCTACTGCAGCCATGACTCATCTATATTGTGTGCTTCTTGTTGATGTCCAACTGTCATTGACCAATTGCCGATGGCTGATGTCTTGTCCTCTTTAGTCCTTACGCTGCATGCTGGCTGCAACAGTCCGCGTTCTCTGCATTCCTGTTAGGGCTGCGTTTGTTTAACAACACTTGCGTGACCGTCACTGATTCCCTGACAGTGACGAACCCCTGTGGTTTTCAGACCGGTTCAACGTGATTGTTTACTCACCGGCTGAGTAAACAAATCGAGCACCACTCGCATTTTCTTTATCACTCTCTGACATGATTTTTAGTGCCCGTCATATGACTTGGTGAGCGTGAACTTTCTGTTGATGTCTGCACCACAAAAATTGTAGTTCGCGTTGCTCAATCAGCAATTGGAGGGTTTCATGTTTACTAATCTTTCTGAACATGTTTCTTTACAAGAAATTATACTCACGGGAGTAGGCAGATGCACTGTTGTCCTTCAGCATTCTCACGGGAGTTTGTGCCTCCACACGTGCAGGGAGCCGGGGCTCGGGGCGGACGCCGCTGGACTGGGAGGCGCGGATGCGTTCTGCGCTGTCCGCCGCTCGCGGGCTGGCGCACCTGCACACCGCGCACAACCTCGTGCACGGCAACGTCAAGGCCTCCAACGTGCTCCTCCGCCCTGACCCGGACGCGGCGGCGCTCTCCGACTTCAGCCTCCACCAGATCTTCGCGCCGTCGTCGACGCGGGCTGGCGGGTATCGGGCGCCTGAGGTGGTGGATTCGCGGCGGCTCACGTTCAAGTCGGACGTGTACTCGTTGGGCGTGCTGCTCCTGGAGCTCCTGACGGGCAAGTCCCCGGCGCACGCGTCCCTGGAGGGCGACGGCACGCTGGACCTGCCGCGGTGGGTGCAGTCCGTGGTGCGGGAGGAGTGGACGGCCGAGGTGTTCGACGTGGAGCTGGTGCGTCTGGGCGCCAGCGCCGAGGAGGAGATGGTGGCGCTGCTTCAGGTGGCCATGGCGTGCGTGGCCACGGTCCCTGACGCGCGGCCGGACGCCCCCGACGTGGTCCGGATGATCGAGGAGATCGGCGGCGGGCACGGCGGGCGGACGACGACGGAGGAGAGCGAGGGCGTGCGGGGCACGTCGGAGGAGGAGCGGTCGCGGTCGGGGGGAACGCCGCCGGCCGCACCGACGCCGTGAGCGCCCTTTAGAGGAGGGTAAAAGGGTTTCTTCTCGCGAGATTAAATTGCATAGGTTCTTCTTTGGTGCCTGTATGTCAGTGAACAGTGGTGTTCTGTTCTTTCTCTCTCTCTCTCTCTCTCTCTCTCTCTCTCTCTCTCTCTCTTCTTTTTGTGCTTACCCAGGGCATTGTTTTGTTGGATCAAATTGTATTTTTCTTACTCCCCTCTCTCTTCCTCTCCCTCTCAGGCTTCATTCATGCAAGTAAAAAAAAATGTAAGTTTCTTGAGCTTCTTTTGTCCCCTTCGTGATGCTTGTTCGACACTTCTGTTTGTCGTGCTGAAGCTGAACCAAGTGCAACGGGATGCCAAGCCTAAATATCATTGGCAGCCTCTGTGGCTTGCTCGTTGCTCCACCAGCATCTTGTTGCCGTTCGCTTGTCTGTCACTCAAGCCTACGAAATGCGTTGCCCCTTTTACTCATGGGTGGAGCAGAGGAGCAGTGACGCTACACTGCCTTCACATGATTTCTCGGAGACAGACTATTCGGCGGATTCAGTAATGCCCCCAAGTGTTGCGGATAAGATTTTCTTGTTCCAATTCCGTGGCAGCACAACACACGGACCGGTGTCGGGTCATACAGAAACGCGCATTCCCGTGGCTGTGTCATGTGAGCTCCCGAGTGAAGTGCGATACGTTACCCACACAAACACACAACGACTTGTTACCTGTTGATCTGATACCTGATGAGCCTGACATGACAGCACGTGGTGAAATCTCAGCGTGATCCTACCGAGCAGGGCACGATCACGACTCATGAATCGGCGGTCAACTAGGGGATCGACCCGCGGACAGATCAAGCCGGCGGAGAGCTCGTCCATGTCCTGACACGGCCACTCGGGGCGGGCACTTGCTCAAATCCGACAAGGCGCGTCGGGGCCGGCGCGCTAGGCTGTCTGACCGGGCCTTTGGCTCGTCCTGCACCGTTACCTCTGGGTGCCCCTTGACAAAAGACACTCGTGACTTGCAAGCACTGGTCAGCTACAAAACAAGCCAGTTTGCCAGTTGATGCTGCCATGCGCCAGGGGCTTACTGCGCTCTTGTAGGGAGTGGGGATAGACCCATGGATAGGACGCCTCAAGAACGACGCGTTTACCGGCCTTGATGATGCCATTTCGATCAGGAAAGCGCGATTGTCCTGGCCTCATGGGGCTCCCCCCCATGGCCCCATGTAGGCCTGGGTCCGCCGCTGGTCACCGGGCTAATCATGGCATCAAGATCAAGATCTGATCTACTCCGGCAGCTACATTCCTCCCGAAGTCTCCCCAGCAGGACAGAACAAAATCGCATCAAACCAAGCGGGGGGCAGCAGGAGCAGAGCAGGCGGTCCTCTGATCACACATAGGGGGTGTTTGGGAAACACCTGTTAAAGTTTAACACCTGTCACATCGGATGTTTGGATGCTAATTAGGAGTACTAAACATAAGCTAATTACAAAACTAATTGCACAGATGGAGTATAATTCACGAGACGAATCTATTAAGCCTAATTAGTCCATGATTTGACAATGTGGTGCTACAGTAACCATTTGCTAATGATGGATTAATTAGGCTTAATAGATTCGTCTCGCGAATTAGCACAAGGTTCTGCAATTAGTTTTATAATTAGCTCATGTTTAGTCCTCCTAATTAGCATCCGAACATCCGATGTGACACTGTTAAAGTTTAGCACCTCGTATCCAAACAGCCCCATAGGTTGGCTGGTTGTAGCAGCAGCAGGAGGAGGACGCGTTGATGGAACGGGAACCTGGGGCTGTTCCTTTTCACCGGAGACACATGGTGGGGCTGCCAGCTGCGCCTGGGCTCCCCGCCATCGTCCGTCGTGCCTCCGCACTGGGGAGAGCGAGCTGAGCGAGGCGCCCACTCCCCACGTGGCGCCGTGCTAAAACCTGGCCCGCGTCGTCCCGCCCGGCGCCTTCGGCCTTTCGCCATGGGCCGCGCGCGTCGACAGGCGGCAGCGGCGACCCAGCCAGCTTGCCGGGAGCAACGAGCGTGCCGAATAAAGCTCAAAGCCTGGAACGCATGCAAAGTTACTAATGCCAGATTAACCCAAGCCAATGAGTTGCAGACCTGTTACTTGGTGGAGAACCACTGGAGATCAGGGTGTGCATTATGTGGAACTGCCGGTTAAAATGTTGGAGCTCGCTGAAAACCTTTTGCTAAAGGAGATTGATGCCGGTCACATGAGAACGGAAAAAGTTGCAGATTTGGAGAATCGATTGGCACACAGTAAAGGTAACCGTAACACCAGAGCACTCTTTATCATCTGACGGACAGTTCGACTTCTTTATCAAACGGATACTATGTGCAAGGAAACAATTACAGTTCACAGTGTGGGTGTACCCATAATCTATTGTCGGAACTGTAACAAGGACTATTACGGTGATTGGCACATATTAGTATCTGTACCAACCTTGTCTTCTGAAATTCCCAAAAGGGACCAGCACGGGGCGCACAGGCTGATCCCAAATTGAGCAAGCTGGGCAGCCATCACAAGTGCAGCACATTTCACAACAGTCAGCATGATCTACGCCTTTCCTACAAATAATTCAAACATCTGTAGCTGCAAGCTCCAGAGGGAGCTCTGTGCCAGCACAGACAGCATCACTGTTTTCACGCCTTTCTCTTGATGGCGCTTGTTTTCTGATTGGAACCTTCTGACCTCATGAAAATGCCACTCAAATCAGATTCAGACTCCATTCCATGTCAGAATCAGATATGTCAACAAACCAGTCATTCCCCCACCGGCCGAGCCATCGAGGGATTTTTTTATACAACAGTAATATTTATTATAGTTGGAATGCTTCTTCTTTCAGATCCTGCAAAACTGAACAGGCAAGAAATTACAGCCAACGATGTAAAGTTTGATGCTTATCACAGGAGAATTAAAAGAGCTGAAGATCGGAAAAAGCAGAAAGTCATGCAGTAAAAAGTAACCATAAGTTAGAGAACCCTTTATCTTGTGATGACAAATAAACAGAGCCATTATAACATCCTCTAAGAATGGAACATATGTACAATGCGCTAATTACACTTTACAGTATGGAGTATACTGTTATTCTATTGTCTGAACTGTAACCAGGACTACAACAGTAATTTGCCCATAGCGTCCTCCGACGATTCCACAAAAGGCCCAGTATAGAGTGCACATTCTGATAAAACATTTAGCAAAGTGGCAGACATAAGCACATCAACATCTCCCATTCTCCCAACATTTATCCGTAGTCACAGTACACTTTCTTTTTGCAAATAATTCAAATGGCCAAACATTTGTACCTGCAAGGCTGCAGATCGAGCTCTGTGCCAACACAAACAGCAGCACTGTTTTCTTGTTGGTCCGGGCTCTACAAGGTGCTCGTTTTCTGATTGGAACCTTCTGACCTCAATAAAATTCCTCACAATTCGGATGTAGGCCCCATACTGGCATACATATCAGAGATGTCAACATAAGCATGTTAGTTATTTTACTGCACATAAACCTGCATGTGTAAGCGCAACAGTGGATATTTACTTCGCAACCACACCAATACCGAAAATGAGTGATTTCAGTATGTGCAGTGCTATATAACCATGTAGCCTTTTCAAAAAAAATTTATAACAATGTATTTTAACAGCT
Organism: Setaria viridis; assembly: GCF_005286985.2. NCBI lineage: Eukaryota > Viridiplantae > Streptophyta > Magnoliopsida > Poales > Poaceae > Setaria > Setaria viridis. The sequence goes on along the minus strand of NC_048267.2, from coordinate 28,029,876 downwards.
GTATATTCCATATTATTGAGACTATTTTCTGTTATTTACTGCATTCAGCAAGCAACCTTAGTAAACTGTCCATCGTGCCTCTGTCGTCGAAACTGCTATACATGTTGAGAAGTGATTGTATCACTGATTTGGACAACAACAGGCCCTTTTTGACAACGCATGCGTGAATTGCCTTTCCACAATGTACAGAAACTGCAGTTTTAACAGCAAGGATCACTGCTGAATAGACTGTTGGACTGGGTGCTGACTCTACCTCCTGCATCTTGCAGTATAGATTTGTTACCTCCTGATGCATGCCAGTTTTGGATAAGCCGCTTATTAACAGGCTCCAGGTGCGCAGATTGGGGCGTGTTCTAGTCAGAAGCATCTGTTTGAATACTTCTAGAGCGTCTTCGAACTGGCCATTTCGTAAAAAAGCTGAAATTACTGAATCCCAACATGCTGCAGTTGGGGACATGCCTTCGAGCTGCATATGATCTAAAAGCTTCAGAGCCTCAGAGCTCATGCCACGATCTGCATAAGTGGAAATCATCACTTTCCACAAGACAAGGTCTCTCTGACTCATGGCATTGAACACTCGACGTGCATGTTCAATCCTCCCAGTACTCGCGTACAAGTCTATCAAGCCACAAGCAACTGCCCTATCTGAATCAAGGTCATTTCTGACTGCATAACCATGAGCAGCTGTACCGACCATCATACTGCAAGACTTTACACAAGCCATGATAATGGACGCCAATGTCACGCAATCAAACTTGAGGTTAGTCTCCAGCATTCTTCGACAAGCGTCAAAAGCCTTGTCAACCTGCCCATCCTGAAAATACCCAGCAATCATCAAATTCCAAGTGACAATATCTCTCTCTTCCATCTGTTCAAACACTGCCTCTGCAGCCTCCACCAACCCAACTTTACAGTAGAAGTTGATCATTGAGCTACCCAGAATCACATCAATCTCTAACCCACTCGATACGGCCACAGCATGGCCCTGCCTGCCCTCATCAACAGCCTCAAGTTCCGCCGACGCGGACAGCAAGCTCACGACACTGACCCTCGTCGGCAGCACACCCTCGACCCTCATCTCGTAGAACAGCTCCACGGCCTCGTCAATCCTGCTATTGTGTATGTACGCCATGAGCATCGAGTTCCAGCTCACCACGGTCCTCTCCGGCATTGCGTCGAACACCCCTCTCGCGTCCTCCACCTGCCCGCACTTCCCGTAGAAGTCCACGAGGCTGCTCATCACGTACACGCATTCCGCGATCCCGGCCTTCCACGCGTACCCGTGCACCGCCCTCCCGGCGCGGAACAGACCGAGCCCCGCGCACGCCTTGAGCACGGTGGGCACGACAAAGTTGTCCGCGGGGACGCCCGCCCCGAGCATGGCCGCGAACCCGTCGAGCGCCCTGGCGTGAAGCCCCGCGCGGCTCCAGAGCCCGATGACGGCCGCCCACGCGAAGGCGTTCCTGTCCCTTTCCGGGAGCGCCTCGAACGCGCGCTCGGCGTCGGCGAGCGCGCCGCAGCGTGCGTAGAAGACCGCGAGCTTGGTGCCGACGTACGCGTTCCGGCAGTAGTAGGGCCCGCGCTTGACGAGCGCCGCGTGCACCTGGCGGCCCGCGCGGAGGGACCCCGCCGCAACGCAGCACTGGAGCAGCGACGCGTACACCTCCGGCCCCACCGAGACGGCAGCGGCCGGGGAGGGCTGGCCCTCGGCGCGGGCGACCAGCGCGAACGCGTCGTGGAGGGCGTCGTCGTGGGCGTGGGCGTGCTGCGAGAGGGAGGCGAGCGCCGCGTGGACGGAGGAGGCGGCGGGCCTCGGCGCCGGCACCGGCGCGTCGTGCGGTTTGGAAGCGTGGGGACTCGTGATGGCGGGAATGGGGAGTGGGAGCGACGCCATGGAGGCGGGGCGGGGGAGCGGCCGCGCGGAGCTGCATGCTCCATGGAGCCGGGAGGGATAAGAGAGAGGGTAAGGGCAGGTGGCAGTTTCACGGGCTAATGGGCTTGTATGGGCCTATTATGGTCCGTTTGGGCTCCAAAAGTAACCAGCACAAAGATGGATGATGATGCTGGGTCTACATGGGCTTTTATGTCGGGCTTCCTTATTCCGCGGGAATCCGTAGTGTGACGTGGCACGCAGCCACTGGCTCCTTCCTCTGCTTAAAAAGATGAGCGGACGATCTCACGATGTGATAACCACGACCTTTGAGGTCAGCGTCCTGTCCTCTCGACTGGAGATGACACGATCATTGATTCACCTCCTCCTCTATCGTGAGTAGGGACTTTTACGGAACTAGTTTTTGCTCTCCGTGACTCCGTGGGTGCTGCTTCTCGTGGATTTTTCTCCTGTTGTCAATTTTCGGTTTCTTTCACCACACCACCGCACCTTTGGCCTAGGTCCAGGCGTCTAGCACCGGTCGAGTACAGTGGCAATCCTTCTTTGTGTCCCTTGTGAGCAGGCACGGATATTTTTAGCCAGTCTATTCGTGCAAATAATGACAGGTTGCTTTTGGACGCTAGTACAGTACAAGAGGAAAAAAACACCTGGTACCTACCTCTTATGACACTGACCGGGTATCTAATCATTAGTGCGTGCCCAATTCGTTGCAAACTTGCGTCCCGGAAGAATCGAAGGTGTCCTAGTGGACGGGTGGAAACGAGGTTTTCGGGTGGGGATTCGTTTGGATGGATAGGAACGGTGTTCAGAGGCAAGCGGTTTTGGTCTAATGCAATTGCCGTCGAGGTGAGTTGGGAGTGGATTCTTATTATCTTTGCGCAGTGGCAGTGATGGATGCAGCTCATGAACCCAGCAGGGACTTATTCTTTCTCCTCCACCACTCCTAGGCGAGGTCCTCTTCCGATGGTTCACGGATCGAAGTACTCCTCTTCCAGCTCCCCTCTATCTCCTCCTCGTTATCACCCCTTCCTCTTCTCCTCAACGGCTCACCTCCTTCCCCTTCTATATCCACTATTGGGGAATCCGCCTTTAGTACCGGTCCCAAACCCGCTTTTAGTACCGTTTGTGCAACCGGTACTGCTATATCGGTACTAAAGGGGGTCCTTTAATACCAGGCCAAATAATCGGTATTAAAGGGTACGCATTAGTACCGATTGGGGAGACCAACCAGTACTAATTCATTTTTTCGCCCAAAAATAAAGAAAAAAATTCGTTGACCGTCGAAGGCCCCATCACGTGTAATATGCGCGTGCACAGTCCATGGGATTCGAACCCACGACCTCAAGCCTCGCGCATTCCTTCCTTACCATCTCACCTACACAGCACATGTGATGGATGCATATATGCTTTTCTTTTTATCGGATTTAGTGATCGGCAGTCCACCAGAGGCTTACCCAAGTGGTAGATTTGTAGGCGGAGGAGATCGCAAGACCAAGAGCTCGAATGGTAACACAAGGGCGCAAGGTTTAGGCAGGTTCGGGCCTCCGAAGAGTAATACCCTACGTCCTGTATTATGGTGGATTGTATTGTTGGTATGGGATGCGAAGAGTTGATGTGTGTTCCCCTCGGGGGGGGGCATCCCTGGCTGCCTTATATAGGCTGACAACCTAGGGTTACAATCGGATAGTATCTAATCCTAGTCGGTTGTTACATGGAAAGCAATCTGAGTCGGACTACAACAAATATCCTGCAATATCCGAACGGATTCTGGTGACCCGATCTCCTAGCTTGTGCTCCACGTGTCTTCATGCCTTACCCCGCATGCCATGGTCGGGCGGAGCCCACTTGTTAGACCGGCCAGTATCCTGGTTGGTGGGAACCCGTGGGTACCTTTATCCCTCAAGCCCCGAGCAATATGGAGTCGAACAGGAGCCTGACGGATGTACAACGAAGCTTGTAATGTACTCGGCTGAAGTTGCAGAGTCGTCATAGCGACGGAGAGGTTGCACGGTGCTCAAAAAAAGAAAAAAAATTGAAACTTCCACAGGCGTGTGACTGAATGCGCATGGCTATGCGACTGCCGAGCTCAGCGATGTCTGACATCGTGTAGATCGAAGGGAAGCACATGGAGGGCGTCATAAGACGTACTCCATATGGAGTAGCCCTTGAGCATTAAAGCGATTAAAGTAATCGGTCCAATGGTCAAGAAAATGTGTATTGTTTTCGTAGCAAAAAGAATCTAAATATAATGCCCAGCCCCCGAGCAAGCACCGGCAGAGCTGCGAAGGCGTACCGACCTGAGATAGGCGCCCAACCCCGAAGCGCGAGGACTGGCAGAGCCATGGAGGCACGCCGACCTGAGATAGGCATCCAACCCCCGAGCGCGAGGACCAGCGGAGCCACGGAGGCACGCCAACCCGAGATAGGCGCCCAACCCCCGAGCGCGAGGACTGGCAGAGCCACGGAGCCACGCCGACAAGAGATAGACGCCCAGCCCCCGAGCGCGAGGACTGGCGGAGCCATGGAGGCATGCCAACCCAAGATAGGTGCCCAACCCCGAGCGCGAGGACTGGGTTGAGATAGGCGCCCAGCCCCCAAGCATTACTAGCGGAGCCATAGAGGCATGCCGACCTGAAATAGGCGCCCAGCCACCGAGCGCGATGACTGGCGGAGCCACGAAGGCACGCCATGAGACTTAACGGAAAACCCACGGATTCCATCTATCGCGTATCCCGTCATTGCGTCCGTCGTAATGGGGGACCCGCGGATTCCGTTGCTAGGTTTACGCCATCAACTTCTTCAAAAGTTGAAGGGGCGCGATTCCATTTTCATTTTCACTCCACTTGCACTCAAACACTGCCGATGCCAACACCATCACTGCCGTGCCTGAGAGCCCTAGGTCACACCACCGTGTCCGCAAATCAACTCGCTCGTCTCCTCCACCGTAACCCAGATCCGCCGCTGCCTCGACGCCATATGTGAACAAAGAGGTCTGCCTTCATCAGATCTAAGTCCCAGGGTATAGAAACCGAAGAGATAGCGGTGGAGCAGGCATCGGATCCATCCACATACTGGGTGAAGTCCGTGATGACGAAGAAGAAGATCCAAGCCCTCGTCGATCGGGGCTTGCTTGGTCCCAAGTCCCTCCTGGAATGTAAGACAACCATGGGCTAGGAGTTCCCCACCAAAGATAGGACCGAGGCCGTCATCTTCGCAGCCTTCTTCGAGCATGGATTCAGGATCCCCACGGGAGATTTCTTCCACAGGCTGCTCAACTATTACAAGATCGAGTTGGTACATCTCAACCCTAACTCCATCTTGGATGTCGCAGTTTTATCCACCTTTGCGAAGCTTTCCTCGGTATTCCTCCTCATTTTGATCTCTGTCGGTATCTGTACCAACTCAAGATCGTGGTGACAAAGGGGAAGGGACCAAGACTCATCAGCAGGTGTGGATTCTCACTGCGGCCAAAGAGGTTCCAAGAGTGTTTCGATCTGAAGCTCAAGGACTCGAACAAGGGGTGGCATAAGGAATGGTTCCTTGTTGCCAATCAGAAGCCCAAGTTGCCGTCCCGCCTCGGGTATGCACCCGTGACAACGCCGGAGTGGTCAAACCAGCCGACCTCCATAGAAATGGTCTAGTTGAAGTAGCTGTTGAAGGAGATTCCTAACCTAAAAGGTCGTGGGCTCACAGCTAGGGCTGTGAGCATCAACTTTTGCCGAAGGCTGATGCAACCCATCAAGGACAAGGTCCACCCGGCATATGAGTACTCGGGGCCATTGGATTCGACCTGGGAGGCACAACGGAAGGTTACCCGGGAAGAGGTCGCCGGTCTGGTTATTGAGTTCTTCTGCGGGGTCATCAAGAACAAGCAATGCCCAAAGGCGCATTCCCTCATTAGGCCAGCTGATCCGGTAAGTTCTTGATTTCATTGTTTGGCTTGATTGCTTCACTTTTGTGTCTGTTTCTGCTTGATATTGTTTTACTTTTCAGAGCTGAGAGTATGAGTTTTTCTATCCGGCACCGCTTCCTGGAGGGGCCGAGCAGCAGCGACCCAAGATTCACCTAACCACCGAGACCGACCTGCCACCTGCCGCCCTGGATTGAGAGTCAGACTCCTCCTTTGACGATTCCGACGAGGACGTACCAGTCCAGGGCAACGGGACGGTGGCCAGGGGCACAGCTCCTGTTGGGCGGCAGACACGCTAGGCCATTCGCAAGGTGGTGGGGTCCAAGGCGCTAGATGCAGAGAAGCCAGAAGCGGAGAAGAAGAAGTGCAAGAAGAGGGGTGCCATGAAGCCAAAGGCACCCGCTATGTTGGTGGCATCCCCTGCGGAGACCTCGTGCGGGGTGCCAAGCGAAGACTCCGAATTGTCCAGCCCAACTGCCAAGAAGAAGAAGGCTGAGCTCCTTGAGATGATCGCAACCGACGCGGAGCGGCTCAAGGAGCGGCTGAAGATAGAGATCCGCGGGGGAAAGCAGAAGGAGCTGATCCTGCAGCCGCCAACACCTCTTCGCCCAAAGTTCCGAGTGAAGAAGCGCACATTGTGAGTATGATCATGGCATGGTATATTGTTGGAAGTTTTGTTCGTACATTGCTTCGCTTTATCTCTGTGTCTTGCCATCCGAGCTTGAAGGTGGTGATGGAGGACGAGTCGAGCCTGCAGGACGCTGGCATCGGGACCCAGGTAGATGGTCGGACTCCTGATGCGACCATAGGAGCTGCATCTACGATGTATGTCCAGGCCAGGAGTGACAATGGCCTGCTGATGGGACCAAAGGGTCCCGAGCCAAGGTCTTCGCCGTCCCTGGATGTCACCGAGGACACCGTTGTATCCGCGCTTGGGGTCACAGATGTCAGTGTTGGGGTGCTGATGGAGGAGACCCCTAGGGGAGCGCCGACTAACGGGGAGGTGGCGGGCTACGATGCTGACGTTCATGCCCACGAGTATGATTCCACCACCCTGGACTTCTCCGAGACGGCCCTGGCGTAGGATGCAGCCGCCCACAAGAAAGATCTTGCCGTCCTGAAGGAAGTCGCGGCCAAGGTCGGAGAGGTGTTATATGTAAGTTGGCTGACCAATCTTGCTGTTCACTTCCGCCCTTATCTTCCATCTTTGAATTGTTGGAGTAACTTTTGTATAGAATCTGGCCGGGAGTGTGCACAAGAGGGCGGATGCCATCCACCATGCCGAGGAGTATCGCCTCGAGGCCGAGCACCAGAAGATTGAGCTCAAAAAGGCCAAGGAGGATGCCGCGGAGCAGATCTGACAAAAGAACCAAGAGATTGAGGAGCAGAAGAAGATCACCAGGGAGGTCCCGGACGACCTAAGCACTTTGCTAACTAGTAAAGCTTCGTTCCATATGGAAGATCTACCTTGGATAGATGAGGTCGGTATCTTTTCTTGAGTTTCATTATTTTGTAGATGCCTAGAAAAAGGAGGAGAGGCTTAAGAGAGACCTGAAAGAGTGCGAGGAAGCCAATGCTTGACTGCAGCAAGACCACGATGTTGTCGTGGACCGTGACTATGCCGTGTTGCGGAGACTACCCTATGAGGCCGACTTGCACAAGGACATGGACCGGTGCTTGATTGCTGCTATGAATAGTCTCCAGCATGATCAGGTGGTCATTGCAGGGTTGGAGGTGGAGCTGGAAGACTTGAGGTCGGCCGGGGCTACGTGATGGACATGATCCAGCCCGTGGCCAACCTTGACAAGCCAATGCCGCTACTGGACCGCCTAAAGAGTGCTCCAAGTCGGATAAGGGCCTTGATGAAGGAGACCACTGTGGAGTACGCCAAGAACATCATGGCGCTTCTGAAGATGCACTTACCTTGGCTAGCCATGGAGCGCGTCAAAACAGGTGTTGCTGAGGACTTTGATGCTGATAACCTCCTGGAGCTGGCCGAGCAATATCAACAAGGTGGATGATGTAGTTAAAGAACTGGACCTATAATGAAAAAACTGTAAAATGTATCAATTTGTGTCATGAGACAAGTAAACTTGTTGATTAACTTATGTGAATAGAAAGTCTCCGTCCCTCATTTGGTGTATACGACAGGACATTGTGTAGCTTAGTCCTGTAGCCACTAAACGCCTAGCCTTGCCTGATCAGCACTCTGCTGAGAGCGGATCTCGGACTTGTAGAGGGGGCGGACGCAAGGTTGTCTGGGTTTTGCGAGCTAGGACATCATCCACATGAGTTAGTCGTACTTGTCGTGAGAGGTGTAGGAGAAGAGGTGAGACCAAGAGGTCGGCGGGTAACAAGGGAAGCCTCCGAGCGTAAAAGCAAGGATCTAGTCTGTCGATGAGGTCGGACAGCCCCCGAGCATGAGTAAGAGCTCGGGTAAGAAACAAGGTAGTAGGTATGCAAAGAACCTCTGAGGTTTTATTTATTCAATGTAAAAGGTATAAAGAGTACATAGCTTTAATGTCCTAAAGGTAGAAGCGTCGCAGGTGTTGAATGTTCCATGGGTTGGGGATGCCTGAGCCATCTACCCACTGCAGCCCATAAGTGCCTAGCTGGATGACTTATTTAACGATGAAGGGCCCCTCCTATGTGGCCGACAGCTTGCACATGTCCTTGGTGGACTGGATCCGACGGAGCACTAGGTCGCCGATGTTGAATTAGCGTTCCTGGATGTTACTGTCATGGTAGCGTCGAATCTGTTGCATATGCTCGCATGCTAGATGAGGGCCGCCACACGACGCTCTTCCAGGCTATCGATGTCGACCAACCGACTCTTTTCTGCCTTCTCTTCCTGATAGTATTGAATCCGAGGGGCACCAATGGCTACATCTGTTAACACTATAGCCTCTGAGCCGTAGATGAAGAAAAATGGGGTGTAGCCGATGGCTTGATTCTTTTGGGTGCATTGGCCCCAAATAGCGTGGGGTAACTCACGGAGCTATTTGGTGGCGTACTTGGATGCATCGTCAAAGATGCGAGACTTGAGGGATTGGAGAACAATCCTATTCGCAAGTTCGACCTGACTATTACATCGTGGGTAAGCTACTGAGGAGTAGTATACGTCAATGAGGTTGTCCTGGCAAAAATCCCAGAACTCGGATCTTGTGAATTGTTTGCCTAGGCCGGTGATGATCCTATTGGGGACCCCGAAGCGGTGTGTGAGCTCTTCGACGAATTGAGCAGCTTTGGCCGACTCTATGCTGGTGACAGCCTTGACTTCGATCCACTTGGTGAATTTGTCAACTGCCATGAGGATATGGGTGTATCCGCTCAAAGCGGTCTTGAAAGGGCCGACCATATCCAGCCCCCAATATGCGAAGGGCCAGGATGGTGGGATGGTGCGCAAGGCCTGCGCTGGGAGGTGCTGCTGCTTGGAAAAAAATTGGCACCCTTTACACCTCTGGACGAGCTCTTTTGTGTCATCGATATCAGCTGGCCAGTAAAAACCAGAGCGGAACGCTTTCCTGACCAGATTGCCAAAGGCGGCATAGTTCCCACACGAACCCGAGTGGATTTCATGGAGGAGTTTAAGGCCTTCGTTGCGGAGGATGCACTTCATTAGAATTTCGGTTGATATGGCCTTCCTGTACAACTCCTTGCCGATCACAACGTAGTTGGTGCTGTGTTGTGTGAGCTTTTCATGCTCGGCTTTGTCTTTTGGGGACATGTTGTCGGTGATGAATGCGATGAAAGGTCTGCACCAGTCTTACTCCGCCTTGATCATCAAGACATCGGTGGGCGCTAGGTCGGCCTGAGCCTGAGCATTGTCGTCAGCTTGGTCTGGGTCCAATATCTTGATGGAGGATTTTCTCAAGTCCTAGACAAACATGTCGATCAGGACTTGAGAGCTCTTGGAGCCGAGCTTAGACAGGACATCAGCAACGACGTTGTGTTCCCTAGGGACGTGATGGAAATTGAGACCGTCAAAGTGAGCCTCGAGTTTGCGGACCTCGGCACAGTAGGCGTCCATGGTTTCCTTGGAGCACTCACAGGACTTGTTGACCTGCTCGATGACAACCTTGGAGTCGCCAAATGTGAGGATGCGCTTAATGCCGAGCGAGGCGACGATGCGGAGCCTGTTTGTGAGGGCCTCGTACTCGGCTCCATTGTTGGTGGCCCTGTAGTGGATCCGGAGGACGTATTTGAGCTGCTCACCTTTCGGGGATATGAAGAGGACCCCTGTGCCAGCTCCTTCGAGGTTGAGGGCACCATCGAAGTACATCACCCAGTGCTTCGGTCTCTCCAGGGAGGGTGGCTCTTGAATCTCAGTCCATTCAGCGACAAAGTCGGCCAAGACCTGGGACTTGATCACATGATGAGGGTAGAAGTCGATGTCAAATTCACCGAGCTCCATGGACCATTTGACGACTGGGCCGTGGACATCCCTGTTGTGCTGGATTTCATCGATTGGGTAGGAGGAGACCACTCAAATCTTGTGCGCTTGGAAGTAGTGACATGGCTTACAGGAGGTGATCAGGATTGCGTAGAGAAATTTCTGGACCTGCGTGTAGCGGACCTTTGAGTCGCTCAGGACCTCACTGACATAATACACTAGCCTTTGGGCCATGTTGCTGTGGCCAGGTTCTTCATGTTCTACAACCAGCACCGTGTGTCGGGCATGCACCACAGGCCCACGAGTAGACCTTGGACGGCCCACTAAGGGACGTACTCGGATGAGACCAGGACAAGGGATAGGCGTATCCTACTCGGACTAGTCAAGTATGCATATGGAAAACTACTCGGGCCATACCGAGTAGAACTCTGTAATAGTACTCGACTAGGACTCAGACTTGTAACCCTGCCCTCCCGTGTATATAAGGGCGGGCAGGGACCCCCCTCAAATTGAACAACTCTAGTTCATCCAAGATCAATACAAACCAACACACAGGACGTAGGGTACTACGCGATCTAGCGGCCCGAACCTGTCTAAATCGTGTTCCTTGCGTCAAAATTGATTCCTTGATTCTCGACGATCCTTACCGCACAAAAGACCACCTAGGGTACCCCCTAGGCAGGTTGCTGGCCTAAAACGTCGACAGCTGGCGCGCCAGGTAGGGGGACTCGTGGAGTTTCTCAGCGCGAACTCCATGGCAACAGTCATCATCAAGCCCGTCTTCATCATCAAAGCGGGCGCAACCTTCATTTTTGGATCCTAGCTCTGCATCGCCGATGGCTCAGGTTCGTTCCTGCGCCAGGTCATCGACGCTCAAGAGAAGAAATCGGAAGACTTGATCAGAAAAAATCAAGATTCCAAAGTCGACAACTTTGAGTTCGACTACGCGTCGGACTCGACTTCGCCTCGGACTAGTCGGTCTCAGTCACTTCTCAACCCAGCTTCGACTCCAAAGCGGCTCCCGCACGGACTCCGCAATGCAGTCGAAGTTTACCAAGGTTTTCTTACTCGAATCCAACTCGAACTTGGGCACGACGAAGATGACGACTCCGACTCGGTTTACCTACCAGAAAAACCGCTATCTGGTCCAGCCCAAAGATTGGTAATAACTTCAACATCACATGGCAGATTCGTACATTGGCCAGGATTGAGACCATCTCTTCTGGACCGTGACTACGACTCGCGTTTTGTCGCTCATATAGACAACCTCTCGTATCAAGAGAGTATCCCACTCACTTCCAATCATGAGGAAAGCTCCACAGAGATTGCAACGTCAAGTTTCGAAAGCTATTACCCGAACAGAGAAGTCCTTGTTATTACTCAAAATAACAACCCGGGCACTAGCCAAAACAGAACCCCCAGGCGATTAGCACAGCTCGACAACATTTCAGAAGACGAGTCTACAGCTGACGCTCCACACAATGAAACCTCTGAGCAACGGAACCAAAGAAGGATGCGCAAGGCTACTCGAGCCGAGCGACGATAGTCGATGGCCACAAATATTCCCATCACAAACCTCGAAAGGGCTTTCAACGCAGTCCAGGCTCAAGAGCACAATACTCCACTTTCGGCAATCGCCTCAATCAATCTTTTAACAACGTTGATGCCTCAAGACAGGGAAAACGAAGCCACAGCTCAGCTCGTGCAGCGCGGCAATGGACTAATCGCACAACTCGCGGAGCAAGCCTACAAGTTACTCGACAAAGAATCACCAATTCCGTCTGTTCCTCGCATCACAGCTCACCAAGAAGGCAGCAGGGGAGTTGCAGCCAATAAAGATGCCCAAATAAACGACAATGAAGTCGTCAACCAGCCTCGGCAACACAGCCAAAGCCCAAGCAAACACAAGGCACCAGCACGCCATAAGGATGTTGGAGAGGCCAGCTGCACCAATTCGGTAAAAAGTATTCACCCTACTCAGAAGAATCACGAAGTGTCAAACTTCAGCGATCTACGAGAAATCCTCAACAGTCGGCGCGAGCGAGAGGTCGACAACTACAACCACTTCCCTACTTTCACAAGCCGGGTAATGAAGACAAGACTACCCGATAAGTTCAAGCCAACAGGAATTACCAAGTACGACGGTAAGCAAGATACTATTCAATGGCTACGATGCTACTCCTTGGCAGTTCAGGCAGCTTGGGGCAGTTATGACACCAAAGTCATCCACTTCCCAATATGCATGGAACCCACGCCACTGACCTGGCTTGAGTCACTCAAACCCAAGTCAATTGACTCTATGGCAGACTTAACAAAGGCTTTCACCAATAACTTCGCCAGCTCCATGGCTAGACCAGGCAACAAGATTGACTTAAGTCAAATTAAGCAAAAAGAAGGCGAGACCTTACGCGACTACTTGCGCCGATTCTTCGAAAAGAAGGCAACCATAGTTGACGTCTTAGAAACAGACGTCATTGAGTGCTTCCAGAACGGACTCTACGATCGACGGACATATCAAAAGTTTTGGTCGCCGACGGCCAGCTAATGTCAAAGACCTCAAAGTTATGGTGCAACAGTGGGCAGATGAAGAAGACAAAGAGCAAGAACAGTTCGGCTCCCACCGCAACCGTGGGCATGACAACAACGACCAGGATAGAACTCGGCACAACGATACTCGAAATAATTTCTCGAGTAATCACAATCGCAAAAGTAAGCCCGACAATACTGTTGCTGCCACGACCAACTCTGGAAAAAAGGGATCCCGCAAAAACGATGAAGGGCCAACTTTCACCGAACTACTCAAAAAGCAGTGCCCATGGCACCCGACTAGGAAGCACTTAGCAATAGACTGCTACAGCATGCGCCGAGTAATGCAAGACTTACCCGCACCACCACCCCCTGAAGAGTACACCAAGAAAAAAAATAAAGGCAAGAACAAAGTCCACAATGACGAAGAGGAGGAGGCCGACTTCCAGACCGCCTCCAAAACTGTCAACGTCATCTTTGGTGGAATCCCAGACACCGCATCCAAGCGAGCCAATAAACTTGTACTTAGGGAAATCATGGCCATCGAACCAACAGATCCATCACCGCTAATGTGGTCAGAAGTACCCATTTCCTTCAGCAGAAAGGACCAGTGGACCAAGTTCTCAGAACCAGGCCGTTTCCTCCTAGTACTCGATCCGGTTGTGGCAGGCTCAAAGTTAACCAAAGTACTCATCGATGGAGAAAGCAGGCTTAACATCATTTTCACCAAAACATTGAGAAAGATGTGCCTCGACATTACAGAAATGCTTACTCCAATGGATTCGCCCTTCTACGGCATCGTACCTAGAAACGCAGCTATACCACTAGGACAAGTCGTCCTTCCAATTACCTTTGGAACTAAGGAACATTACCGCACCGAGTACATCAGATTTGAAGTCGCAGACTTCGAGAGATCTTACCACGCCATACTCGGAAGACCAGCACTAGCCAAGTTCATGGTCATACCACACTACGTTTACTTGGTACTTAAAATGCCAGGCCCCAAGAGCAAACTAGCGCTGCGAGGATATCTCCGGCGATCCTACGAATGCGACACCGAAGCCGTGGAAATTGATGCGACTTCTCAAGCACCTAGTCCTATGCAACAAGTCTTCACAACTTCAAAAAAGCTCCATCCAACTAAACTCGAGATCCCATAAAATAAGTCAGGGTCCACAAAGGTGAAACCCGCCAGCGAGCAAGACTTCAAACCAGTCGACCTCCAGACGGGCGACCCTTCCAAGACAGCCCTGATCGGAACAGGGCTAGATCCTAAATAGGAATCCGTGCTCGTCAGTTTCCTTCGAGCTAATCATGATATCTTCGCTTGGAAACCGGATGACATGCCAGATGTGCCCAAGGAGCTGATCGAGCACTCTCTAAATGTTGATCCCAAAGCTACCCCAAAATGGCAGCGACTTCGCAGATTCGCTCAAGACAGACGAGAAGCAATCAAGAAAGAGTTGGCTAAGCTACTCGTAGCAAGGTTCATCAAATAAGTCTTTCACCCTGACTGGCTAGCAAATCCCATACTTGTGCGTGAGAAAAACAACGAGTGGAGGATGTGCGTCGACTACACTGACCTCAACAAGCATTGTCCAAAAGACCCCTTCGGACTACCCAGGATCGATCAAGTGGTCGACTCCACCGCTGAATGCGCTTTACTATGTTTTCTCGACTGCTACTCCGGCTATCATCAGATAAGCCTAAAGGAGGAAGATCAAGCCAAAACAGCTTTTATTACACCTTTCGAAGCTTTCTGCTACAAAACAACATCCTTCGGACTAAAAAATGCAGGGGCAACTTACCAACGAGCCATACAGATGTGCTTTGAAAAGTAACTTCACCACAATGTTGAAGCTTACGTCGACGACGTAGTCATCAAAACAAGAAACCAGGAGGAACTCATTGTCGATTTGGAGGAAACTTTCTCCAGTCTACGAGCTTTCCGATGAAAACTCAATCCTACTAAGTGCGTCTTCGGCGTACCTTCTGGCAAGCTACTCGGGTTCATCATTAGCCATTGCGGCATTGAGGCCAACCTGAAAAAAATATCTGCCATCACAAACATGCAAGCACCAGCTAGCATCAAGGATGCGTAGAAACTCACAGGCTGCATGGCCGCTCTCAACCGGTTCATCTCGAGACTTGGAGAATGGGGACTACCCTTCTTTAAGCTTCTCAAACGCCAGGACAGGTTCACATGGACGGAAGAGGCAGACAAGGCACTAACACAACTCAAAGACTTCCTGTCAAAGCCTCATGTACTCACCGCTTCTTCTCCGAACGAAGACTTGATCCTATACATATCAGCCACTACTCTTGTCGTCAGCACAGCAATTGTAGTCGAACGATCTGAACCGGGCCACGCTTACAAGGTCCAATGACCTATCTACTTCGTCAGCGAAGTACTCTCGGACTCCAAAACTCGGTATTCACCGATACAAAAGCTTTTATACGTAATCCTGCTTACCTCCCGGAAATTGCGCCATTATTTCCAGAAGCACAACATCACAGTTATCTCTGACTTCCCGCTCGGCAAAATTCTTCATAACAGAGACGCCACGGATAGAATCTCCAAATGGGCAGTTTAACTCGGAGCTCTCGCCTTGGACTTTAAGCCAAGGACAGCTAACAAATCCCAAGCTTTCGTCGACTTTGTGGCTGAAGGAACTGAAAACCAAGTACCAACATCAGCTGAGGGGCCGGAGCACTGGATAATGTACTTTGACGGCTCCCTCAAACTTGAAGGGGTCGGTGCAGGTGTACTCCTCATCTCCCCCAAGGGAGACCAACTCAAATACGTACTGCAAATCTTCTGGGAGGCATCTAACAATGAAGTCGAGTACGAAGCACTGCTACACGGCCTTCGCCTCGCAATCTCCCTCGGCATCAAAAGACTATTGGTATACGGCAACTCACTAGTCGTTATAAACCTGGTCAATGACGAGTGGGACCGAAACAAGGATAATATGGACGCTTACTGCAAAGAAGTCCGCAAAATGGAAAACAAGTTCTCAGGCTTGGAGTTTCATCACATCATTCGCGACAACAACATAGCCGTCGACGTCTTATCCAAAATGGGCTCAACTTGTGCAGAGGTTCCGGTAGGAATCTTCGTACACGAACTGCACAAGCCGTCCATACCCGAACAAGTTACACCGCCAGTGGTTCAGACTACTGACGTCACTAGAGAAGTAATGATGATAGAAGTCGACTGGCGCACACCCTTCATCGACGGCATTAAAGATCACAAGCTACCATCTGACAAGAATCAGGCTGAACAAATCTGCCGGTGAGTAAAAAATTACGTTCTCGTTGGAGACAAGCTCTACAGGAAAAGTGCATCCTCGGGGATACTCATGAAGTGCGTTACCCGGGAGGATGGCTAAGAAATCTTAGAGGAAATTCACAAAGGAATCTGTGGCAATCACACCTCTTCGCGGACAATAGTTGGCAAGGCTTTCAGATCCTTGCGTCACCATTAATTCCTTGATTCTCGACGATCCTTACCGCACAAAAGACCACCTAGGGTACCCCCTAGGCGGGTTGCCGGCCTAAAATGCCGACACCGTACTCACAACATGTGTTGTCATGGAGATGGATAGATGCAGTGTTTCTTGGTTGGCCAGGGCCGTCAGGATGGAAGGAGTGGACAGTAATGTTTTGAGTTCCTTGAGGGTCTTACGGGCCTTGTTATCCCACTCAAACTTGTCCACCTTCTTGAGCAACTTGAAGAAGGGGAGTCCCTTTTCGCCGAACTTGCTGATGAAACGACTAAGGGCCACCATCATGCATGTGAGCTTCATGACATCCTTTTTGCTGGCCAGCTACGCCATGTTCCCGATGGCGTCAACTTTTATAGGGTTGGCTTCGATGCCACGTTGGCTGACCATGAAGCCCATGAGCTCTCCAGACGGGACACCAAAGACGTATTTGCCCGGATTGACTTTCCATTGATAGGCCGGAGGCTGTTGAAGGTTTGGGCGAGGTCAGCTATGAAGTTTTCTTCATCTTTGGTCTTGATAACTACATCATCGATGTAGGCCTCTACGTTTTTGCTAAGTTGTTTCTTGAGGCAACCCTAGATTGCTTTCTGGTAGGTGGCGCCAACATTTTTTTAACCCAAAGGTCATGGTGCTGTAGTAGTAGATGCCATAGGGCGTTATGAACGAGGTCCTATCTTGGTCGGCAAGGTTGAGGGCGATCTGGTGATAACCCGAGTAGCAATCGAGGAAGCACAGCAGGGTGCAACCGGCCATGGAGTCCACAACTTGGTCGATGCGGGGAAGAGGGAAGGAGTCTTTAGGGCAGTGTCTGTTGAGATCAGTGTAGTCAATACACATTCTCCATTCACTAGTTTTCTTCTTTACAAGGACTGGATTTGCTAACCAATCGGACTGCTTGCATTCATGGATGAATCCGGCAGCTAAGAGCTTATTTAGTTCTACACTAATGGCATCCTTGCGATCTTGAGCGAAACAACAAAATTTCTGCTTGACCGGCCTTACTGTCTTGCTCAGCTCCAAGGAGTGCTCAGCCAGCTCCCGCGGGACACCGAGCATATCGGATAGTTTCCACGCGAATATGTTCGAGTTGTACAAGAGGAAACTGGTAAGCATGTCTTCCTATTTGAGGGTAAGGCTGGCCCCGATGAAGGCCGTCTTGGACGGGTCTTCCAGGCAGAGACTGATCTTCTTGATTTGCGGGTCGAGCTGCAGCGCCATGGGCATTGGGTCCAGCTCTGGGATCTTCAGCTGGTTCTGGTCCACCTTCTTGGACTCGGCGAGCATCATGGTGGTGTTGGCCGAGTACTCCAAGGTCTCGACGAGCTGCATGACTTTTGTGTTGCACTTGTAGGATGTTTTAATGACACCGCAAACGGAGATGATGTCATTTGGAGCTGGCATCTTCAGGATGAGGTAGGTATGGTTGGGAATCGCCATGAACCTCGCCAGCATTGGCCTGCCAAAGATGGCATGGTAGGAGGTCCTGAAGTTGGCAACCTCGAAGGTGAGATGCTCGGTGCGGTAGTTGTCAGGGGTGCCGAACATGACCGGCAGGATGACTCTCCCAATAGGATAGGATCCTTTGCCGGCTACTATGTTGTATAACGGGTCTTCGTAGGAAAGGAGCCGCTCGAAGTTGAAGTCCATGCACTTCAGGGTCTCGGTGAAGCTGATGTTGAGGCTGCTGCCACCATCGATCAACACTTTGGAGAGGAGGACTTTGTCTATGGTGGGGCACACCACCAGCGGGTAAGACCCGGGGTTCGGGAGGTGCACCAAGTGATTTTCCCTGGAGAAGGTTATGGGCATCTCCGACCAGTGCAGATATTAGACTGATGTGACGGAGACGAAGTGCACTTACCGTCTTTGCAACTTGTGCTTGCGGTTGCTGCAGAAAGCTTTAGGGCCACCGATGATGATGTTCACCTCCTGCTCGACGCGTTGGAACTTGCCGTTGTCGTTGCCGACGCCCTGGTTGGTGTTGGTGTTGCGCTGGTCCCGGTGCTCTTCTTTGCGTTGGTCGTCGCGGTGGCGGTTGTCTTCCTTGCGGTAGTCATTCCAGCGAGGCCGCTTGTATTCCACCAGGGTGTCGAGCTCCTTCTTGAGGACCGTGCAGTCCCGAAGATTGTGGCGTGCGTCCTTCTGGAAGGGGCACGGGGCATTCAACATATCGTCGAACTCCTCCTGGAGGAAGATTGTCTGCCTCACAGGGTCAGCTTCGGCGGCGACGACCTCAGGGGCCCTCTTCCGAGGTCGAGAGGGCTGTGGCCACGGCTGGTGCTGGTGGTCTTGATGGGTCGATGGTTTGTAGTCGTTGTTATGGTGGTTCTTGCCATCCTGGAATTGGACGTTCGCGGCCTCATTTGTGTTGGCGTGTAGATTGATGATCGGCATCATGTGTCCGACCATCTTGGGAGCAGCGTGGAACATGGTGCAGAACATCGAGCAGTTCTTGAGGCTGGTGCAGAAGTACCAGATGATGTCACAGTCCTCAACGCCGGCTAACCTGTTGCGGTTGTCGAAGAAGCAGTTGACGTACTCGCGGAGAGTTTCGTTCTTCCGCTGGCGAACTTGGTCGAGGTTTTCCGCATTTCCGGGTTGGGTGTAAGTAGCGTGATAGTTCTAGGTGAAGGCTCTGGTGAGCAGACCCCAAGTGTTATAGGAGAGGTGCGCTTCCCATCACCACCGGAAAATAGGCGGCCATTTGGTCGTAGGTGCCGTTTGCAGCCTAGACCGCGGTGCAGTATGTCTTCAGCCAGATCGTTGGGTCGGAGCGACTATCATACTTCTCGTTGATGGCTGGCTTGAAGGTGGGTGGCCACTGGACAGCCCTGAGGTGGGGGGTAAACTCGGCGAACCCGTCGATGTCCATGTCGTCATCCTCCATGACGCGGTATTGTACCGGTGGGGCCCTGGGGCGTGAGCCATTGTCATGCTGGGGTGGATTGTGGGCATCGCTAGGGGCGCCATAGCGACAGTCGTAATTGTCGCGGCGGCGTAACTCCTCCCGGCGGTTGCGGGCCTCTTGCTCCACGTTGCGGTTTGGCTGATTGACGACCCCTGGAGCGCCAAAGTCGTGGTCGTACTAGGCGCGCCATCAGAGCTCTGCCTCGTCCCACTCCCAGTAAAGGTTGTTGAGCTCACCATGGAGGTCACGGTGATCACGGAGATGGTCACGGAGGTCATGATCAGGTTGCCGACCAGGCCGCCGTGGCGTTCGCCGTCTCCTCGTCTGTCACAGTGGCGGTTGTCGTGGTGGTGGTTATCTAGTCGGCGGTCCTCGTCGTCGGGATGGTGGTCATTGCCCTGGGACAGGTCTACCTCCTCCTCCTAAATGGGCTCCAGCCTAGCTCCCCTTCAGTGGCCGTGATCGGCTCAGCTACGATCGGATCTACTCTGAGTAGATTGGCTTTGGGAGTGCCGGATAGATGTAGATCTGGAGTGTGATGATTGACTTTTTGAGTGTGCTGGGGTCTGGGCCTTTTCCTTGATTTGGGCATTAGCGACATGGAGTCGCGCCCGAATCCGCTGTAGTTTCTCTGAATCCGGAAGGTTTTCCAGATCAGCAAAAATAGCCCCCAGGTTGGCCTCGGGTGTGGTGAAGACGTCATGACCGGCCTGTTCGAGGTTGGCCTACAGATTGCGGGCACGTAAGGTATGCCTGTGTTGACCTCCAGTGCCCCCTTGGTCGTCGTTGTTGCCGCCATTAGGTGCCAGCGGGAAGGCGGTGCACCGGCCACTGCGGGGGCGGCAAGTGTCTAACGGACTGGCTCAGCTCATTCCTGTTGGCAGCGCCTGCCACTGTCTTGATTCCTCTCGTTGCGCCCTTCCTCTTGGGAGGAAGTTTCGCCATCACAAGGAGGTTCATCGGCGGAGATAGCAAAGGCTTCCCGATCTAGTGACGTGGATCTTCCGTTGTCGCCGTCACCATAAGGGTTAGGGGTTAGGGCGAAGCAAGGGACCTGGAACTCGTCGCAGTCCGAAAACTGGGTGGGTTTGGGTGGATCGTCAGATTGGATCTGGAAAGACTACCCGAGTTTTTCGAAAAACACGGCAACCAAGTTCTTAATGCCAAAAGGGGTAGGGGGGAACCCCTACGCCAACCTTTCAAGGTGTAGTGCTACCTCTGAGAGGTTGATGCACTCAGCAGTGGTGTTGCTGATGCGATCTAGCCCCGCGATTACATCGGAGGGTGTGGGTTGTCGGGTTGCCGCGAGGATATGTGGGACCCTCTCTGAGAGAGAAAGATCGCTGACCTGCTAGGCAAACGGCGTGATGATCCTCAGGTGAAGACCTTGCTTCGTCGGTGCAGATCCGATGGATGAGAAGCTGGCGGCGGACGCCGCCTCGGCGAAGGAGACGGTGAAGTCGGAGTCCACTGGCATGCTCCCAAAGTGGAGCTAGATCGGTTTGACGAGGAAGTCCTTCATGCTCTCGGGGAAGATGACTCCGGGGCGGGATGCCATCGAGCTCGGTAGGGACGATCTCACAATCACCCCTAGTTGGCGACAATCACCCCTACTTGACGCGCCAACTGTCAGATTTAGTGACCGGCAGTCCACTAGTGGGTTACCCAGGTGGTAGATTTGTAGACAGGGGAGATCGCAAGACCAAGAGCTCGAATGGTAACACAAGGGCGCAAGGTTTAGATAGGTTCAGACCTTCGAAGAGTAATATCCTACATCCTGTATTCTGGTGGATTGTATTGTTGGCATGGGATGCAAAGAGTTGATGTGCGTTCCCCTTGGGGGCGTCCCTAGCCACCTTATATAGGCTGACGACCTAGGGTTACAATCGGATAGGATCTAATCCGTTGTTACATGAAAAGCAATCTGAGTCGGACTACAACATATATCCCGCAATATCCGGGCGGATTCTAGTCGCCCGATCTCCTACCTTGTGCCCCACGTGTCTTCATACCTTACCCCGCACGCCATGGTCGAGCGGGACCCACTTGTTAGACCAGCCAGTATCCTGGTCGGTGGGGACCCGTGGGTACCATTATCCCTCACTTTTAAAGTAACCCGTGGAGAAACCTTTAGTACTGAATCGTAACACCGGGTCTAGTACCGGGTGGTGTTACGACCCGGTACGAAAGAGTCTAGACCAAGACCCTTTAATACCGGGTTCTAACACCACCCGATACTAAAGGGTCACTTTTTAACACCGGGTGGTGTTACGACCCGGTACGAAAGAGTCTAGACCAAGACCCTTTAATACCGGGTTCTAACACCACCCGATACTAAAGGGTCACTTTTTAACACCGGGTGGTGTTACGATCCGGTACTAAAAAGTTTTCGAGAACCCCAAATTTGAACCCAGTACTAATGCTAACATTAGTATTGGGTTAAAATGTGACCGGTACTAAAGTTTGAGGTGAATGCTCATATTTCTAGTAGTGATCTGGGGGGCATTCCAAGAACCAGACCGGCACCAGGGAGGCTCCTGCAGGGCCACAGCAGTCGCAAGCATGCCGCGTGCTTGTGTGCGTGTGGCTCCTGGCCTCCTCCAGGGCATGCTGGCTGCCATGGGTTAACCCACTGCTGGTGGGCGCAGGCAGAGTGGGTGGACGATATGTATTTTTGGGTGGGTTGGGTTGGCAGAGCTAGCTAGCTACGGATTGAACGGGTATGGGTGGGTTATCACCGGTGTCACAAGATTCCCGATTCGACCGGTTCGAGAAATGGGTACGTGGGACGTGGATCAATAAATTTCATGCTCCCGGTTCGAGCAAGGTATATATCTTCGGAATGTTTGGTACGAGATATGGTATGTGAACCAACAATTTTCAGGATGACAACATGGGGATGATCCATAAAATTTAGTTACGTAATTGAGTGCATGAGACATTTGGAAAGGATACCAACACATCCGTAAGCATCGGGCGATGACCAAAAATCAGTCAATTTGACAACTTGTTGAACTAGGCTATGGGCCGCTACTTTGGGCCCATGTGCTTGCTAGAATAAAAGAAATATGACCCAAATAACTTACTCATTATATCTTTTCAACACTACGAGCAAAAACCCTCATGTCGTTCTTGCAAGGATTGGGTCGAGGTTTCAACTACTGCCCTAGGCTTCGACCCATCCTTCCATCAATCTCAAACCCGTTCCTCGATCGGGACGAACGAACCCTGAGCTAAGCGTGAGGGGTGCATTTTTTGTAAGAAAAAAAATACTGATAGGTTTTGCATTTTTTAAAAGAGCTAAATCGGAAAAAGAAAGTGGCGTTTGCCGTTTGATCATAAAACATACACGCTGGCCAACGGTGAGATTCACGTAAATTTACATATCCGCTGCAACTACTAGTTTTCCACTCCATGTGCTGCTTGTGCATGTGCCAATTTCGACGGGAAGCAACGGTACAACTGTACAAGTGTCCAGCGCAACACGAGAAGGAGAAGGCGCCACCGCACATCCCAAGTTTTAGGATGTGTTTGGTTGGGCTGTGGCTTTTGAAAAAGCTGCTGTGAGCTGTGGACTGTGGAAAAGCAGCTGTGAGAAAGTAGCTGTGGGAAAAGCAGAATAACGTTTGGTTAGACCAGCTGTGAAATTGTAGGCTGGGTAAGAAATACCTATAACGTCCCTAAAGGTCTGTGGTGTGTTTATATGCAAATTACTCGTAACAAAATAATGTGTTCACTAATTCGCATATGTAAATGACTATTTTAGAAAGAAAAAATTATACGTTCTTCATCCATTAAAGGGATTGGTCCACATAAATAGAATAATGTCTATCAAAAGTTTTATACAATGATGTTATCCAACATTATTATCCTCTCGCACTAACCAAAACATCAAATAGGAGTAGTAGTCCCATCTCCCAATTAACATCGAAGGAAAATCGCAAGCAACAATCACCAGCAGTCAACATCAAGACACCCTCGTCCAAACATCGGAGGTCAGTTTCAGAAGTCAACATCAAACTCAAATCGAACTGTTTAGAGTTCAGATCCCAACAGGGCAAGAACTAGGCCTGTCTCTGTGATTGTTGTTTTTTTACATCATCCAACAAATAATCCAATGACACTGATACATCGACAGCAGCAGCACCAATTGTAGTAACAAGCAGCAGGTAGCAGCGACGCGTGATCAGCGTAATGCTGGCCGAAGAAGAGGACACGATGATGCATCACAGGATCAGGAAGGATTCAGGAACGAGGCCGACAGAGGGCCGACGCGGAAGCTTAGCTGGTCACCGGCGCGGTCGACCTCCGTGATGTCGAGCCACACGAACAACACCTTCACGCTGACGCCCCGCAACTCCCTGATAGACCCCGCGCGCGCGTTCCCGGTGATGCGTCACTCGGACCGGAGCTGGTACCGGTCGCCGACGTGGAACTCGCAGCTGGCGCCGCTTCCGGCGAAGAACACCTCGAAGGAGCCGTCGGGACGGAGCACGTACCGTCGCAACGGCAGCGAGGAAGAACAGGAGGTGGACGAGGTGGTGGTGGTTCTTGGCCATGGCTGCTACTTCTTAGTCGATCTCTTAGCTGGTGAGATTCGGTGTCGTTGAGTTGCCGCCCGCGGCGGGCGGAGAGCGGCGGCCGTCCATAGGTAGGCTGCGGTGGCCGTCTGGGGGCGGAGGCGGGCATCCGGGGGCAGGGGGCCTGCGGCGGGGGGCGGCGGCCGGCGGACCGCCTGGAGCACGTGAAGGATGGGAACGGTCCTGCGCGGGGGACGGGGAAGGAGCCAGACTGTTCGTTTTCACGTGCGGGAGAGAAATAGATCGGGAGAAAACGAAACGGTACATCATAACTACTGGCAGGTGGGTAATTTTTTACTCTAAAAGTACTTGAAAGTAGCGGGAGAGGTGCTTTTGAGTTTGTACTACCATGAAAGCTGCTTTTGAGCAAATGTATCAATGGTTTTGGAACCCTTTGATTGATTTTTAACTTTTGTAAAAGTAGAAGCAAAGTTGGAAAGTCCAACCAAAACACCTCGCTCTGGGGTTTTCTCGGCTTGTCTCTTGCCTTGCTCGCGCGCACAGGCAGCCGCCCCACTGCCGGTGCCCAGTGCCAACTGCCTAGGCCCAGCCGTGGAAATTGGCGCGTTGTGACCAGGAGGGCATTGTGGTTATTGCGCGGAAATCCGTGCGCTCTTTCCTGCCTATTGGCCCGATGCCTGACTGACTGATTCTGTGCCGCGCCGCAGGCCTCAGCTGTCCCATTCGCAGTAAGCACTGAAGCCCCTCTGCGGCTTTGTCGGAATCTAGGGGTGTTTGGAATTTTAGGTGGACTAAAAATTCATATCACATCAAATATTCGAAGGCTAATTAGAAGGATTAAATATAAGCTAATTATAAAACCAATTATACATATGGAGGCTAATTCCCGAGATAAATCTATTAAGCCTAATTAATCCATCATTAGCACATATTCATTGCGGTGTTTGGGAACACCCTATTAAAGTTTAACACATGTTACATCGGATGTTTGGATGCTAATTAGGAGTACTAAACATAAGCTAATTACAAAACTAATTGCACAGATGGAGTATAATTCGCAAGGCGAATCTATTAAGCCTAATTAGTCCATGATTTGACAATGTGGTGCTACAGTAACCATTTACTAATGATGGATTAGGCTTAATAGATTCGTCTCGCGAATTAGCACAAGGTTATGCAATTAGTTTTATAATTAGCTCATATTTAGTACTCCTAATTAGCATCCGAACATCCGATGTGACATTGTTAAAGTTTAGCACCTCGTATCCAAATAGCCCCTTAGGCTTAATAGATTCGTCTTGTAAATTAGCCTCCATCTATGCAATTGGTTTGTAGTTAGTCTATATTTAATACTCCTAATAAGTATCTAAACATTCGATGTGACAGAAATTGAAACAAACGGGGCCTTATTATGGCTGGGCACCTCTTCCCGCCAAGTTTGAAGCCGATTCTGCAACGAAAAATCGCCATTGCTAACAACCATCAGACGGGTCAGTGACAGGTCAGCCAGGAGTAGCTCTCTGCGATGATACGAGTTGACAGCGACACGGCCGCACGGGCCACAGGATACCACAGGCCATGTTGCTTAATACGGCAGCATTAAGCAAATCCTTTTATCACTGTCGAACAGATCGGTGCAGATCGCTTGCTTTCGCCTCTGAACGCTCGCTTACGCATGTAATCATATCCTACTAGGGGTAAGCTTCACGGAAAACGCAAAGCGTTCTGAAGCGCTGAATTGTAATGTACTAAGGGGTGTCTGGGAGATAGGATTAAACTTTAGCTCCTATCACATCGGATGTTCGATACTAATTAGGAGTATTAAATATAGATTAATTACAAAACTAATTGCACAATCCCTAAGCTAAATCGCGAGACGAATCTATTAAGCCTAATTAGTCCATGATTTGACAATGTGGTGCTACAGTAACCATTCGCTAATGATGGATTAATTAGGGTTAATAGATTCGTCTCGCGATTTAGCCTCGGGGTTCTGCTATTAGTTTTATAATTAGCTCATGTTTAATTCTCCTAATTAGCATCCGAACATCCGATATGGTAGGGTTAAAGTTTAGCCCCTCCCTTCTAAACAAGACCTAATTTGACTAACCGAGCATGTCATTCTGGATGCTTGGTTGCTGGCCGCAACGAGCCACGCCAATCGGTGGCGGCACCGGAACTTGTGGCGGCAAATATTGATGCCAAAGGTTCGGCAGCTTGTGGGGAGAAAAACAACACGAAAAACGCTAGAAAGCTGTGGCACGCCAAACGTTTGACAGTCAACCAAGCACCGGCCAGTTTTTTGCATGGCAGCCACACATGTGGCACGGTGAACGGTGGTGTGGAACCAAACACGTCATTTCCTCATGATATTGACATTAGGGCAGTCCCAACCCACAGGGGGTGTTTTCTTCCATTGACTTATTTTTAGCACGTGTCACATCGAATGTTTAGAGACTAATTAGGAGTATTAAACGTAGACTATTTACAAAACCCATTACATAAGACGAGTCTAAACGGCGAGACGAATCTATTAAGCCTAATTACGCCTAATTAATCCATCATTAGCAAATGTTTACTGTAGCAACACATTGTCAAATCATGGACTAATTAGGCTTAATAGATTCGTCTCGCCGTTTAGACTCGTCTTATGTAATGGGTTTTGTAAATAGTCTACGTTTAATACTCCTAATTAGTATCTAAACACTCGAGTCAGTGGAAGAAAACGAGGCCATAGTGTCCATATGTAATGTCTATACTACCACAAAAGCAAGCAAGGTATCATTTTAGAAATTATCCTCTGCAACTCATGATTTCTTGAGGTGGATCCTTAATAAATTCATCATCTCTCCTCTCAACCAATTGCATTTGTTCTTATCAATTATGAAGACACCATCTTCTCTCCTAATGCAAAATTTGTCAATGTCTAGAGCATAGGTTCTCGTATCGACACTGGGTCTTGCATGAGAACAATTTTCTTGCTCTTCATATTCTTTCTCTCATTTAATATATGCCATATAAGCTAAAAGTCCTATGTGGCAATAAAATTAATGTTATGACAAATGGAGCATGGTCATCTCAAAACCGTAAAAGTGAAAAAAGAGCACGACTGGTCCCTAGACCATGAGCCTAGGTTTTAAATCCGAGGGTTACTCAGCTTTAATCATCTCAGCTGGTGAATTTTATAACAGGATCTAAGTATTTATACTATGGGCACTTACTTTTACTAAATTGGAGGAATGTAGCTTGGTGTTGACATGAGTCTACGGCGGCCTGGTTTGTTGATATTTTCTTTTCGCGCTAAAACCCTGAAAGATGATGCTCATACCGAGGAAATAAATATTACATGCACAACATACCAATAGATCTCTCACTTGTAGAGATATACACGAACTCACATCAACCGTCCATGTACCCCTCTAAAAATTACTACACGCAATTAGATCTTTGGATAGGTAGACGAAACCGCCTGATTGGATCCCTAGACTAAAAATTACTACACGCAATTAGATCTTTGGATTATACGAAACCGTCTGATTGGATCTCAAGGTATGGCTCTACATGTGAGAAAATCAGGCCGTGGTCGACGCAATGGGATATAATCAATTTGGAGGATCATGACACTCTAATTTGGCCTTAAAATGGGTCTACATGCTACAGTGGTGATACTATTCACATTTGAATTTAAAACTCGAAAAATATGATAATCAAGCTGAAAAAACCAAAATTACAACGCATAATAAATTGTCCTTTTTACAGGCTTGAAATATTATACACCATGGAAAAATAGCTCTAATGTCAACAAGTACATTTTATATTTCAATCACTAAATCCTTTTCTTGATTTTGACTGTCCGCAACATTGCTGCTGTGTCTATGATTAGAGATGCATGTGGGTTGGCAACCCACTTAATTAAATCTATATGTGGCTTTGCGGATAGCCCATGTGCATCTACGAACTGCGATTGAACACCATAGATTTCAAGTGTTAATTTAGTACTTATAAGTTTTACATGCTGAACAAAAATCCTTGCTACCTTTTTTAATTAAAAAATTATAAAGATTCATACTTCTTGTTTTCAAAACACATGGCCACTAACAGTGAAATAAAGAAGAGTAGCGATGTGTTAGAATAAATGTAGAAAAATACGAGTGTCATTTTGAATCTAGGACTTGAACCTAGATACGATAGACAAGTTCCACCATTAGAAGTATAACCAAATGAACTATTGAGAATTTGAGATCTCGTGGACATGACCCACCATGACGCAAACATTGCTTGATGTTTTTAATTTCCTCCTAAAGCCCTAACAAAGTAATGATTTATATTATGATAACCTTAGATATAGCGATGTGGTATTGTTGAATGTGATTTTCTTATACTATATGAATGTTTCGAGTTTAAGCCTATTCTAGCGTTAAGTTTAACCATGTGAGGACAACCGATGTTGGGTTCGAGTAGCCAGTGGGGCTATAATGTATGAGACTGACATGGAGTCCATTAATTGAATCTATGGTATCTCGTATTGGGCATGTTCATAGAAATAAAATTGTTATTGTTCACATGTAGAGCTATACCTATGAGATCCGATTAGGCGGTTTCGTCTACCTATCCAAAGACCTAATTGTGTGTAGTAATTTTTAGTCTAGGTGTACATGGACGATTGATGTGAGTTTGTGTATATCTCTGCAAGTGAGAGGTTTAGAAAAAAAGAACTTATCCTTTGTGAGGTTACCATGATGATGTAAAAGGTCATTTTTTTCTCATTGTTTTCATTGTGATCAATTTTGCTAGTGCACATCTTACGCTTGAGCAAGGGTGGATCTAGCACCGGGTAGATGGGGCTCGAGCCCCTCCTACCGTTGCTAGAGCTATGGAGCCCCTCATAAGCCATTATATCCATTGAAGCTTGAAAAGAGAGGTAGCCTTTAGATCGTTACTGTACTTGAGTAGTTGATTATACCGTTCTTAGTAGAACTCTCGTGAGTCGTGAATCTGTTTCACATGGGACATTGTTGAACTTACCTGTTGGTATATTAAGTGCTCATATTTTTCACAGGGTAATCTTTCAAAAAATATTTTTCACAGGGTAAAAAGCCGAAAAACCGCCGCTCGCATGTCGAAACGGCGCGGTACTTCTCCACCCCTGCGGGCCCGCACCATACGTTTTTTTTTTGATAAAGGACACCATTCGTTTTATTCTGCTCTGCTGCAAAGTGCAAACGACGCTCACGCCACCCTCTGTCCTTTCACGTTGCTAGCCCCACTCACTGACAGCTGGCCCCCACACCGGACGCCGTCTCTCCCGTCCCCACCCGTCATGCGTCACCGCCCAAGTCAATTACCACCGAAAATCGATGCCCCTCGCCGTCTCGCGCACGCAGAGCTGAGGCGCCCCTGTCCCCTCGTCCCTCGATAGCCTCCCACCCCGCCCCTCCTGTTTTTTTCCCCATCTCCATTTCTCCTACCCCACCCCTGGCCCTGCTCTGCCTCCCCTCCCGCCCCTCCCGCCGTTCCAGTTTGCAGCTCTCCACCCCGCCTCCCACGCTCCCTGACCGCCTCTCGCGTCGCCTTCGCCGCGAAATCTAGGGTTTCCGCCGCGCCTCGGGTCCCGCGCAACCGCCCACCGGCCACCGCACCGGCAGCCGCTGGCGCCCTAGCTCGCTCGCTCGCCCACCGGTGGTTGAGCTGGGGCCGGAGAAGGGAGGGGGCGTCACTGCTCGTGGGCGCTTCTGTGAGTCCTGAGAGGGCCGAGGGCGGGAGGGCGCGCTCGGTCGGTGCGCGCCGCGAGGAACGGCAGCCATGTCGCAGTCACAGTCGCAGTCGCAGTCGCAGTCGCAGTCGCAGACCAACTGGGAGGCGGATAAGATGTGAGTATGCATTGCCTGTTTTTTCCTGGCGGATTGATTGTTTGTTGTCCTAGCGCGGGTATTTCCTGGGGGCGCCGTTCGCGTTTGCCGTTCTGCAGTTTGTTTCGGTGGACAGGGTATCTACCCTGTCTGTTGATTCCTCTTCAGGGGTCACTGAGTTTGGCGCTTCCTTTGTCGGATAATGCCATAACGGGAATATTTTGGAAGGCTGTGACTGTGTGACACGCCGGGTGACAATGATGCGATTCGCAGTACTAGGTTTTGAATAGCTACTACTGGCTGGTGGCTACTGTGGAGGTTGCGTGGGAGGGTTGATAGCTCTGTAGAGGTTGCTGGCCTGGCGTACATACTTGTGCTTTGGAAAAGTAGTACAGGGCATGAGGATGTCTTAGATTCGACACATGGTGTAATAAAAGATGCTGATAGTTCCTGTATTCTTAGGTCCTTGTAGATAGTAATGCAATGAAATGTTGTACCCCTCTGAATGTTTCAATTTCCAATCGGTTTGCAATAGTGATGTTGATAGACATGTTTGTTTCAACCCTCCTTGGAAGGACTGAATGATCTATTACTTAATGATGAAACAGGCTGGATGTGTACATATATGACTATTTTGTCAAGAGGAACCTGCAGGCAACTGCTAAGGCCTTCCAAGCAGAAGGGAAGGTCTCATCAGATCCAGTTGGTACGCCTCTTGAATGCAGTCGCATTGGAGCTTTTTAGCATGGTTTGATTTTTGTGCCGGCATTGTTGTTAAATTTCTGAGCTTAACTTTCTTGTAGCTATTGATGCTCCTGGTGGCTTTCTCTTTGAGTGGTGGTCTGTATTTTGGGATATATTCATAGCGCGAACAAATGAGAAGCACTCAGATGTCGCAGCATCATATATCGAGGTATGCACCTATTCTTTCACCATTTTTTCAGGACTAGTTCTTCTACAAGATGGGCATACTAAATCATGCCCTTCCTTCCTGCCCATTACAATCAACATTCTATAATGTATTTACGGAAACCATCTATGCCAACTTTTTACTAAAAATGCAGCATGCTATCTCCATAGTAACAACAGCGAAAAGTCCCATGCAATTTGGGGTACTCTAGAGCTGAAACCCAACATGAGCCACCACCAGAAGGGGAAACAAAAGAGAAAATAAAAATTAAATATAAACTATACTGTTCAAGTATGTGGATAGTTGATTTCCACGTGCTCCTATACAACAACAACATAGCCTTTCAGTCCCAAGCAAGTTGGGGTAGGCTAGAGTTGAAACCCAACAAGAGCCACAAATTAGGGTCCGGGCACATGAATAGCTGTTTTCCAAGCACTCCTATCCAGGGCTAAATCTTTGGATATATTCCATCCCTTCAAATCTCCTCTTATTGCCTCTTCCCATGTCAATTTTGGTCTTCCTCTGCCTCTCTTCACATTACTGTCACACCTTAGGGTTCCACTACGCACCGGTGCCTCTGGAGGTCTTCGTTGGACATGTCCAAACCATCTTAGTCGGTGTTGGATAAGCTTTTCTTTAATTGGTGCTACCCCTAACCTATCACGTATATCCTTATTCTGGACTCGATCCCTTCTCGTATGACCACAAATCCAACGCAACATATGCATTTTCACAACACTTATCTGCTGTACATGTCGTCTTTTTTAGGCCAACATTCTGCACCATACAACATTGCAGGTCTAATCGCCGTTCTATAAAACTTGCCTTTTAGCTTCAATGGTACCCTCTTGTCATATAAAATTCCTGATGCTTGGCGCTACTTCATCCACCCTGCTTTGATTCTATGACTAACATCCTCATAAATATCCCCATCTCGTTGTAGCATTGATCCCAAGTATTGAAATGTATCCTTCCTATGCACTACTTGGCCTTCCAAACTGGCATCTCCCTCCTCATGTGTAGTAGTGCCAAAGCCACATCTCATATATTCAATTTTAGTTCTGCTGAGTCTAAAACCTTTTGACTCTAGGGTCTCCCACCACAACTCCAGTTTCCTATTTACTCCTGCTTGACTTTCATCAACTAGCACTACATCATCCATGAAGAGCATACACCAAGGGACAACCCCTTGAATGTCCCTTGTTACCTCATCCATCACCAAGGCAAATAGATAAGGGTTCAAACCCTTGATGCAGTCCTATTATAATCGGAAAGTCATCTGTGTCATCATCACTTGTTTGGACTCTAGTTACAACATTGTTGTACATGTCCTTAATAAGTCCAACGTACTTCGTTGGGACTTTATGTTTGTCCAAAGCCCACCATATAACATTCCTTGGTATTTTGTCATACGCCTTCTCGAAGTCAATGAAAACCATGTGTAGGTCCTTCTTTTTCTCCTTGTACCGCTCCATAACTTGTCTTATTAAGAAAATAGCTTCCATGGTTGACCTTCCAGGCATGAAACCAAATTGGTTCATAGAGACCCGTGTTATCCTTCTCAAACGATGCTCGATAACTCTCTCCCATAGCTTCATAGTATGGCTCATCAACTTAATTCTTCGGTAATTAATACAACTTTGAATATCTCCTTTATTCTTGTATATTGGTACCAGTATACTTCTCCTTCACTCTTCCGTCATCTTGTTCGACCGAAAAATATGGTTGAACAACTTGGTTAGCCATACTATGTCTATATCCCCGAGGCATCTCCACACCTTAATTGGGATACCATCCGGGCCCATCGCCTTACCACTTTTCATCCTTTTCAACGCCTCTCTGACCTCAGATTCTTGGATCTTCCGCACAAAGTGCCTGTTGGTGTCATCAAAAGAGTCATCCAACTGCAAGGTTGTGTTCTCATTCTCACTATTGAACAATTTGTCAAAATACTCTTGCCATCTATGTTTGATCTCATCCTCCTTTACCAAGATGTTCTCCATTTCATCCTTAATGCCCTTAACTTGGTTGAAGTCCCTCATCTTTCTCTCACAAACCTTAGCCATCTATATAGATGTCCTTCTCTCCTTCCTAATCGTTGGTAAAGATCGGCATACACCCTACCCTCTGTAGCTCGCTTTGCAATCTTCTTTGCCAACTTGTACTTCTCTATGTTGTCCACACTCCTGTCATGGAACAAGCGCCTATAGCATTCTTTCTTCTCCTTAATAGTCCTTTGGACTTCCTCATTCCACCACCAAGTATCTTTATCTATGCCTCTATCCCCGTTGGTCACTCCAAGCACCTCCGAGGCCACCTTCCGAATGCAGTTTGCCATCCTTCTCCCACATGTTATTTGCGTCCTCTCCTTCCTTCCAAAGGTCCTCTTTGATTACCCTTTCCTTAAAGATCTCTGACGTCTTCTTTCAGTTTCCACCACTTTGTTCTTGCAATCTTGGCTTGTTTATCCCTGCGTGCGCGCATCTGAAAACGAAAGTTTGCCACCACAAGCTTATGTTGAGAAACAACACATTCCCCTGGTATCACCTTGCAATCCAAGCATGCCTGTTTATCCTCTCTTCTTGTGAGGATAAAGTCAATCTGGCTATAGTGTTGGCCACTACTAAAAATCACTAAATGGGACCGTCTCTTCCTAAAGAAAGTGTTCGCTATCATCAAGTCAAAAGCTACTGCAAAGACTTCCTCTCCCTCCTGATTCCTACTACCATACCCAAAACCTCTATGAACCGCCTCGAAGACTGCACTTGTTGTACCTACATGCCCATTAAGATCTCCTATGAAAAGCTTCTTGCTAGAAGGTACATTTCTAACAAGGCTATCTAAATCTTCCCAGAAAAGCCTCTTAGCACTCTCATCGTGGCCTACTTGGGGGGCATACACACTAATTACGTTCAGGACCATATCACCAACGACAAGCCTAACTAGGATTCCTCTTGCCTTATGTCCACCACTCCATCCTTGAGACTCTTGTTAATCAAAACTCCCACTCCATTTCTATTTGCAGCTGTCCCTGTGTACCAAAGCTTGAAACCGGTATTGTCCACCTTCTTCGCCTTCTGGCCACTTCCACACGCTCCTATGCAAGGAAAAAAATCTCTCGATATATTCCAGTCTTTCAAACCTCTTATTACTGCTTCCTCCCAAGATACGTCCGGCTGACCCTCCCTCTCCTTATATTATTGTTACGTTTTATGATTCCGTTATGCACCAGTGCCCCAGGTAGACCGCAAAATTCATCTTTAGATGTGATGCCAAATTCTGCTGGTTTAGTGGCCTTGTTTATAATTGTTAAGTCTATGTTTGATTCTATAATTTCTGCACAATTCATTATTGAGCTGCTCCTTTACAAGTCATTGCCACTAAAACTTAATATTGTTAATTGAATTTTTTGGACATAGGAGATAGCTCCTGAACTGATGGCGCTAATTAAGCTATACTTTACTGTATTTTTCAGACTCAGCTAATCAAAGCAAGGGAACAGCAGCACCAACAACCACCTCAACAACAGCAGCAGCAGCAGCAAATACAAATGCAACAAATGTTGTTACAGAGAGCTGCACAGCAGCAGCAACAGCAGCAGCAGCAGCAGCAGCAGCAGCGTAGAGATGGTTCTCTTCTTAATGGTGCTGCAAGTGGATTTTCTGGAAATGATCCTTTAATCCGACAAAATCCAGCTACTGCGAATTCGATGGCGGCCAAAATGTATGAAGAGAGGTTAAAGCTCCCTCCCCAGAGAGATTCTCTGGATGAGGCGTCAATGAAGGTACCACTCCTATACCTAGCTAGATCTGGTCGTTCATACCTTCTAGTTTACTCATCTATTGTGTCATGAAAACTTCAGTTACAGCAAAGATATGGAGAAAATGCTGGACAAGTAATTGATCCAAACCAAGCATTATTGAAAGCAGCTGCAACTGGACAATCCTCTGGGTATGCTCAAAATTCTGAGTTGTGTATATTGCATATTTCATACTTACAAGTTACATCAGTTGCTAGATCATGAGTACAGAGGGGAGAACGCAATGCATGCTTCTTTTGGCATGTGGTGGGTGGCTTTTCAAAATCACTTATTTACTTTCTATTTTGGGTGGTTGACTGCAAAGATTTTGGGTGGGAAATACAAGCATTATTTCCTTTTTCTTGTTTAAGTTCCATGATGATCACTGTTTTCTTCGTTTTGATTTTTGAACTACAATTGGCAGTTCTTGTCATTCATTGATTGTCTATTGATGATTAGCACCATGTTTAGACCTGAGCCATGGGCTTATGTTTAGCCATCAGTATGTTTGAAACATTGGTGTGAAAGACTGTCTTTGCATTCTGCAGGCATGCATCAAATTTGACTATGAGCATCTGCATGATGTAGCAAGTAGGTTTCTGATTTCCAGACCATACTTTCTTTTGTAGGCAAATTTTGCATGGAACTGCTAGTGGTTTGTCAGGCACTCCGCAACAAGTTCAGGCAAGAAGCCCACAACCGCCTACGACAGAACAGGTTACGTATTCAAAGTGTTTCTCATTCTAATAATAATCACTTACATTAGCGAGAGGGAGGGAGAGGGAACTCGTTATCAATTTATTTCCTCATTGAACATCATATATATAATTTGCAGAATATTAGGACCGAGATCAATCCAATGTTGACACCCAGAACTGCAGGCACTGAGGGTTCATTGATTGGTCTCCAAGGTAATAATCATCTAATGTTTTCACTAGACTTACTTTCGCCCAGTCATTTATGCCAGGTCATTCCTGTTGAAATCTTTTGATGATAGATCATTCGATCTAATACTTACTATAATTTTAGCAGGATCTAATCAGGCTGGAAACAATTTAACTCTGAAAGGTTGGCCACTCACGGTAAGCTCTACCTTATGATTGAATACTAGTTTCTCTTGCATGTGCTTTATTTATGATGAATTCCTGTATTCTGGATTTCAATTTAGATTGCATTCTTATTTTATGCTGTGAACTGTAAACATTTGTTTCTGGAGAGGTCATACATGTGGTTGCATATCAGAGGAGCATGGTCTATATTTCAAAATAGATTAGATTGGGTTATTTTTGACAGAACTGCGTTTATACTCACCTGCGCCTATACCGGCACCTGAATTCCCTTTTTTGTGATTGGAGGGACACATGTAGATCTTTCATACCTATTAGCATTTTTGGTACGGAATCTAAAAGCTTTTACTAAAAAAATGTGTTGATGTAGTTCAAGTTGTGCTAAATTCATTGTGTTTTAAGCAATATACTAGCAGAAATGCCCATGCGTTGCTACGGTCCTTGCTTGCTCTCCCGTTATTATTCGCTTGTTCCTAATATGTTGGCTTCGCTTCACAATATGTTGGTGCGTTGTCCCTGGTAGTCCTCTCTTTGCAAGTATAGTAGTAGAAGACATTTGTGTGTGGTTTGATGCCATCTGTTTATTACGTGGGACCCACACATGGAAATAAAAATCACCGTTTAACCTCCGCTCTATCCATTCATTCGATTTCCCCTGTACTCATCGTCATCCAGCCAGTCGCTTCCTCTTTGTCCATCGGCGCCACCTGCATCGTGCCCCATCCTTGCCGTCGCCCAGGCGCTGCGCATCTTGCCGTTCTCGCCGTTGCCCAGGCAAGCGCTCGTCCTCCCCGTGCCTAGCCTCATTCCCGCTTCGAGCTCTAGGCCACAACGCCTCTGGCTGCCATGAGCAGGAGTGTGTTCTCCTCTTCTCGTTTCCATCCACCTCCCTTCTATAATCCACTCCAAATCGTTCCAATCAAGTGCAAAATCGAGCCCCCAATTGCTAGATGTGGAGGTCTTAGTTCCGGATCTGGAGGGGATGGACGTCATTGAGGGGGGTGTGAGGTCCCGGCCTCCACCCCTGTTTGCGTTGCTTGCCGACTGCCATTGCCCCCCCCCCCCCCCCCTAAGGAGACGACCTCCATTGCGGGTTGGCATGACAATGATTGGATCGACCGAATTCGTCCCAACCAGATGGTGGCTGAGGTGCTGGGGTTACCGACGATGCGGGAGGAAGTGGTGCTTCCCGTTGACAGTGGAGTGGCACGCTTCCAGTCGGTAGTGGAGTGGTCGCCTCACGGGAGGGCAGCTTTGGAGGGTTGACGATGGCGGATCCGTTGGGCAACGGTGCGAGTGACGACGGAGGTGCACGAAAACGGGAGCTTTCCTTTTCACCATGCCGTCACCCCGATCGAAGCGGCACCGGCCGCGCCGCTCGGTGGCCGGCGCCTAGGGGCCCACGGCTAGCGTGGGCGCGGTGGCCGGAGCGGCACGGGCCTCTCACGGCGGCCGATGCCGCGCACAGGAGCGTGGGGCCGGCGTGGCCAGACACAGCGCACGGCCCCCGAGGCGGCCGGTGCAGCGCACCGCCCCGTGGTTGATCTTATATGAACAACAATTAAATTGGGGAATTTACTGAAAAAATACCAAATGCGATCTTATTGTTTTGACCTGCATAACTATTTGAATTACTTGATACTTAAATCAAAGCATTACAACATAAAACAGAAGTTTCTTCTTCATCAGTAACTGAGCATATGATTTTGCCTTCCTTCCCACCCCTCGACGTAGTTCTCCCAACATATGAATCATAAGTTTTGGCAGAGCGTGGGGTCGTAGCATGCGATCAACAATTACTCTGAATCGCACAACCTCAATAGGAAAATTCACTATGCAAAGTGGCCAGCATCAGCAGTTTGCAATATAATCAAACCTAAACTACATTGGGAGAAGCTCATCAAGCAAACACTTCCATTTCAATTACACAAATCAACAAAGATCTAACCACTCCTGTATCCTAACCAGAGCCTAGTGAGCTGAGCAGGATGGAACAAGCAAGCAGACAGATCCATCAGGTGACCAAGAGGAAAAGGGGAGCACAACTGGCATCACCTTTTAGTAGCTGAGGTTGATGGGGAGGTGCTCGGCGGAGCGCATCACGGCAAGCGCCTTGTCGATCTTGTCCGCCTTGATGTGCGCCACCACCTTGCATCGCACAGCGTCCTCGTCCCCCGCGCCGCCTTGAGTACTGCGGAACCAGTCGGGGGTCAAATTCGAACGGGGTTAGGGCACGAGGCTCCGAGACGCGCTGGGGGAGGGGTGGTTGACCTTGGTCGGCAATATTGACGGCCTAGGTGAACTCGTTGGCCTGGATGTGGCGGTGGAGCGAGGTGAAGAGGTCCTCGACGGAGACAGGCTCCGCGGCGGCGGCCGCCGCCGCCGCCTTCGACTTGGGCGGCATCTCCGTAGGACTGTGCCCCTGCGCGGCGGACGGCGAAGGCCGGGTCGTTGTGCGGCGCCTCGTCGGCCGGTGCGATGGCCGATGGGGATTGGCTGCTCTGTGGATCTGCGAGAGTCTTGGGGAAGGGGGAGTGAGTGGGCGGCCTGCGAGGGCTTGTTCGTTTGGGCCGGAGGTCACTGAAGGATGGGACACGGACGAGTGGATGGCACATGGACTTTTTAGCAAAAATGACAAGTCCTATTCTAAGGACTGTGGGTTGATTACGAAAAAGTTGAGGGATTTTTTTGCAAAACAACCATGACGGTTGGAAGAAACAACCGCTCTTTAATATTAGGTATAGATAGTGGAAAGACTGAACCCTATTTGGGTGGACCCGAGTGATCATCTGGGATGAAGTTGCTTATACCCTGAACTAGTGGCTGCATTGCTTTACGGCAGCCTTGCATTTATTCTGCCGCATATCATGCCTTGTATCGTACATCATCAGCTCTTCTGTGGCCAATTTCTAGGATTTTGTAGTATACTTAAAATTCTCGGAGTGTCACAGAAAGCATGTCTGCATTCAGCAATTTATGTAGGTTTATTAAAATATAGTAAGCATCACGTAATTGATGCTACTACAGTTTCTTTCTTAACAACCTTTGTTTTATTAACATGTAGTTTTTTTTTTATCTCCGTAGGGACTTGATCAACTTCGCTCTGGAATTCTGCAGCAGAAGTCATTTATGCAATCTCCACAACAATTTCAGCAGCTTCAGTTTCTGACGCCACAGCAGCAGCAACAGCTTTTGCTGCATGCACAGCAAAATATACCTTCCTCAATAGGTGATGTTGATACCAGAAGATTAAGGATGCTTCTTAACAACAGGAATGTGGTCCTTGGACAGGATGGGCAGACAAATAGTGGTGGTGATATTATTCCAAATCTTGGTTCTCCTGGCCAAAGTGGTGGATCGCGTAATGATATTGATATGCTAATAAAGGTATGCCTTACAAATCTCCACCATGCAAATACTTCCAAAGTTCATAAAAGATATAGAATTTTCTTTGTGGAGTATTTATATTTAGTTTGGATTGATGGAGGAACATTGAGTGGTGCTTCTGCCTTAATCTGATTATATTGGAATATATTCACCCCTGGTTACTTTTCCAGTTTCCTCCAGTTTGAGTTCCTCAAATTTTCCTATAACTTTGTGACCCCTTTTCTAGTACTCCCTCCCTCCCTTTTTATCCATTGCTTGGGAAGCGTGATTGTGAGGAGGGCACGCTTCCCAAGCGACAGATAAAAAGGGATGGAGGGAGTAGTTCTTAAAATTCAGGCATAGTTTAGACCTGTGCTTTCCCTATTGCCAGAATTTTATTCTAACAGCTTCTGCAATCGTGTGCGTACCTAATTGAATAATTAGCCCGCATGAAACAACTGTTAAAGACTGGTTGTGTAGTTTATCTCTTAAGTGTTTTCTGCAGATACATGTGTGCCTAACACCCTATTTTTGCCTTGCATAATTATGCTGCGACAGAATGATTCCTTCCTTTCCATTAGTCTTCTAACAGTTCGTTTTATCTGTTGCTATGAGCATGTACTTATGTTGGTGTTTCTATATAGTAGAAGAAACTTGCTCTTCTACAGCAGCAGCAGCAACAGCAACAGTCGCAGCAGCACAGTCACAGCCAGCAGCAGCTTCAGCAACCTGCGCTCTCTGGACAGCAGTCTCAAAGCTCAAACCAGCTTCTTCATCAGCATGGAAAGTCAGGAGTAGGAAGCATGCCTATTGATGGAAACTTGCCAAACTCGTTTGGATTTCCTGAACAAGTATGTTTCCATGATACAAATGCAATGTTTTCATGCCAATGTTGGTATTGATGAATGTACATGCAATTGGAGGAATAATTTACATTTTACAACCTGCAAGTGGTTCTACTTTGTCACAACTGCAATATCTTTAGTGAATCGTGTAGATCATTGGTTCTGCTTATTAACTTGGCCTCATATGATTACCTGCTAGAAGTGAGTTTTGATAGTCAGTAGGTGGTATTTTGTTTACGGTACTCTGTGCCTTTTTTTAGTTAACCTATACAATGATATTCTTCAAAGCCATCAATAATCTGCTTTTCTCTAGAGGTGCAATTTGATTAGGCATGTTTAGTCTTGCTTAGCATTACTAATGATACTATATATCTACAGAGCTTTGGCTTTCTTGCCCTAATAGTACTCATTCTTGATTTTATCATTTGTTACTGCATCCAAATGGTTCAGATTTTGTTTGATTCAATCACTTATGATTTGTCTTTTATTGTTTAGGCATCAAAGAAGAGAAAGAAACCTGTCTCATCCTCTGGTAGAGCTAATAGTTCAGGAACAGCGAACACTGCTGGGCCATCTCCTAGCTCTGCACCCTCAACACCTTCCACTCACACACCAGGAGATGCAATGTCCATGCCACAGCTGCAGTATAATGGTGGCCCTTCGAAACCATTGATGATGTTTGGCTCCGATGGCACGGGAAGCTTGACTTCGCCAGCCAACCCGCTGGTATTTATATCCTGAAATCAAACATTCTCTCTTTCATAGGGACATTTAGCACATTGCATTGCCAGCAAGATAACAAAAGCTGTCAACTTCAGGCTGACGTTGACCGTTTGCTGGAAGATGGTTCCTTGGATGAAAATGTAGAGTCTTTTTTATCCCAAGATGACATGGATCCTCGAGAAACTATGGGACGCTGCATGGATTCTAGTAAAGGTTTGTTACTGTTTCCCTCTGGTGCCTTGCTCTTCTTGAGTTGGACCCTGTGAGAACAAATTCATAGCTGGACGATAGTTATCATTATCTTTCTCATGCCCTTTGGTTTGGAATATCATGCTTTTTTAATTTGCCAATCCTTTGTTTTTGCAGCGAGCTAATCATATATCCAAGAACTAGTTTAATAAAAATGGAGGATGTTTATTTGCTTTAGGATACATTTTTGCCATTCATCTTCTCTGTATAAGCTTGCTATGAAATTTTTGACTGCAACTATTTTTAGGTGGTGAGTGCTATGCTAACCTGCCAATCTCGTTGCAGGATTGGGTTTTACTGAGGTTGCAAAAGCCCGTGTAAGTACCAACAAAGTAGTTTGTTGCCATTTTTCGTTGGATGGGAAACTTCTTGCTACTGGAGGCCATGATAAAAAGGTGTGGATGCCAAGATGAAAGTAATTGCAGTTTTACTGGTGTTGAAGAAATTTCATGCTACAACCTGCTTTTACTTTTTTCAGGTCGTTTTATGGTTTACAGATATGCTGAAACCTAAATCTACACTAGAAGAGCACTCATTACTAATTACAGATGTTCGCTTTAGCCCTGGCATGACCCGCCTTGCAACATCTTCCTTTGACAAAACCGTGCGGGTTTGGGATGCTGACAATGTATATCCCTTTTCATTACTGTCTAACTTGTGAAATTGTATTCTTTTGAATCCACTGACTAGTTTCCTGACTGTTTGCAGCCAGGATATTCGCTCCGTACTTTTACAGGCCATTCAGCATCTGTCATGTCGCTTGATTTTCATCCAAACAAAGAAGACATCGTTTGTTCGTGTGATAGTGATGGGGAAGTACGGTGTTGGAGCATAACTAATGGTAGCTGTGTGACCTGTGTCAGGGTTTTCAATGTAAAACACTCATTTTCTCTGATTCACACCTGTTGTGTTGATATCATGCTAGTATAGTAATATGTGCTCCTGTTACTAATTGTAATTTATCATTCCAGGAAGGTGCTACTCAGTTGAGATTTCAACCTCACCAAGGTAAATATCTAGCAACTGCCTCAGAAAAGGCAATATCCATACTGGATGCGGAGACGCTACAAGTTTGTCGAACTCCTTTGCAGGTTGGCTACTAGAATCACATCCAGTATATGCTGCTGATGCTCTCATGTTTCCTCTTGAGCAGTCTATGCGAACCCTCCCCCCCCCCCCCCCCCCCCCCCACCCCCCCCCCCCCCCCCAATTAGTTTTATGCTGTTTGTTCAGTATAGTATCGTTTTCTTGTTGACATTCCTGTAGTAGCTTGGCAAATTCCACCAAAATTATGAAGAGTACTTAATGATCTATTAAATTAGGAGATACTCCCTCCATCCCAAATTATAGGTCGTTTTAGCTTTTCTAGATTCGTAGATTTTGCTATGCACTTAGATATATGCTATGTCTAGATGCATAGCAAAGGCTATGAATCTAGGAATGCCAAAACGACCTGTAATTTGGAACGGAGGGAGTACAGTACAACCATTCATGTGAATGTTCGTTAGAACTTATTGTGGTATGATGGGATTTGTTGACCAACTCATCACCATCCAGTTAATACATCTGTATGGTGACATTTCTGTGATAATTTCTCAATGAAATTTTACGATAGTTTTCTTAATTATAATACCATTTTGGTCCAAGATTTTAGATTGAGGGTCTATTGCCATTATGCATTACATCATTCCCGGGTTTGGCTAGGGCTTTTGTCTTTTTATGGCCCATTGTTGTTTGAAGTATGTTGCTAACTTGCAGTATCCAACTTAGTGGATATGTTAAGTTCACTTCTTTGTATAGCTTTTGCAATCACTCTGCATTATTCATAGATGTTCTCGGTGTAATTTGGGCTTTTGTTTCTGTGCAGGGACACGTACAGATTATTCAATCAGTATGTTGGGATGCTGCGGGTAACTATCTGGCCTCTGTCAGTGAAGATTCTGTCAAGGTGTGGTCATTTAAGTCGGGGAATGACGTCGAATGCATACATGAGCTGAATTGCAGCGGGAACAAGTTTCATTCGTGTGTCTTCCACCCAAATTACCCTTATTTGCTTATAATTGGTTGTTATGAGGCAAGTTCTCCCATATCTCATCAGGCCTAAGTTAATCTCTTTTATGACATCCATCCTCTTCATCGTGCTTGGTTGTAATCTTTTGCATCATGCAGTCTCTGGAACTTTGGGACATAAGGGAGAAGAACACCGTGACCATCAGCAACGCGCATGAGGGCATGGTCGCAGCCCTTGCTGCGTCACATTCAACAGGGCTAGTAGCATCAGTGAGCCATGATCAGCTCGTCAAGCTCTGGAAATGACACTGAAAACAGCAACGTTCGTCTGCCCTTGGTGCTCACGGCGGAAGGGCAGCTGACCTGATCACGCGGACCATTCGGTTGAACTAACCTGGTTTGGATGCTGTGTTCCCATCAGTTGCGGCATGTGCTCTTGGGTTAATTGTCAACTGACTGAACTTTGTGGTGGCCTGCGCAAACTAATCAAAGATTTTTCATTGATGTGTTCTTTTTCATACGGCCTCATCACTTTTCGTTCCTCCGTCCTTTTCAGTCAAACAGTCTTTTTAATCAAATGTGGTTGGAAAATGGGGATGGCGCTTAAGGGCAGTGTTTGCTGCTCTACGAGCTCTTGCATACTGCCACTGCAATTTGTTCAGCAAAAAACGAGATGGCAGAAATAAGTTGCAAGTAGAATCGTCATGAGATGACAGAGATAATGAAATGTCTAAATTAAATGAAAAAGGAAAATGGTGTGAGATAATAAGTTGGAGGAAATGTTCGTGGGAACTTATTTCTACTTCGTACTTCTACGTGAGAAGGCCTAGTTTGGATGGGCCTAAAAATCTCAAGCTTGGTCGAAGACAACGTTACCATTCTTTCCCTTTGGTTAGCGCGAGAGGGACCTGTGGACACGGGTTTTGTGACTTTGTCAATAGGCCCGTCTCGTCCAATAAACGGGCGAAAGAGTGCCTCATGACTCAGGTCTTTTCTCCCCCTATTTTATCTCGTTTCATTCCTGCTCTCTTCTCATGTCTTTGTCCATGGCCTCATGGCTGATCTACATCCATAGCGCAGGTGCCAGGTGCTAATGGATGCAGGCATTGTAACGGATGCATATGCTCTTACGGTAGTCAATCTCCATTCTCCACCCTAGTCAATCATTACTTGTTCCATGCCTCTAATCTATAGCTAAGGACATTGGGCCTGTTCGCTTCAGCTTATTCAGCCGGCTTATCAACCACCAAACAGTATTTTTCTCTCATAACAAATCAGCCATTTCAACTTTTCAGCCGG
This sequence comes from Setaria viridis, assembly GCF_005286985.2. Classification (NCBI taxonomy): domain Eukaryota; kingdom Viridiplantae; phylum Streptophyta; class Magnoliopsida; order Poales; family Poaceae; genus Setaria; species Setaria viridis. Next base: position 27,986,081 of record NC_048267.2, on the reverse strand, counting down.
CTTATAAGCTGAAGTGAACAGGCCCATTGATGCTAAAAGCCGTCCTGTTCTTATAAGCTTCAGTGGAAATAAAAAGCCAAGAAGGTGCCAATTGATCCAAATGCCTTGTCCCTCAATCAACATCTGATGAGACAAAAGTGCAGCTTTGAAGCGAGTATAAGACCATTCAATCTTGAAAATTACAAGTAGACCCCACACTCAACAAACTTGTAGAATTCTATCTCAAGTATTAGTATATAGCAAACGTAAATTGTTCCATATATTTGAAAAGGAAATACAACTATCATATAATAGTAACAAACGTTGGCTTTGCTACAGTCCTCCAAAATACCGTGGACCGTCCATTTTGTTAGATCTGGATGACTATTCCCTCTTAGGAAGTAGTAGGAGAAATATATATTTGTATAAATTTTTAATTTAGAAAATATGAAAAAAATGCAAAATATATTTCCTCTGTTAGATCTGATGCCGTTATAGAAGTAACAGATCCAACCCATCACGATAGTTTCATGTTAAAGCAGATTCGTAAATTTCATATGCTGCTTTTTCTAACATGGTGCAAATCCCTAGGATTTTGTAACGTTTTTTTGAATCTGAAATTATGGTGACATGGTGTGATGGGTTAAATCGTGGCATGGTGCACACCACATGCGATTCTGTAACATGGCCTTTAACCTGAAATTAGTGTGACATGGTGATGGTTTTTTTTTAACGTGACATGATTCATATCACTGTAACATGTGTTCTTCTAACGTGTAACATGTTAGTGCAAGAAAAAAAATTCCCAAGTGGAATTTTTTTATCTTTAACCTTTTTTTAAAAAATATTTTAAAATTAACCCCGAATTAAATTTGCACGGGGTGACCCTTTTGCTTGCGCCAGCTCGCGTGGCGTGGCACGTAGCCTTTGCCGCGCCACGTGCACTGGCGCGGCAGAGGACGCCATGCAGGCGCGGCATGGCAGGCGAGCCAGCGTGGTGCTGACGTGGGCTGGTGCTTGCCACGCCAGCCCGCCTGGCACGACAGCGCTATGTAGCACTCCCGCACCGGCTCCCTCCTCCCTCCCTCCTTTTTTCTTCCTCTGGTAACCTCGAGCCTGACCCTTGCACACACCGCCCGCCACCTCCATCCAAAATCCGGCGATTTCGGTGGGTGAAAAGAGTGGGAATTGGTCACCGCTTCGTGTGGAAGGTATCCCCCGACTTTTTCCCTTGGTTTAGCGTTCCATTTGGTAGATCGGAGGATATTTAGGTGACCTAGGGTTAGGTTGTTGATTTGAAATTTTGATGAAATGCAATGTTGTTATGTGTTAGATGATGCTTAGTTCATACGCACTAGATTCCCTGCCCGCAATATTGACGTGTAGATCTAGTTGCATGCTTCGATTTAGGTAGATATTAATGCAATTGTATAGTGTACATGGCATGGGTAGTTTTTTTTCAATATGTCCATTATGTTTAGTTTGTAATATAGTTGATATAGTTTTTATGGTGAAGTGTTCGTATTTTGTAGATGGATTGTTTAATTTGTATGTTTGATGGTGGGATTGTGAAAGTTGGTATGCAATTGTGTAGTGTACATAATATGGGTACGTTTTTTTTGCAATATGTCCAATTAATTTGTCCAATATATTTGTTTCGTAATATAGTTGCTATAGTTTATATGGTAAAGTGTTTGTATTTTGTCAAATTTATGTATATAGTTCGTATGGTAAAGTAGATGGGTTACGTGTCTAAAGTTTATTTGTATATTAATTTACGGGCAAGGTGAGATGACGTCGTCCGGTTGTGAATACAAGTGGCCTAGATGGTACGTGCGTTACGTGGGTGAGTCCAATGCGGGTGCTCCCGTACCTCCTGCCCTTCCGGTACCTCTTTGTAGATGTGGCGTGTAACCTGAGGTGAAACAATCAAGGCATCCAAAGACAGCCAGAAGAGCCTTCTATGTGTGCAGGTTGACTTTTGATCCAATGCCTGCTGCGCCTTGTGATTTCTTTCAGTGGATAGATGGATCCAATAAATATGATCCTAGGATCCGTCTATTCCCATACCATAGCACGGAGCTTAAACCATACCATACCATCAGTTTAGGCGTTGAGTTCCTCCTCCACCAAACCCACCTAGAATGATCGAGGAGAAGAAGCAGAAGGCTGCTTGTAGGCGTGTGAGGGATCCTCCCATGTGCAAGTGTGGAGTTGCTGCTAAGCTTATGCATCCTAACTTAGGGGTTCCACCTAAGTTCACTCCATTCTTTCGATCCTCGCTAAAGACTCATGTAAGTTTATTAGAAGAATGTTAGTATGATGTGTAGCAAGTAGTGATAGTTTTATTGATTTATGCTCACTTTTAATCTTGTCACCGGTTTTATGCAGGATGGGTGACCGCTATGTGATTTCAATAAGTATATCTGCGAGCCAAAGGCCATGTGGCCAACGGAGGAGCAAGTGCGGGAGTTCAAGAGTGGAAAGGCACCATGGCTATGTGTGTCCTCTTCTAGTCGTAGATGCAAGTGTGGTACGTTGGCAACAAAAGGTGTGGTGCCTTCTGAGCTTGGATATGGTTCATTCTGTGGCAATACACATGGGGAGTACTGGGTGAGTAACTACTCATCTCTTTTGTGGTGCCTTGAGAGCTTACATGTGAATGTGTATCCATTGTTTCAAATTTGTAAGAATATGAAAATCTTGTTGCAGGAGGGAAGAACATGTAATTGGGAAGACTTTTCTGGTCATTGTGATTTATTGTTAAAGTTGGGTAGTACATCGGAACCATGGAATTCAAGACAAACACAAGAACTGATAGAAAAGATTAGGAAGGAGTATGATGTGCCTATACCTGACAGCGACTTGCTTTCGGGGAAAATATACCAAGACATGGTTCGGGAGACTGGAGTGAAGCCTGAAGGACTTTATGCGAAGGAAACTATTATTAAGTATTGGAGGCAGAACAAAATCAAGTATCCACGACCTCTAACTGAAAATGAGAAGAGAGAAAATAGGAGAAAGTTGCAGGAGGAGAGGGAGTTGGAGAAATAAAGGTTGAGGGAGGAAAGAGATCGCATAGGTTTTGTGGTTGATCCGAATGCAAAATACCCTAAGGGTTCATAGGAAGAATATTTGCAGCAGATTAGGGCAAGGAAGAGAATGATTGAAATGGAAGAGTTACAAGAAAAGGCAGAAGGGGCGCAAATGGAGGCGATGGAGGCACTTGTTGCCGATTTACCTATTGGTAAGGTTAATGTGGATAAAAAAGGGAAGGAAATTGTTATTGCGGGGGATGATGATGATGATGAGTTACTATATCAAGGTGACTCCGACTAGATAAACATGTTGATTGAGTTGATTCATGTTTCTTTTTAGTTGTAAAGACTATGTTCATTTGTGAGAGAACTATGATTATTTGTGAAAACTATGTTCATTTGTGCGAGAACTATGTTTATTGTGAGAATTATGATTATTTGTTGAGAAACATGTAATATGTTATTTGCATTGATTGTAAAGTGCGTGGTCATGGTCAATGGTTACATTGTGGTAGTACGTTATTTGCATACTATTACAAGGGCTATTTCGTTTCGTAGCACACTGTGTTACAGCTACTTTGATAGTTTCATGATATTATTGGAAACCTGCAAGGCAACAAGTGTGTGTGATTTAGCACTTGTGATCTCATACAAAAGGTACCCTTGCTTTGAGAAAAATAGAGAAAAATAGAGTAACCACCAAAGCAGTCCTTGTTTTCTTTCTTAATCAGCGACCAACTTTGAAATTTATAATTTAGACATAAGCGACTGAAGTGTGTAAATTAAAGTGTATCCTCTAGCTTTTTCTTTGTTCACTTTTAGGTTTATTATTTTCCTATAAGCCCTTTGCAACAATACCTATTAATTTTAAAGGCATATGTACAACAGCTTGAGAGCAGTAAGGTATAGACGTATGAACAACAGCTTGAGAGCAGTAAGGTATGGATGTGGAACTGTAGCACTGCCGCGACACTCTGCCTAATGCGACAGGGCTGAGCTGCCGCGCAAAGCGCGATAAACTTTTAGTATGTCAGAGGCCCACCATGCCACTCTGGCTGGCGTGGCAACCGCTGCCGCACCACTTTGCTTGGTGCGGCAGGGCTGAGCTGCCGCGCAAAGCACGATAAATTTTCAATAGGTCAGAGGCCCGCCGCGCCACTCTAGCTGGCGCGGCAAGCACTGCCACGCCACTATGCCTGGCGCGGCAGGGCTGAGCTACTGCGCAAAGCGCGATAAAATTTCAGTAGGTAAGAGGGCCGCCGTGCCACTCTAGCTGGCGCGGCAAGCGCTGCCGCGCCACTCTGCCTGGCGTGGCAGGGTTGAGCTGCCGCGCAGAGCGCGATAAACTTTCAGTAGGTCAAAGGGCTGCCGTGCCACTCTGGTTGGTGCGGCAAGTGTTGCCGTGCCACTCAGAGTAGCGCGGCAGGACTGAGCTGCCGCGCAAAGCGCAATAAACTTTCAGTAGGTCAAAGGCCACCACGCTACTCTAGCTGGCACGATAGGACCCAGCTGCCACTCTTCCTGACACGGATGTAGATGATTTGATTGTTTGTTTCATCAAATTATTCCCTCTCTTCCCTAGTTTTCCTGAGCCGACCAGTAGCAGCATAAAGTGATATATTGACCTGCAAATGAGGAATATCTTTAGAAAAGACCATAGTATTTTGAGATATCCAACTAAAATCCAGCTTAGTCTTTTACACGCTTGACAATTGCAACAGTCTTGTACACACATATAGCACGAATTGGAACATAGTCTTGCAGTCTTGTACACCTAGTGCAACACACTTGAGACATGCAAATTTCATTGGCTTGGCCGCCGCTGAACCAGAGGGCTGAAAGGATCTCTCAGGCGACGCTCCCTCCTTGGATGCGTGGGCAGCACATTAGCGCTGCCAACGTCGGTGTGGTCCCGGGAACGATGCCGACGGAGCATCCAGGTATGAGCTGCATGTTCCTACAAAAAAATTGAGAGGAAAGCATGAAGGTGTACGACTCTTTGGGAATTGAACTTAACAATCCAGAATAGAATTAGGGAAAACTGATGAATCTACCTGGCTGGACTCTCCCTGCGTCTGAGTCACATGTGGAGCATCAAACATGCCGGACATCTCGAGTTCCTCACCATAGGTAGGGTTGTCATCCTCGGACTGGTTACCCTCAGAGTCCTTGCTAGCCTCAGGGGCGCGGGTGCCTTGCCTCGTGACCGCCTGCTAGGACCTGCAGCAATGGATGGTGATGCGGTCCTTGTGGGGGGGGGGGGGGGTCACCAAGGGAGTCCTAGAGGTTCCACTACTACTGTGGTGGATAGGAGTACGCCGTGATCCTGAAGAACTGCCCTGGCCATTGCCCCCGTGGTGCACATCTGTGGCCGACATGCAGTTCATCTTCATGGTCATTCGCCTGCAGCTTCTTCGAACCCTCTACAACATGTAAGCAGCATAGATTCACCATTATAATATCGAGAGGGTTACAAAGGTAGTACGGGCATCAGTGCAAACTAGGTTGTGCTTGTACCTCTGTGAACTGACGAAACACACCATCACCGGATCCGACTGCACACTCCATGACCACGCTTGCCTCGTTTGCAAGCCTTGCAAGCTGCTGTCCCTATACGCATAGTATGATTTCATGATTTATCAATGTTACAGTACTGTGATTACATTCCTTCGGAACAGAATTAGATAAACTGGAATCTTACCATGTAGTCATGGAGAGTTGCACGCTCAGGCTGTGTCCCATAGCGTGTCACCGTGTTGTACTCGTCAAGTATGTCATCGGACGAGTCGGATGGTGCATCCTTAATGGGCACATTGCTCGAAGATGGCTTCACCTTAGTTCTTGTGTAAGCATAGTACCATTGTATGTACTCATTGTTTGGTACTGTACGGCCCATCTTCAGCATCACATCTTTGCCTGTTCTCCCACTGGATGAGGTACTGAGCATGCTTCAACCTCCAATCAGTCTCCTTATACCTCTCCCTGCGGTCGATTTTGCATCACAAATTTCTCAAGTTATTAGCATAACATGTTACATCTGTGTATCGAAGAAGCGAAGTGGGTAATGATTCCTACATACCTTTGTAGTTGCTGCGAAATCGATAATTCCAAGGGAGGGCATGTTTGGATCCTACCGAACTGCCACATCACCCTATGCGGCATCTGGAACACTACAACATAGTACAAGATCATTGGAGTCGTGCACCTTAACAATTGTCTGTTTCTATAGCACATCGGTGAAAACATGATCTGGCTCAGCTACTGACGGTTGTACGGTTCCCATTCAACCTTCAAAAATTGGTAGACAATAGTTATTTCATAGGTCATTATATGCAATAGAGCTTAAAAAGACTATGGTGACCAAATTACCTGGTGCTGCGTGACAACATCCAACTCGTTTGTGTAGGCCCTGTAGCGCCTATCCGGATTGCCATGAACGGGCTGCGCATGCTTCCACACATGATAGAATGTGGGATGAGCATCGTTTCGATGCTATTGCTAAAAATTCAAAGGAATCCAATTGTTAGCATGGTACAAAAGTTTTGAGAACTGCAAAGCAGAAAAGGGAAGTCATCGTTGTGGCTTACATCGACACGAAGATGGCAAGGTCGACCCACAGGCAATTGCTCCAAAATCCAGATCTGCAGCATATACGCACACCCTCCAACATTTGAATCCCTTGCAGTGCGTCTGCAAGCCTCGTACAACTGCTTGTACAGCCAAGCGAGGACCGCTAAGCCCCAACTGTACAAACGGATGTTGTCCCAATCCTGACCTAAAAGTGGGAGAACCATCCAAGACATTGTGTTCCCAGATGCATCAGGAAGGAGGAACGTGTTGACAAAGTGCTATAGCCAAACACGAGCGTGTATCTGCACAACCTCGTCATTTGCTCCCTCAAGGCAAACGTTGAACTACTCCCTCAACCATGCGGAGCTCACACCGGAGGTCTTCTTGGAGTTATCTCCATCCTCTAGCTTTGGCGCTGGATGCCCCTCCAGTGGAAGACCGAGTATCATGACGACGTCTTGCATCGTGATGGTTATCTCGCCAAACGGGAGGTGGAATATGTGAGTCTCTGGACGCCACCTGTCAACCATGACAGTCAACAACGGTCCATCCATTGGAGGAAGACCCGCAACAACCTGAACTGCAATGTCCAGGAATCCTGCTCTCTGCAGGTAGTGCGCCTAGCGCTCATCCCACCTAAATGGTGAGTGCACTCTCGACCGTAATGGCTTCAAATCCTACAAAACAACCAAATAATTGGAAATAAGGTTACTTCTTACCATATAAGGAAGTGGACATAGATGGAAAAGGTTCTTTGGAAAAAAAATGGAAAGAACTGTTCAAGCAAGCATAGAGAGTTGTTCGGTAACTCAAACCTGATAGAACTCAGCCCTTAGAGCTGATCTCATCGATCAGACAACATTCACCATCCATGACTAGTTCCAAGAATGCAGAAACAAGAAGGCCAAAGAATTTTCCAAGAACCTCTCCAATAACTATACAGTACGAATTGCTTTGACACTTTGAGAAAAGAAACTGGCCAGAATTCCCAACTCTCTCAATTTACTTTACAATAGAACCAAGATACCGTCAGACAACACATACTGGCGGTGCTACAAGACCTTTGCAAGTGAATGCATTTGAGATGAACACTAGAATCCAAACTACAAAAGCTCATCAACTCTAGAAATAAAGGGTTGCTAAAGTGCTAAGTAACACAGATCTAATATAAATGACATTTTGAGTAGGAAATTATGTTGATTGTACACAAGAAACCGGAATGGTGTTTTTCATCACCTTTTTCAGGTTAAAACTTAATAGCAGCTGAGAATTAGACATAGTAATATTCAGGGACAGACTTAGCATCAAGTCATAAGATTTTCAAAACGACTAGTCATATTTTCAACATCCAAGTCAATACGGGGCTTTGGCTCACAAGAAAATAACAACTAGAGAAAGGAACACATGTTAAGCACTATTGCGAGAAATTAGCGAGCATTGCTGAGAATAGTTTATACCAAAATGTTGCAATTCTCATCCTAAGATACCCATTCATCAGCATAAATTTTCAAATTGGGGCATAATGAAATGGTACGGACTAGTACTATCAAATGTGTTTTAAAAACAATAGTGCTGTAATGCTACCGAAACAGTAGAATCATACGATATTACAGTGTTACATAGATCTTAAGACTTGCGCCCTTTTTCTTTTCTATTAGAAGAAACAATCAAAGGATAGATCAGGAAATTTAGGGTCATTAACTTACCCAGGTTAGTTGCAGAATTATGGTTTGTTTACAACTAATTTAATCAGCTAGTATCTCAAAGTGGTGCAAAAGAGTAATGGAAAAGTATAAAACTCTTATGCAGGAATCTTAACACAGATAGAAGGACATGTGGTAACTGTGTAGCGTGATGAAGCACATCAAGAACAAATTTCTCCCTCAAAGCCTGTCGTGGTATGACTAGTGATATTTCACCTGGGCCGCAAAGAAGATAGATCTGATGAATTTGTACGAACTAAGTAATGTGCATGCTTACATTGCCAATTTGTTTTCTACTTTTCTTAAAGATATTCAAGGAAACACAACAGGAACATCTGGGGACAACTTATTTATCAACAAACCATTGTTTAATCCTGAACTTAAATTGCCAACAAAATTTTGCCACGTATAGTGTATTTTCTAGTCAGATATCTCGTTCACACTATTTTGAGGCTCCTTTTACAAGTAACGCTCATTTGAATAAAATTAATTGAGCATCGTTTGTCTTGTCCAAATATTATTTAATAGACAAGAATCTATTATCTTTCGTCATAACGCCTGAACTGATGCAGTATCTCGTGCAGGTCGGCGAGGTGGTGGGCGCGGTGCTGCGAGTCGTACGTGGCCTCAAGGAGCAGGTACGCTGGGGCTGCCATCTTATAAAACAATAAACAACATTCGTTAGTAAAAAGGTTCATTGTATGATAAGTATAGTAACAATAAAAATTTACTTTCAATAAATGTTATAATGATAACCATGCAAAATACGAGCAACGTGCCTACCCTCATGTTGGAAGAACGCGGCCTATTATTGTTCACTCTAGATTTTGTGGCCTTAGATTTTTTATTGCGGCATGTGCAATTCTTAATGATTTTGTGGCACTTCGAGCAATGATTTTCCGACTTGTCCACATCAAAATCGCTAGTGTCATAATCTGCAAAAAGCCTCCCTCGCGACACGTCCATGTCGCCTCTCAAACGCTTCTTCTGCCTCCTTCCTACTTTATTTCTCATCAAATTGGGGTTGAGCATGTACTCTACCCCTTCATATGGCGGCCATTGTGATAGATCAAGGTAAGGTTGAAAGCTAGATTCCCATATTCTAACGGTGTGCTCCCTAGAGTACAACGGTGACATGTACAAGGGACTTTCATAGTTAAGACCTCTTGCCTTGCAAGCTGTAATGAAGTGTGAACATGGAAAGTGCAACAATTGAGGAACGTTGTAGGTGCACGAAACTTCGTTCAGATCCACTTTGTAGTGTCGGCCTCCATGGCTCTCACCCCCAACGTTAGTAGTACCGGAACCTCTTATAGAATATACCATTCTTTCTGGCCCGTACAGTTCTGGTAAGTGGTGCATAAACCTAAGCTCAGCCTCTGATATAAATTCATCTGCAACCTTCCCAGTTCTATGACCTTCATCCAACATTGCACGTGCCTTTTTCCATCGGTCCACAAAGTAGGCGTTGCATTTTTCGAAGGAGTATTCAATAATTCCAGAAATAGGCCTACTTCGGATGCCTTTGAAAACAACGTTTAGTGATTCCAAGTAGTTCGTGGTCATAATACCCCAACGCATCCCTCCCTCATCGAAAGCCTGCGCTCATTTGTCCTTATTCTCCATTTCACCCTTCAACCATTCTTTTGCATCATCATTCAAGTCCTTCACTAGATCTTCTAACTTCTCATTAAATTCTGTCTCCGTATGTACCTCGCATAAAGTCTTCAATTTTCCAATCACGCGGTCGTTCTTTTGCCAACGCGACATGTTGGCAGCAAAGTGTCTCGTGCACCACCTATGCACAAGCGGTGGAAACCCATCCATGTGGTCGTTCACACAATTTAGGAGCCCATAGTGCCTATACGAGATCATACATACTTGGCGTGAAGGTCCAAGTACATATCACCGAACCAGTTTCATAAACCATGACCAACTCTCATTGTTCTCACTCTCGGCCAAGGCAAAAGCAAGAGACACAAGCTGTTGTTCTGGATCTACACCAACTGCTATCAGTAGTGTACCCTTATACTTTCCAGTCAATAATGTACCATCCACAAGTATCACAGGACGACAATGTTGAAATGTCACACTACATTGAGGAAAGCACCAAAATACCCTTTGGAGCACGTGCTTCAAAACTCTATTGTCAGGATGCATCATGCCGCATGAGTCAGTGAATCATTTAACCCCGGGATTGTAGTAGGCCATAGCTGTGAGTACCCTAGGAACCATGTCATATGACTCCTTCCAGCCCCCCCCAAAGCAGGGCAACGGTGTGTTGTTTCGCCCATCAGTACTTTGAATACTTGACACGGTATCCACTAAAGGCGAATATGGACTCCACGAGGGATGGCACCAATGTCTCGCTGTCTTTACGAATAATGCCTAGGATACACCACCCAAGGTACTTTGCTGTGCACTGGATATGCACTCGCTTCGGCTGTGAAGAACGACAAATATGCGGTTGCACAACATTTGAAATCCTCCATTGTCCGATGCTTGTAATTAGCCGAGACCATACACGCCAATGGCATCCTTGCTTGCACATCACATTGTACGTTAAGTTCTTTTCAGATTGAACTATGCTGAAAGGCCTATGTAACCTCATTGCGTGATCAGACAAGAAAAATTTGAGCTCCTCGAGACTTTTGAACTTCATTCCCTTCTTAATCACTAGACTCTCACTAAAGGGTATCCCTTCGAAATTCACCATACTAGATTCACATATGGCTTTGTGAACCATGCTTATGTTCTTATCGTTGGGAATGGATGGCAGTTCGACATCACATTCTTTCAACAACCGCAATTCATTCTGGGTGTAAGAAAAACATTCGTCCACACGACCAATGGCTTCTACATCATGCACGATTGCGGTGTTGAACTGCGGTCCATCCTCCTCATATTGTGACTTCTCGTCCTTATTTTCATGCCCACCACTCTGAGAAGGTGACTCTTCCTCTCCCTTGACATCTTCTACCCCATCATCCTCGAATTCACTATCTTCCGAACCCATAGATATGTCATCATAATCTATATTTGCTTCATCCTTCGCAAAAGTGTCATTAGGAAAATCATCATTAGCAATGGCCAAGTCAAAAGCAAATTCTGTTTCACCTAACACGTGTTGCAAAATTTCTGACTCTTGGGTACCATTACGATTCACTACCGCCACTTCGTCCCTCAAGACAACATTTGGGCCAGGCATATGAACAATTTCAACTACAACCTCCAAGCATGCAACATTTGCTTCGTGAACTACATCCTTATAGTGCTTGCAATTTGAATCGGATGCCAAGTTCATGAGAACATAATGAGCTCTAGCTTTCCCACAATCAAAATAGCCTCTCAATGTCATCTCATCCACTCTACATCCATACTTCCTCATTGCACGGTCAACTAAATCAGTAAAAGTTGGAGGACCATCGAAGAATTCAACTGCCTCATTCATATTCTCTAACTCCCCATTTTCTTTCACAATACCACCATAAAAAATGAACTAAACGATCCATCTACAAAATACAAACACTTCACCATGTCATGTACACTATACCTTGCACATATTGGACATATCAATTGGACACATTCCACATATTGGACATATTGCAAAAAAAATTACCCATGTCATGTACACTACACAATTTGATGAATATCTATCTAAATCGAAGCATTCAACAACGTCAATATTGCGGGCAGAGACTGTATTGCATATGAACTACACATCATCTAACACAGAACAACATTGCATTTCATCCAAATTTGAAATCTCAACCTAACCCTAGGTCACCTAAACATCCTCCGATCTACCAAATGCAATGGTAAAACAAGGAAAAAAGTTGGGAGATACCTTCCACACGACGCGGTGATGAATTCCCACTACTTTCCCCAAGCCCAATCGCCAGATTTGGGGGATTTGGGGGTGGGGCGGTGGCCAGCGGCGTGGAAGAAGCTCGGGCGCGGGTGGTTTCTGGAAGAGAAGGAAGAGAGGAGGGAGGAAGGAGGGAGCTGGCACACGTCTGTAGGAGACAAGCTGCTACGCCAGGCGGGCTGGTGCAGCAACTGCCACCCCACGTCAACGACACGCTAGCCCACCTCCCACGCCGCGCCAGCGTGGCGGCCTCCGCCGCGCCAGTGCATGTGGCGCGGTAGAGGCTTCTTGCCGCGCCAAGTGTGCTGGCGCGGGCAAAAGGGTCAGCCAGTACAAATAAATTTCCGGACAGGTTATTTTTAAAAATTTATTTAGAAAAAGGTTAAAAATAAAAAAATTCTTCCCAAGTCATTTAGTTGGGATCTAGTTTTTGTAACGTGACATGTGACAATATGGCCGTCAAAGATGTACAAAATTAGGAAGCAAGTCAGCCAAAAAGAAAGTTTGCAAGTCATAGTTATGGCATGAACTCAATTTTATTTCTTTATATTCATAAACAAGTAAATAAATTTTACTATCTTGATATGTTGCGGCTTTAATTTCTTCCATCTTGGAAAACACGGGGACTACTCCATCCCAAAATCGGCGTGATGAGATTGAAAACGTAAACACCTCTGATTTTGGAATGGAGTATATTCTTAATTTCCCGCTAAAAAAATCTCCAAGAAATGTGCACGTCTTTTTGTCAGTTGCAGCCAAAAGAAAGAAACTGCATGGATACGTGCACATGACATGCACTATGCATTCCTCGGTGGTAACCGAGATCCCTGCTTATTGCCCTTTTTTTTCCTATAGGTAATTGTTTTTCTCTCTTAAATTTTAATGGCTCAGATTTATTTGAAGTCTTACCTCTTAATGGCTCAAAAAGAGTGCTAAACTTTAGCCTTTGGGGGTGTTTGGGAGGGAGGCTAAAGTTTAGCAACTACTGTGCCAAATGACCCTTCTACCCTGCATAGCTGCCCCTCCGGATCGCCACCTGCTCCTCGTCATCCCCTCCGTCGCCAGCCAGCGCCGCACAGCGGCGAGCAGCAGCACGGTGGACAGGACCGCCGCCACGGCGCACAACGGCGCACAGCGGGCGCCGACGCCGGAGACCTCGCGGGGAGAGAGAGACGCTGTCCGATGGTGAGGTTCCGGGCGGAGCGAGCGAGGCGGAGACGGCGCCGTGGTCCGGCCGCGGCGGCGGTGGCGGGATCGGGCGGAGGCGAGGCGAGGTGGGGCAGGGGCACAGCGGCGGGGCCGGTGGAGGCGAGACGCGGGGGGAGGGGGCGGTCGGGACCGGCGCGAAGGTCGCAGGGCGGGCGGGGCCGGCCGGAGGCGGCGGCGGCGGCGAGGTGGAGGCGGCGAACGAGGTGGAGGCGGCGGGGCTGGTCGAAGGAGGCGGCGGGCGAGGTGGAGGCGGCGGGACCGGCGGGCGAGGCGAAGGAGGCGGGGAGAGAGAGACTGAGGGGAGGAGAGAGAGGGGAGGGGGCAGGGGGAAGTGGTCCGGGGGACCACTTTTTAGTCCATTTAGTCCATTTTAGCTACCCCCAAGTGACTAAGGGATTAGTGGGGGGCTGAAATTTGGTCCACCAGTTTTAGCTCACCTGTTTGGGAGCACAAGTGACTAAAATGGACTAAAGTGGGGGTGCTAAAGTTTAGCACCCCTCTCCTAAACACCCCCTAAGAGGTAATCGGAGTACCTTAGCAAAGCCCAACAAACATACATTTCTCTCAAACGTTGTCCATTGCAAAGCCTTTTCAAAACCCGTACTTTTGGGTTGTTTTGTGAAAAATAGTATGCATACTCATACTTATGTGGTACTCTTGTAAGTACCTACATTAGTAAGTGATAAATCACGAGACTAATGAAACCACCATAGGTGTTTCAATATTAACAGGCATATGGGCGTGCCGCTGAAAGAAAACGGCCTTAATACAAAACATGATATTTCTAGTTTACTTGCAAACTTATAAAAAAAAGCCATGTTTCAAACTCCATTAAAACCCGTACTTTTGGGTTGTTTTTGTGAAAAATTGTATGCATAGTAGTCATAGTTATGTGGTACTCTTGTAAGAACCTACATTAGTCTGAGCTACTAAATCACAAGACAACCACCATAGCTATCTCAATATTAACAGGCGCATGGGGTTACGCTAAAAGAAAACGACGAAAACGGCCTTAATAGAAAACATGTTATTTCTAGTTTACTTGCGAACTTATGAAAAAAAACCCATGTTTGAAACCCCATTAAAAATTAAGGAATGTAAAGTATATGATACAACGCAAAATATGCCACACGGTAGACGTATTAGCATTTTCCACACATGTTGCCCATTTTCTCACCTCACAGATACATCCCAAGAACAAAAATTGTGGCCAATTTCATATCGTCATTAGCCTATTTGGTTATTGTTATGAAACTTATGAAATATAACCGTTAACAAAATACAGTCAAATTTTGGATTGGAGTTTACTCATTCGGGGAGAAAGGCAGGAATGTGCTAATGCGCCTTTGTCAGGGCTTTCTTTTCTACCTATCCATTTCAAATTGTAGGTCGTTTTGACTTTTTTAGTTCATAGATGTTTATATGCATCTAGATATATACTATATTTAGATGTATGTATATACACCAAGAAATATCAAAACGACTTACAATTTGAGACTGGGGGAGTAGCGAATGTTCAAGCAACACCGGGACAGATCTCAAACGATATGCTAGTCAGACGCAACACACGAGTCGTGGATCATTTGACTTTGCTCGCTTGCGCTACCCATCTTCTTTAAAGACCTAAATCCGAAATCCGGTGAAGTTTCTCGGCAGTGATTGGGCCACGTCTCTCCCTATCGGGCATCATAAATCTCAGCCATCCAGTGCAAGCATTGCAACTCTGGTTTCCAGATGGTTCGACCAAACTGGCGCCGTTCCCGTCGCTTCGCGCGTCCGCCTCCTCCGCCACCGGTAATGAGCCCAATCACGCCCACCACACTGGCCACCTGCAAGTTTTTTTTTTTTAAAAAAACACTGGCCATCTGCACCCGTGACGGGGTCTTCCGCCTCGTAGTCGCGCTCTAGGCTGTCGCCATGGCTGCAGTCGCTCGTCGTGATGTACACCCACTATAGCCGCCCGTTGGACGCCCCTAGGGACTTCAACGAAATGCCCGTCCGGTACACCATGTTGTGGAACTCCCTCCGACTCCGCCTTCTCGGACAACACGCTCGCACTGCTGAAGCGAATGCTGCGCTCGGTACCGGCGCGAGTGCGCGTGCGACCACACCCGGCCGGCTCGCCATGGTCACGGCCGTCCTGTTGGCGCGCTCAGCGGTGCACCCTCAAGTCCCAGGGCGAGGGAGAAAACGCAGCAATTCGCTGGGGCTCACTGCTTGCAGCAGCGGTGGCCGTTGTGGCCGTGACTTTGGTCGAGCGGTGGCCGGCGCTGGCAATGACCCGCGAGTGCAGCGCTGCGTCAGGAGCTGGCCCCCAAAGCAGGTTGCCATGGCATTCTGACGCACCCGCCTCCGCATGGCTATCCTGGATTAAGGCCGATAGCACTATGTCAGTTGGCAGGCGCTGGTGGCCAGGGGCGCAAAGCAACGAGCAAGAGAAGCTCAGCTCTTGAGCGCTGCCACAGTGCCACCGCTACCAACTCACCTCGCTTCCTGTTGCTTAATTGCCTTCCACTCTTCTTCGATCAAAAATTAGTTTCCTTTGTTTATCTACTTACTGCAAGCTGTGCCTCACCATTAAGACTTGTACACAAACTGGCAATTAGGAACTGAAGAACGACACTTGATGATTTGAGTACCAACATTGCCACACATAGGTTATGAAATGATTCTGGTACTGTAAATTAAGATATGATTTTGTAGATTCGCTCTCCTATGCCATTGTATCGTTGTGACTGACTGACTCGCATTGTAGATATATAACCAAAACTAAAAGAACTGAAATTTAATTTTTGTAATACAAACCAAAAATATTTTATCATCAGGTTGATTACTATAATATGTAATTTTCATTTTTCTTTCGTAATTTATACTACCTGCATTCTTAAATATATGACACTATTTTTTTTTCTCTCAAAACTACAAGTTGAACCTAAAATACTTTTGCTGTAGACGTAATGGTACTCAGTTTAGTTTATTTAACTAATTCATTAAATAGATATTGTTGGTCAAAAGTTTGAGGGGAAAAAATCAACAGTGTCATATACATTTAAGAACAGAGGGACTAATTTATTCTAAATCCTGATCATTACTCGGTGCCAAGCACTGAGTATTGGTTTGTATGCAACTTTCTTAAAGCTCTTAAGGATTACACTAGCAGTACGCCATTTTCTTAATATTTGGCAACGATAGGATGCAAAAACTAAAATACATATTAGCCTTTTTTATGAGTTTCATTTCATAAATATTCCATCCATTGGATTCGTATATTGAATTCAAGAAATTAGATATAAAGTTCGATGACCTTTAGGTTTGATTATCAATGACCGTGGTTGTCATGGTCTAGACTGATTTGAATATCCAATGCCTACGCACAACCTTTTTAATTAGGCACATGAACATAGTGAGTACGAACTGATAGAGGAAAAGGCTGGACTCGCAATATCAGTAACACCATAAACTTATTTATAAGTTGTCTTTATTAATTATCCTAACAGATACATGAAGGGCATGTCTACATTTTGCTACAAAAATTTTATCATAGTTTGCTCTAACTTTTCATAAGTGGTCTTAATTATGTCATGAGTTTATGACCAGTACAGCTTCCATCACTGTATTCATAAGCACAATATGTTTGTATGTCCCATAACGAACTCAGAAGCTGGCCAAACAATGGCTCAACTCCGGCAGGCAAAAGCCGCGCCAGAGTTTCTAGTCCACATCTAATCTGATATGTTGGCTTCGGAGCCGCTCATCATATCTCATCCTATCTCTGATCTTTGAGCTCATGGCAAAAATCGGCCTCCCGCGCCTCTCTTTTTGCACCGCGCCTATTTTTAGCTCAATTCAACCTGCTGGTCACACTAATCCATGCACCGTCCGTCAACCAGGGATTTGTGAATCGATCAATCACAGATTAGTCAATCAATCCCGCTATTCCCCGGCACCTCACATTTCCTTTTGCGTTACATCCATGTTATATATAAACCCCAGTCCATTACTCTCGCTGCATCCGCTGCCGCCGTCATCCATTGGTTTCGCTGCCCCCGTCCATTGCCGGCATCCGTGGTGGAGGCCAGCAACCAGGTCGCTGGTGCATCCCTAGGTATGTGGTGTGTCATTCAAATTCGTTGTTTACGTTCGGTGTCAGGTGCAGTCATTAGATGTGAATTTTGTTGAAACGCGTGTCGATGCTGGAAGAAGTTGATGTGTGATGCACATGATCAGAAGAAACTGAGTCCATTGTAGATCGATTTTCTGCCGTCTCCTTTCCTGTTAGTTGACTGTTGAGGTATATTCTCTACTCCTGTTATAGCCTCTGTTTGTGCTGATACTAGCTACCATTGCCTATTGAAATTTTATCTATGGTTTCCCCTCTGTTATGGTGCGTCAGAGATGAGTAGGAGCCTCTGTTTGTGCTGATTTTCAAGGATTCGAGGACCTGCAGATGCGAAAATTTCCGCAGGGGCCTCTGCGAGAAGGACATTTATATTTTCATTTTCTTTGTGCTGATTTCTTCAAAACAATGTACTGAGATTTAGAGGAATATTTTTTGTTTGGGACCTAGAGGTATTTCTATTGAGCTCATGACATGATTTGCAGGTTTCAGAAGCTATTACATCAGAACTAAACGCAGATGACATAGACGTAGCTGCAGACGGTGCAGAGGCAGGTGCTCGTCAAGATGAAGGATGAAAGGGGCGGACATTAAATGTTGTTCAATTGGTTACGAATCGATTGTCAAACCGAGTTAGTATAAGCTTCTTTAATTGTTAACAATTGTTAACAGAGACTAAGATGTGCAGAGCTCTTGGAATTTCCGATTTCTAATACCTTTAGTGTTGTAGGAATGTCATCTGATTCTCGTCCTTTCTTTTGGTTCACTGTCAATTTTTGTATAAAAAATCAACATACCATATATTTCTTATTTCCTTATTCTCCTTTTCAACAATGTAAAATAGCATGCATGTGTAATTTTATACGATGATGGTGTATGTTTTCTAGGTATATTAATTTGTGCTTCATTGTTTCAGGATCATATCATTCATAATTTTGTAAAACTGCATGCCGGATGATGCGCCTCGCGCAACCCTGACTAGGGCGCACCAACGTGTATGCCGCGCCATCCTCACAGGACATCTACCTCAATGCCAAGGCCATCATGGAAGCCGCTCTCTGCACCGGCAGCCAGGTTTGCCCACCGTCCAGTGCCTGCTGCTCAAGCTAGCAATCTTATGCACACCACATGTTTGTTGAAATGCACTAATCCTTGTCATTTAAGTTCTTCATCTGGTGTTACTTCCTGCATCTTGTCATTTGACGGAGTAAATTTTTATATTTTGGATCACGATTTGATGCTCAGATGACGCTGCTGATGCAGGATGCACACGGGTTTTGTAGGTCACTGTTACTGCTATGGGGTTCATGTTCTTGTCTTCAGTGCTTCTCTGGTTTTTCTGCTATCTCCGGTGGTAGGTGATATCTTTACTAGCCTTGCAAAATGGCAATGCTGCTTCGTGTACATGTTTTTTAATGATAATCACATGTTACAGCCAAGAGCCCAAGAGCGACTGAAGATAAAATTAATAGAGATCATGGATAATCTGCTCAATTCTTATAAGTTTGATCTTATTCAGATTAATGGTTTGTTTTAAGGTGATATGCTCAATTTTTTCTTATTAGTTTACATGTAGCTTTATGATGGTTGGTGCAATCAGCTGCATGCTATATTGTTATTTGTGGCATGTTTACTTAGATATATTTCTGAACACTGATTTTACTCATGGTCATTAAGATGTCTGCATGGCTGGGCAGGCTCGCAGCAACAAGATCGAGCCGTCGCAAGTCGTCTCAGGCTCTCAGGTCGGACGGTGACAGGTGAGGCGGTGGCGGTCAAGCCGTGACTCAGATGATCCGCCTCCTGACTCGAGATACGTACTCGTACCAACGCTGTTCGATTGCTACAAATGGAGAGAGATTTTATTACGCCCCCGACATTATTTTAGCCCCCTGTCCCGTCCCGTCCTGGCCCCACCCCTCCCGTTTCCATTCCCCAATTGCCCCTCCCCCTCCGCCGTTTCCGTCCCCGTCTCTCTCACACATTCCCCCTCCCCTCCCCTCCCCTCCCGCCGCTGCAGCCGCGATTCAATCTGCTCTCCTCCCCCCTCCGCCGCTTACCGCTGCCCCGCCGCCACGCCGCTGCTAGGGTTTGGACTCGGGGGCTCCCCGCCTCAGCGTCGCGCGAGCCACGCACCCACCGCCCCGGCGGGCGTCCGTCCGTCCGTCCGCCGCGGAGGCGTCGGCGGCACCATCTCCGTCGCCGCTTGCTGCTTGCGCTAGGGTTGCGGCGCCTGGCCGGCGCGCCGCGGGAGCAGCAGCCATGTCGCAGACTAACTGGGAGGCGGACAAGATGTGAGGATTTAGCTTCTCCATTTCTTGAGTGCTGTCTACTCCTCCTCCTTCCCTTGCCCGTTTGATTCGCGCCGTGTTTTGCGGGCGCGTACTTTTGTCTGGCTGCTGCCGCGTTGTGCGGGGACGATATTTTTGTGCTAGAATCGCGGGGCAGGTTCCTGGTTGTGTCCCGTATGGCGTTCGAGGGGACGCGGACCAGCTAGGGTTTCGGGAGACCTCCATTACAGCTTTGTTTTCCTTTGTCACTGCGTGCCCCTGCAGTTTTGGCTCGGGGGATGAGTGTTTCGGATTCTATACATGAGTGCTCATTTCCGGTGTTGGTTTTGGAAGAGCAGGATAACCGATTTGGGGATTTGAACCAGGGGGTCGGGGGGTTGGCAGATTTAGTGCTCTCGGATTTCAAGAGAAATGTCGTGATTTTAGCCTTAGATTGTGAATGTTCAGTGGTTTTGTTTGAGCTATCAGGGGGGCAATTTCCTTTTCCTAGTCTGGGGTCATATCTCTGACCTATTCATAACTATTTTGTGGAAAGTGGACAGGGCTAAGGATGTCTTATTAATTGAATCAATAGGTTGTTGCCAGTAATATGAACTGTGATTAGCCGAACAACAATGCTTAGGATCATTTTAGCTAATGATTTACAAAAAGATAAAAGTCGAGGAAACAAAACTAGTAGCATAACTGTATTGTTGAAGATATACTTTTTCCCGATTCTCTCTGTAATGCTATGTATTCATTTCGTCTCTTTTTGTTAAGTTTATTAGCTATCTATTTATGTTCTGTTTGAACATCGGTATATATTTGTGGCTGAATAGTTGTATGATGAATATTTCCTTTAACCGCTCCATTCTGATTATTTAATTACTTAATGAAACAGGCTGGATGTTTACATATATGACTATTTTATGAAGAGAAATTTGCAGGCAACTGCAAAGGCCTTCCAAGCAGAAGGGAAGGTCTCTTCAGATCCAGTTGGTATGTATTTGTCTGCAAGTTGTGTGAACCATCTTTTTATCTTGTGAGTTTTAGCACTTATTTTCTCTCTTATGTCAAGACTATATTATTTACTACCTGTAAAATTCCTTTTTTTTTGCAGCAATTGATGCACCTGGTGGCTTTCTGTTCGAGTGGTGGTCTGTTTTTTGGGATATATTCATAGCACGAACAAATGAGAAACATTCGGATGTTGCAGCGTCATATATTGAAGTTAGTGTTTATGCATTCAGCTGTCTTTTCATGAACAAATTTTATTTAACGCGTGAATGTTTTTTTTTGGCTTCTGTTATATGCCCTTCAACAAAGAGTAAATTCTTCTGTGCTTTGGGTTAAAGAACATCTAGAATTAGAACTTTAGGCCTGTTTGGACCAGAGGATTTTATTTTCCAAATAAGGAAACTAACTGTTCCTTCTCTTTGAATTTGCTATGTTCAAGATAGGCTATTAGTTGTTACAAGGGCATTGTTTGTAAAGGAAGCCTGACCTCTTTTTAATATTGCATTGTATACACTTGCTTCAGGAGTTTAGTAGCTTCTATTGATCAACTGCTTGTTGCACATCTCAACTTCTTTGTGGCCTGGCCTGACTGATATTCTGTTCATAGCATGTGTTTATCTTTATTTTCTTTTGTTATACATGTTTTATTTTTTTGGCTCCTGGGGGTATTTTGTTACCTAAAGCCCTAAATTTAGAAATCTTGAGGCTGTGGTTACTGCATAAATAGCCATGGGTGTTGGGAGGGTCTGTTATCCCAGCAATACTAATTCAGATACAAACCACTAAATTATTCCAGACTCAGCTCATGAAAGCCAGGGAGCAACAGCAGCAACAGCCACCCCAACAGAGGCAGCAGCAGCCACAGCATATACAAATGCAACAAATGCTGTTACAAAGAGCTGTGCATCAGCAGCAGCAGCAACACCAACAACAGCAACAGCAGCATCAGCAGCAGCAGCAGCAGCAGCAGCAGCAACAACCACAACAGCAGCAGCATCAGCAGCAGCAGCAGCAGCAGCAGCAGCTGCAACAACAGCGTAGAGATGGTTCCCATCTTCTTAATGGTTCTGCAAATGGAATTTCTGGAAACAATCCTTTAATGCGGCAGAACCAAAGTACTGCAAATGTAATGGCAACAAAAATGTATGAGGAAAGGTTAAAGGTACCTTCCCAGAGAGACACTTTGGAAGATGCATCAATGAAGGTACATTATTAGACATTACCTAGGCTCAATGTACTACATTCTTTTGGCTGACTCCTTACCAGATAGTTTTTCTTTTGGGGGGTAATATTGTAACATGGAAACTCTGGTTGCAGCAAAGATATGGAGAGA
Organism: Setaria viridis; assembly: GCF_005286985.2. Classification (NCBI taxonomy): domain Eukaryota; kingdom Viridiplantae; phylum Streptophyta; class Magnoliopsida; order Poales; family Poaceae; genus Setaria; species Setaria viridis. The sequence goes on along the minus strand of NC_048267.2, from coordinate 27,963,977 downwards.
ATGCTGGGCAACTACTTGATTCAAATGAAGCATCATTGTTGAAAGCAGCTTCAAGTGGACAATCTTCAGGGTACTTGATGAACCTATGAATAGTGAAAATGCTACAACAGTATATGTACTGTATGTAATACAGCATAGCTGATGAGATTTAAAGAAAAAAAGTAGTGTGCTAATAAATTGAAGGAACAGGGTTCCCCGCAATGTCCATAGAAATTTACCATCTTAACCCCACAATTAATAGAGTAGATTGAACCAGCGTTTCCGTGGACTGTTCAATTGACTTGCGGATACGGGGGATGATTTAATCTTTGATTTTGATAAACTGTGGGTTCTGTTTTATGCAATTTGTTTTGTCATTTCTTGTTAAAAGCTTAATTTTACTTTGAACTATCCTTTGATTTACTCTGAAGATAAATTAGATATACACTAATAACTCTGCTTTACTAGGGTTTGTTGCATGTGCATTTTGGTGTTATTGCTCCATATAATGAAGACAGTAATGCTCTGGTTATGAAAACAAATGGGCATTGCACCTCCCAAGTGCTTTTTTTAATCATAAATCACGCACTTTGTTCTGAACCATAAACAGTCAATGCGTGCCTTAAATTTGGTAGTTAATGCAAATGGAATTTTGATGCTGAAGGGTTTTTTTAATAAAATTTGCTATAAGGGACTTAAAAGTGCCCCCTTTATCATAGGCAAATTTTGCATGGAACTGTTGGTGGCTTGTCAGGCACTCTGCAACAAGTTCAGGCCAGAAGTCCCCAACTTCCTGGGCCTGCTCAGGTTAGTCTTCTTGGTACCCTGGTTTGTCTAGTATATTACCTTTAATCATAAAAGATCCTCCACACTTGGTAGAGAAAAAAAGAGTAAACAAGAAGTTAAAGGGTACGTTCCTTATTGTATTCCTATTATTAGCAGAGTATCAAGACAGAGATCAATCCCATTCTGACGCCCAGAGCTGCAGGCCCAGAAGGATCATTTATTGGTGTCCAAGGTATTCATCTACTCCTTGGGATTACCTTTTAACTGTCAACTGTTTCTGATTTCAACTTAAATAGCTTCCTTAGTCTTGCTTAAAAAGTTATGCTGGGCATATTCAACCTTGTCAAATAATAGTCTTTCTGTAGCTAAATTAGATGTGATCTTAACAGGATCCAATCAAGCTGGGAACAATTTGACTTTGAAAGGATGGCCACTCACGGTAAGGTTTATTTATGGTTAAATGTATATTCCTCTTGTATTTCTTCATCGTTGTTGCATGCAGGGTTGAAACTTAAGAATATATTCCTGGAGATACAGACCTAAGCGCTTTCTATTTAAACTGCTTCCATTGAATTTTAATTAAACCTGAATTTTCCAAATAGAATTAGATATTAGCTGGAAAACACTCCCTAGTTAGTATTCAATTCAAAATATCTTGATCTAAACTGTCTGGGATTTTCTCCAATCACTGCCAGTAAACTTTCCAAACTCCTCCTGGAATGTTTCTGCACACTGTCCTGCCTTGGTTCAGCTTGGGCTGAACTTCCCTTTTTTTGGTTAAAATATAGTACTCCCTTCAGTCACAAACACACAATATTTTTAACATGGTTTCGTCAATATATTCTGAAATATTTAGATTGTAAACATGAAAATTGTATACTTGTCTTGAAAAGTAGTTTCACAATATCACAACTTTATTATGTTCTATTAATATATTCAAATGGAAAATTGACTGCCGGCATCCAAAACTTCAAGAATTTTTGGCAAGAGTGAGTTTATTTTCTTGGTGCACATGCTTGCTCTAGTTTTTAAATGGTTTAGTTTTTCTTGTAGTACCTCCACATGGGAGGGGATAGGGGTATGTCAAAATTTGCTGTCTCATCTGTTTTTGTTTTGGATGACAGTATGCCACAGAATGATATTATTATTTTTTCAACCGTAGGCCATCTTTTGCAAAATTTTACCCTGCATGGCCAACCTCGTGTCGCTTTTGAAGTCTATCCTTAAATTTGCATGGCCCTTGTATGCCAAACAAATGATTTTGGCAGTTTGTGTACAACATAAATATAGCAGATTACAAATAGTGTCATTGATAAGAATTTCAGAGGAATCTGCAAACTTCAGTCTACTCCCTCCATCCCATAAATAGTGCAATCCTGCCATTTGAAAAGAAAAATCGCACAAAAGAGTGCAGCCCTAGAAATTGGACCGCAACTACTTGCCTAATTAAGTGGTCATGTTTGATCTGCATGCCAAAATTAACTCCTGCCTGTGATTTTAGGAAGTCTGGTTAGTTGCATGCGGCTAACATATGAGGGCATGAGAGTCTTTTCACGCCACTTCTAATCTGTTTGAAAAAAAAACTAGGATTGCACTCTTTATGGGACGGAAGGAGTTTAGTTCAATGTATTGGCAAATGGCACTTGTGTGATTAGGGTTTGCTATCAGGTACTACCTTTTAACCTCTTCATGCTTTGTTTTTACAGGGACTTGAGCAACTTAGGTCTGGAATTCTTCAGCAGAAATCATTTATTCAGAATCAACAGCAATTGCACCAGCAGATCCAGATGCTGACTCCGCAGCAGCAGCAGCAGCTTATGCTGCAGGCTCAGCAAAATATGTCTTCGCCAACATCTAGTGATGTTGACAATAGAAGATTGAGGATGATGCTAAACAGCAGAAATGCTGTTCTTGGCCGGGATGGGCAGACAAACAGTGGCACTGATATTATTCCAAATGTTGGCTCTCCTAGTCAAAGTGGTGGCGATATAGATATACTTATAAAGGTATATCTTTTGACTTCTGCCTTGTGGCTTTTCATTTATCAGAGTTGTATGATTGCACTGTTGGTGGTAAATACTCGTCATCTCTTCTTAGCTTCTTATATTTATGGGACAAACTCAAGTTTTTAGGAAAATTTGATGGATCATGGGCTCCTGGCTATGCCTAGATGGCACTTTGTATCAATATGATCAAAATGAACATTGTGGAATTCCTTTCAGTATGAACAAAAGTACAAAATGAACATAGTACATATTGTTTTGACTTTTGGTATAATTTGGATTTGTTACAAACAACTTTGAATATAGTTGACCTTGATCTATTTATTGCCAAATTTGTCTTAGCATCTGTGATAACATATAAACAGTGAGTTATTTGCCATTTTCTGTGACTTCTAAAGTATCAAATTCTTCACAAAATTGGTTGACATAACAAGGCATTTGTAATTGTAAAGTTCTAGTGAAACAAAATGAACTTGGACTATCTATCAATTTTCCTAGTAGTTATCCTGTATTCTTATCATATGTGCTTGCTTCCCATGTTCTTATGCATGTATATGAGCAATGCTTGAATTGCTATTCTGTTCCTTTGAAGCAGCAACATGCATGAGTACCCTCCTTAGTTTTGGTTTCTAGCCCTTTTCTGCACCATGTTCTTATACAGATTTTCTGTGTAGTAGAAGAAACTTGCTCAGCAGCAGCAACTGTTACAACAGCAAAACAATAGCCAGCAGCAGCCGCAGCAACATCAGCTTCAGCAACCTGCTGTCTCTAGCCAGCAATCCCAAAGCTCAAATCAACTTCTTCAACAAGAAAAGTCAGGAATTGGAAGTATGCCTGTTGACGGGGGCATGCCAAACACTTTTGGGGGAGCTGAACAAGTACGTGCCAGTTGTATGCCTGTGATGCCTTTTTATTTCATTTTGTATGGATGTTCAAACCTAACATGCTCTGATTCATGGTATGTGCCTGTTATACATCTGTCCTGGCATACCAAATATACTATATATTGACAAAAAATTATGGTATGTGCCTGTTATACATCTGTCCTGGCATACCAAATATACTATATATTGACAAAAAATTATGATAAAGCTTATCTCATGCTGCTTTTGGTTTGAAGTCGGAAGTCTTGTATGATCAATATGTTTCACCTTTATGGTAACATCTGTGACCAATTCAGTTTGTAGAGTTCTGGACCTGATTACCTAGCTCCATTTTATATTTTTCTGGCATAAAAAACAACATATTGTTGTGTTTCATTCTTTGCACTACAGTTGATTTGTCCTATTCACTGGAATTATGTTGCTTTGTGTGTTGACAAGTGACTGTAGGGCTCACTGTGATGATCTTCATCTTTTGTCTTGTTCAGACAGCAAAGAAGAGAAAGAAGCCAGGTTCATCCTCTGGCAGAGCTAACAGTTCAGGAACAGCAAATACCGCTGGCCCCTCTCCAAGTTCTGCACCCTCGACACCTTCCACTCATACACCAGGAGATGCAATGTCTGTGCAGCAGCTGCAGCAGAATGGTGGTTCAGCTAAACCCATGGTAATGTTTGGCTCTGATGGCACTGGGAGCTTGACATCTCCTGCAAACCCCTTGGTATGCACATATATTTTAAGCATTATGGGATTTTTTTTTTGCCAAATGTAATGTGACAGTATCGTAACTGAAACATTTTCTTTCAGGATGATGTGGACCGTTTGCTGGAAGATGGCTCCTTGGATGATAATGTTGAATCCTTTCTATCACAGGATGACATGGATCCTAGAGACAACTTGGGGCGCTGCATGGATGCTAGTAAAGGTGTGTTTTTGTTTCCTTCTGGTACCTGGTTTGATTTTAATTTATCCTTGAGAGAGTGAGCTATTATCCATGATATCAATATTTCCTTATGCCTGTTGTATTCTACCATATTATCCTCCTTTTTTAAGAAAAATGTATTGCTTTTGTTTTACTTTGAAAAATGTTTGTCATTTCATCTATTCACTGGTTAGGTAAGAAAATACCTCCTTAGCAGATCATTATTCCTAATGACCTATTGCATTCTATTTTTGCTACTGGCATTTTACATAATTATTTCAAAGCATATTATACTTTCTTGGCCGTACGAAAGCAAAATGTATGAAAATATACTTTTACTTCATTGTATTATTTTTTCCAGCATCCAGTGCATACCTGAAGATCTGTTTGTTCCAGGATTTGGTTTTTCTGAGGTTGCAAAAGCACGTGCAAGTTCAACCAAAGTTGTTTGTTGCCACTTCTCATCTGATGGCAAACTGCTTGCTACTGGTGGTCATGATAAAAAGGTGTGTTCATTAGCATAGGACTTTCACTTCACAAGTTTTAGAGAGGCTTAAATTACTTACCTTCTCGTACTCTGTACAGGTTTTTTTGTGGTGTACAGAACCCCTAAAGTCTAAATCTCAACTGGAAGAGCACTCGTTTCTGATCACTGATGTTAGATTTAGCCCAAGCATGTCACGCCTTGCTACATCCTCCTTTGACAAAACTGTGCGGGTTTGGGATGCTGATAATGTATGCTACTCATTATCTTTTTCTGGCAACAGTGCATTAGAAGGTGTTCTGCATCTTAGAATGCTAATGTCTAACTGTTTGTGTATATGCAGACTGACTATTCGCTCCGCACTTTCACGGGACATTCAGCATCTGTTATGTCACTTGATTTTCATCCAAATAAAGAAGATATGATATGCTCCTGTGATAGTGATGGGGAAGTGCGCAGCTGGAGCATAAATAATGGTAGCTGTCTGACCTGTGTTAAGGTGTTTAAGGTATGATATTAATACCTTTTATTTTTCATGGGATCATGGGCTTCAACATTTGTTCTGACGTTGGTTTTGGGCCCATTCTTATTTTGCCATCCCAGGGTGGTGCTACTCAGATGAGATTTCAACCTTGCAAGGGAAAATATCTAGCAGCTGCCTCTGAGAAGACTATCTACATACTTGATGGGGAGACACAACATTCTTGTAGAAGTCCCTTGCAGGTTGGTTGCCAAGGATGCTAATATCTTCTGAGTGTTGAGGATGCATTTCCATCTCGTTATAGCTACATGCAACTTATGACATGTGTCTTTAGCTTCTTTTAGGTTACATTTGTACCAATTGTGATACACATCTTGACAGTTTAGTACATGCTGTTGGTTGGATCAAGAATAAGTTTACTAGAATTTGATCAGCTTTAAGCCATGCTGGTTTTAACGATGCTGAATTTCATTCGGTTTCACATGGTATATGTTTTGCATTTGGCAAACGCAGAGCATTTAACTGTAAAAGCTTGTTATGTGTAGGGGCACAATAAGAATATTCAATCCCTTTGTTGGGATTCTACTGGTGACTATCTGGCTTCTGTCAGTGAAGACTCTGTCAGAATTTGGTCATTCACTCCCGGACATGATGGTGATTTTGTGAATGAGTTGAATTGCAGCGGGAACAAATTCCACTCATGTGTTTTCCACCCAACTTATCCATCATTGCTAGTAATTGGTTGTTATGAGGTAAGTTATTCATTATGTGAGCACAACGGCAGTCCTTTTTCTGAGGATGGTTATACATTTTTTTTAATTTGATGTCATGCAGTCTTTGGAACTTTGGGACATAAGGGAGAAGAACACCATGACCCTCAACAATGCGCATGAGGGTTTGATTGCAGCCCTTGCAGCATGCAGTGCAACAGGGAAGGTTGCCTCAGTAAGCCATGATAGATTTGTCAAGCTCTGGAAATGACCTGTATAATAGTGACCGATGTTGTCCATGTCGACTTTTACATTCTGTTTGTTAGATGATAGACAAACAAGACGGTTTTCTGCCTCAGATGACCACATGACGAAAAGGGTAGCTAACAAGACTCTTGAGCCACTTGGGCTCAAGAACTAACTTTGTTTTGTTTTGTGGTTGTCGTTGTATGCTGTTCAATATGCTACTGAAGCTTGTAGTTGTAACTTGTAACTCCTTATAGAAATGTTGGTTGAAGACTTCGAATTTGTACCCAGTACAAGTTACAAACTGTTTTTTTTTAATCTGCCTTGTATGCAGTTGTAGTGCATTTTTCCCTCTGTATGTTGTCCTTGTTGAATCCTAACATTGTGTGGACTTGTGGGGGCTTTATAGATAACCTCATTAAGGGTTAGTTTGAATCTTGAGCTCGTTCATATTACCCTGGAGGGTTACAAATTCACAAATGCGGTTGATCTTTTTTTTTTGAAAGGGCAGCATTATAATAATTTAACTGATCATTACAAACTACGGTTCAGTTTCACTCCGTAGGGTCGTTACACCAAACTGATCAGCTAATCTTGCTATTACATGAGCTGCCTCATTGCACGAATGCACCATCTACTAACATGGGTGAACGAGAAAAAAAAAACTAGTAAGTTTGTTGTGTCCTCAACGATTATTCCAACATGGGAATGGATCTTTCTGATGACGTTTTGACGATCTGAAGCCACGATCAATCGCAGAAGGTTTCCTCGGCAAAGAAAATAGCACACCTAACAGCAATGGCTTCTGCAAGTTCTGGATCGCCAAATTTTTGCACCAAAAGGCAACACGCAGCTCTGAATTGTCCCATATTATCCCTGATCACAAGTTCCACACCACTGCGAGGCGGATCTTTGAAGTTTGCGACATTAATCTTTGAAGTTTGCTACATAATCATTAACGACCCATCCGGCGGTCAGATGGTGGAATCCATATAGGAGGAGAGCATTCAGATTCACACCTGGGTGATGTGTATGTAGTTTAAATAAGTGCAGCAATGTCATTTCCACATAGGCTTTTGCTCGCTGTACAACTGAATGGGGGTGCCCTTCATTTTTTAAGTCCATTTCTTGTCTCCCAAATACGCCAACGGTGAACACCATTGCTTCCTCATCAGAACTCAAGCATCAGCTAGAATTTTTTTTGTTTAAAAAACACCACTGTCTGATTGGAGCCATGTAATTCAACTTACATTTGAGGCCAAATACCTTTTTCATTTCACGCCAAATTTCTTCTCTCCTAGATACACACATCACCTAAAATCTCACTTTTACCGTGCACTGCAAACGCCCTAACGCAGCAAGGGCTTCGTCTGCCTTCCAGGTTCGAAGACATGATGCCTCCTTGTGCCCTGCTTGGAGATGCCCGCCTTGCTCTCCAGGTCGCTCTCAGTCTGCACATCCAAACCGACAAGCACTAGGCGTAGGCGACTTCCCCAATGGGTTCCAGCTCCAGAGCTCCTCCAACCTACACCATCAGGAGAGGGGTCGAGGGATCGGAGACCAAATGGCTTCAGCATCAGGCGTCCAGGCGACGTGGTAACCTCTGCTGGATTTGGGACCCGGCATGGACTCCAGCCAAGGCAAGTTCTCCTCTCGACCTGTCTGAGGATACCTGGCTCACCCTCACTGTAATGACTTCACTGGAGGACCATGTGCAGCTAAAGATTTTGTCTGTTGCAGTCTTTAGCTTTGGTGAGGTTGCAAAAGCAACTGCCAGTGGAAGCAAAGTTACTTGTTGCGATATCTCATCCGATGGCAAACTGCTTGCTACCGGTGGCCATGATAAAAAGGTGTCATCACCAGCACAGGGCTCGGATCCGATTTCACCATTTTTTTACGAAAAAAAGGACCCTCCATTTAAATTACTCACCTCACCTGCTCTTACTCTGCGCAGGCTGTCTTGTGGTCGGCAGAGCACCTCCAGCCTAAATCTTCTCTAGAAGAGCACTCGATGCTGATCACTGATGTTAGATTTAGCCCAAGCATGCCACGGATCCTTGCTACATCCTCCTTTGACAGAACGCTGCGGGTTTGGGATGCTGATGATGTATGCTTCTCATTATTTTTCGTTCTTTTTTTCCTCTCAAAATGCTATTATTGTCATATGGCAATAGTGCATTAGAAGACGTTCTGAGGCTCAAAATGCATCATCTAACTAGAAGTAATTGCAACGCCTAACTAACTGTGTATGTGCAGACTGAGTATTCACTCCGCACTTTCACAGGACATCAAGCACCTATCATGTCACTTGATTTCCATCCTAATAAACAGGATGTGATATGCTCCTGTGATAGTGATGGGCAAGTGCATAGCTGGAGGGCAAATTATGCTAACTGTCTGACCTGTGTTAAGGTGTCCAGGGTATGTAGTAATAGCTTTTAAAATCTTTCATGGGATCTTTTGCTGAACATCCAATCGTGTTTTTTTCATCGCAGGGTGTTGCTGTTCAACTGAGATTTCAACCTCTCAAGGGAAAATATCTAGCAACAGCCTCAGAGAAGGCTGTCTTCATACTTGACGGGGAAACACAAATGGCCAGTAGAAGCCCTTTACAGGTTTGTTACCAAGGATCACAGTCAAAATGTGTTGCAATTTATAACGTGCCCTATCTTTAGCTTTTCCAGGAGTAATACCATTCGTAGTCATTCTTGCAACAATCTACTAAATGCCACTGAACTGAGAATAGGTTCATTACAAACTTGGTTATTGAACTGTTTGCAGTTTCCAAAGTTCCATTGAGAATAAGTTCATGACAAATTTCAATTTCATTAAGTACCATAATATTTACCCTGTAGTTTTTTCGTGATGCTGAAATTTCAATAGGTTTGGAATAGGATCTTTTTACATTTTTTTCGAAAGTTCCATTGTCCAAGATTTAATGTCCGATTATCTAAGCAGAAATTCTGTTCGTTTATAGGGGCACTCTAAGACTATTCAATCAGTTTGTTGGGATTCTTCTGGTGACTACCTGGCTTCTGTCAGTGAAGACTCAGTCAGAATATGGTCGTTTACTTCTGGGCATGATGGTGAATTTGTGCACGAGTTGAATAGCAGAGGGAAAATGTTCCACTCATGCGTTTTCCACCCAACCTGTCCATCATTACTAGTAATTGGTTGCTACAAGGCAAGTCTCTCTCTCTCTCTCTCTCTCTCTCTCTCTCTCTCTCTCTCTCTCTGGTTATAACATTGGTTGGTTTTTACTTTTATGCCGTACAGTCTTTGGAACTCTGGGACATAAGGGAGAACGAATCAATTACGCTCAACAATGCACATGATGGTTTATTTGCAGCCCTAGCAGCATCGAGCGAAACGGGGCACATTGCCTCAGTAAGTCTCGATAAAACTGTCAAGCTGTGGAAATGACTAGTTTAATCGGTCTGTTATATGTTGGACGAAAATGTTGGAGAACTAACCATGTTATTTGTTTTGTGGTTGTCGTTGTTACATTGTATGTTGTTCAACATGATGCTGAAGTGCTGAAGCTTGTCATTGTAGCCTTGTGAACTCGAACACTACTTATGATACTAAGTATTTAGTGGGTCACGCAGACACCCAGATCTGAACAGGGGATAAAGGATTTGCATTCCCCTGCCTTAAACTTGTCCATGCCGCCAAATCTGATTGTAAATTGAGAGAAATCTTATTAATCCATTTACTATACTAATTATTTCTCGTACCAGGAGATTACTAAATCCGCTATTTTTTTCAATAAGCATTCTGCCACTAACTATGCACCAGAGTATGGCTTCTCTGCTTTTTCCTTTTGGTATGACAATTTCCAAATTAAAACATTCTTCCTATTAAGATAGGAATTGGGTCTTGCTTGTGATGGGGGAGGTGCAGAATTAGATCTAATATATATGATGTGTAGCTGGCAGATAGTAGAGATGAGGGCTAAATCCACGTTGTCCCGTCGCTCAATCCATCTATTTTTCTTTCGCGCTACTGAGGCCCCGTTTTCTTCCACTGACTTATTTTTAGCACCCGTCATATCGAATGTTTAGATACTAATTAGGAGTATTAAATGTAGACTATTTACAAAACCCATTACATAAGTGGAATCTAAATGGCGAGACGAATCTATTAAGCCTAATTAGTCCATGATTTGACAATGTGTTGCTACAGTAAATATTTGCTAATGATGGATTAATTAGGCTTAATTAGGCTTAATAGATTCGTCTCGCCGTTTAGATTCCACTTATGTAATTGGTTTTGTAAATAGTCTACTTTTAATACTCCTAATTAGTATCTAAACATTCGATGTGATACGTGCTAAAAATAAGACAGTGGAAGAAAACGCCCAGTTGGAGGAGGGAAAGGATCATACTTTTCTTACGCAGATAGAAAGTGCAAACAAAGTAATCAACTTACTGAACTCATCTTTGTATTCGAGCTCATCTTTGTTCTTAAAAAAAGGAATGAATGGAGTTAAGAGAAAGGATCGAGTTCGAAAGTCAGGAAATTGTTTAGGAATATAAGAAGCATCTTCCCAAGTTGTGTCCTCGGTGTTACATTGGACCATTGAATCAAGATCTGAACTTGAGCATGGTTGCCACTTCCTAAGTGAAATAAAATTTCGTAGAGAAAGATCATTAGATCATTTAGAATTTACTTTTCACTGACCAAAGGGAGAAGAGCGAGTCATCCTACAATAGGGAGCACGAGTGATGCAGCCAAATGGAAAAACAATATTAGTCCTTTCAAAAAAACTTGTTTGCCTTTCATATGAGCGAAGTGATTCCTCAAGTTCAGGTTAAACTAGTGAATCATCGGTTGCAAGCACGAGAGCAATCGATTGAAAAGGAGGAGAAAGAAACACGATAACCAGATGCTAAAGCCAGCTTGCAGTGATTCAACGTTATGAATACCCTCAATTAATATATAGAATAGGGGCAAATAATTTTCTTCAATATGAGTAGAGTGCGTTGGCTGGAAATTAGTAAGGTCGAAGTGAACCTCTATTTTGTCTTATGTCAAACTCCTTACTGTTGGTGGTCACGATAAAAAAGTAGGTCATCCGCCGTAACAATGATTTCACATTTTTTTAACGAACCATAGTGCGAGTTTAGTAGAAAAATACAACACTACGGCCCTGGGAGGCCATAGGCAGAAAAATGAAATGAAAAGAAAAAAGCAATCTATTCTCACACGGTTGGATTGGGACATCAACGCAGGTAACACTCAACTCAAAACCGCCAATGACGACTGGTTGGATTGGGACATCAACACGACCGTACAACTCCACTTGACAACGATAGACGTACCGAAAGCCTTATCGCAGCGCTCTCCAACAATCTCACTCTCATGTAGTCGTTGAAATCTCCCGGCGTGACCATGTTGACAAGGACCTAAGAGAAAGCATACCGCACCACACTTAAGCCATCACCATGCGGGACCCTTCGCCGTAGTGTCACTGCAACACCACACTCCATCTGATAGAGTGATACCACTAGATCTGAATCTCTCACAGGCTGCTTCGCAGTCGCCACCATGAAAACACAAACACGTGAGGGCCTCGCCATGCCCGCCGTTGGACACCTCGCTCTCATCGCCTCGAAGAAAACACCACGCGCGGGGGCCTTGCCACGTCCGCCACGGTATTCCATGTCACGGATCCATTTCTATTGTCGCCATCAGAATGGAGGGCACATTGAACTGCCAAACCACCGCCGCAGGCCGACTTCACCTCATTGCTCCACCCGCGCACATAGCCTTCACCGCCAAGGCAGTAGCCGAAGAAGTCACTTGCGGCGTCTTCCAACGATGTACCACACCGGAGTAGTCCGCTGCAAGCCTAGTCATCCCACGGTACCGTTGCTGCAAGCGCCGTCCTTCGACACAGTCCCACGCCGCACCGGTAGTTGCCAAGCAACGCTAGCCGCCGCAGTCTGCTGCAAGCAGCCAACCGACAACGATGCGATAACCCTGACCGCCACCAAATCTGCGATCGCCTCCACGTGAGCTTAGCAACCCCATCTAGCTCGCCATCCTGCACCATGCCACCTTGTGCCGCCACTGGCTATGGCTTCCCTTGGTTGTCGTCATGAGCAATGCCACAGGCCGAGTTAGGTCTCTAGAGACGACGCCTTCAAGGAGGGGACGATGCCAGTGGTGCTGCCATCGCTCGTCTAGAATCTGGACATGATTTTCACCCAGAGAACCCATGCAGCAGGGATGGAGCTCCAAGATGGCGCTCCCAACGGGGAGAACGACACCCTAGGGCGCCACCGCCATCGCCACTAGCAAGATCGCCGGCAAAGGCTTTCGCCCGAAGCATCCCATCCATACCACATCCCCAGCCCGACGTTCCTAGGACCGTAGCCATAGAAGCCCTTCCAGTACGGCGCCGCCCCCATGCCTCCTCGCGTCGTGTGTAGACCCCCTCAGCTGCGCTACCGCGACGCCTCACCGCATCGTCGGTGCGCACGCTGCTGTTGCCGTGCATGGTCATCACCATCCGCAGCACCTCTTCCCGCTGGGACGCCGTCTCGCTCCCTGCTGCCATCCCGCGGCCACCACATCGCTCGCCCAGTTGCCGATGCATTCGCTGCACATGAGGCCCGGCCAACCCAGCGGAGCACCACGCCCTAGGGGCAGCCCAGCCGGCACCCTCGTCGGACCGCCGCCGACCCTGTAGCCATAGCATCGCGTCCCAGGGGCAGCCCGGCCATCGCCCTCACTGGAACGTCGCCGCCCACGTCGTCCCGTGCCGGCCGCCGCCGCGTGCGGTCTCCTTGCCCCCACGCTGGCTGTCGCCATCGTGCCCGCCGTCCTCCACCCGGACCGCTGCCGTTGTCGCACGTCCTCTCTCCACGCTGCCTGTTGCGTGCCAGAATGGGTCGAAAGGCGACGGATCCGGTGGCGGGAAAGCCAGATCCGCCCACGGCCCTGCTAGGCTGTTGCCGCTCCGGCGCACCGCATGGCCATGGCCTCCTTGCGCCGTCTTGCCCTGGCGCACGAGACCCACACCGGCTGATTTGCCTTGCCGCCGCCATCCTCGGGAGCCGCACGAGCTTCCGGCGACCCCCTTTGGCAGCGGCGAGGTGGGCACGAGGGGGGGGGGGGGGTTGGTGGCGGCAGCTAAGGCGCCGCTTGTGTCACCCACGGGGGGAGAGACGCGGGGGCCTTGATGTTGTATATGATTTCACAAGTCTAGATTACTCATCTTTCCTATCTCTATGTATGGGCGGATCCAAGGGGTCCAGGGGTGCCAGGGAGGGGGGCTCAAGCCCCCTACCTCTCTACAAATAATGGATATCCCCATTGACTCCCCCTTGATTTTTTAGGGAAAAAGGAAAAAAAGAAAGGGAGGAAGAGGAAGGAAAGGGGGACGAGGAAGGGACGGAAGAAAAATCTCCCCTGAACTCAGGCCTTGGTCCGTTCGTCTGTCTCTGCACAACTTGTTTTATGGTGAGCTCTTGCGGCCTAAATCTTCACTGGAAGCGCACTTGTTGCTGATCACTGATGTCAGATTCAGTCCCGTCTGTCTCCGTACAGCTTGTTTTATGGTGAGCTCTTACGGCCTAAATCTTTCACTAGAAGCACACTTGTTGTTGATCAGTGGTGTCAGGTTCAGCCGGAGCATGTCACGCCTTGCTACTTCATCTTTTAACAAACCTTGCGGGTTTGGGATGCTGAGTTGCTGACATTGTATGTTCCTCATTATTATTATCTTCTTTTTTTTTTTTTGTCTCCGAGTGCTACTGTCTTCTGGCAATGGTGCGCTAGAAGATGGTCCCGCAATGTCTACACAGACTGGCGATTTACCCCTTGCTTTGACAGGCCATCAGAAGCCTGTTATCTCTGTTGATTTTCATCAGAATAAAGATATGATTTGCTCCTCTGATTGTGATTGTGAAGTGCGCTGCTGGAGCATAAACAAGGATAGCTGCCTGAAGTGTTAAGGTGTTTGAGGTGTGCAGCAATAACATTTTATGTTTCGTGGGATCTTCTGTCTATACATCCAATCCAATTTTATCATTCGCGAGGATGGTGCTACTCATCCGAGATTTCAACCTCGCGAGGGAAAATATCCAGCAGCCGCCTCCGAAAAAGGCTGTCTCTCTGTATAAACCCTTTGCAGGTTTGTTACCAAGGACCACTGCCAAAATGTGTGTTTGATGATGCATTTGCAGCTGTGTCTGGCCCGTCACAAAAAGTGCATGCAACGCAGCAGCATATCTCAAACGCTTCAGGCCTTGTTTGGAAGGAAGGGGCTAAAGTTTAGCCTCCTCAAATGGAGTGCTAAATTTTAGCATTTTGAGGCGTTTGGGTGGGGGACTAAACTTTAGCACTTTGGTTGACAAAAGACAACAATACCCCTCCTCTCTCTCCCTTTCTCTCGCTCTTCTCCCTACCTTCCCCAGCCGCGCCGGCCTCCTCGCACGATGGCGGCCCTGCGAGCCCTCCCCGCCGCGAGCCAATGGCCACGCGGCCAAGCTCCCCTCCCTCACCGCGCCAGCGAAATCGTCAAAGAGCTCGATCGATTCATCACCTCCGGGCGTCGCTCCTCACCCTCCCGCCGATCTCCGCCAGGTCGATACGGATCCTGGCAATCCGCGGGGACAGCGCCGCGGCCTCCTCCACACTGGGGGCCCCCGGGTCAGGGCCACCGCGACGTCTAGGAGCTCCCGGAACACGTCCATGGCGTTCTTGGACGGCGGCGGACAGCTTGCCATGGGCGTGGGAGGTCATCTCGAACGGGTGCGGCTCCAACACAGAGACGGGGCTCGGCTGCTGCTTCTCGTCATCGAAGTATTCGCAGTTGGAGACAGCGTTGCCGGGCGGAGGAGGCTGGAGGGTGAGGAGCGACGCCCCCGACAAGAAGCTTCTCATCTACAACTACCTGGGGTGCGGAGGGGCCGGCAAGGCGAGGCGGGGTCGAGCAGAGGAGGCGGGGCCGGGTGGAGGAGGCTGCCCCGTCCCTTCCTGGACGCGCCTTGCCGAACAACGGCAACGCCAGCTCGAGAAGAGAGAGAAGAGGGGGGCATCTGGGGAATAATCGGAACTGGGACCACATTTTAGCCTCTTTAGCCCATTTTAGCACCTCTTGGAGGAGCTAAAGGATTTAGGGGCTAAGGTTTAGCACCCTGCTTGGGAGAAGCAAGGGTACACGGTTCTTACCGCGTCTCACAGCACTGAAGCAAAGAGCAGAACAATGGGAACCAACTATTCCTGGAACTGGACAAAAGCTGGACTACATACAATTACTTGACATGTCTTTGCTATATGAATATAGACAACAAACTTTAGAAACCAAAAGATAACTGGAACTAGCAAAAGAGAACTGAGTCTGCCTATGACTGACATAAAAAACGACCAGCAGAGCTCCTAGCCCTCAGCGTCGCTTGTGGCACACCTCAATCATGTCGTCGTCCTCCAGATCAAGGTCCTCAGGTGTAGATGATGGGTTAATTTTCTCGCCATCAAACACGAAGACCAGATTGGATGGGTTAAGTTTGGCCTTCTTGGCATACGCCTTGAGAAGCTTGTCAAACTTCTCGTCCTGGAACAGGTATATACCAAACATGATATTAGCTTAGGACTCCCATGTCAACTATAAGTCAAATGTAACAATAATGAAAAATCATAACTAGGCTGACACACGCTTTGCACTACTATTTTCAAATAATCAAGTTACAGGAACCAAAGGCGAAGATATAGGTTCATAACTACATCATTTGTTCAGCGAAACTGAATGTGCATTAGTTAGAATCTAGAATAGACCAAACTGCTGTGACCATCTGTTGAAGGACCTGGACTCTGAACTAATGTAGCATAGGGCCCTATTACTGGTATCAAAGCTATATATCGGATGGGCTGAATTGTGAATGATAGCAACAGTAGCCCATGGAAAATAATAATAAGATAACCTTGTATACACGGAACTGTTGCTTCCCATCCTTGTCTTGAATTGATATGACTATCTTTCCCCTGGCTTTCTCTACTTCTGGTTCAGATTCCTCATCTAGAACTATCTGTTCAGGTGGTTCCTTGGGCCCAACTTGTTTCTTGGTAGTAGCATCTAACTCTTGCAATATATCGTGTGCTGATTCAGCAAACTTTGCAAACTCTTGTTTCTTTAATCTGCAAATTGTGAAAACTCAAGTGATGGTAAGTGGGCAGCAACAACAATATTGTGATGCTAAAGCTATGAACTTGAAAACATGTATGACTAGAATGCCCCACAGCAATAGTAAAGAGAAAAGTTAGATGCAGGAGTTCATTTGAACTTCAGTGTTCTGTTTAGTAAAACCTAAAATGTGCAAGCTTTTTACCGCAAATTCCAGTGTGCTCTAAAAGACTATAAGGCTGTCAGGTGGCAATCACCTTAGGCATCCACATTTTCTAAGAAAAAAGAACCAAACATCTTTACCGCAATGACACAGGAGTATCTATAAATTGCTTGCTGTGGCATTGGAACAGATAAAAAAATGCTCCAAAATTCTTCCAGGTCACTCTTCTAATGTAAAACCAAAAATTATTCTGAGCATGATTTCATTAAATAAATCATATTGCGTGCAATTGTTTCCATGGTTTGGAAGGATGCTGACAGGTAAAAAACAACAACGATATTGTCCCCTTCCAATGCATTCTCATTAAGACAAGGTAAGTATAGAATAACTATTAGTGAATTTTAATTCAGTAAGGTTGCATCTAATGAGATTGGCATGCCTCACTTTCTGTAATAAATAAACCCAACAGAAACATTGCACCACAAAGGGCATAGCCGGCAACAATGTGAGTGCACTAGCAATACAGGTTCTGAATAAAACCCAATGGATATACCTCAGTTCCCGCAACGCGCTGTCCTCCTCTGCTGGGGGCTTGAACGCGGCCTTGGGCGGCGGCGGGAGCAACCAATCCTCCTCGTCCTCGTCGACATCAACCACCTTGGCGGGGGCGCCCTTCTCGTCAGGCTTACCCCCCTCCTCCTAATGAACACGGACCAGCAACAGTATATCAACACACCAGAACAGAACGCGCCCCTCAAATTGAAATCGAATTCGCGCGCACTCACCGCGGCGGCGTCGGCGTCGACCCGGGGGCGCTTGTTGCAGTGCCTGAAGATGTCCGCCTTCTCCAAGTCGCTGTCTGCACATCGAAAACAACACAGCGTTAAAGCGACTCGCCCGAACAAAACCCTAGCCCACGGAGACGACGCGACGCCGATGCATACCGTCGAAGTGGAAGCTGATGGTGGGCTGCACCCGCTTGTACTCGAAGAGCGGCTCCAGCTCCTCGCCTGCCGCCGCGGCCTCCTCCCCCGCCTGCACCAACCTAGGCCAATCAATTCACCGGCCTACTGTCGTCATTGGGCCCGGCACGAACGGAGAACGGAGAAGGAAATCGGGCCGAATCCAGCAAGGGGATGCGAGTGATGCAGAGGAGGGATCGAGGGAGGGGCGACGTACCGTCTTCATCGGGCCCGGCGATCTGCGGATGCCTCCGGATTTGGGGGATTTGGTGTGGGGGAGGTTCGCTAGGTTCGATTCGAGTTTTGGAGGGAGGCGCGGAGGAGGAGTGGAGAGGGAAGCGGCGGTCGTTGCTTCTGCTTGGAAAATTTTGGGATGGGATTTGAATTCTCGAGGGGTCCTCCTACCTCCGCCAGGGAGAGCGTCTAGGGAAAGTTCTGGAAGGTGTGGCTGCGGGCAGCCTGCAGGCGAATTGCTCCGAATGGCAAATGGGTAAATTCTTTCCGTTTTAGACAGGTGCTCGAATCACAGGCAGTACACGTACACCAACTAGGAATTGCTAATTTGGGGGCAGCCATGTCACTTTTCTTATTCGTTTTTTATGCTATGTGCACCTATTTTAAGATATGAATTTGAAATTGTATCAACAATTAGTTTGACAAATGATTAGTAGCAATATGTATAAAATGGTAGTAATCACAAGTTTTTTTGCTACGTTATAGTTTGAATTGTTTTGGGATACTATATATATTTCACTTTATATTTGTTGGGATCTATACATAAAGGACTAAGAGCTAAATATTTTTTTAAGTAAATTGTACCAACCACATATCAGTTGGTGCAGATTGGTCCACCAACTTTTAAACTACTCAAACCGATGCAACATCATGACACCTTCTACGGTCCAAACATTGCCACGGAGATGTATTTAGATACGTTGGACGGTGAGCTCTCAGGGGGAAGAGTGTATGCCTGGTATTTGCATGAAGGGGAGGGTGAAAATAAACTGCCATGCAAATTTTTATTGATGACATGATGAAAAATTCCCAATTCTCATTGTTGCCCGCAACTCTAACTTGGTCTGGTCTCGCGCCATCGACAGGAGTATTGACGTAGAGGTGCGGAGGTGTAGAAGATGGATGGTGTTGGTTTGAGCTCGAGGTTGTGCTCCATCGCTCCAGTTCCGGATCAAACTTAAAAAAATCCACCTAAATCAAAATGACATTACGATAATTTTTTGACTTCTCTAAGTTTCTTAACTTTATTCTACATTTAGTCGATGCATAATTTCTGCGTGCTTCAATTTCATTCCAAGACATAAGCTTCCATAGCGACATATTCTTCCTTCTTACCAATCTGACATTGTCGTGCCTTCATATTTTGTTAGTGTTCGAGACCGAAATTGGTATCATAGGAGTTTGCTATCTGAATATGAGCGAACCGGTCCACAAACCGGTCAGACTGGTTTTACAAACATTATCAAATCTCTGATTGGACTTCACAGTTGCGTAGATCTCGTTGAGATGATCGAAATTCATATGTAGAACGTCTAATTTGGAGTCTGGATGAGAGAGTTATGGCTCTAGCAAGATTCAGCCCTAGGTAGACCAGTCAGACCGGTTTGGATGGGCGGTCTGACCGGTTTGACCAGCCTAATCTGTATTAGAAGTTATATTTTGACACGGGATTTGTATAACCTTCGACTCCTACTAGGGCAAGACCTGCCCACCCTATAAATATAAGGGCCAAGGCCGATTGAGGGCAACCCAATCGAATCAATCTACTATGCATTTACTTTTTATCTCATAAACTCCTTTTTCAACCTCCATTCTGTTCATCTACTGATCTCCACAACCAGAGATGGTGCCCTAGGCTTGCTGGTCGACCTAGGGCACGCCGGCGACGTCCACGCCTTGACGGGGTCCTTCCCGGGCGAGAGCTTCGACAACATTTGCTAGTTTGCTCGTAAACTAGTCGTTCTTCGCTACGTAAGTGTGTTGGTTATCCCTTTGCTGGTTTGCTCGCAAACCTAGCCGTCCTCCATTATGTAAGTGTGGTAGTTATCCCCTCGAACGATCGATGCAGGCAAAACCCTAAGAACTGGTCTAACCGGATTGCTGGACCGGTCTAGGCAGCATCACTGCCATTCTGTCCGTTCGCGACCCGCACGCTCTAGTGCTCTCGTGTGTTGGCCCCGAATTTACACCAACACATTTTGACAACTCCGCTGGGTAAGAAAGATCTGGTTGCTCAAACCGTTCTATTAAACCCTAGCTATTTACGTAATTGATCTATCATTTTAATTCGCCACTATTGTTGCATCTGGTCTTTTGGACCGATTGCATCTATACTTGTGACATTGCATCAGGCTGCTCAAGCCGATTGCATTGTGTTTTGCTTGCTGCTACATACTGAAGATTAAAAGAGAAGCAAAGTATTGGTCATTGGTTGCTTGGATTATCAAGAATATCTGAATTTATTTACCACAAGAGCAAAAGTATCAAGACCTATCATGACAGGCTATCCTTATACTCCACAACAATATCATTACAGTGAGCCCAAGTTACAAGTTGCAAATATATTACATGTTCCTAATAATTATTTTTCAAGTACCATAAATCCTCATGTTGATGTTGCTAGATATGATACTAGTAGGCATATTGCATCGGCTAATAATTATTTAGATGGTTCTACTTATGCAAATTATAATTCTGAATGTTATATGCAAAAGCCATTGTCAAATAATATGCATACTTTAAATTTTAATACCACTAGCAACATATAACATTATTCTCAAACATCGGCTGTGCAACAAGTGCAAGAGTTGAAGGGTAATTATCAAGACCAAACTAACATGGTGAGTTCGATCAATTATTTTGAGCCTTGTATGTAGCCTCAAACCTATGATCAATTGGCAAGCATATTAAGGGACTAATTTGAAGTAGAACTAAGGACACAAAATATCAAAGTCCAAACCCTAAGCATTATAATTCAGTTTTGCGCCCCAATGGTTTTAAAATACCTAATTTTGTTAAATTCTCTGGAAAAGATGAAAAAGTTGTACAACATATAAAGTAATTTCTCATACAATGTGGAGAATCTAGTTATAATGAGATCTTGAGATTAAGATTATTTCCTTTATTATTGTATGGTGGTGCTTATGTTTGATTTGTTACTATGTCACCAAATTTTATTCGCACATGGTCTCAGTTAGATCAGATTTTCTGCCGCTGGTTTAGAAAGGCTAATGAGAAAGATTGTGACATAAATGTTGTGTACAATACCATGGATTATAATATCAATGCTCGCAATTTGGCTCTTTATTCTAACAATAGTTATAGCCAAATTAGTGAGAATTCAGTAAACATGTCGGTAAATGAGAAAATTGGCCATGCTAATTCTAGCTATCCGGCCAGTTATTCTCAACCATCATATGCTGCACAACATGCTACTAGAGTGGAGGTTGAACCTACTTTTTCAACAAGGTATGCAAATGCTAATAATCATGATTTGGCTCAGAATGTTTCTAATAACTATAGCCAAATTAATGAAAATTCAGCAAGGACATATGCACCTCCACAAGTTAATTCAAGCATATGTTTCTACATCACAATAACAAATTACTTCTGATGCTTGGTGTGCAGAAATTGCTAGCATTAAAATAGGTTTGGCTACAATGATAAGAGAGAGGAAATCTAAACTTGAAAAGCTTATTGTCTTGTTACTTGATAATGAGAAACAGAATGATTCAGATTTAAGCAATAGTTCGGTTATTACAACAACTAAACCAAATAATAGACATTCTGGATATGTTGTATCGAAAGAAACAAGTTTAGTTGTACAGAGCCATGTCAAACGTAAGAAAACAACTATATTTGATTTTCTTGAAGCCGAAGGTGTCATGCATTTTTCTAGTGATTATCGCATCATTAAACGACAAGTTCTGGCTGCGAAAAGTTTAGAACATCAAACTGGTGAAAAACATGATAATGGAGGCAAGAAGGAAACATTGCACGTCAACACAAGGTGATTTCCAGCAACCCTGGGAGCACCGGTCTGACCGGTATGATAAGTCGGTCTGGCCGGTCCATACAACATGTGGCTGTGGGTTGCTGTCAAGAGGAAAAGTATGATATCATCCACATCAAGGTTCCTCATCTCTCCAATATATTTGAAAAGGTATGCTTTGCAAGTAATTCTCAATCAGATTATATATCTTCAGTTAATTTATCTATTAGTGATTCTATCATAAATATTTCCAACAGATCGATTGAGGATAGTAATTTATTTGCTAGTAGTAGTATGCCTTCATATTATCTCAGCCAATGCATTGTGAAAGTTAGAAAGCCTGATCATAGTAATACTTTGGTATTTAAATTTTCTCCATCATCATCACCAAAGTTTTTCTCTACATGGTTTGCTTATGGTCATTCTAGATTTTAAAAGCAAAAGATCAAAACCAAGAGTCATTGTGAAATCTGATACTAATATAGTGATAAGCTCTAAAGCATCGGGTATGAGAAGCATAAGGAGAGGTATAGTTGAATGGATCGGTGAGAAATCTGAACCATTTGCTTGCTTGGCCTTAAATCCTTCGCCTCGAAAGCATCAGTTAGAGAAAATAAATTATACTTTTGATTTGACTTTGTGTGATGATTTATTTGATATCTTGCTAGAGAATAATTTTATTAAGCTATTTTATCACAAAGTTATTCTATCACCTCTCGAATTAGAAGATCGAGAGCATTGCAAGTGGCATAATTCATTTATCATAATACTAGCAATTACAATATGTTTTGCCAATTTATATAATCAGCCATTAATACTGGATGATTGGGATTTTCTCAAACACAAGAGGATGACCAGTTGGCTACAATTGGTCTTGATGGAAAATGATCATTAAATTGGTTAGCATCAACCGGTTCATCTAAAGATCCAAATTTAATTGCCAAAGAGAAAGATTTGAGGCTCCCATGTGATGAGAAGGACATCGTCCACGAATTGCAAGTTCAAACAACTATTGAGGACGATGAGCCTATCAAAATCCCAGAAGTTACCGTGGGGCTAACGGATTTTTCTCCATCAAATCAAGAACTTGTTACTCTTGCTGTGCTAGGTGAATAGGTCAGACCGGTTGGGCAAAAAGATATGATTGGTTTGGACCAACAGATTAGGCTGGTCTCCCAAACTGGTCAGACTGGTTCAAGTGTGAAAAGTTTAAAAATGTTGAGACCTGAGCGTCCGGTGGTGAATGGAGGTAGAGACCGTGTTGAGCACAATGGTAAAAAGCCGAAGCTCACTTTCGATGAACTTCTGGCTAAATGTCAAAAAGATAATGATGCCAAGCGGGCTAATCGGTCAAATGATCTTAAACCATCAAAATTGCCTTCTAAACATAATTCTGGAGATTGGAATTGTCAAGGAGAAAGGTCTCATTCATCATATCCTCCTTTTGGGCCACCAATGCTAGTTCCATGTGCTCCACATCCCACTAGTTTTCATCCTTACTCATCATGGGGGGTGGAATGATCCATGGACACATACTCCATATTTTAGACCATATCATGTAGAGTATGCAGCACCAAGAGAACCATCATGTGCAAGGCAGCCATATGTTGAAAATGACCGTTTTGAGCACAAGGATTGGTCTAGAGTTCAAAACAAGAAAAATGTTGTCAAGCAAGTTTATCAAGTGAAAAGAGATGGTCGCAAAGATAAGAGTTCAGATCTGAATTCAATTAGTGAAAAGCCGATTAACGTGCTGAGCACTTTGGCCACTAATGGCAAAGGAAAGGAAAAAAATCAGCCATTGATTCTCCAAGTACCAAATCTGAACAAAATAAGTTGAAAACACCAAAAAACAAGAAAAGAGTGCTGTTGTCCAAAACTGAAGCAAAGCCAAGCCATCGACTTGGTTTATTGAATAGGCAGAAGAAGAAGCCACAAAAGCTTAGTGCTTAAGAGCTGAGAAAGAAGGGCATGGCATGGGTTCCTAAAGGGAGCATTCAAATTCAAAACAAGGACGATGCCTAAGCAAAAGGTGCAGCACAGTTGAAGGGGAATTGTAGGGGAAGAAAAGGTACGAAAGATGATCTCCAAAACTGAGGTTTGCACCAAATCATCAAAATTATTGGTCATTACATCATCCATTTGCTTTACAAATGCCACATATGCCTATGCCTTGGAATTCATCCTTAGGTATGTTTGGTTATCCCTCACACTCTTGTTTTGATCCTTGGTCATGTGGGTCTTTATATTATAGAGGATTATCACCAAATTGCTATATATATATATTGATTAATAGCAATAGGTGTTGCTATTAATTTCCAAAAATCAAAATATTTAGTTCCTAGAAATGGTTTTTTATATATCTACTCTTTTATTTCGGTTGTGCATACTCTTATAGATGGATTCATGATGGATGATAACTTGTTATCATCATTGGCAACATATATGGCTGATGAATCTCTTTGATCATCGTCCTAAAGTGATAACTTCCCGATTAGAGATCACTTATGATCCTATTGGTGGTTTTAATGCTCGGGGGGCAAGATATTAGCAAAAGGAGTAGTTTCCCACCATGGAGTTTGTATTTACTAAATCAGATTACAAAGTGTTTTCAAAATATTGGTGATGTCTTTATTTCACCAAATGGTGTTGTTTTGAGACCTTTAGCCGGTTGGAGTGCTTAGCATCAATGATCAAGCCAAATATGAAATCTTTCTATTCAGGCTAGAGATTTTGTGATCCCTGGGAAGAAAGCATGCAAAAGTGTTTGATGACTCATTGCTGGAGGTGCAACAAGTATTTATGTTTAAATGAGTCATTAGATGTTTGTCTTAATGGATGTCTAGTGGATCAACTTGACTTTGTTGTGCATCATGTATCTAGACATGAAAACCCGGAGATGAAGAAGCGACTTGGGTTGGATCAGCACTCTGGAACAATGAACATCAGGCTGCAATATCCAATAAGACATTTACATGAGAGATGCCGGTGTTTAGCAAATGCCGGAGGGCACATCTCGAACAAACTGGTTTGACCGCCATTGAGACCGGTCTGACCAGTATGGTTGCTAATTTGGTTATCAAAATTTCAGAATGTGGTGAAGCTGAGGTTAGTAGTTGGAGAAAGTTTGTTGCTAGATATTTGCATAATCCAAGATGCATTGAAAGACAAGGTGAAAACGAACAAGAGGTGTTCAAGAGTAATCTGGCCATCATCAATTCCAAAGTAATTGTGTCATATTCATCGTTTGGGCTGATTACTCACCTTAATTTATTTATCAAGATAAACTTATGGATGTGATATTGAATCATTTTATCTTTCTTCATTCTCAATTTGAGAGGTATTGCAAAGACCAATTGACATTATAGCAATTTGGTCGCTTTATGCATTCACAATAGCTTGCAAGTGTGAGAATGACTTTGAATTAGTATTTCAAGAATCCACAACTGAGGCAGTGTGTACTCAGGCTTGTTTCACTCACACAAGATGTATAAACAGCAGCAGCAAGTTGAATTCTTCATATTGGGCAGAATCAAGTGATATGGTTGATAGATACTATCATCCTCAAAAGTGGAACATGGTTGATGCACTTGTGCTCTACAATGTTCCTATGCAGTTTTGGTTCTAACAAATGTTTCTTGGTACGCAAGATGTACCAAGAACCAGGGGGCATGTCTTCGAGATCAAAATTGGCATTATAGGAGTTTGCTGTCTGAATCTGGGTGAACCGGTCCACAAACCGGTCAGACCGGTTTTACAAATATTGTCAAATATTTGATTAGACTTCACCATTGCATAGATCTCGTCGATACGATTGAAATGCATATGTAGAACGACCAATTTTGGAGTCCTGATGAGAGAGTTATGGCTCTGACAAGATTTAGCCCTTGGCAAACCGGTCAGACCGGTTTGGATGGGCGGTCTAACCGGTTTGACTAGCCTAATCCGAGTTAGGAGTTGTATTTTGACACGAGATTTATATATTCAGGGGGCGAGATTACTAGTCGGTTACAAGGAGTAGTCCTAGTATGATTACAATGTATGATTCCTAGTATGATTACATGGGAATACTAGTAAGAATCCATCTTCTTCCTTCATTGCGGGTACTAGCGATCCCCCACCAACCAATAAGCTACACCCAACAGTTGATTTTTTCAAGATGAAAAAAGAAGATTCAAGATTTTATTAACCCACAGCCTGATTCTTCGATTCAACATAAAGCTTGGGTGCTACTCCATATGGAGTGCGACTTTCACCGCCCTCCATATCATATTCCAAAGATGAAGATTATAAAATCAAGACGATCAAGGGCTTGAACACACCATAGCCTCATGGAAACTTTGAGGAACTTTGAAGATTCAGCCAGACAAAGTACTCGACGAGCACTAAAACTACTCAGTGAGGATCTAAAAAGTACTCGAAGACTGCTACATTCGACTAAGCACTCGGGGGCTTATCAGGGATAGATCCCCAGTACCCGCAAGGAAGGAAGAAGACAGATTCCTAATAGGATTCCCCTGTTATCGTAGTAGGAATCATAACTTGTAATTATACTAGGACTCCTCCTTGTAACCGACTAGTAATCCTACCCCCTGGAGTATATAAAGGAGGGCAGGGGCACATAAATTGGCAGACCTCAGAACCACCTCAAGCCTAAACCAACATAGGCTCAACTCATTTCTCAACACCCAAGCGCAGGGCGCAATATACAACGCCCCAAATAGGACATAAGGTATTACGCTACTCTGGCAGTCCGAACATGTATAAATCCGTGCCTTGTATCCTTACTTTTACTTTCGAGTTCCAGGTCTGGCAATCCCCCACCAACCAATCTACTACCTCGGGATATCCCTCAGTGGGTTGCCAGGTATAAAACACCGACATATGGCGCGCCAGGTAGCGGTGATCGTCGAGATCATCGGGTGAGCTTAAAGGACCTTATCTTCAAAATCAGTCTACTCCACAAGAAGCAAGTTGTCAAGTTCCAATTCGAAGCAGAGTTGAGAAGCTTGGGAAAACAACTGGATCACGAGCCATTCCATCCACAGAAGCCGCGAGTCCCTGTCCAAGTTGAATCCGACAAGGTGGGCGGGCGCTGCGTCAATCTTTTGCGGTGTCATGCGAACATGGGGCGCGTCACGCCAAGACAGAATCCAAAATGAAGTCTCGATGTGCTCTGTGTCCCATGTCAAGACGGAGTCTGAATCAGAGCCGAACCGCAAGCATCAAGTACCAGCACACGTATCACGATGGGACAAAGCATCGAACTGCTATTGCGACTGGAAATTCAATTCAAGCAAAATTACTACACGGATAAGGAAGATGTACCAGGGAAGCTGTCATGTACACCAAAGATCATACCAAACAAGATTTCAGCTCGCGCGGCAACACCTACAATCGGCAAGATGACACGCCAGTGACAACCTCGACTACTTCGACTACTCGTCTCGAATAGAAAACTAGTTGGGGCAGACTTCACACCATCAACAACTAGTCGGAATCGACTCCGACTAGTCGGCTTCATCAACAACCGTCACGGCTTCATCGACAACTGCCACGGCTTCATTGACAATCGTCCACAAATCAATCTAAGTCACTTTTTTTAATTATTTCATATAATTTTTTGGCTTGTTTTCCACAAGATGGGCAACGCGCCGAGTACTTTTTTGTGTACGCCTCTCGACGGGAATTACCCTTCAGAGCTACACCATGCCGACTATTCCTGGGGTATGTTGACCGACCGTCACGGGCTTGGTACATCCAATTAGGAGGCTATGGCCACGAGTTTGGTGCACTAAGTGATAGAGGCTCACAGCGGCTACACCCCATGGAGGTGTAAATCCTATGCGCGGCAACACGCGCTCTTCTCGCCAAAAGGTAGAAAAGTCTCATCGACTACTTTAAGCGCAATCGCGCTCTCTTTTTGTCGCGATGTCGGCTACTTATTTTTCTTGTCTTCTCTTAGCGGTCGTTAATCTACTCAGGCTAAACTTGCCATAATCCGTGAAAGCCTCGAATCTTCTGTCATGCCTAAACGCTAGGACGCATACACGAGACAAAGATCTCAGACGCATAGCAGCAGTGCCAGTACGCGTACACGAGACAAAGATCTCACACACAGTGGGAATGGCTAAACAGGGACTGAGAGCCTAAACGGAACAAGCTAACTACTTGGGAGAAATATGGCCAAAATAAGAGCATGACACAAAATATTTACATTTATCACTGAATAAATTTCGGTAGTATCTTCATAATTTTACAAATATGCTACATAATGTATACATCTTCTTTTACAGGTCAAGCTTTAGTGATGACTCTCCAGGACGCTCAGCGTACCTCCAATGGCTCAGCTAGCTTCCAAGCTCGGGGGCGAAGTGCCAATAACTACTTGACGTGGCTCCTATGGCTCACCTGGCGCATAAGCTAGGGGGATGGACGCTGCAAAACTACTCGGATGATGACTTGTTTGCAGACTAAAGACGCTATGATTGATTATTTAATCATTCCAAGGCTCGGGAGTTGATTAGCTACACCCCACAGTTGTTTTTTTTCCCAAGATTAAATAAAGAAGATTCAAGATTTTATTGAGCCTCAGCCTGATTCTTCGATTCAACCTAAGGCTCGGGAGCTACTCCATATGGAGTGTGACTTTTTACCACCCTCCATATCACATTCCAAAGATGAAGATTATGAAATCAAGATGATCAAGGGTTTGAGCACACCATAGCCTCATGGCAAGTTTGAGGAACTTTGAAGATTCAGCCAGACAAAGTACTCGAGGAGCACTAAACTACTCGGCGAGGATCTGAAAAGTACTCGAAGGCTGCTACATTCGACTATGAAGTGCTTAGAGGCTTGTCGGGGATAGATCCCCAGTACCCGCAAGGAACGAAGAAGACGGATTCCTACTAGGATTCCCCTGTAATTGTACTAGAAATCATACCTTGTAATCCTATTAGGACTCCTCTTGAAACTGACTAGTAATCCCGCCCCCTGGAGTATATAAAGGAGGGCAGGGGTACCTAGACCAACATAGGCTCAACTCATATATCAACACCCAAGCACAAGGTGCAAGATACAACACCCCCAAACAGGACGCAGGGTATTACGCTACTTTGGCGGCCTGAACCTGTATAAATCAGTGTCTTATGTCCTCGCTTTTTCCTTCGAGTTCCAAGTCCGGTGATCCCCCAGCAACCAAACTACTACCTCAGGATACCCCTCGGTAGGTTGCCGGGTATAAAACGCTGACAACATTGTCGTGTAAAGTCCATGACATCCACCTTCATATTTTGTTTGTTGACTTGCACATGCACATCACCAACGAAGTATCGCTCTAGATCTATATACGTAGTTGGCTGAGGTCTAAGTGTGGTGTGTCTACCGCCTCGGACCACTGGCTAATCGCCCTTCTCCTAGATTCACTCCTCCACTTCATTATGGAAGTGTGGAGCGATGAAGCACGACGTCAAGCTCGACCCATGCTATCCATCCACCTCTACACCACTGCGTCTACATTTCCGCCTCCACCAATGCCACAAACATAGCAAAGTTAGGGTTACAAGAAGTAGAAAATCGAGAAACTTTCATCCTGTGGGATCGAATAAAATTTACATCTCACAAAAGTCTCTGAGGTGAATACAGTTCCTGTACCCTCACCTTGCGATTGTCGTACATACATCTATGGCCCACTAAAGGGTTTGGACAGATCCGTATACAGGGTTGTGCACCGAGACGTGTCAGACATTAAGACTATGGTGCAAGGCAGTGTAGTCTACGTGGAGGACAGGAACTCGTCGAGGACTAGAAAACTACTCGTAACAGTTAGAGTAGGACTCTCTAGTCAAAGCCGACTAGTATTCCTATAAAATAACCGACCTGTAACCCTGCTCCCCCGATATATAAGGGCGGGCAGGGACCCCTCCAAACAAGTTCAATCCAATACAAGAAAACAACACACAGGATGTAGGGTATTACGCGATCTAGTGGCCTGAACCTGTCTAAATCATGTGCCTACGTACACCATTGAGTTCCTGATTTTAGCAACACCCACCAACAAAACTCTATCCCGAGTACTCCCCTGGGTAGGTTGTCGGGTTTAAACAGTGACAGTTGGTGCACTAGGTAGGGGAAGTTGCCAAGATTTCCCTTGCGAATTCGATGGCAGAGTCACCACCAAACCCGCAGTCGCCTTCGAAGCGGGCGCGACGTTCATCTTCGGCTCTTGGGTCTGCATCACAGACGGCGCTGGAGGCTTCCACTGTCACATCGGGGAGGCCTTGGAGGAGAAGTTCTATGACATCAACTTTCATCGCCAAGTTTTGGAGGAATTCGTTGAGAGATTCAAAGAAATTTCTGACCTATTCCAAGGATCGAGAATCAAGTCTAAGTACTACTCGGGCCCTACATCTACTCGGATTGGTTCTCACGAGTGGGCGTTCTAGCCATCATGCAAATCAATTCAAACTCCGAGTTGATTCTCGTTCGGACTCCGTAACACAACTGTCACTTATTAGGCAGGCCTGTCCAGATTGCAATCCGACCCGGGTGCGATCGAGGACCCCAATTACGATCACTACTCGGATTTCGACGAGGAGACACCATTATGATGTCCGCAGATTCGTCTATTGGCCTGGCATGAGGCCCCCCACCCTCGCTCAGGACAACGAATCACACTTCATCGCCCACCTCGACGTTCTCCTATATCAGGAAGGGATGCCTCTGTCCCCTATCCCTGAAGGTGATGGCTCTAAGAAGTCATCACCTCAAGTTCTGAAAGCTACTCTCTAGATAGAGAACTCTTTACCCTCATCACAGGGCAAGATACAGAGGATGGCGATCCACCGGAGAGGATTCCTCGACATGAGCATCACCCAAATGACGTCTTGCAGGACGAACTAACCGCCAACGTCCACGGGGAGGAAACTGAAGCTCAAAGAACACAGCGATGAGGAAGGAACGCAGCGAGAGCAGATCGTCGCTGCCGGCTGGCAGAGAGGCTCCCAATCATGAATCTGGACAAAGCCTTCAAAGTAGTCCAAACGTGGCAACACCGTATGCCTCTCACCACCATTGCTTCCATCGACCTCATTACCCGTGCCATGCCACAGGACAGATATACCAGGCAGTTGGCAGCACTAGCGGAACATGCCTATGAACAACTCGACAGGTAGAATTTGATAGCCTCGGTATCACGTACTCCATCCCAGCAAAGTCAACATGGCAGTAGCTACAGAGGCCCTTCAGCTCGACAATCCGAAGGCGCCAGACAAAACAGGGATATACCCGAGGGTAATCAAACACCTTCTATGGGGGGGCGCCGCCACCACAGAGCCGATCCTGAGCCTGCATATCCTGTGGTGGATCTTCGAGAAGTGATAAATAACAACTGCGATGCTCGTGACATTATCGAAGGACTGCGCTGTGAGCGCGAACTCGAAGTTGATTATAGGGGTGACGGCAATGATAGCTTCCCAGCTTTCACAAGACGAGTCAGGAAGACTATTTTGCCCGAGAAATTCAAACCTATAGGCATCTCCAAAGATGATGGCAAGCAGAACCCAGTTCAATGGCTCTGATGCTACTCATTCTCAGTTCAAGCCGCAGGAGGGAACGATGACACAAAAGCATCTATTTCCCCATATGCATGGAATCAGCGCCGCTTACTTGGCTCGAACCATTGAAGTCAAACTCGATTGACTCGTGGCAAGATCTCAAGAAGGCATTTACCAAAGATTACGCGGGAGCAATGCAGCGTCCAGGCAACAGATTTGACTTGGCACAAGTCAAGCAACGGCGAGACGCAAACCTGCGAGGCTACCTACGTTGTTTCTTCGATAAGAAGGCCACCGTTGTAGATATCTCAGAGCAAGACGTGATCAACTGTTTACAGAACGGTCTCTACGATCGCTGTATGTTCCAACATTTTGGCAGATGGTGCCCCCATGATGTCAAGTCCCTCAAGATTATGGTGCAAGCATGGGCAGACGAAGAAGACAAAGAGCTTGAAAGGTTCGAGTCAGATCGCAATCGAGGCCAGCACAACAATAATCATAGCAAGGACCAAGACAATGACAAGAACCGCAATGGCGATCACCGAAATAACTACTCGGGAGGTCATAGGCGCAAGCCAGACAATACTGTCATGGAGATATCTCAATCGTCCAAGAAAGGAGGTGGCAGAAGCCAAGATAGGCCCGCTTTGAGCGAGCTCTTGAAAAAACAGTGCTTGTGCCATCCTCACCACAAACACGCTGCGATAGAATGCTACAGCCTACGCAGAGTAATGAAGAACTTGCTAGAGCCATCGGGTACCAATTTCAAAGGGAAAGCCAAGGAAGACGAAGACGAGGATGGCACCAGCAAATTCAAAACCCCATCCAAGACTGACAACGTCATTTTCGGCGAGATCCCGGGTACCGCCTCGAAGCAGTCCCAGAAGCTAGTGCTACGAGAGATTATGTCCATTGAGCCTACTATACCCATGCCCCTCAAGTGGTCCAAGATACCAATTACCTTTTCTTGAAAAGATCAGTGGACTAATTTCTCAGAACCAGGACGATTTCCTCTCATCTTGGACCCGGTTGTTGCTGGCTCCAGGCTCACCAAGGTACTCATTGACGGCGACAGCAGTCCCAACATCCTATTTACCAATACTTTGAAGAAGATGGGCCTCAACATCACAAAGATGCTCACGCCGATGAGCTCTCCCTTCTATGGGATCGTCCCAGGCAACGCAGGTATACCTCTTGGACAGGTAGTCCTACCAGTTACCTTCGGGACCAAGAAGCACTACCGGATGGAGTACATTCGGTTTGAGGTGTTGGATTTTGAGACTTCTTATCACGCCATCCTTGGAAGACTAGCATTGGCCAAATTCATGGCCATCCCGCATTATGTGTACTTAGTACTCAAGATGCCGAGCCCTAAGGGAGTCCTCTCCCTCCTTGGAGACTTGAAAAAATCATATGAGTGCAATACAAAAGCTATTGAGTTAGCCGCAACTTCTCAAGTGCCCAATTCAATGCAACAAGTTTTCACCGCATCAAAAAAGCTCTCCCCAGCCAAACTCGAAATTCAAGAGAACAAGTCAGGGGCTACAAAGGTCAAGCTGGCAAGTGACGTTGACATCAAGGCCATTGACCTTGAGACCAGCGACACCTCCAAGACAGCCCTGATTGGTTCAGGGTTGGATCCTAAATAGGAACTCGTGCTCGTCAGTGTAACAACTTAGGTTTAAATCAGCCGAGTTTAATCTTAAGACAAGTTTCCTGATCTGGTCAACTCAAACTCCTTTAGCCATTATGGCTAAGACTGGAAAATCAGTCTGATCTCACGCCTTAGGGCGGATTCATCTTTGGCAAGTTGAGCTGAACGTTCAGAAATTCCTTTATGGAAGTTGGAGAATGAAGTCCCTGCTACAACTTTGTTAGTTGGACCCTAATCCAATTCATCTCCGAAGGCTCCCAAATCTGCAGTTCAAATCAGCCCCGACCCCTGAAAACTAGCAAACCGCCGTTTTTCTCTAAGTCCCGAAACCAGTGTTCCTCCAAACTTTGGAGCTTTGGATCCCTCAAGTCCACTGCGGTTTTGGACTCGGTCCAATTTCAAGAGTTGGGCCTTGGCCTGAGTTCTACAACTCTTGTTAAGGCAGTAGAAGTGGTGTAGTTCGAAAATTGGGAGGGCAAGAGGCTGGAAGATGGACCAGAAAAGGATCCCACGGATCTCTCGGGCCAAGCGCGCCAGAGCGAGCGTGCACCCTATCTCAGAGCCCTGCCGCCGCGTGCCATAGTCTCACCGGTGAGCGCCGCCTCACCTAGTCGCCGGCCGTGACAAGATGGATCAGCGCACCTCCTTTCCAATCGCGCGCAGAAGCACCCTGTGGTCTCTGCGCCTCATCTCGTCTCGCCCGAAACCTTGCCAGCCGCGCCAGGCACCCTGCCGCCACTGCGACCGGAGATTGGCCGCTACCGCGCCAGTCCGCCTCGCCTCCTACGCGCATCTCCTCACCAGGATCCCCGGCCACGCCCCAATGCCTTTCGGCTTTTCTATCGTACCTCAGTTGCGCTGCCCATGCACGGGCCCGGTGACAATACCGCCTTCGCCAACCACTGCGCCGACAGTGACAACTCTTTTCCCCTGACTCGCCAGTAGCGTGCCATAGCAAAGCCGCTAGTTCTGCGCTTGATAGCGTTGCCGCTCGCCCTGTCACCTCGCCTGCAGTACCCTCACCTGCAGTGCCCTTTCCTCCTTCCTGCCGCACACTAGCCGAGTCGCCGCACCCAATCCGGCGCATGACGCGACCAGACCCCGCGCTCAACCTCACCGATCCTTCCCTCCGGCAAAACCGTGCCTGCCTAGCGTTGTCTTCAGTACCCAATGACCGAGGAATCCTATCCCCGGAGCTCCCTTTCGCCGGCCAATGGAGACGTCGACCAATCGCCACCACGGCAGAGCACTCCTTTCTCTCTCGATCTTATCCTCGCGCCGCTCGAACTCTTCCTCTTCCGCGCAGCTATAACAAGGAGTACCAGAGCCTCTAACGAAGTTCCCTTCGCCATCGTTGCCTTGCCGCACTTTCCTCTGTTTCGTGCTCAAGCACTACCGCATAAGTTTTCTGGGGAGCTCCTCTTTCCGCCCAACACCCTGCTAGCCATTTCACCTTCCTCCGCGCTGAGCTAGAGCTTACTTGTTGTCCACAAGAAGCACCACC
Organism: Setaria viridis; assembly: GCF_005286985.2. NCBI lineage: Eukaryota > Viridiplantae > Streptophyta > Magnoliopsida > Poales > Poaceae > Setaria > Setaria viridis. Next base: position 27,929,512 of record NC_048267.2, on the reverse strand, counting down.
ACCACCAGAAACTTAGCGCCGTTCGTCGTTCCGCCTGAGCTTGCTCCTTCCCGACCCCAGGTTTTCGCCGGTAGGACCAGAGGTGAGCTGCCGACCCCTTTCCATTTCACCCGACCCTTGTCCGTTTCGCCCGACCCTTGTCCGCCTCACCCGAGGGCTCGGTTGTATCCTTTTTCTTTTGACCAAGGGTATCTGTGTAAAATTCCGAGGACTTCTCTGTGTTAAATATGAGGACCCCGGTATAGTTATTCCTTAGGTCTGAGGGTCAGAACATAAGTTTTTCCCGATCCGACTCTTTTATCTTGTTCTAAATCAATAGAAGCTTGGGAAATTCGTCTTAAATCGAGGAAAAATCAGAAAAGTGTGAAATCACTTGGGTTAGAATCCTCTTCCTGAGTAGAATCCAATAAAATGGGATTTCACACCTTTCCTGTAGTTTTGCTACAATTTTGGGGCTACCTCTTGCAATTGTTGTTGAAATAACCATCTAAGTGTTTTAACCCCTGCATTTGCATTTCGTGTAGAGCTAAACCTCGCGGATAGCACGTACGAGCTGCACCCGGTGCCAGAAGACGGAGTCGTAGCCGAGCTGCCGCCTGCAGGAGCTGAAGCAGAGCACCCGGAAGATCAATTTGCGTCCATCCCGCTTGAAGCCAAGCCCCAGAGCATAACCCAATCTTTCTAAAGTTGCGCATACCTTCATTTGTATGTATGTGCATTTACGTTATGGGAGTTGTTTCAAACCATAGATGCATGACTCAGTTCCCTTGATCTGAACACTAGTAAGATAAGTCCGAGTAGTTGTAGTGCTAAGCAGGACTCGGAAAAGTCAAGTGATTCCCTGTCACTCGCGAGTTATAGGAGTTGCTTGCTCTCCTTTGGGTTACAACTATAAGGACGGTGGACGGGGCAGGGCTTTGTGAACTATTTTGGTGGTCGATGGATCACCCCGTCTGTCTAATGAATCTGATTAAGGTCGGAAAGTGTTGGTATTCCTGATCAAGTGTTTGAAAGTACTAATCTCATACCTAGTATGTGATGGGGAAGCCTAGTACCTGATTGAACTAGGGCGTGGCTTATACCCCTGCTGTCCCTGGAACGAGGTTCCCATGGTGCATCATGTGGGTGCAAGTGCGGTCATAGTACGACAAGAGGTCGGGACTGTGGAGCATTGCATGCCAAGGGAAGTTTGGACCTGACACGTGCCTGGGAATTGATGGGGACGGCCGACACAGGAAGCGACCCTCTGTGGTGTGCGGATGTCATGAGATTAGGTTCGCCATGCATGGTTAAGAAATTCGAATTGATTCGTCTGCCTCTCACAGTTTGAGTAAAGATGGAACATGATGATGATGTGAACCTTGATGCTTGTTCTACACTTTGTTTGGAAACTATGTTTGTTTAGCATAAGTTGCCAATATAGACTGGTTAATGAACTTAGAATCAGAGCTAAAATATTGAAAGTAAGGACCTACTGTAGTCGCTTTTGGCAAAACAAACCCCTCAGCCAAAGAGTCTTGCATGTCTAGAAGTTGGTGGAGTAGTTTCCAACCGGTCGGTTAAGTCTTGTTGAGCTTAGTAGCTCAGCCTTGCTTGTGGCACATCTTTCAGGTGTTGTTGAAGCTCCCGAGTCGGCTGCTGTTGGCACTTGGCCTCCCCAGCTTCCTCCTGGGTGGACGGTCGAGTGGGATCCCTCCTCGGACGGCGAGGATAGGGACCAGTGATGTCAGGATGGGCCTCATCCGTGACATCCGACCCCGACGCTAGTTCCCACTGTTTTATCTTTTACGCTGCATCTGAACTCTGTAAAACCTTGAGAAATTTCGAAACTGAGTTGAAAAATTTACGTAATTGTTTAAGTTGGATGATCTGTTATATTCTCTGAAACTACTCACCTTCGTGTGAGCTCTGCTAATTCGGTCCTGTAAAGTGGTTCTATCGGATGGAATCCGACGGACTGCCGAGTTAACTTGGTTAAAGCATAAGACCACGTGTCAGGCAACTTATTGTGCTTTAGCGAAGCTAATCCGAGCGGTTCCGCCACAGTCAGTTTCCTTCGGGCCAACTGAGACATCTTTGTGTGGAAACCAGCAAACATGCTAGGGGAGCCCAAGGAGCTGATCGAGCATTCCCTAAATGTGGGTCCAAAAGCTACTCCTAAGAGACAACGACTATGACGATTCACCTAGGACAGAAGGGAAACCATCAAGAAAGAGTTGGCAAAACTTCTCGCGGCGGGTTTCATAAAAGAAATCTACCATCCTGAGTGGCTCGCTAACCCATCCTACTTCGAAAGAAAAACAACAACGAGTGGAAGATGTGCGTCGATTACACAGATCTCAATAAGCATTGTCCAAAGGACCTCTTTGGGCTCCCGAGGATCGATCAAGTCATCGACTCCACTACTGGATGCGCACTACTCTATTTCCTAGATTGCTACTCAGGGTACCACTAGATAGCTCTCAAAGAAGAAGATCAGGCCAAGACCGCATTTATCACCCCCATACAGAGCTTTCTGTTATACAATGATATCCTTTGGGTTGAAGAACGCAGGCGCCACCTATCAACGCACAATCCAGATGTGCTTTCAAAAACAGTTACACTGCAATGTTGAGACATATGTGGATGATGTGGTAGTCAAAATCAGAAATCCAGATGACCTCATCACTGACTTGGAAGAGACTTTCGCTAGTCTGCGAAAATTTTGGTGGAAGCTCAATCAAACAAAATGCGTCTTTGGCGTACCATCTGCAAAACTACTCAGGTTCATTATTAGCCACATAGGCATTGAAGCAAATCCTGAGAAGATATCCGCCATCATTGATATGCAAGCATCGTCTGGCATCAAAGACGTTCTGAAGCTAACTGGGTATGTGGCGGCCATTAACATATTCATATCAAGACTTGGAGAACAGGACCTTCCCTTCTTCAAATTACTCAAGCGGCAAGACAAGTTCCAGTGGACTGAGGGGGCAGACCAAGCCCTGCAACAGCTGAAGGACTTCCTGTCAAGGCCACCGGTCCTCACGGCGCCTAGCCCCAACAAAGACTTGCTCCTCTACATCGCTGCAACTACTAACATCGTAAGCACAACAATAGTAGTCGAAAGATCAAAACCTGGCCATGTATACAAAGTGTAGAGGCCCATCTATTTCATCAGTGAAGTACTCTCACATTCCAAGGTTAGGTACCCAGCAGTCCAAAAATTGCTATACGCCATACTACTCACTTCGCGGAAGTTGCGGCACTACTTCTAGGAACACAACATCTCCGTCGTTACTGACTTTCTCCTAGGCAAGATTCTCCACAATTGGGATGCTATAGGTAGGATTTCAAAGTGGCAGTAGAACTTGGAGCATTGTCCCTTGATTTCAAGTCAACAACCGCAATCAAGTCCTAGGCTCTAGTCGATATTATGGCAGAGTGGCGGGAAAATCAACTAATGACGCCCGCAGAGCACCCAGAGTATTGGGTCATGTACTTCGATGGGTCCCTCAAGCTTGAGAGCGCCAATGCAGGGGTACTCTTTATATCTTCCAAAGGTGAGCAACTCAAATACGTCCTGCAGATCTTCTGGGAGGTATCCAACAATGAAGTTGAATATGAAGCGCTACTGCATGGGCTTTGCCTAGCGGTACCGCTAGGAATCAAAAGATTGTTGGTCTATGGTGACTCACTGGTAGTGATCAACCAAGTCAATGATGAGTGGGATCGTAACAAGGAGAACACGAACGCGTACTGTATGGAAGTACGCAAGCTCGAAAACAAATTTTTGGGTTAGGAATTTCACCATATAGTCCGCGACAATAATGTCGCCGCAAATGTCTTGTACAAACTTGGCTAAACTCGCGTCCAAGTTCCAACAGGAGTCTTTATCCATGAATTATGCAAGCCATCCATAGCGAAGCCGACACCTTCTACAACCACCGATCGTGGTCCTGAGGCACCAAATTAGGAGGTGATGATGATTGATGTCGATTGGAGAACCCCGTTCATCGATTACAGAAGGGAGCAAAAACTATCCTCGGACAAGACATAGGCAGAGCAGATTCTACGATGAAGCAAAAATTACGTTCTAGTCGCAGACAAGCTCTATAGAAGAGGCGCGTCTTCAGGAGTACTCATGAAGTGCGTCACACATTAAGACGGCAAGGACATATTAGAGGAGATACACAAGGGCATTTGCGGTAACCACGCATCCTCACGCACAATCGTAGGGAAGGTTTTCAGAGCAGCGTTCTACTAGCCCACCGCCCTAGCGAACGCTGAAGCTTGGGGATGAGTTTCATAGGTTGATCTATAACTCTCCAAGCAACTTGATAGCTTATCTTACCAAGAGAAAAGGGGTCATCAAGAAAAGTATGAAATATTAACAAGAAGGAAAACTACAAGACTTCATAAGGACATGCTAAAAGACACGAGCATATGATCTATTCATTGGTCTCATTAGTGGAAGCTTGCAAATCATGAGAGATTCTTTATCAACTTAGATCAAGCATTTGAAAAGGATTTCAAATGAGATTTCATTTATTGATGTCAAAAGCAAAGCTAAACTCAATGTGGCAAGAATGGGTGAAGAAATCAAACGAGATACTAGAGACGAGGGACTAAGCAAGCTTTGGATAAGCGATGGCTTGTGCCATGTGCATATTGCTAGGGTGAAGTAGCTAGTATCCGGGGGATTTCGAGGTATCATTTCTAGGCCTTACCGAGGGAAGCAATGCAACGCATCTAATCTATCATGGTTGGTGAAATGGAGTGACTTAAGATTCCAAGTACACTTTATCATAGACAAAGGAGAGTCTCAAGTCACTAGCTCAAGTTGGATGTGCTCAATTTGAAGGTTAGGTTGAAAGCCCTCAAGTATCTAAAGATCAAAGTATGGCAAGAATGAAGACTTACAAGCTCAAGTGGATGTTATGGTATTTATATTTATATTTACCCTTTAGTATAGGTATGACGTACTATCAAGAGGGACGCAACATGGTGACGTTATTTGGAAATCCCCAAAAATTGAGCAATATGTCGAAAGGGTAGCAAAGGAGACAAGGCGTCTAGATCTTGATAGCCTAGAAGAAGCCCGATGTGTAGCACTCGTTCAGTCTGCAAGGTACCTTGAAGATCTTCCCCGCTATCATGATCGCAACATCAAAGAACATTCTTTCAGCATAGGCGACATGATCCTCAAATGTATCCAAGACACTAAGGGGCTGCACAACCTTAATTCGCCATGGGATGGGCCATACATCATATCCAAGGTCACAGGCCCAGGATCGTACAGGCTACAACACCTCTCTCGTGAAAATGTCGACAACTCATGGAACATCGAGCATCTCTGTTGATTCTATCTGTAGTCAGAAGATTACACAGCATTGTAAATAGGCCATTGGCCACCGTTGTAAGTTTTTTGCATAACAATGTAGTTATCTTCAGCGAAACTCAACTACTCATTTTCGCCCCCATTGCGGCTCGCAAAAGCGGGTCAACAGCATCCTAACGAGCCATTGAGCTCTTTGGGCCACGACACCCCAGTATGACTTGTAATTACAAGTCTACATGAGTTATCCAACTCACCCAGGCGAGTTGCTAGCGAACTACCAGTGCAAGAGCCATCTAGTCGTTTGGTAGTTCACAAACTACCTGATCGACCACTTATTTGCTACAAATCTATCTTAATGTAGCTCGTACTAACGAGCTTCGCAGCTCCAGGTTCCCAGGGCACAGCAACAAAATAACCAAAGAAGTAAGATAGAAATATCTCATCAACAAGGCGTACGTGCTTTCATTAAGATTACGACAGAAGTCCCAAGCTTTTACAATATCACAAAGCATGTGTGAACAGTCTTGGGACTACCCTAACCTCATGGGCAAGTAACTTCAACGCGAAAGAAGAAAAAAGAGTGAATGCAAGAAAGCTGCGCTCAAGGTCTTCCTCAGCGGTGTCCTGGACAAAGCTAGGGGCACACGATGCACCTTCCTCACGAGGATTCTTCTAGAATTATGGCCTCCAGGCTAGGCCGAAGAGCTTGAATAGGGAAGGAGCACACATGTATTCTTCACGAGAATTCTTCTAGCATCAGGAAATATGGTGGAAGCTACCCCTGGCGAACAACAAAAGACCCAACCCAACAAGCGCGATAACTTGAGCCATGAACACTCTGTATGCAGATGCAGCTCTATTTATAGCCAAGGCAGTCAGCTACCGTCCAGAGTGCTATAGTGCTCTCGTGAACGCACGATAGAGCTCTCTGTGCACATCACGCCCATACAGTGTTCACGTGATGCTTGTCCTTACCGTCAGCACTCTGACGACCAGTGTTCACATGTTGCTCGTCTTTATCGACTGGACATGGGTGAACAGCACTCCCATGTGGCCCTCCTGACAAAGCAACAATCATGCATATACTCTACTCAGGGGAGTCGAGGAAACAAGCCCTAGTCAGCGGAATCCTGAAGAAACTACACGATGTCCACAGACGGATAGCTTCAGTACCTGAGTAACCAACAATTTGCTTCCAAAGAGGCTCACAATAGTACTCTTGTGCACAGACACTCACCTTGGTCGTATGAGCAAAATCAGGACCATGTATGAGAAGCACTAAACACGACAGATGACAAGTCAAGAGCAACAAATTGCATTAAGACCTAAACTTATTTACACATTTATCCCAGTACAAAACTAAGTTTTCTTCCTGTTCCAAAAGGTAAGAAATTCATTGCAGGTCCAGGTGCTTGGCGACTTCCTCGGCAATGGGATCCATCCCTTGAAGATATTGCTGGAAGATTTCATCCGTGCAATCTCCCACTATCCCCTCCATGATAGGAGACAAGTCGGCATCAGGGTAGAAGGACTTAATGAAGGCCAGCAACTGTTTCGAGACGGACTTTGCCATCCTTTGGACGTAGCCATCAACCGGAGGCTCCACCATATCAGCCAAGGGTCGGGCTACCGCAGAAATAGATCTTGCAACTCCAGCTTACAGGCCCCAAGCTCGGCTTGTTGTGCCTAGATGGTTGTCATGACATTGATCAGTTCAACTTCACCATCTTCGCGCATCTTCCTCTCTTTCTCCAAGTCGCGCTCCAGCTTGGACACCTGCTGCCCCAGCCTCTCATGTTGATCAGTGGCCCGGTAGTAGGCATTCTGCCAATTAGTTATGGTAGCCTTCAACTGGGGCTCCTGACTCTTATACTCTACTCAACAAAGACCAAGTATCAGTTAGAAAGACTACAGGCTACAAGCAGACGAATACAATAAGAGGATGAGTACTCACCTTCAAGCTTTTGGTTCAACGACTTGTTCAGGGCAACAAGGTGTTCTTTGTCTTTCTCCAAGTCCTCCCTTTGCACCCAGAAGGCTGCCGCCATGCTATCAAGTTTCATGACGAGGCGAGAAGACTGTCATCGCTCCTCGGCCAATTCTTTCTCTAGTGCCTCAACCCGACGAACGGCATCGCCGTGGTCCTACAGCAGCTGGGCATTCCGGCAAGAGTGGCTGACCAAGTCCTATTTTCAAAGAAGTTAGTACTCGAGAGCTACGTACAGTACAAGTTGCAAGCATCTAGAAGTATAGTGCACGGCTAAAATCAAAACTCACCTTGGTATAAGACGCAACGTTGGTTCATCTCAAGGATTATGGCCACCGTTTGCGCGTCCAACAGAGGATCGTAGAGCTGATGGACCTCCTCAGATGGCACCCGATCCTCCATGCTTGGCTCGATCCTCGCGCTAGGCACTAAGGCCATCTTGCCTCCAGAAGACGTGTCGGCCCCGGAAGACGTCCCGATTGCCGAAGCCATAGCTTCAAGGGCTTGGGCAGCTTCAAGCTCAGAGGTGTCGAGAGCAGTGGCATTGAGAGGGATAGCATCCAAGATTTCAGATGGAGGCGGATTCTCCACTGGGGTTGCCTCAGGAAGAGCTTCGAGTACATCAGGCTCGGGGGCTTGCTCAGCGGCATCACTCATCGAATCAAGTACGTCTTGCACCAAAGCAGCGACAAATGATGCGGCCCCTCTTTCTGACACCGAAGTTGGATTTTCTTCTGCTGGGGCCACAGCAGGTGCGGGGGACAGATCTTCACCCGAGTGGCTAAAGCCATCAGTTGTAGACATCAAACCCGATGCATGAAGGCTAAGGCCCGAAGAGGTCCTGCACAGCACAAAGTGTCAATGATGGAAGATAACCAAATACTCAACCTAGAATTGGTACTCATACAACAACAAAATGCTAACCTTGTGGATCGCCGCAGCTTTAGCGACGGATTTCCCACCAAGCGTGGCGACTGGACAGTGCGGCGGACTCTCCTGGCGAGGCACGTGGAGGTGCTTCCTAACTACCACCAGCCAGGGTAGTCCTATTTTCTTCCTGCGCTGGTACTTCAATGCCGGCAGGGTTAACTTTAGCAACGGGGAGTTCTTGATTATCTTCAACTAAAACAACCTCCCCGGGAGCTGGAACTTTCGACGGGACAGCACCAGCAGCCGCCTCCGTCGCCTCAACTACATCATCGACTACCTATACAATAAAGGCTTGATTAGTAGCCATGAGATCAACATACATATACAATCATACTCGCACCTCAGGGTTTTATCCTTCCTCAAAGGTTATTACCGGTGGAGGCGAGTGCTCGACGATGCAAAGATTCCTCGAAGCACGTGCCTTGGTAACTATTCATCTCTTCCTCAGCGGCGGGGCCAAATTAGCCTCAAGCTCATCTTCCGCAGGATGCTTTGATGAGCCAGAGAATGCCCTAGCCTCGCTCGAGGCACAGTGCTGCACAACAAAATCCTCAGCGGCATCAATGTCTGAGCTACTGAGGGACTTGGTTTCATCTTCCTCCTCCTGGGTGGCCCCCAATCTAGCTATATTCCGCTCAAAAACCCACGGTGTGCTTTCAACATCATCAGCGTTGGGTGGAGGAGGGGGTGAAAAGAACACGAGTACATCCTCCTGCATAAAGGGAGACCAGTCGGAACAGAAGATCAACAACGAATAGGTACTCGGGGACTACGGCCACAGGTACTTGCTACTCTTGGCGGGTTGAAGGAGTTGAATGCTGAGACTATTCGAGGGATCTCACCGACATTCTTGAACATGCGTTTCAACCTCGCCATCACCTCGTCGATGGAGATCTCCTCAGGTGACATCCTTGACGGATCATCAAGGCCTGAGTACACATAACCCCATGCGTGGCGGAGTTGCAGGGGTTGTAGTCGCCTCTTCAGGAAACTGAAGGCCACTCCAATGCCTGTCAGTCCTTGTCGGGGATAGATCCCCAGTACCCGCAGGGAAGGAAGAAGACGGACTCCTACTAGGATTCCACCGTAATCCTACTAGGACTCATAACATGTAATCCTACTAAGACTCCTTGTAACTGACTAGTAATCCCGCCCCCTGTAGTATATAAAGGAGGGCAGGGGTACCTAGATCGACAGCTCAGAACCATCATCAATAGCCAACAATCAGGCTACGCAACACCCAAGCGCAAGGTGCAATATATAACTCCCCAAACAGGACGTAGGGTATTATGCTACTCTGGCAGTCCAAACCTGTATAAATCTGTGTCTTGTATCCTCACTTTAACCTTCGAGTTCCAGGTCCGGCGATTCCCCACCAACCAATCTACTACCCCGGGTACTCCCGTGGTAGGTTGCCGGGTATAAAACACCGACATCTGGCGCGCCAGGTAGGGTTCTCGTCGAGATCATCGGTCGAGCTTAAAGGACCTCATCTTCGAAATCAATTTACTCAATGAGAAGCAAGTCGCCGAGTTCCTATTCAAAACAGAGTCGAGAAGCTTGGGAAAACAATTGGATCACGGGCGATTCCATCCGCAGAAAACCGCAAGTCCCTGCCCAAGTTGAATCCAACAAGGCAACGCCAAGGATCGCACCAATCAAGATTACAGCTCGCGCGGCAACACCTACAATCAGCAAGCCGACGCGCCAGCGACGACCTTGACTACTATCAAGGGCTACTCCTCTGTTTTCACACAATTCATGGCGGATTTAGTACTCGGCGACACGCATCTCCTGCCACGTCAAGAAGGGATCAAGTAGGAATTGGGTACGGTAATTAAGTTCGAAACCAAAGCAAGGCATCTCCGAGTCCGAAGCGAAGTTGGCCTACTACACCCCTCAGACCAATCAATAGACTGCCAGGCTATCATCGTGTGGTTGCTGTTCCTAAGGCAAAAAGAAGATCGCAAAGCTGGTTCCTTCCAATTAAAGCTAGAACTCAAGTCTAGAAGCAGAGCATCGTCAGGATCGAGAAAACATGATGCCGTGGTGCGTGAAGAAGATAAAAATTCAGCCTAAAATTGCTATGCACACACAAAGGAGTACAAGAAGACTTCAAGTATCTGGCTGCATACTACCTCGTCAACGACTACTTCAACTTCACAAGGGCGCTCGATGACCCGCTGCCAACTACCTCGACTACTAGTCTCAACTAGAAACTAGTCGGGACAGGCCTTGCCCCATCAATAACTAGTCGGAATCGACTCCGACTAGCCAACTTGACCAACAACCATCACGCCAGCGACAATCTCGACTACTTCAACGGGCGACTCACCAACGACTACTTCGATTATGCCATGACGCTCGCCGGCGACTACTCATCTCGACTAGAAAATTAGTCGGGACGGGCCTCACACTGCCGACAACTAGTCGGAATCGACTCCGATTAGTCGGCTTCATCAACAATCATCGCGGCTTCCTCGACGACCGCCACGGCTTCGTCGACAATCGTCCATGAATCAAGCTAAGTCACTTTCCTAATTATTTTCTGGCTTGTCTTCCGCATGCAGGCAACACACCGACTACTTATTTGTATACGCCTCTCGATGGAAATTACCCTACAGAGCTATACTTTGCCAACTACTCGCTGAAGGGTAGCAAACTTATGCACACAATGCGTGCTCTACTCGCCGGAGGGCAGCAAACTCTTGAGCGCAATCGCGCTCTGCTCTCTTTTTTGTCGCAACAATGACTACTTATTTTTGTCTTCTCTTAAGTTCACTAATCTCTTTGAGCAGAACGCATCTTAATTCGTGAAAGCCTCGGGAGCATCTGTTATGCCTAAGTGCCAGCACACCTACACAAGACAAAGATCTCAGCTGTGCAAATGGCAGTGGCCGTACACGTACAAGAGACAAAGATCTCACCACGCGGTAGCTGCGGCTAATGGAGACTGAGAGCCTAAACGTAACAGGTTAACTACTCGGGAGAAATATGGCCAAAATAAGAGCATGACACAAAATGTTTATATTGATCACTAAATAAATTTCAGTAGTTTCAATATTCCACAAATATGCTACATAATGTATGCGTCTCTTCTTTCAGGTCAAGCTTCGGCGACGACGCACATGGATGCTAAGAGTACCTCCAAAGGCAACGCTAGCTTCCATACTCGGAGGCTAAGCGCCAATTACCTCTCGGAATATCTCCAATGGCTCAGCTAGCTTCCAAGCTCGGGGGCTAAGCGCCAATAAGTACTCGACGTGGCTCCTCCGGCACACCTGGCGCATAAGCTGGGGGGCTAGACACTACAAAACTACTCGGATGATGACTTGTATGAAGATTCAAGATCCTTGAGTTGATTATTCAATCAATCCAAGGATCAGGGGCTAATAAGCTATACCCACCAATTGATTTTTTTCAAGTTGAAAGAAGAAGGTTCAAGATTTTTATTGACCCTCAACCTGATTCTATGATTTAACCTAAGGCTCGGGGGCTACTCCATATGGAGTGCGACTTTCGCCGCCCTCCATATATGAATACTAAAATATCAAGATGATCACGGCTTTGAGCACACATAGCCTCATAGCAGCTTTGAGGAATTTTGAAGATTCAGCCAGACAAAATACTCGAAGAGCACCAAAACTACTCGGCGACTATCTTAAAAGTACTCGAAGACTGCTGCATTCAACTATGAAGTGATCGAGGGCTTGTCAGGGATAGATCCCCAGTACCCGCAGGGAAGGAAGAAGACAGACTCCTACTAGGATTCCACCGTAATCCTACTAGGACTCATAACATGTAATCCTACTAGGACTCCTCCTTATAACTGACTAGTAATCCCACCCCCCGGAGTATATAAAGGAGGGTAGAGGTACTAGATCGGCAGCTCAGAACCATCATCAGTAGCCAACAATCAGGCTACGCAACACCCAAACGCAGGGTGCAATATACAACTCCCCAAACAGGACGTAGGGTATTACGCTACTCTGGCGGCCTGAACCTGTATAAATCTGTGTCTTGTGTCCTTGCTTTTACCTTCAAGTTTCAGGTCCAGCGATTCCCCACCAACCAATCTACTACCCCGGGTACTCCCATGGTAGGTTGTCGGGTATAAAACACCGACAGTCCTTGCTCCTTCAGATGGGTGATCTTGGCTAAAATCTCGGGTACCTAGAGACTGCTCCCAAATGTTGGCTCATCAATCCACCTATTGTTCCACTCCGGGTGGTGGCCAGTCACATTTGGCAGCTTCGGTTCATGGTCTTCAATGTAGAACCACCTTTCCTTCCACTAGAGTGTGACTCGATCGTTTGGTAGTCCAAATACAAATTACTAATCTTCTCCTGGATCTGAATTCCGACGCCTCCGACTACTTCAGTGTGCCCCATTCTTGGATGCGGCTTCACCCAGAATATCTTACGGAACAACTAGAAGTGAGGCTGAATTCCTAAGAAAGCCTCGCACAAATGCACGAAGATAGAGATGTGGAGGATACCATTTGGGTTGAGGGGATAGCAAAACCCTGCTCAACAAAGTGCGCAAAAGTTACCGTCTCATCGGGGTGCGTCTCAAATGGCCACGCATTACCGTACGCACACCGCCAGCCTACGACTACTTGGTCCTTCAGTAGCTTCACCGTCACCAGGGCCTGGATCTCCTCCTCCTTCAGGGTGGACCTCTTCCAAGCCAAGGCCTAATTCGGCGGCGCAATCTGGTTCGTTTTCCCGTACTTGGACGGAGGCAGCTGTGGCTCCTTCCCATTTTTGGATCCCTTCTTGAAACCCTCAGCACCTTTGGCACCAGCAGCTTTCCTCCCCACCATGATTGTTGCAAGCCTCTTCACGCGCATATACTCGGGGTCTCGACAGGGGGGAGACGGAGTTGGCAATCTAAGATTGGACTGCGGCGGATCTCAGGGCTAGGGTTTTCAGCAAAGGCAAATAGCAGATGCAAATGGGAAAGTAAATGGGAGGGGTAACTTCTCTCATCTATTTATAATAGAGGCGGAGTAAACGGAGATAATGGCCCGATGTTTTCGCCCCCGGCCGCAAAATTTGCATATGGCCATCAGTTACCGAAATTTTCACAAGAGATAATGTTACTATTGGCAAACGATCATGGTGACTATTGGTTGACCCTTATACCTCCTGAAACTAGTCGGGTAACGGCTCGGGGGCTGTGTGCCACGTGCCCGTCAGCAGGAAAGTTTTTTCTTTTGAAGTTCAAAGCAAAGACAATGAAGATGCAGATTGAACCTCAGCCTGATTCTTCGATTCAACCTAAGACTCGGGGGCTACTCCATATGGAGTGCGATTTTCATCGCACTTCCATATATGAATTCAAGGACAGACATTTAAGACAGCATCAAATGAGGCTTGAGCACATTCTAGCCACATGGTGGTACTCGAGTCACTTAAAGACTCGACCTTGATAGAGTACTCAGTAGAGCACTAAAAACTAATCGGATGAAGCCTGTGAAGGTACTCGAGACTGCTGCATTCGACTAAAACATACTCGGAAGCTTGACGTACATACATACATCTATGGGCCTACCAGAAGATTTGGACAGAATGCGCACCGAGACGTGTCAGACATGAAGACTACGGTGCAAGGCGGCGTAGTCTACATGGAGGATAGGAACTAGTCGAGGACTCGGAAAACTACTCGTAACAGTTAGAGTAGGACTCTCTAGTCGAATCCGAATAGTATTCCTGTAAGATAACCGATCTGTAACCCTACTCCCCCGATATATAAGGGCAGGCAGGGACTCCCTCCAAACAAATTCAATCCAATATAAGGAAACGACACACAATGTAGGGTATTACGCGATCTAGCAGTCCGAACCTATCTAAATCGTGTGCCTACATACACCATCGAGTTCCTGATTTCGGCGACACCCACCAACCAAAACTCTATCCCGAATACTCCTCTAGGTAGGTTGCCGGATTTAAATACCAACAGCGGTCATATGGTCAAATACATTATCGTTTGGACAGTAGATGTACCAAATTTGACAAGTTGTTGTATTTAACGGAACAGTTAAAAGTTCTCGAACCAATATGCATTTACATGTCAAGTGGTGTGTGCAGGGGCGGACCCGCGCCTATGGCCACTAGGGCCGTGGCCCTAGTCGTGGCCCAGGAACCTCCTGTACCTCTTCTCAATTTTCGCCCAAGAAAAACAAGTCCAGTCCATCGAGTAAGGCACAGGTGCACAACCAAAAGCCCATGAGTCCCACCGATTGATCCACATTCACATGCAGTCCTCGCCTCGGTGCCGCAAGATGCAACTCACGATGGCGCCTCGGCATCGCGACCCGTCGTCTGGTGCCGCGCCGCATACTTGAGCCCTCGTCGCCCCATCAATTGATTCGTTCCTCCCTCGTCGTTTGTGGGGGCGGCGCATGCCGCCGGCCGGCAGGTTGGTGTAGGGCAGCAGCCTGCAGGCCGCGCCGTTGCGGCAGCTGCTCGTCGGCACCTCCGCGCTAATGTGCAAGCGTGCTGTGCAGGCACCTCCGCCTCTTGGAGCCTCCTTGCAGCTGCATACCTCCACTCCACCACTCTCCAGAATTTTGAGGTGTTTCACTTCTGGTCTTCCCCTAATTGTCCAGCTTTCTAATTTCTATTCAATTCATTGATTGGAATATTTATTGAAAATTGAATCTCTTGTAGTCCTATTTTGTACTAAAATTTCAGACCTGCACTTGCAATTACGACTGTAAAATAAAGAGGACTAGTACTAGGACTAGGATGGACCAAAGTCATTTGATGATCCATGCTAATTCTATTGCTGACAATGAGGCATAAAAGGATTATGAGTGCTACAAAAATCAGAGACAAAAGTGTGACACATGTAATATCCGATGATTGCTAACGAGGAAATGGATGAATTAAATGCACCAAATTTTCACTATGCATTTGCGTGTTCCATACTATTCTTAACTATTGTATTGTAGCGTCTTGAAATTTTGAACTTTTTTCCTGTGCTTTGCTATTTCTCTGTATATGATATACATGTGGTGGGTTTTGCCACTGAATTTGGCCCTAGTCTTGGCCAATTCCTGGGTGCGCCATTGGGTGTGTGTTAAGTGCAATTTACTCCATATTTTTTTAAAAAGAAACAATCGTCTTTGTTCATGTTGGATATCCAGTGAGTAACTTAGCACAAAATGATATAATTATATTTAATATTACGACACCTACTCCCTTCGTCCCACATTACTATTCGTTTTGGCTTTTCTAGTTATATGATTTTGCTATGCATCTAGACATATATGTCTAGATACATAGCAAAAGATATGTACCTAGAAAAACCAAAACAAATAGTAATTTGGAACGGAGGGGTACTAGGTACGTGCACAATAAAACATTACAAAATAATATCATAAGAAAATTAGCGGCCAAGCTCGGTTTGAAAGAGTGTGCCAAGAAAAACAAGAGACCCACTTCTAGTTACCTTATTAGAAATCGGCAATTATCCGATGAAAAAAACACATGTTGATTTTACTATAGCATAACACGTTTCATCACGAGCTAATTACGCTTTTACTCCTCCCTTCTGTCCACTGTCTTCAACAATATATAATGAGATGTTGAAATTCTGCATCCTACTTCTGATGAATTTTGCCGGTCGACAGAATTTATACTCTATCGATTGCTCGGTCTTTTGAACAAAGTAGTTAGTACAACATCTCGTTGCCTCCCAACTCTTCCCAGCCTCTCCCGTGGAAAAGCCTCCACTCGCACGCATTTCACTGGCTACAAGAACTACCCAGTAGCCACCATATAACAGCAGCATCTAGCATGTGATGTGACCATGCGAGCAGCCTCCACCATGACACGCTGAACATCCCATGGCGTCCTGCACACCGTCCCGGCTAGCTTGGTCAGTTCACCCGTCCAGGTTGGTGACGGGGCCCTTGAACCAGTGCCTTGCCCTGAGCACCCACGACGAGAGCACGAGGAAGAAGAGCCCGCCGACGGCGACGGGGGTGTAGTTGAGCGTGTCCTTGGTCACCGGGTACGTGACCGGCAGCGAGAAGAGCACGGTGATGGTGGCCACCCAGAGCACGGCGACCCAGCCGACGAGCACGCCGTAGCGGCCCAGGCTGAATGGCCCCGGCGAGAAGTGCTTGCGCGCCAGCGTCACCCGGAACAGGATCGGCAGCGCGTACGAGATGTACAGCCCGATCGTCGCGATCGACACCATCGCCTGGAACGCCACCAGGCTGCCCAGCGACTGCATATATGCATATGCGTTTCCATGAACGAATATTGATGGAGCATGTCAGCAGCTGTACATGAAGTGTCAACTGACAAAGTGAACAATCTGAAAAGAACTCACCGGCAACGCCATGCAGAGGGCGACGGAAACAGAGAGCCAGACGGCGTTGATGGGCACTTCTTGCTTGTTCACCTTGTGCCACACGGAGGAGAAGGGCATGGCGCCGTCTCTCGAGAACGCGTATGCCATTCTGGAGTTGCTCGTGACCGAGCTCATGCCGCAGAAGTAGATGGCGACGGCGACGATCCCCAGGCAGATGATCCCGCCGACGCCGTTCCCGTACCGGCTCTTGAAGGCGAGGTAGAACACCTCGGCGATGGCGTACCCTCCGGCGTCATTGTCAGGGCTCAGCAGGTAGGGTATGTCCTTCACCGCGAACGTGATGCCGAGGATGTATCCCCAGCCCACCACGATCGAGATGCCGATCGCGCTGATGATGCCGATCGGGCCGTTCTTGTCCGCGTTCTTGGTCTCCTCAGTCTGCATCACCAATCTTTGTCAACCCTGAAAGATGTGTGCAAGTGATGTTGCTTCAGGTTCTCATGTGCTGTGCTGACCATGTGCGCGGAGGCGTCGTATCCTGTGAGCGTGTACTGGCTCATGAGCAGCCCGAGGACGAAGATGTAGAAGTTGCTGCGGATGCCGGCGCCGTTGTCGGTGTTGAAGTGGGTGAAGACGAACTCGGCGCTGGCCCTCTCGGTGGCGACGGCGGGCACGGCGATCATGAGCACGAAGACTCCCAGCATGTTCCAGGCCGCAGCGAACTGGCCGAAGAAGGAGAGCACGGTGATGGGGAGGCTGTTGAGGACGGCGTGGCTGATCAGGATGGCGGCGTGGAAGGCGATCACCACGTACTTGGACGCCAGGTAGCCGCCGCCGTTCTTGCCGCCGGTGCCCAGCAGGATGATCACCTGGATCAGCTGCGCCAGGGAGTAGTCCACGCTCGTGGTCACCGCCCACTGCTCACGGAACACAACCAGGGAAGCTCAGCTCAGTTCAGAGTTTCAGGCAGAGGCTGATGATGATGAAATCGAAGAAAAACGACTGCTCACCTGTCCAACAATGTTGAACCTGAAAGTCAGACAGGCAAAAGAAAAAAACACATGTAAAGTTAGATGCTAAAAAGTTGTGCTGGAATCAAACACATCAACATCATGACGAGAACATGTTGGCTACACGGTTTTAAATTGAGATTGAACGTGACTGTGACTGACAACAGTCGCCTTTCTTTCTTGAGCTGCCCCATATCAAGTGCAGGAAACTCGTCGCTGTATTCATCGCAAAAAGTCCTCGTCTCAATTGCAGCCAGTGGTCCAGTACTGCCTGCCCTAGTAGAGGTAGCATACGGTCTCCAGCGACAACACGTAGATGGGAGTATTTAACCAAGCGAATGTGATGGAATCACTAACAACTCCCTAAATATAGTAGTACTCACTAATCCCATATACGTGGAGCTGCAGCAGCCGTTGAGTAATGTTAAAAGTTTCTGTATGATGTTCTGAAGGAAAAGAACTTTACCACACCCTCTTTTGCAGATAAAAGTTTATTCTGTCAGTGTTCTTCCATTTCCAGCTAGCAGTCAAAGCACGCGCATTGACCAATAGCCAGAGGCAGACGACGATCCCAAATCCAAATAAAACAAAGACTCTATGAAGTACAAAGCACAGTAACAGTCTCTTCCGTTCCCATTTGGTACGGTGAAATCGATAAACTAATTTCTTTCTCCGTGACAAAACTAAACAGAATAAAAAACAGAGAGATGCCAAGTTGTCGCTCACGCCGATGCGGTGGCGCGGCAGAAGGAACGGTGGGGAAGCAAGAATATTGTAAGCGCGGCCCGTTCACATGATCCTCGCTAGTCGCCGGATCCCTCAATCATTCCGGCCAGTTTCCGACGGGACAAGAAACCCGGCGACCGTTCCAAGAACAGGGATGGAGAGATGGAACGCACGTACCATCCGGTGATCCAGGAGGCGAAGGGCGCCCAGCGCTTGCCGGAGAGGCGTGCGCTCCAGTAGTAGAGTCCGCCGGAGGTGGGGAAGGAGGAGCAGATCTCGGCCATGGAGAGGCCGACGGTCATGGTGAAGGCGCCGGCGACGAACCAGCCGAAGGTCATGGTGGCCGGCCCGCCGAAGGTGAGCCCCGTGTTGTAGAGCGTCGTGATCCCCGTCACCACCGAGATGATGGAGAAGGAGAAGGCGAAGTTGGACAGCACCCTGAGAGCATGGGCACGCACGCAGCGATCGCCGCCGCCGCCGTCATGGAGAAGAACGAGCGAGAGATGGAACGGAACAACCGAGTGGAGGACGCGAGAGGGAACGTACGAGAGGTCGCGCTTGAGCTCCTGCTTGTACCCGAGCTCCCGGAGGCGCGCGAGGCCGGTGTCGTCGCCGCCGACGTTGACGGCCTTCTCGGCGGCGGCGGCGCCGTCGGCCGGGGCCTTGTTCCACGTCATGGCGCGCGCCTGCACGTTCTAGCAATCACACACACCGTGTCACCGTCGCCGTGCAGTGTGCCGCGGCAGGCTCGCGCAGGGAGATGATGAGCGCGGGGGACGGGGAGAGCCGGGAGGAGGGGGTACTTGAAGAAGGAACGGGATGGGCGGGAGGATGGAGATGGAGTCCACTCACTCCAGGGCAGGGCAGGGAGGGGAAGAAAAGAAAGAGAGGCGCGGCGGGGTGCAGAGCAGAGCAGTCAACTGGAGAGTGCGTTGGGGCCCGGGAAAATGGGCGGCAGATGCGGCCTGCGGAATGGGTTGGTTACTCATCCATGGGGAGCGACACAGATTCTGCCCAAGTGGACGATGGATCTGCCACAGTAGAAAACGAGATTCCCTGCGACCCTGCCCAAGTGCCATAGAAAAAAAAAACGAACCGTTCACCGGTTGAACCGGAAAAACTGTGAACGGTGACCAGACCGGTTCAGTTATCGGTCATGCAATTGGATCGGTGTGAACCGTTGCGAACCCAGTCGTGTCGAACCGGTGAACCGTTTTTTATGAATAAGTGAACGGTTTGACTTTTGTACACTAGTTGTGGAACTTTGGACAATTGACTATTATGTTATTTCTACGTAATCACATCTATTATGTGTCATATGTGATATGTTGCATATTACTCATATAAATCATGAGAAATAAGTATTATATTAACAAATGATGAACCACTGGTTTGACTAGTGAACTAGCAGCGTGACCAGTTCGATCTTCGATCCGGCTTTTCGTTCTATGCCAAGTGCCCCATGAAGCTATTTCACGAATAAGATATTTCGAGTCCAAATTAAAAATTAGAGTGATAGATGTCTACATGCCATTTGGTGAGTGTCCATTCCTACTCCCTCCATTTTAAATTGCAGGTCGTTTTGATAATTTTAGGTGTATAATTTTTTATGTGGAAATACAATCTAGATACATAATAATAATATCTATAAACTTAGAAAAGTCAAAATAATCTAAATTTAGAACGGATAGAGTTTTTATGAGCTTTTCCTAAGACCACAATGCTTAACTGACTTGATATGCAGTAAAACATCATGCATGCATGGCCGATATCCTTAAGTACAATATGAAAATACGTATGTGTAGCAGGTGGCACACAAGCGACATGTCGAAGCGATACGGCGTGCCATGTGGCTTGCAAGAAAGACAGATGGCCTTGTCATGCTACGAGTCAGGGTGTATGGATATCCTCGAGTACGATACGCTTTGCTGTTATACGCACAAATTAACACCGAAATATATGGCTGTCCTTTTAGCTTTTTCACGCACATGACGCATATGAGATGACACATTTATTCAGTTCGGTACATTTTCGAACAAGGTCTAGAACATTAATTCCCTGGGTGTCATTTTTCGAGTGTTGGTTAGCAGTTTTTGTTCTCTGGCACGTTTTCCATTTAGATTTTTTTCCCTAACCAAATAAGGGCTTCCTAATGCAATTTGAACACTTTTTCATAAAAAAAATCTAAAAAAAGTTCACTCTAGTCCTCTAAAGTACTGATAACCCTAACTTTGAAACTGCTTATTTAACCCCCTAACTTTCTAAACCAGTGCACTTTACATATTTTTCTCTAAATAACAGAAATGGGTTTGCTGGATTCACCCACCGGCAAGCAACACCAGAGAACCCACTAGGGTGCATCTTGAAGTAGCGCAAAGCAGAAAGATGGAGAGATGGGCATGGTAGCGGTGCCATGCACTAGGGATTCGCAAAATATGAAGTTTAGCCTGCTAAACTCATAGCAGCACAGGCACATGGAGATCTTGGAGAATTGGGCGAAGCTCACCAAGGCATCACTAAGGTGGGGTAGTCACCGCGGTGGAAGAAGGAGAGATGGCTCTAACGGGTGGTGGTGGTGATGGCGTGCTGTGAACTCAGCACGTTATGAGAACACGACACGCCATGTGAGAGTAAACCATCACATCAGCATCGAAATCATTAACACGACACTTTTGGTTTAGCGAGCAAAAGGTGTAAAGTGCACCTGTTTCAATTAGAAATAAAATAGAAGGCTTGAAAAACAGTCTTAAAGTCTAGGGGTTACTCGAATTCAGCCATAGTTTAAGGACATTTTAAGTGGAGGAGTAAACTGAACTTTTTCCAAAAAAAAAATCAATATCTATAGCAAATGAATTACACGCGGCGCACGCTCGCAGAAGACACTGGACGATCGATGATCTCTAGGCTCGTCAGGATCCATGCCTGTATGATAAACAAAATGAAGAAGCACATTGATCGCCATATTCCTGCTACCTGCGCTTGTTTCTCTTTACAGGTGGAGTCAAAATCGTGCGCACCGGTTCTTCCATGTGCTGATTGGTGTGCGTGCGAGACGATATGGATTCTTTATATGAGCTTTTACATGGTTCGGGATTCGGTTTCAGCCCGCGCGCTTCACATGCGCATCCGGCATCCCTAGCCTCTTTGATTGGGATACGGCGATCGAGCTATCACTCCTACAGCGACGTGATCTTTGCTACTTGAGCTGCTGCCGACTGCTGACGCCGACGTTCCCCCGTTTTTCCTCGATGAGACTTTGCCAAAAATCTGATAGCGTCTCAGGAAAAATCTCATCTCCCCGTGCATATATAATTAGTGGATACTTAGCCGTTCCCGTGCCGTGCTATCGAATTGCCAAGCTATGACTTCCTGTCCTATCTATTCTTTTGAAAAGCTTGACTAGCCTATCTATTTTTTTGCAAGCAATCGTATACGCTACGTATCTTCCAAATATGTTTGCACACATGGCATCCTTAGGAGTTGTAAGCAAGTAGAGAATTGGTAGCAGAGTTACCAGCCGGTGAGCCAGGCGGCGAAGGGCCCCCACCGCCGGCGGGCGCAGAGCTTGGCGCTCCAGAAGTAGAGGCCGCCGGAGGTGGGGTAGGCGGAGCAGATCTCGGCCATGGCGAGCCCCACGGCGAGGGTGAAGGCGCCGGCGATGGGCCACCCGTACACCATGGTCGCCGGCCCGCCGAACTGGAGGCCCGTCCCGAACAGCGTCGTCACGCCTGTCACCACCGACACGATCGAGAACGTCACCGCGAAGTTGGACACCACCCTGCGACAGCGCAAGCGCGAAAAAACCAATGGAAAGGTTAGTTTGGGCCAAAATGCTTTCGGTTTTTATTTTAGGCCCAGTGCTAAATTGGGCCTGCTTCTTTGAGCTTCAGGGTTCTGGGCCTTTTTGTGTTTCGTACTAAACATTGCTTATAAGCAATAAGCAATAAGAAATAAGAAAGGAAGTGCTTTCTGAATTCTGAAAAAAGAAAAGAAACGAAGGAAACAAAAGGAAGACTTAATTACTCTACAAGCTACAAGTACAAATACACGCGGGGCTGCATGACAAGCACTGCTACCAAAACAATCTCTGATCTGTTTTTCTGAGCAGTAACCTGATGTATGCTGCTGCTGTTGATGCTGAGGGATCGACCTCGGGCAACCACATTTTGCTGTTAAGTGTGAGGTGCGGCGATCGAACACGTAAGGGGTAAGGCCTGCTCCCTCCTTACCTAAATAACTGCCATTTTCACTTTCTGAGGAACAACTTTCACTAAATATATATAAAATATTAATATTTATGATATAAAATTAATATCGTTAAACAGATATTTGAATCTAATTTTTTAATAAATTTATTTGAAGATACAAATGGTGCACGTATTTTCTACAAATCTAGTCAAACCTGTGGCACGGAAACCAAAAGCGATAGTCATTCGGGGACGGAGGGATCCGACGATTACTATTACTATTGTTGTTGTTGTTATTGTTGTTGTTGTTATTGTTGTTGTTATTATTATTATTTCGCTTGGTTTGCATCGCTCAAACACGTGGTTTGCATCGGACAAACCAGAAGGTTCACTAAACCCACAAGCAAGAGATTTCCCCGTCAACAAAAAGAAGAACGCAACTACACACTAGTAGTAGCAAGCAAGCTCACCGGCCGCGTCAAAAATCACACAAAGATCCGGCAAAGAACTAGTTGGGCTAAACAATTTCTTCTGGGATATAGAGTACTAGTAAAAAAAAGAAACAAACAAGAAGAGAGAATTGGGTTGAAAGAAGGATCGATCTGTAGCCGGCCCGAACAAGAGGCGAGAGCAGAGGAGGCAGAAGAGACTCACGAGAGGCCGCGCCTGAGCTGCGGCTTGTAGCCGAGCAGCCTCAGCTTGACGTCGTCGCCTTCGCCAGCGGCGCCGCGGATCGCCGCCGCCCCGTCGTCGCCGGCGAGCGGGCTGTAACCGTGCTGGGCTTCTTCCATCCTCTCCGCTCCGCTTGCTGCTTCCTGAGCTGGGAACTGAGACTGGGCGTGGCAGACAGCGAGATATTTGTCCCTGTGGTCCGCAGCTGCAACTGCGAAGGCCCGAGCCCCACTCTAATTTGTATAGCACTCTCTTCCTGAGAGGCAGGACTTGGACTTGGATCATTCGAGTAGTAGCAAGCAAGACGATGCGGGGACGGGTGAGATTCCCCGGCTCCTGTCGCTGCACGTGGGCCCCGATACGAATCCCGTGCCATTATCGTGTCGCACTCGCACCTAACGGTCCACCACCCCCACTCGCTCCCCAGAAATAATGCAAGATCTGGCCGATTCCTGCGCTCCACAAGCACGTGGCAAAAAAGTTTCTGCGGAATCTCAAGAGAAACCTTACTTTCCGGCGCAGCTGCGAAGGAAAGCACAAGCACCGTCCCGTTTGGTGGTTGTGGTTCAGCATTCCTGCTACAGTCTACAGAATGGACCAGTTGATGTCATTCCATCCCCCCACGAGCCAATTCCTTGCTGCTCCAGCTTCCATAATCAGCCCATGTGGCTGCCACAGAGACGACGACGACGAACGTAGTGTCAGCTTTTTTTCCTTTTTTTTTATAAGGAACATAGTGTCAGCTTAGCCTGGCAAATCTGCATCTCCTGCTACGAATATCCTGCCTGGATGATATGCAGTTTGTTTATCGACAATTGTCAATAGTTCATAACGAAACTTCATGCACGAGCTAGGTGAGACCCGGACAGTCCCTCTGTACAGCAGATGAGAATAATCGCACTAAAAGAAATCAAAGGAATACGTAGAGATCTTCAGCACTCTGCTACTTCGGCATCAAATCGCAGAGCAGAAGACTGCACTGCAAAGTCCCAAGTGAACCAAACACCAGCCAACGAATGGCACATCTGACCTGTGGCACGTGACAAGCTCTAGCCACCATCCAAACAGGCCATCACCTTGCTAAAATAAAGTAATCAGGATATGATTGAATAAAGTATTTTCTAGGAAGGAATCCCAATCGGATCCGTATACAGCAACTTGTCTTTTCGATAGTTTTGCCCAGGTACTTTGCCCTTTAAAAACTGCTAGCTCAAGCTATACATCAACAGAAATCAAGATACCATCGAATTTCTATAGTGCAACATGCCATAGCAGAACACCCACATCGGAAAAAGAGGTGCGATACCCATTCCTGGTTGTCGTCGGGGAAATGTTCAATTCACCGAATTCAATGGTCGATAGGTCAGTGCACATTTGGTATGGCAGTGCTAAGCTATTGGCATGGACTGTACCCCATATACATGAGTACATGACAAGTATTCCTTGGACTAGGCAGGACACCAGTAGAGTCTAATGGTTTAACTCCAAACAACAAATGCCTCCATGTTAACTCCCTAGTTTGTTTCAGAGTACTTGAAACCATGCTTCTTGAAATATTCTCGAAATCCATACACGCTCTGATCATAGTTGAACTGCATGAGACAATCAATCATCAGCTCACCAAAAAAATATTTGAATTCAATTATTAAACTGACAGGTACCAGCTCAAGAATTACTTACAGGTAGCACTTTTACAGAATACTTAGTGATGTTAGGATCCACGCTCTTTCCGTGGCCTGCAGCCTGGTAAAGTACAGAAAAAGTCATTACCAAGACAAAAGAAAGGAAAACATATGCCACCCAAATTATGGTTGCAAAAGAAAACTATCAGCAGCTCCCCAACCAATTAATACACAATGCCTGAGAATGAAACAACAGTTTACTGTTGTACACAGCTGATCAAGTAATTGTTAAGGCTTCTAAATGACACGCAGCTCTCCTGCGTTGTTCGAGAAAAAAATTGCTAAGGCTTCTGATACCATTTAGAATCAACAGACTAACAGTAAATGCAGAAAGCATAAGGATTGTTTCTCAAAATGAAAACAGTATGCCCCTGAATTATGTTCTGAAGTTCCAAACTTCACAAAGTGGTTTGTCATAGAGGGCATATATCTACTGGAACTTGGTTTATATTTACAATATCAGACAATTTTTTCTTGAACTTTTTATCAAACAAGAGCATGAGAATTATGGTTCAAAAGAAAACTATCAGCAGCTCTACAACAAATTAAATACACAATACCTGAGAATGAACAACAGTTTAGTGTTGTACACAGCTGATCAAGTATACCATTTAAAATAAATAAACTAACAGTAACTGTAGGAAGCATAGGGATTGTTTCTCAAAATGAAAACAGTGTACCCGTGAATTAGGTTCTGAAATTCCAGACTTCATGAAGTAGTTTGAATCATAGAGGGCATCTATCTAGTGGAACTTGGTTTATATTAACAATATCGGAAATTTTTTTCTTGAACTTGTTATCTAACAAGAGCAGAAGACCTCCAGCTCGTTGAACTTTAACAAATAGTTTCTTTCTCTGGGATCATCCTAGGAATATATTAAATTATTAATTATAGTTTCAGCTTATCATCATCTAGCCACGAATACTAATGAAATTATAAAGAACATAACAAGACCACTGACAAAAAATGCTCATAAAAGAATGATAGTAACTTAACAGGCACTAAGGTAACAATCAAATTGCTTTTTGATCAACTATTGGACAGAAACAAATAAAAGAAGTGTGAAATGATAACCAGAGCAGGAATTGAAATTGCAATGAAGAACCAAAACGAAGAAACTGAAACATTTGAACCTATGTACATGAAGTAAATAATTATAACCTGTTCTGGGTTGTAAAATACTTCAACAAATGGATATTCATTCTTTTGCCTTGTAAGGCAGAACCCTGGATACTTTGGGCACTCGACCTGACAGCAGAGAAGAAGAATGTTCAATGCCTACTTTGGAGACAAGTGCAATTTGTAATGTGACCAAAAGTGTCCAATGCATATATGGAGGAAACCAAAAGTTGATATAGACTGGTTTGATAAGCAAAGCAGCCTTATGAAAAATATAATTACTCACACATTTCTAGCTTAATCGAGCATATTTTTGTGAATCATAATACTGAAGTACCAAAAAGAATTAAGCTATCTGCACACGCAAGCTTTCCATTGAGCTGCTTGTCTAAAGAGAAATATGCAAACATAGGCAGTGTTGAACTTCCACAAGTGAAGCTGAATAGAACAATTGAAATCATTGATAAATGAGATAAGATCAGATTAAGTTACTCAGTAAAATTTGAATGAGACAATCACAACAGTGTACGATTTTATCATCAGATAAATAATGGTTTTAATTCATCAACAAAAAAATTGAAGTTTATGCATAATAAGCTAAAACATTTACAAGGTTAATTTAGGCACTAAGTAGTTATTGAAGTGCCATAAGTTCACAGCCTTGTCCAGATAGTTCAGAAATTATAAGTGATCTGACAAGACTGTAAATGGAAATTTTCGTGCAAATATAAATCAAGAGTAGCTTACTCTGACAAACTTGATATGCGGATAAAATGTGGCAGCAGCCTCTTCCAGTACTTTATCAAGATGCTGTGTATAAGTACACCTAAAAAGGTAATATTCAGGATTGAAGTGAGTGGAAACTGTATATATGATGATTTGACATTCTAGTTGGTGTTTCTGAACAAAATACAGCAGAGTTAGTATACTTAATAGTAAAGGCAACAACGACAGGCCTTCCTTCATGCAATAGCTGCACAAACTGACGCTCAGATGTGAATGGTATAATTCTTGATGGCCCTAGGTCCTTGGGATATCCAGTGTAGAACCTGTAATTTTCAGGATTAGGATAACATTAAGACATAGCATGACATGATAAAATAAAACTATACTAGTGCGAGCACGTTCACATTATAGCAGAGAACATTAACTAGAAGTTTGACTATTGGTAATGTATTCTACTACAATCCATTAATGGTCTGTTATACCTAATTAATTGTCATAACGACAGTATGGTAAATCTATAAACCAGTGTGAGCTGCATGTTCTGCTCAAAAATACAAACGAATAATGGACTGGAACACATAACGGCAGTGCATGGTGCTCTTACTTGCATGTCGACCGAAGTTGGGAAACCATCCTATCAAGAAAAGACTCACTCATTGTCTCTGAGGCAAATGCAGTTCAGATGCAACTTTGTCCTATGGTAATGAACGAATTACATCAATAATTAACAAAAACAACGAACTGACAGAATCTTGCATGACTATGTAATCATGTTGAAGAATCCCTAGGTAATAACAACAAACTGCAGAGAACAGGAACAGGAAGATTATTACTAGTTCACAGCAAGCATACAGGAAGAATAGTAGTTCACAGAAATATTAGGTAACAGAACTTACAAAAGAAATCCAACTAGTCAATGCAAGTGAATCAGAAGTACCTACATTTTTCTATGATTGTATTGATGACTGCAGCAAGTATTAATTCAGCACTGTTTACTTATAATTAGCAATGCCCAAAAACAACATTCAGATCCAAGGTTGATAGATTTTTCAATGATACAGTAGTAACGAACAGCACAAAATAATCTGAAACTGCCACTTCATGGTATATCCAAGGTTTCTAACAAAATGAGCCTAAATAAATTCAGCTCAAGGAAATTTGCTCTTGAAATTCATGAACAGTTGGTGGTTCCTGAAATAAGAAGTCACTAACGTATAAGCAGCCTTCTTGATACAATTGACCAAGGGTACCGGTAAACAGGGAAGATGAAATACTTGAAAGAACCAAATAGTAACACTAAGATCATTTGCTTCAGTTTACTTGTCTACGACATCAGAGAAAAGCCAAAAACAAAGATGCCATATGAGTACAATCGTGCCAATCATATCAATACAAACTATGCATTTGATATCTGAACTACCTCCAAGGCTTTCAACATCTCCTACTAGGTAGTAGGTACCTCTATTGAAGCTGTGTGCAGATATCTAGGATAACCCACTTAGGATAACTGAAAACGGAACAAGAGCGAAGCGTGCAGCTACATTTCTACAACGTACAACCCATGCAAGAAGCTTAAATTAAGGCTGAGGCATCCTAAGCAACGAGTTAAAACCATCAGTTCATGAAGAAAAGAACACATAGCCCCCAATCGCATTAGCTAAACCAGAGAAAAAGGCCATACATCAGGTGAGGACTCCAATCATACAGCCAAACATCTAACCACCCAATCTATGCTGCAAACACACGATTATCAAAGAAAACAATTTCAGTCCACAATAAATTTTCACTCCACTACTGGGATTTAATAGACAAGAAACCCCAATCTCAGCGGCATAGACATGAAACAGCGGATGTTTGAACTCAGGGAAACCCAAAGGGCTCCAAGGAGCTCAAGAACCCGCAGGGCAAGGCCACCGTACACAGAAATGATTCCAGCTTTGGGACAGAACGGGGCCGGGAATAAGCTCACCTGAGAGGATCCTTGAAACCGCGGTTCTTGTCGGCCTGGTCTCCTCTTCCCACCCCCCACGGAAAGATTTATACGACGAACACCACGAGGTGGGTTAGAGCAAAAAGATTGGCCAAAAAAATCAAGATGCTCGTTCACCTAAATCCGCTCCCCCACTAGCGCAAGGCAGGAGACCGGATCTAAATACACGCAGGCCCCTAGAGCCGACCGCCCCCTCGGAAACGGAACGCGCTAGCGGGAGCTGCAGCTCGCGAACCAACAAATGCGACGGTGGATTCGGGGCTTGTGCACCAGGCGGATTGGGGGATTGGAATGGCGGGGGGTAGGTGCCAGGTCGGGGATGGGGTGGAGAGGGATTTATGACGCGATGTGGACGGAGACCGGCAGCTTCGGAGTCACAGCTCGCAACAAGGCGAGGGTTGTGGCTGCGGCGAGGGTTGTGGCCGCCGGAGGGAGGGAGGGATGGCGGCGGCGGCGGGACCGCCGGAGGGATGGAGTCGTGGCTGTTGGAGAGCTCCTTCGCTTGCGGCCTGGCGCAGTGGCGACTCTCACGAGAGTACGAGACGGCCTGCTAAGGAACGCCTAACGGGTTGTAACCCACGGGCTGAAAGGGCCTTTGGACCCAAAACAATACAGCACACTCCAAATATCCTCCAAACTGGTTGTCGTAAAATCCAAGTCGAACCAAACCATCTGATGGGCCAGTTAAATAAAAACCTACCCATTACAACCAATAAAACCAATCCGATTATCAGGGCTATCCACATGGCATGATGTCACTGGAGCGAGCTCCCCGCCCGGACGCTTGTGCACCGAGCGGCCGCCTTCCGTGGCTGCTGCAGCGGCGACCGCCTCACCTCCGACGTGCTCCGCCGCAGCAGGAGGGCCTCCGCCACGCAGATGTTGAGCATCACGCCCCTCCCACCACCGTCGCGGCACCTCGACCCTGCCGGCGACGCCTCTCGGAGCAGCTTCGTCGGCGGCGACGACGACGGCACCACCTCCGGCTCCGCTCCCGCCGGCGACGCGACCGCTCTCAAGATCTTTAGCGGCCGCGACAGCAGGGAGTTGACGTACGCGTCGACGATCCGGTGCAGCAGCCGCAGCGGCGACGGCCACCGCGCGTCGGCGCGGCGGCTCCGGAGCCGGCCGAACCTCCACGCCGACGACGTCGAGGCGAGGACCGCACGGCGACCGAGCCTGACCCCTCGCCCGGCCGGCCGCCCCGACGCCGGAAGCCGCTGGTAGCAGCTCCGGCGGCGGCTCATCCAGCAGGACCGGACGCCCCTGCACACCCGGGAACCGATCGACCCCTCCATGTTTGTTTGCAACGAAATTCTCCGACCACGAAACTGATGAGCAACAACAACTCCAAAAGAAGTTTCTCTCCGTGGGGCGTGGGGATTAAAGTTTGTTTGCTTTTAACAAGATGATGGCATATGGCTCGTCTCGACGGCCAGTTCCTGGGGCATTTTTGTAGTGTGTGGGTGTGTGTGACGTGTGGTGTGTGGCGCATTTGACCGTCTAGAATAATGACGTTGAACTCGTAGACGGAATTCTGTGTGTCGAGTGCACTAACCAGCCTAGCTGCTCCTCGGTCCAGTCGTGAAGTGTGCAGGGCTTGACCTGACCCGGTTGCCGTTTGCCTGCCGGGGCAGGTTGGTAAGAGGGTAAGACCAAGGCTGAGGCCAGGCCACTGAGACCTCGTTTTCTTCCACTGACTTATTTTTAACACTCGTCACATCGAATATTTAGATACTAATTAGGAGTATTAAACGTAGACTATTTACAAAACCCATTACATAAGACGAATCTAAACGGCGAGACGAATCTATTAAGCCTAATTAGTCCATGATTTGATAATGTGTTACTACAGTAAACATTTGCTAATGATGGATTAATTAGGTGTAATTAGGCTTAATAGATTCGTCTCGCCGTTTAGATTCGTCTTATGTAATGGGTTTTGTAAATAGTCTACGTTTAATACTCCTAATTAGTATCTAAACATTCGATGTGACACATGCTAAAAATAAATCAGTGGAAGAAAACGCTCCCTAAACCCTGATGAGTCTGATGACACACTGACACCGTACCATCGTTGAGTTGACTTGATAGCAAGGAGACAGAACGAGATGGCCGGCTTTTTCAATCACGCACAACGGCAGGGTTGTTAATTTCACCGTGGCCACATTACACTGCCCTGGTCCTGTTCGGAACCGCCGTCGGAGAAGCGCTTCCCAGATAACCTGTATAAATATTAAAATAGCGCTTATTTAAGAAGCAGCTTCCGCGTTTCGAAGGTGGTGGGGAGAAGCACGTCAAAAAAAACTGAAAAAAAAGTACGTTGTTAGACTTCTAGTTTCAGCTTATTTTGATCATAAGCTGAATTTAAATTGTTCCAAACAAGGTCTCCACAAGAGAAGCGGTGCGCGTCCGCTTGGGGCAGTTGATGAAGTGTGTGACGGTGAGATAGATAGACTTGGTCGCTGTGTCGCTGGTCAGTTCAGGTACCCTACCCGGCTACCCCTAAAACTGCCGTGTTAGCCCCAACACGACCCTTAATTGTATGGTCCTGGCGCTGAAACTCCACCCAAGTTTGGAGCTGAAACCTGACACCCTGATCC
This sequence comes from Setaria viridis, assembly GCF_005286985.2. Classification (NCBI taxonomy): domain Eukaryota; kingdom Viridiplantae; phylum Streptophyta; class Magnoliopsida; order Poales; family Poaceae; genus Setaria; species Setaria viridis. The sequence goes on along the minus strand of NC_048267.2, from coordinate 27,898,231 downwards.
ACTTCCAACTCATGCATCTTGCTTGTCTCATACTCCTTTCTTTTACACAACGAGCAGAGCAAGAGACGTCTTCCTTTCTTTGTTCAGCATGAGTCGACTCTCAAATATGAATCAAATCACCACCCTCACCGATCATTTGAGAAGCCCTAAGTATACAGGTATACAGACCATGCATGGCATCTATGCTCGACAAAAGTCAAGTCTTAGCTATATGATTTTTGAAAGTCGAATTAAAATATTCAAAAGATACTGATATTCAAAGTTTACACACGTTATAAACTGCACACAAAGCCAACACTAAACCCAGTAGGCACTGACTGGCTTTGCCCAACTGCCACGCTCTAGCGGCGGCGAAGCAAGGGACATGGCCGCATGGGTTCGTATAATAACCGTACCGCACGACATGCGCGACTAGTGGTATATCAAGCAGCGAGCACGAGCAGAGACAGCGCCGCGACGGCGACGAGCAAGCGGGAGCGCCCGTGGCCGCCGTGACGCCGGGCCGCGCCGGACTTGGACGCCTTGCCCTCCCGCGGGTACATCTCCCCCGCCGGCGGCCCGTACGTCGCGGGGTAGCCTCCCTGCCACGGGTACCCGTACGGCATCGGCGGGTAGTAGTAGTACCCACCGGGCGCCGGCTCGTGCTCCGTCGGCGGGTAGTACGCCGGGAGCGCCGGTGGCGGGGGTGACGGCGATGGCGGCGGCGGCGAGGGGACCGGCTCCGGCGGCGGGTGGTGGTGGGACGGCACCTCCGGCGGGAGCGGGTGCGGGTCCAGGTCGCAGACGCACATGAAGCACTTGCAGTCCTCGTCCATCGGGATGCCTAGCGCCGCCGGGGAGTACACCGACACGGCGGCCATGGCGACCAGGACCGTGATGGTCTGGAGCGGCAGCATCGGACGGTTTCGGCCGCCTCCGCCTTGCATTCTCGTAGTTCTTGTTCTCGGTGGTTCAGTGATCACTGCGCGGTGAAATCCATGGCCGTATATAGCTGGGAAGCCGGATTGCTGGTGCATCTGCATCGCCTAGTTTTTTGTGTTGCTGGTGGAACGACCGCTCGTTTCTGGGGGTTGCCGGTGGTTGCGTGCTGTGCTGATCGCAACCCAACCAAATAAACACGGAATATACTTCACTTTGAGATGGTGGATGGTGCTTAAGTTTAATCATTTCAGTTGACTCACCTTTCTCAGTTTCTCTAGCTCGATGGGTTACTGACCAAATGCAGAGACAGAGCTACTTCGAATTTCTATTAAAAGCCAAGCATAAAGTCGCTGGTAGCGAAGATGAGTTCAAAAATAGTAATAGCATGCTAGTGATTGGCACTAGTAGTTTAGAAAACAAATATCAAAAATACATTTTCAGTACAAAAATAGAATCATATTAAGATTATTTTCAAGAAAAATAGAATCATATTAAAACTGGTAGTAGGAATATCATCCAAGTGTAGCATACCAATCATTGGTCCAGAGTTCCAATACACGCACATCTTCATCACGCCTTTCAAATGTAAAAATTGCCTCATCAAGCAAACCCACAAGCTATACAAAGGCAGCAAAACTTCCTGATCTTTCGCCATATGTCCAGCGTTGATGCTTGGATGGGAGGCAATGCCTACCTCGACAGACGAGTGGCGCGAGATTCTACCCCTTCAATCCCAAAATTGAAGAATAAGATGTTTAACGCCTTTAATAACGTTCCTATAATATAACGCATTGGCATCAGTACATTATTTGGATTGATACTAACTAGTATAACATGGGCAGCCTCTTTTTTATTCGAGGCTGAGTTCATTAGTAAAGCCTTTCGTTGCCAACTGGAAGGATGGCGCGCCGCGGTGGGCATCTGGGGTTACAAATGGAACATTTGCTCATGCACTGCTGCCTCGTTGCGAAACATAGTTCTTCCGGCTTTTGGTTCACACAGCAATAGCAGTTGTCCCCACCACAATCCCTCAAGATACACAACACTAGTACGATCCTGTTATCATCTAGTGTTCTCGAGTCAACCGACCACAGTCCCTCGGGTAGCTGAAGATGACTTGCTGCAATAACTTTTTTTTGGAAACCATCTGCCCCGTACAATCTTAAAAACTCTGAATCAAGGCCACAAGATGCTAATCCAATGGATAGGGTTAGAGATGGAGTTATTTTGCAATTTAGCGCCAGCCGGCCAGCAGAATTTTTGCGAACCCCCTGCCCCTTGAATCCGTTTCCCCCCACCCCTTCCATCGCGATAAGCCGCCGCCACCTCTTCCATCACGGTTCGACGCCGCCCATGGCCCTCCGCCGGCCTGGTGAGGGCGCCACCGCCCTTTCATATTCTACGACAACTAAGATGTATATGGTTGTAGACTTGTAGAGTAGGATAAAATTGACCTCAAACTCTAGGCTTGTGTTTTATGGCTTTGTAGACTGCGAGTTAGATATATACACAAGAGAAAAAAACATATCGGTAGTTCTTATTAACACATGCAATATAATTTAGATTTCTTTAGATGTAAATATGGTGATACACATATGTAGAAATATCTTAGAGAATCTCTCTTCCTTAATTTCCATAAATTTTCAAATCATGTGAGATCCCATAATAAAATTTGCAATACAATTGTGGTTGTTTTGATATGATCGGCCCAGTGTTGTGGGGACACTTTATCCCTATGTGGGCCTTTAGGTACAGCTCAAGATTGAGGCCCTTTTTTTTGAGCTAAGGCGAATTACTGTAGCATCACTATTTACGATGTTTCTACTATAGCGAGAAGTTGTTGCGGAACCCAAGGGAAAAATAAACTACCGAAGGAGATAGAGAGGTAGCTCCTTCAGCTCCGGCTCCCACACGCTACACAATCTACAATAATGCTACAACGTGGGAGTTGGAGCTGGAGCCACGCCAAGGGAGCTCTGAGCTAGAAGTTAGGAGGATCCTCTTCAGTATCCACTTCCCCATATAATCAGGTGAGCATAGTTATTAGAACCGAATCGGATCAAACATTGAACCGCCCCTCTGTTCTCGGTTTGATTGGTCCGAAGATTTGTACACCGGTTTAGATCGATTAATAGGTCTATGTTTGAACCTTGTTCCCTGTCTACTAATTGCCCTCCGGTCTTTTAACTAGACCGGACCGAATCTAGCTCTGGCTCAGTTTTTTCTTTGGTTATAACTATGAACGGGGTTACAAGTTAGTCGGACCTAATTCCTCTATTAACTATGAAGAGGAGTTCTCAAGTTATAATCTGTAAAAATCGTTTTTATAAAAAAAATAGAGAGGCATGTTCCAATCTTTCATCAATAATGTTTTAGAAGACATTGCTGGTCACAATTTTAATTAAAATTTAGCATTGTTGATGACATGATGTTCCGTTGAGGTTCAAGTACAAAGAGCTCGATTGGTTAGCTACCAAAACTTGAGTATGTCAAAATTTTAGCATACCCCACCATTTGGTTTGCTACCAAATGTTGCCAATGTCTCACATAAGGTTTTAAATCTCCAGCTATCGCTATAGCCGGCTATAGCTGTTTGAGGCTGATCAAACTATTTGTGTTTATATACAACTTAGAGACTATAGCCCGCTATAGCCTCATTTAACTCCGCTATAGCTGTTTTAGAGGTCATCCGCTAAATAACTTTAGCCAACCTTGGTCTCACATCTGACTTACCAAAATGTTGGCAAGTTTTTTTTCCAGCTTTTGGCTTGCCAATTTTTTGGTAGGCAACCAATACTTAAAATGAACACTTTGACTCCCTGGACTTCAACACCAAACAATATTATTGCTAAAAGGTCATTTGAAAGCTGCTTTGCTAGGCTAGGCAAGAACGCGCGCTCGCTTCTGCTGCAGCCGCACAACACAGCTACTGCAACTTGCAGCTCATGCAGTTTCAGCTAAAAATAATTACGCAATCTTATATTGAGAGAGAAAAAATTGCACAGCAATTCCCCCGCACGTTGGGAGCGGGAACGGTTGCAACAGCAGCCGCAGCCGTGCAGTCAGCTGTTCGGGCTCGTTTGCTGTTCTTGCCGGTTGTATCGGGGCTTGCGCAAGCGATCGAGTGTGTACATCGCCGCGCCTTTTTTTTCTTTTAAAAAACAAGTCATCACGCCTTCCAAATGTACCAAGGCACCTAGCAACACACATACAAGCTACACAAAAGGCAACATCAATTCTTGATCTTTCGCCATATGTACAGCGTTGATGCTTGCGAGGAAACACCTACCCCAACAGAAAACGCAAACAAAGATCCTTTTATTAGTTGGCACGAGTGGCAAGGCTCTACCCCTCTTGTCCTAAAATCTTTCCACCCCCTCCCCAAAAAAAGGAAGCAATGGACAATCGGGTCACTTATTGGCCTCTGCGTCGACCATTCCAGGAGCTGCACTGCACATCCCAATTGATTTGTCCTTGCACGAGTGCAAAAGCTGATGCTCTTTTTCCTGATCTCTGAACGTGTGTCCAGCCGGCAGGCGGGTGCAGATTCAGCTCTCGAGCGGTCAAGCCGTCACCGAGAGAAAGCCGTCCGGCTGAAGCACGCCGAGTCGCCGATCCCCTGGGGATGCATGCGCGCGGAAGGGCTGCTCTGCTCCGCGCCGCTCGGCTCGGCGAACAACTGCGACGCGCCGCCGGTGAAGAAGGCGGTGGGCTCGGGTTGATGAGGGGCGGCGAAATCCTGGATCATCCCGTCCAGCATGGATTGGAGCTCACCCAGGCTGTACACGGGCTCCTGCACGAGCGGAAAAAGAATGATTCATTCATTCGATGCTGCAGGAATGTTGGCAGCTTGGCCGATTAATGCGAGGTGCAATGGCATGAGTACGAGGTAGCTTACCTCCCTCCCCACGGTGGCCATGAGCGAGATCATCTCCTGAAGGAAGTCATGGAAACCCTGGAACACACGGAGCACATGGTCAGATTAACCTGCAGGGCAGGTGCAGAAGCAGGGGAAGAAAGAGCAATGGCAATTGGGCGGATCTTGCTCACCTCCACGTCCTCCTGGTCGTCGTCGAGCGGGTGGTACATCCCGGCGTCGTAGAGCGCCCTCCTCTTCTCGTCCGACAGCACTGCAGACGCGACACAGCCGAAAAAGGTGTTCATGTTAGCAACAGCGTCCAATGCATCGCGACCAGAGACTGAGGCATGGTGAACCATGAAGGAAGAGATGGATTCGAATGGTTTACCTTGGTAGGCCTCGTGTATCTGCTGGAACATGGCCTTGGCCTCCTCCGCGCGCGCCGGGTCCGCCGCGCGGCCGCTGGCGATCTTGTCCGGGTGCCACCTCTGCATGCATCGCCGGCAGAAACCAAGCAAGTCATGCTCTGTTTCTTTTCTTGTCAAGCTCGCCGGTGCAAACAAAACCAAACCAGAGCGATCCGATCCGATCCGGAAGGAACCCGATCGACCGGAGGAGCAGTTGTACTCACCATGGCCAGGCGGTGGTAGGCGCTTCGTATCTCGGTGGCGGAGGCGCCCGGGTGGACGCCGAGCACGGCGTAGTACGACGACGACCTCGCCTGCGACGACGACTGCATCCTCCTCCCCTGCGCCCCGCTGATCGCCTTGGGGCGCCAACCCAACTAGTTTATGGTAGCCAAACAACACTAGCCTACCAAAATCTCTGGGCACTTCGACCTCCTTCCTTCAGCTTCTCCCCGAGCGCTGGTGCTAGCTAGAGGATCACCCGTACGGCAGGTACCCGGGGTGGGACGGTGGTGAGGTGATGGCGACGAACGAGGGAAAGCGGCGGAGGCGGCCAGGCTGTATATATAACGGGGGATCGGGGAGGCGGGTGGCACGGAAAATATCTCGGGACTCGGGCGAAGATGATTGATGGGAACAGCGGGGAAGAAAGGAGGAGAGGATAGACGAAGCCTTGCGAAGCGCGGGAAGTGAAGGAGGGGGGAAGGCAGGCGCAGAGAGAGAGAGAAGGAAAATATCTGGCGTCTTGAACGTTCTGGAGCGGCCGGAAAAAGCCCAGCCTGCCGCGTCGTCCGCTTTTCTGCGGGCGGGCCGAGATATTTTGGGCGGTCCACGGTTGTGTGGTTCCTGTGGCCTGTGGGCGCGTGCGTGGGCTTGGAATCTCCTCCAGCGAGTCCAAGATCGGGAATCCTATTCATCTCCCGAACGAAATTTTCTAAAATCTATCGGAACCTATTCATCTTCCGAACGAAATTTTTTAAAATCTATCTTCCGATGTTTGAGATTCTTGCCCACACCTACCTGCCCATGCCTGTGCCGCCGTCGGACCGCCACGCGCCGCGGCCTGCCACAGCCACTCGCCAGCGCCGGAAGCCATTTTTTTTTTAAAATTTTGATTTTCAACTTTTTTAAAAAAAATTTCCAACATTTTTCCTGATCAAACAATTCATGAAAATGTTGGAACAACTTTTTTATAAGATTAGAAGATCCAATTATTTTTTGTTAGATTCAACATTTTTAAAGAAATGCTGGTTCAACATTTTTATCCAGCATTTTTTTCAACATTTTTATCCAACATTTTTTAGTTAAAATATTGATGGACCATCATTCTAGATACGATCCGGACTTTGATGGGTGTTATAGTTGAACTCCTTAACCATCTTCCACGATCTTCCACGAGGCATACAGGAGCCCCAGTCCAAGATATCTGTTGTGTTGTATACTACGAATAATATTATCTACGAGTATATATTTTTTTAGATGGACGTGGTCACGTGGATCTATCTACCTACTGCTACCATATCTGTTGCTGCAAGCTTGGATGCTTTTCACGGCACGCAAGGCCGATCCCGTTGTGTGTTATATCGCTTGTGCAAATCAAATTCGCATTGCACACTTGATCGGCCGTCGTGTCCTGGCTTACGCACGCGCAGACGCTCCAGCTCTATTCTTTCCTCCACAAGTGCTCCTGTGCTCGTTCCACGACAGTCTATCTAATCTATTCGCGTTCTGAACAGAACAGAAACGATCAGGGCCGAAGCGGCCAATTCCTTCTCGCGACATCCATCCATTCTCGCGTTCGCTGGCTGTGGCCGGCCGGGCGGCCGTCTGTCCGGGTGGCGGGACGGCCGCAATCATGGAGGCGGCGCCGGCGGAGTGGCCGTCCCAACCAACCGCGGCAACGCGTGTCGGCCGCGCGCGGCCTCCGCCTGCGCGGGGGATGGCGGCGCGGCTGACACGAGGCCGGCCTGCCGTTTCCGAGGGATATTGGGAGATCGAGAGCGGCGACGCGACGGCAGCGGGCAACGACACCACTTTTGCCGAATCGTCTGGGCGCTTCCGCTTCGCGTCGGAGGAGGATGCGTACGGTTCGACGGCAGGTGAAAATATCAGAGGGAGGGAGGCGGAATCTCTCGCGGTCGACGCGACACGTGTGGGAGCCGGGCGTTAAAAGTCAGCCGGCAGGAGCATCTGCACGAATCAGAGGCCCTGAATCCTGATGAACCCACGCTGCTACGTCTAGTGCTACTGTTTTTTTTTTTTTTGAAAGAGACGGGTCCAAGGCGATCCTGACTTGCAGTTTGGCACGTCCCGTACAGCCGCTCTGTTTTGGGAAAGCAAAATAGATTAGCTTTCCGTTTTTAGCAACAAACCTCATGCACGTAGCTGTGGCTGTCGCTGCAGGCAGCAGGCCTTCAACTTTCTGCCTGCCCACTGCCCCTCCGAACGTAATCCAGAAAAAACAACTGCACATAAATTTGCCCAGAAATAACAACTGCACATAATTTGCCCAGAAATTTTCTGAAACTGCACGCAAGCAAATCTGCACATCATTCTGATCATGCAACATCTCAGCAAATTCTTTGGCAGCCCTATGTATACTTCAAACTATTTTGCTTTTAGTTCTTCGTACAAAAGCAACCTGATCTGATTTTCTTAAATAATACCCATTACAAGTTCAAGTATTTGCATTCTCCGTGCACAACCATATGACCTGCCAATGCAATGATCATAACTAAGTTGGGCCTTTGCAGACAATTAATTCTAATCTGCATACAATGGTATGATGTGTGTTTGCATTACATCACAAGCAAAAATGATGTTCATTAACAATGACTGCAAACAAATGATGACTACACATTTGCTTCCCCTTCCTGACCACTTCCTGACCTGCAATGCGTTTAAGATAGAACATAATGCATAATTAGAGAAAATCACTAGATGTTGAAGACTTTGTAATATTTCACCTACTTAAAACATTAGACTGCCCCTACCTATAAAGACACAAATATAGGGCTGACCAGAAAAAAGATGAACCGACAAAAACTAGCATTAATAGAGGACAACTGAAAAAGACACATGTAAGATCATAAAAGTTGTGCTAGCTTCTGTAGTTAGTCAGTACAATTGGTCAATTGCTAATAGTTTGTTTGTGATCTCCTACTACTGAAAGCAAAGCATTACAGATTGAACAAGGGGCAATATGGAAAACAAATGGTAACGGTATTGCCTATAATATCACTGTTTTTGCTTCATGCTTCTCAACAGGTAGCTACGTTGATCAGTATAAAAACAAAACAGATGAAACATTGTCAGACCATTGAAAAATGTTTAAATCAGAACACAAAAATGCTAGATTAAAATGAATAATTTGCTAGTTTATTTAGCATATGTTGCTTACAAGATGAAATGTGGGCTCAAAATGACAAAGAGGACGGGATGTGTATTGAATCCAGCAACAACTCTGTCTAAATACCAATGCTGGTAGTTCTACGTGACCTAATATTAAGGCATCCAATCAAATGAATTATGAAATTCCCAACGAAGCATTGCCTAATGGAGTACACTATTTTGCCTACACATAAACATACTATTGCCTAATCAGAATCATATTATTGCCTAATGAAGCCTATTATTTTCGATAATCCAAGGCCATATTATTTCCTAGTTTCTGGCCACATTACTTCCGATTCATTAACCATAGTTTTGCCTAATTCATGCTCATATTATTGCCTAATTGGGAACCATATTTTTTTGCCTAAATACTCTTCCTAATATTTGCTACTTCAGAATCATAATTCATAATGATATTATTTCCTATGTTAACCTAAATGACATAGGAACCAACTGCTACTATAGAATAAAATGAAGAACAGTAATACGCCTAACTAAAAATAATACTTTGCCTAACTAATAACAGTACTTTGCCTAACTAATAACAATACTTTGCTTATCTAAGTACAGTAATTTGCCTAAGTTATATAAAATGGACAGATCCAAATTCCAAAACCACATGTACACATGAAAGTAAAACTTTAACCAGCATGTTAGAGGGGGGAAATATTGTTTAATCATCCCACTCTCACATGCTAAATAAAATGTTATGTGGTAAATAGCAGAAATATCAAACCTTACAGAGACTTGTGGCTCCTTCTTTTGCAGTGACATCAGTAACACGGGATACATCAGCTGCTGCACGTGGAAGCAAATTCTTCCCAAATGACGTCAAGGAAGCTATAACATGAGAGTAGCCCCATTTTTCTGCTGAACAGAATAGAGTAGCTCGGCTCACGGATCAACCAAAAGATGTGCCAAGGCTTCTGAATCAGCAATAAGCACCTGCAGGGAAGAAACTGATAAGCAAAATGCAAAAGCTAAAACAAATAAACAATACTGCCTTTCAAATCGTATAAATGTACAGGATGGTAAAAAGCCTGTCTTTCCATTTTTCTTAAGGAAAAATTCAATTCAGAGACAGCATGGTTTAGCTAAGCCACCATCGACTGGGATAATGTGCAAAAAATAAAATGTGAGTGCAACTAAATACATCTAACCTCACAGAACATGATTATAGATATCAGACACACATGAATTTCAGTTGATGGTGTAAAATTACTAACAAGCATGAGCGCTGTCCAATCAAAAAAAGGGAAAAACTCAAACAGATATTTTGTGAAACACTAATGAATCTATAAAAAAATTTGAGGATACTGAACTGAAACTCAATTGTATCAAGCTTTTCTCTGCGATTTAACCAAGGCTCTCATACCTTAAAAATGTACATAACAAGTACAAATGCTGTCATTTAATTACTATATTTTTAATGTTGCTATGTCTGAATTTACGACTTAAACACACTAGTACTTGCTAAAGAAAATAATTTTCAGTGTTTTTCAACTATGAACTCTGCTGATACAAAAAGACATGACAAACAAACAGAAACACTAAAGCTCACTTATGCTATGCTTTTGGCCCAAATATCGCACAACATACTGATAGCTATGAAATGTCGGCATGTGTCTACTGTGCTTAAAAAAATATGGGCCTGTTCGCTTCAGCTTCTTCAGTCGGCTTATCAGCCATCAAACAGTGTTTTCCTCTCACAATAAATCAGCCGTTTCAGCTTTTCAGCCGGCTTATAAGCTGAAGCGAACAGGCTCTGATGCTACATACTCTAGATATACCATTTTGATATGAACAATAGATAGCAAATAAAAATCTACGAAACAGCAGATCGTAGTTCACCTTCATGTGAAGTAACAAATGCAAAATCCCCCCAAAAGACCTAAACGATGATTCATCTTCGATTTGCACTTTTCCTTGCAGCAAGAAATGGACGCATTAAAGTAGAACCAAACTCAACGGATCCAGACATGCGGGGCCAAAAAAAGTCCCTAATCATGTCCCCTCCGCCTCCAATTTGCACTATCCCCCCACAGCAAAAATCGACAGACCCGAGTGGAAACCCAAATTGCAGGCGCGAGCAAAAATTCCCTAAATACAAAAACGATGACTCACCTTCGTGCGCACCCATCCACCTCTCGTACTCCTCGCCTCCAATTTACAGTCCCCTGTAAGAAATCGATGGATTCGAGTACTCGTGAGGCAAATCGACTGAAAACTTAGAGATAGATAGAGCGGGGAATGAAATACAGTCGATTCGCACAACTCGCGGAAGGATCCAGACCCAACCCCGGCTCTCCACCTCGGATTGGCGCTTCCCCTCCTCCAAATCGCCGGAATCGAGCAGTACATAGGCCAAATCGCCTGTGAATGCAAGAGGGGAGAGACTAGGTGTTTGGATCTTTAATTCGACTAAATTTGTGTCGCATCAAGCATGAGTTAATTATAAAACTAGTTACATATATGGAGATTAATTTCCGAGATGAATCTATTAAACCTAATTAATCCATCATTAGTACATATTTACTGTAGCATCACATCGTCAAATCATGAACATTAGGTTTAATAGATTCGTCTCACAGATTAACCTCCATTTGTGCAATAAGTTTATAATTAGTCTATGTTTAATACTCATAATTAATATCTAAATATTTGATGTAACCTGAACTTCGGAACTTTATGAGAGACTAAAGAACCAAACGAGACCTAAACCTAGAGACAAGAGAGAGATCGGTGAAATGAAACGAGTTAATGCCTCGGTAGAAAACTCACCGCTCCTGTGACAAGTGGGCCCGGTGTGCGGGGCGATAGAACTGACGCTAATGTAGATACGCCCTCCGATAGCACGTGGAGATGCCACTTATTGAGAAGCTATTTTTAAAATGGCACATTGGAAAGAGAATTTGTTTACATTTATACTATTTTTTCTGATGTGGCGAGCCACGTCCCCTTGCCAGCATGGATTGACCGGGCAAAATAACTTTCCTATCCTCACCTTCTTCCCTTCTATCTAGAAGCTTCAGCAAGGTCTGTTCCGATGTACGGACCCTACTTGACAGCGCCTCACCTTTTTCCTCCTCCACTCTATGATAGATTGCCCCTACTTGTCATCACCTACCTTCCATGGCCGTCCATGGCGCCCCAATCCTCCCCCCGTCCATGCCCGTCGCCCCCGTCGTCTCCACCGGCACACGACGCCTGCCCCCCTCCGTCGCCGACTCCAGCCCCAATTTGGCGGTCTTTGATCCACGCCACAAACTGCACATGCCACGTCTTCCTCCAGCCCCTCAACACGCCACCATCCTCCGCCACCTCGTCGTGCGGCCCCATACGCCGCCGGTCGCACTGCCCCGCTAGAATAAGATCTTCCATCGCGCACCGGTGCCCCACGTCGTCTACGTAACCGCGTCGACTTCCTCCCACCGGCCCGCACTGCCCAGCCTCCTCCACCGCGCGCCCTCCAGCAACTTCCTATCCTAGCCTCCTCCGCGTCCCCTCCAAGTGCCCGGGAGGTGCGCCGTCTCCAAGAGGTGGAGGATTCCGGCGGCCGCACGCCAGCCAGATGGCGCCATCGGACGGCGATGAGCGCGCGCGACTGAGAGGCTTGCTGTTCATTTGTCAACTTCACCCTTTCTCATCCATGGTTGGCTGGAGGTGGAGGAAGAAGGGTGGATCCCAGCCGTCATTGAGATAGGAGGGAGGAAGAGAGGAAACAGACACGCTTTGGAGGAAGAGATGTAAGGGTAGAAGGGTCATTTTACGTGGCAAATCCATACTAGCATGACGAGGTGGCTTGACACATCAACAAAATGGCAAATGTGTTGGTAAACTTTCTCTCCGGTGGCAAATATGTAGGTGCCATTCTAAAACTAGCATCTTAAGGAGTGCCCGTTCTAAGGATGGCAAATCATTAAATATCCCGATAGCACATGGGTGGAAGATAGAGGCGGCCGTGCCGCTGAGCAAAGTTAGGACCAGTTTGGTAGGGCTCCAGCTCCAGCTTCTCCTACGGCTCCAGCTGAAGCCCCAGTTTGGTCAAAAATAGCTCCATCCCTAGAACACTAGAGGAGCCGGAGCCATTTTATATGGAGAAGCCAGAGCTAAAAAAAAGTGGCTCCTCCGGCTCCTTCTCATTTTAAGAGGAGCTGGAGCCCTATCAAACTGGCCCTTACAGCCGATTCTGTGCTTACGGCTGTTTGGATTCATGGACTAATTTTTAGTTCGGGTTACATCGGATGTTTGATACCAATTAGAGGGACTAAACGTGAAATAATTATAAAACTAATTGCATAAGCCGTGGTTAATTCGCGAGACGAATCTATTTAGTCTAATTAATCCATGATTAGCACATATTTACTGTAGCATCACATGGTCAAATCATGGACTCGTCTCGTGAATTAGGCTTCATTCATGCAATTAGTTTTGTAATTAAACTATATTTAATATTTCTAATGAGTATATAAAAATTCGATGTGACAGGGTAAAGTTCGAGCTTTCACGGGTTTTTGTCATTACTTTTTTTTAATAAACAACCAGCGCGTTCGACGGAAAAAAATATAACATTGTATCGAAGATTTGTATCGAAGATATGCTTCACAAACTCATTTTCGGTTCGTTGCGATAGGGGACATGGGGAAGGTGTTATATCATATATCTTATATTATCTGATACGGATAAGGAAAGAAAGCGTGCTAAATATGTATAAGAAAATATCGAAGAGAAAATAATTAAAAAATTACTACATATTGGGTAATTTTGAGGATCTCTTTGGCACGGTTTACCAGCTTCTCAAGGAGCTCTACCAAACAGGGGAAGTGAAAATGGCTTCTTAAGGAGCCTAAAAAACCCGTTGAGACAAGCTTACCGATGGAGCCGGAGCCCAAATAACTAGCTCCCCGTGGCTCCACCTCCACCTCCATCCGTCCTTGACAAAAATACCCTCACTGTGTAGTGCTTGTCGATGGAGGCGGCGTGGGTGACCGAGCAGGAGCGTGCAGCCGAGATGTGGGCAAGCAGGCGGAGATGCAGCATGATGACGGAGAAGAACAGCAGGGGTGCAGCACGGCGCGGCTAGAGCGAGGTTGCGGAGAAGCTATGTGGCGGGGATAGAGAAGAACGGCGAGGGCGCGGGCGTAGCGGCAGGGACGACAGAGCCACGGGTTGCGCGGCGGAGGATAGGGATGTACAGGAAAGGGAGAAACTAATAAAATAAGCTAGAATTTTCTACCGGAGAAAAAAACGGTGAGAAAAAAGAACCGGAAAGATGGGGGGATGGAGCCATGAAGGTGTTTTTCTCATATAAAAAAAGAACGGGTTTTCTAATCATATAACAAGCAATTAATTTGATTATTGATCTATATTTTGTTCATTGATCTTACTTCAATCCATATGAAATCACATTATAAATTCAAGAAGAAAATAGCTAAAACCATATTGGACATTTTACTACTCCTATGCATCTATGAAAAATCAGATCAAGCCGTTTTGCCAAATATTTTCCAAAACTAATTTCAAATAAACACAAATTATAAACTAACATTAAACATTCAATTCATCCATTCAAACATAGTTAAGGGCATATAGGACATTTAATCTTTCATATGCATTCAAACGTAGTTAACGGCATATAGGACATTTAATCTCTCATATGCATTCTTAAAATTACAGGAGAAGCTGTTTTGCCGAACACTTCCCAGAATGGTTTCAGCTTCACCAGAGAAGTTGCTCCACCAGAGGAGCTACAGCCGAAGCCGTTTCAGCCACAACCATAACCCTGCCAAACTAGCTCTGAGATACAACACGTTCCAACACCGTGCCCTCCTCTTACCCAATGACGTTCCAACCATGTGACCCTCCGCACCTACAACATGCTTTAGACGCATCGAGCCGCCCCTTGCGTGTACGGTACTAATAACACGAGTGCTGCCGCTCGCCGACAAATAATATATGAAGGGGGCGTTTGGTTCCTTTACTTATTTTTAGCACGTGTCACATCGAATGCTTAGACACTAATTAGAAGTATTAAACGTAGACTATTTACAAAACCCATTACATAAGTGGAGGCTAAATGGCGAGACGAATCTATTAAGCCTGATTAATCCATCATTAGCAAATGTTTACTGTAGCAACACATTGTCAAATTATGAACTAATTAGGCTTAATAGATATCGTTTAGCCTCCACTCCACTTATGTAATGGGTTTTGTAAATAGTCTACATTTAATACTCCTAATTAATATCTAAACATTCGATGTGACGGGTGCTAAAAATAAGTCAGAGGAACCAAACATCCCGAAGTTACATGGATAAAATCATTCATGTCATGTGGTGGCACGGTCGCAAAATGCATCCACGTGGGCACGTGGCATTCATGTGATCATATATGCACATATTTGATAAGTTGATGCATCTGTTCATATGTTTTGCTACTTGATATAAGTACCCAAATTATTATATGGTGGGTGCATTTGACTCTAAATTTTATAAATATTTTTGTACATAAAATATTCAATTACGCTGCTGCCTCTCCTCGTTCTCTCTTGAACTCTTTCTCGTTGTTAGTGGAAATATTTTACATTAAATTTCATAAACATTTTTGTACACAAGAAATTCTCCCTAAATTTTCCGGGGTGTGTTTCCCTTTTTTTTTTTGAGAAATTTCGAAAATTGACTCTAAATTCGTAAACCTTTATTTGACACCCTTACGTACGTGTCAATGACTTAGAGTGGCCCCACGTGTTAGTGTGCTTGAGACGCTTACCACCAATTGGATCTCTCTTTTTTGTCTGCAATTTGCATATCAAAACAGAGACCGAAATTCGTCTTCTCCCAATCCTCCGGTTCCGGCCTCAATCATCGAATCTCCCCACCACCATGGCCGGCTCCCACCTACCCCATCTGCTGCTCCTCCTGATCCTCGCCGCCGGCGCGCCGGGACCCTCCAGCGCGCGCCACGTCATCACGTTTGCCCCCGCACGCGGCGTCGGCCCCGCGTCCGTCGCTTGGGACCCCACGGCGCAGCACTTCGTCGTCGCCGGCGGCGGCGACGCCGTCCTCTCGGTCTCCGACGCCGGGGTCACCGAATCTATCGTCTCCTCCGGCGCATCAGCCGTCGCCGTCGACGACCGGCGGCGCCGCCTCCTCGTGGCGTCCCCAGGGTCCGTCTCCGCCTTTGATCTCCGCTCCCCGCGCCCGCACCGCCTCATCCTCTCCACCCCGGTCCCGGACGCCGCCCCGCCGGGCGGCATCGCCGTTGACCCGCACACGGGTAATGCCTTCCTCACCGTGGGCGCCCGAATCTACAAGCTGTCCGTTGATGGCGACCTCGGCCCGCTCTCCTCCGCGACGGCGCTCGGGTCCGAGCCGCTGGCGTCGCTCACCGCGCACGTTAGCCGCGGGTTCCTGCTCGTGGGCCAGCCCAGCACGGGCAGCCTCCTCCGCGTCGACATGGAGGACGGCGCCACGAGGACCGTGTCGGGCGCCCTCACGCCCCCCACTCCGGTCGCCGTGGCGGTCCGGACCGACGGGGCGGTCGCTGTGGGCGGGGCCGGGGGCCTGCGCCTCGTCGTGAGCAACGATGGGTGGGTGTCGTGCGGGGTGCGGGACGAGGCGGCGCCCGCGCCCGACGGCCCCGTGGCCGCGGTGGCCGTGCGGGAGCGACGCCGGGTGTACGCGCTGGTGGAGGCGGGGACGACGGACGGGGGCAAGGAGTGGCGGATCGAGGAGGCGGCGTGGAAATCGGAGTCCGAGGGGGAGATGGTGGTGGGGCTCGTCTTCGTTGGCGCTGCCCTCGCCATCTTCATGTTCTGGAGGTTCCAGATGCGCCAGCTTGCCGGCAACATGAACAAGAAGATCAGATAGTAACAGTGCAAATTCCTCCCTTCCTTTGTTTTAGAAGAATCTGTATCCAATTGCTTTTGGTATGCACACGAGTTAGTGTAGGTAGATACTTGTGGATTAGGCAGTTACTTATCTATGAACTGTGAATCTGCTATCTTTCTTGGTTAGTTCTTGATAAGTTAAGGCACAATTCTGGAGCGATGCTCCTGGTTGCCAATTGTACCTGCAAATCTACACATTGTAATGGAAAAGGCCGTGCTAAAGTTTTGTAATGATGGTGAATTCCACTTGGTGCAATAAACTGATATTAGTTTGACGATATTTATACTTGGTTCAAAGATACTATGCAGTTTCTAATTTGCATTTTGCATTATAGCCAGCCTTGGAGGAATGTGATCTGTGCATCATGTCAGAACTTCAAATATGTTAAAAACTGGCAGCTATTGAATTCTTTGAGTTCAGAAACTATTTTGGCAGGCCCATTTTAAGTGTGTATACATATTAGCCTACTCTGGTTTCTCACTTTCTCAAGGTAGAAGGCTTCTATAGCTTATTATAATCAAAACCATAACTGCTTACTTCTTAGGCCTAATTAGAGATGGTTAAGGCAATTCTGGTATGCTTAGTAGTGATTTAGGACAGACACTATAAACACAGGTGCGGCCCTCATCGGAATGAACCAGCCCACAGATCTTCTGGTATCAATGAGATTATGAGGATTTGTTCTTGGGGATTGTGGATTAGGTAGATGATCCTCCCCTACTATTCAGGTTATCAATGTCAAACTACATGTACTATTGTAGGTATGGGTATATAACATCCTAAAAACAACAATCTCCAGTATGCAGCAAACAAATCAAGTATTACAACCAAGACTGCAGGTTCCGAAGAAAATTACAGTAGGTCACTACCTATGCATTAATGCTCTCCTGACAATTGAATAAAATTACATGGATTGTTGAAGATAATTATCTTAGGATTGCTTGATACTGTCTAGGAACCACATCACTTTGTCAATGACCTATCAATTGGAGCTGTCACTTTTATGGAGTAATAAGAACATAATGCATATGCAGAAGAATCTTTGACCCAATGGACTTTGTAGCCTTGAAAATCTTGCCTTTGAGTCTCCAATGCCTTTTATTCAGCATCAATAACAAGCATATATTAGTGGTTAGAGCTGAAATACCTTGCTTCATGTCTAAGATTACGAGCAAATATTGGATCTGATAAGTTATCGCACCAAAATGATCAAAGCAATTAATTTATTTGCGAAGGCACTCAATTCATTATTACCCAGATCTGTCATAAGTATGACCCCATGTTGCTTGTGTTCAACAGAGTACAGTCCAAATAGATAGTAGAAACCATTACGAATACACTTACATCCATAGGGCATAAAAGTAGAACAATCATATTCACAGTAAAGTTTGAAACATATATGGAAGTAGCTACTCTTTTCAGGTTTCTCAAAGTTTGAAGGAACTAATACTGAAAGTTAAGTCAACAACATCACGCAGAAGCTACAGTCAGGGGAAACCAACATATGCATCTTTTAGTGTTGCATTTTTATCCTAAGCTAAAATTCAGGGGAAGCCAAAGCTATTGTCAGTACAACGTAGGGTTTACTACCTATCAGAGGACTCTTATAGCTAATTCAATCCTTATTCCTTTCAATTTTAACTTATAGTATTGCATTGAACTCAACCATGCCAGCCTGGAACATATATAAAACAAAAAGGTCATCATTCTTACATAGCGAAATTTATAATTCCAGATCAAATCAGACTTACCTCAGTGTTGAAACTATCAGAATGAGGCATCGTTGTCCATATATTTCCGAGAGTCGGTATCATGAAGTCTTGCGGCTCATACTTCTATCTAAGGCTCGAAGCGATTGCAAAACTACCAGTGTTTAGCAGTTCCTATATCAGGCTAGTGATCAAAGCATGGCTTTAATTGCATAGAAAGTCCTTTTATTTATAGTTTGGTTGGTCGTCAAGCTCATTAATTAATGAACTTGTAGACTGCGTATAGTGTTTGAGGCAAAAGACAGCTTCTCGTATTTAAAACTGAATGGCTAGTTTAGTCACTCTTAGTTAGCATACTATTAGTTAGCATACTATTTTTTATAAGAATTCGCAAGCATATATAGCATTGGTGTAAGAGTTTCCATCAACTTCTACCATGGAGTTGATCCCATCATCAGTCCATTGATCTAGAGGGACTGACAGGAACTGTATCAAGCAGATATTTGGTTCAACCAGAACATTCTTTCATGCTGGTATGATGCATATTAATTACTCCCTCTGTTCCAAACTATAGGTCGTTTTAGCTTTTCTAGGTTCATAAATATTATTATGCATCTAGATATAGTGTATGTCTAGGCCTACAAAAGTCAAAACGACTTACAATTTGGAACGGAAGGAGTGTTATGTAAAATTGGTTAGGCTCCTCTTGTAATGTGAAATGCATAGCAATAATCCTCAAGTTTTTTCATACAAACTACTTTGGAGGATTGTGTGAACCAAGCAGCGATCCTCCATCAGATGTTCAACAGCATGTGCGGTTGGCTCAAAAAAAGGGTACTTGCCTCTCCATTCGACCATTTGTGAGATGATACGCCGAAAAAGCGGCTATGCAAGGATTCAAGAACTTGCTGGCGTCTCATTTTCCATGTTTCTTGAGAAGGCAACGCACTTGCAGTTGCAGATGAAACAGACTGCAAACTGGCCTTGTTGCGGGCCCCACGAACCCGGAGGCAACCTCTTTTCATCCCCGTCGCCACGCCACGTCCGAATTGGGCGTCCGAACCGAAACGCCGTCGAGCCTGACTCGCCTGAACCCAGCCCAAGCTAGGGTTTCCTCGCCGCGCCGGCGCAAGGCCACCACCCCCGTCCAACCGCCGCCGCCATGTACAACGGCATCGGGCTGCAGACCCCGCGGGGGTCCGGCACGAGCGGGCACGTCCAGGCGAGCAAGTTCCTCGCGAAGCCCCGGCCCTCTTCCTCCTCCGCCGCCGCGGCTGGCGGCTACGGGACCCCCAACCCTCCGCACACCGGCTCCGTCCTCGAGAGGACGCGGAAGCCCAACAAGGACATCCTGGAGCACGACCGGAAGCGGCAGGTGGAGCTGCGGCTGCTCGTGCTGAGGGACGCGCTCGAGGAGCATGGGTACACGGAGGCCCAGATCAAGGAGCGCGTCGGGGAGGCGCGCAAGGCCGCCGAGATCGAGGCGGCGGCGGAGGAAGGTGGGCCTCGTTCCCAGGGCAAAGGGTATGGCCGTGAGAAGTTCCTTTCTTGTTAATATGTTACCCTTTTGATTTTACCAGTTCTGATATATCCTCAATTAGTGTTCAATTGCATACGCACCAGAGGATGGTAGAGAGCGTTGTGATTTGTAGAAATAATGTACCTTCATGTTGGGTTTCGAATTATGCAGCTGAATTGAAATTGTTGGTTAAATTTTAGTTCCGTCTGCGTTTGTACCTTGTGCTCAAATGTTCATTCGATTGCTGTCTCTGATGTGCTGTACAATAATAGTTTCTGACAAGTTGGCACACCATTTTGCTTACATGTGTATAGCAGATTATGTGTTAATTCGTTTGCTGTTCTGTTTGTATGTGGTACTCCAATTTCCCCCTCACAAGATGGTAATTCTTCTCAGGTTCACAGACACTCAGAGCCACCAAGCTGCGGCACGGAAGGAGAACCAGCTTCAGACTATGAGGGCTGCTCTTGGGCTAGATGCAGAGGATGCACAGAAGGAGCGCTGTAGAAAGTGATGCGGAGCCTGGAGATCTTGTTGAAAGGAAGCAGGGGACGTCGAAACGACTCGCAGCAAGACCTGTAGGAAGGGTAAGCATGGGTGTAATTTTTAGATATAGACTATGATCTTGCAATCAAGAAGACGGAGATGTAGGAGAGTTTCGTCCTTGTGTGCTTATTACATGGGACCTATAACACACCAAAAGTATATTACTGTTAACTGAAACAAAATGTCGCAGTAGTATGCAATTGTTCTGGATCTGAGAAGTAAGAGCAGCATATGATAGATTTCAAACCTAGATCATTTGAAATATCAGAGCAATCGGAAATAAGAATGGATATTGGTTTCATACCTCGTATCACATTCTAGCGTTACAAGTCATTTAAGGCCCCCTTTGAAATGCAGGATTGAAAAAATATAGGAATAGGAAAAACGTGGGAATAGGATAGGAATGCATATGCAAAACAAAGGATCGGAAAACATAGGAATTTTACAAGAACAAGCTGTTGGATGAACCATAGGATAAATGCAGGAAACAATAGTGTGTGTAAAGTTGATGAGAGAGGTGACCGTGCTCTTATATATCCCTAAACAACAGTATTATAAAAAAATGAAAAGCCTGAGACAGAGTCATCTTCTCCGTTCTTTTTACTAGTGGCTAGTGTTCTGTCCATCCGTTCCCATCCCTCCACATGCCCCTCTCTAATCTCTACGCACCACAGCTCAAGAGAGTTGGCTTAGCGGCGGCGAGTGGGCAAGCAGCAAACTGAGCGGAGCTCCCGGCGGCCGCGGCAAGCTCTGGATGAGCAGCGAGCAGTCCAAGGTGAGGATGTGGAGGCTGGAGGCTCCATCTACTGCAATGTGTGAGCAGTCCAAGGTGAGGATGTGGAGGCCCCGTCTACTGCAATGTGTGGGAGATCTAGCTGTGGGCCTGTGGCTCTAGTAGGAGACGGAATCTGGCTCTGGCTTGCCTAAAATTGGATCCGTGTCTCCGTGATGCAGTTCATCTAATCATCTGTAAAGAAGTTTTGCCATTTTTTAATTGCTCTGGGGTTTTATTTTTTTGACAAATTTCTTGTCAGATTTCATGTCACATGCAAATCTGTGTTCATGCTTGTTCTAGTTCATGTTTGTTATTGGTCTTTGTTCGATAGTTCATGTTTGTTCGTATTCTTGTCCAGTGCCTAATGACGACCTGGCAAGCGATTTGCCTCGATCCTCCGCACAAGTCAAGAAACAATGAGGTCTGAGTGGATGTTTTTTTCTTGTGGATTTCCTCTGGAATCGAATGCAAAGGAAAGTTTCCTCCATTTTTCCTGTGAGCAATTCCTGCGTACCAAAGGGCGCTACAGTGACTCAATCCATATGAATGGGAATCCTACATCTTTCCTATGTTTTTCCTCCGTTCTAAAGGAGGCCTAAATGTGATGAATTATGAGAAGCCACCAAGGTTGTCATAAAATTGGGTGCCACATGTTCATTGGCTGTTAACAATCTTAGCAGGGGTGAAGAAATAGAGCAGCATTGAAGCTTTTAGACCAGATAACTCCGCTGATCCCAGAAGAAGCTTTATTAATCTTAGACAATTATACCGAGGTGAATAGGTGGTACAATCACTAAGATCACTCCCGGCCTCTGCTCCTGGATGGATATAGATATTCAATCTTTTAAGTTTTTAGCAGCTCGTGAGAGAGTAAGTCTGATCTCAAAATTCACATTATTTTAGCAGCTCAATAAATCTTCCATTATATACACTGCATATGGAAACCTTCCACTATTATAAGCTGATGTCTGAAATGGTGCTAAGTTTGAAAAGAGCAGTGTTAAAAAGCTGGTGTTAAAAACGGCGCTAAATTAGAAATGTTTCTTTCCTCTGAAGATGGTGGTTGAAATCAGAATATTCAGGAGCCATGCCGAGTTCCTTGCCTTTGAAGGTGGAAGGAACACATGCAGAGTTCCTTAAGCCTAATAAATTCTACCGATTGTGTGATCTCTCTCTTGATTAGAATGTTCAAATCTCCGGATACTTCGATTTGTATTTGGATATCTCTGTCCATTTCGTCCAAATTTCAGAACTCTTTACGCTTCTGTTTGAACCCTGTTTTGTGGCTCACAAATGGGCTACACTGTTGTCTGGAAAAAATGTAGAGTCACACCCCTGCAGGTACGAACTTTGGCAGATAAACTAGTCCACTCGTTTTCGTAACTAATATGACGTGAAAAATCTGGATCATATTACCTTTTTCATTTTCTAACAGACGTGATCTAAAAATTTCAGATATTTTTTTTGTGTGTACAATTCTCAGGTTCATACGGCACCTCTACTTTCATAATATTCCTATTGATAAATGTGTACAAAAACAAATTCTGGTTCATATGCGACTTCCACTTTGATTCCCCTCCTGAACGCAGAGATATCCAATTCATGTTGGAATCGCCTCCCAACACTAGCATTAGCAATCGCAAATTCACAGTAGTAAGAGCAACTCCTGCCTGAGTACCGAAATTTGCCTCAAAAGGAAGAGGCGGTGGCTAGCAACCAGGTGAAACGAAATAGTTATCTCGGTTCATTTCTACTCGTTTATTTCCTCCCCTCAAACACGCAGGAAATCAAAATATCACTGTTCTAAGAAAAAGAGAGAAGGGATAGAAACCCTTACCAATGCACATCTTTTTTTGAACGAACAAGCACAAGAGTGTGTCTATTTCATTGATAAAGCATAGGTTACCAACACACATCGTCCACACATAAGATAAGTTTTTTGTTTTCTACTGTTTCCCCCGATCAATCAATAAGACAATAACCGATGAGTTTTCCCCCACTCTAATTGTTACATTGTCCCTAAGTACGTCTATTCCTGTTCTTATGTTGCTTGGTCGTCGTCACACAACAACTGGAATACCGAATACAACACCTCCAACATTTTCTTGGTGCCAATTTATACCCTGTGCCGTATCAGATCCTACGAGAAGGGTCTCTTTTTCCATGTCTATAGATACCAAATCTTTTGCAATAATGCTCAATTCGACTTATTAAACAGAGAAACCATCTGCAGCGCATGGAATTTTGATACATTTTTTGCGGGAGAGATTTGGTTTGAGTTGATTTCTGGCACCCCATCAATAAATAAATATAACGAGAACCCTCCCCAGGAGATTGCTATATTCCGTTGCACTTTCCGTTTGCACCACCGACCACGACGAACCATCGACCATGGCCACCGGCCTCCTGAGCAAAGTGTCCATCGCCGTGGCCGCCTACGCGCGCCGCTTCACTCGCCGGCTCCTCCGCGCGCGGCGGCTCCGTCGGGGCGGCAGCGCCTGCCTCGGCAGGCAGCTCGTGCCAGCCGACGGCGGCTGTGGTGGCGATCGCCAGGACGGCGGGCAGGAGCAGGGCGCGCTGTGGCGGCGGGCGATCCTGATGGGGCGGCGGTGCGAGCCGCTCGACTTCCCCGGCGCCATCCACTACGACAGCTTCGGCCGGCGGCTCGAGTCGCCGCGCTGCGGCAGCAGGAAGGCGTCGGGGGCGCTGTTCTGCCGCTCGTCGGACGCCGTCGACGAGGCCGTCGTCACGGCGGTCAGGAAAGCCAGCTAGGTGCTCCTAGCTGACTGCTACCCATCAATGCACCGATTTGCTGATGCCATGGTGGCGTTCTTGATCGGATGATCTTGGCGTGCATGTGTGTGGCTTTGCTTGTGTAAATTCTTTGATGTTTTTCCTAATGCCGTCATAGATCATATTATGCCCTAGTTTCTTAGTTTGAGTTAGTACATAGAATGCTAATTTTTTTGAATAATTATGCTAATTCTTCTTTGAGGAAAAGAATTATACAGGGTGTTATTATCATGCTAATTCATATACTCACTTTGTCCTAAATTACTATTCATCTTAGCTTCTCTGTCTAGATACGTAGTAGGTCATGACGTTCCCTGTCGTTTATGAGCCGGGCACAAGTTGCCGAAGCGAACCGGCGACCAGTTCGTTAGAGATCCATGGTAGTACGGCCCAAAGAACAGTCTTTGCAACACTGAATTATCAGTACGAGTACGTAAGGCTATTTCTCCAAACAACGGCGCACGAACCAACACATGCCTTGGCATTCAGAGTCTTATTCAACAACAAAAGGACGCAGTTAATGCTCCAACAGGACAGCGTCATGTTTTTTCAGAAATTGTTGCGTGACACGTGCAAATTTGGCACTGATATCGTACCAGTTGACGGTCTAAATTTCAGAATCTGTATCTGATTTCAGTTCTGCAATTTGCTGACTGACGTGGTCTGACATCAGTGTTCTAGCAAGACGACATTTTTGTACAAGATCTAGTGAAATTCTAGTTGCAATGATGCTACCACCAAACATCCTGCATTTAACCGCTTCCGTCGAGTTGCCCATGGGATAGGAGGTGTGCCAGATATTGCTGAAAAACACAGAACAAAAGTAGATATCAAACTTGTATACTGAGCAGCAAGAATATATCCAAACAAACATATGAACTTGGGCGTTTCCTTCTGATAAAATATAAATTTGTGGATGGTAAGCATCAAAGCATGTATAGCAAGCAGTGAATGAAAGACAAGTGGGTAAATCCTTACAGCATGGTACGCATAGGGTGGTTTCCCTTGCCGGTCAAAATGCTTTGCCATGATGGAGAACTCGATCGGACCCCAGTCATCTATTTCAAAACAATTACCTAATGCAGCCTTGTAAAGCTGCAAGCACAAAATAAAATCAGAACCTCTCCTCGTGCAAGTTGGCACAGGAAATAAAAAAAAAGCACTTCTAACATCTGCATAAAAAGAGATGACATGTAGATAAGTGTTGCGGAAATGCGTATGTTGCGTTGGATTTGTGGTCATACGAGAAAGGATCGAGTCCGGAATGAGGATATACGTGATAGGTTAGGGGTAGCACCAATCGAAGATAAGTTTATCCAACACCGGTTAAGATAGTTTGGACATGTCCAACGAAGGCCTCCGGAGGCACCGGTGCGTAGTGGAACCCTAAGGCATGATAGTAATGTGAAGAGAGACAGAGGAAGATCAAAATTGACATGAGAAGAGGCAATAAAAGAAGATTTGAAGGGATAGAATCTACCCAAAGATTTAGCCCTGGATAGGAGTGCTTGGAAAACAGCTATTCATGTGCTCGAACCCTGATTTGTGGTTCTTGTTGGGTTTCAACTCTAGCCTACCCCAACTTACTTGGAACCGAAAGGTTATGTTGTTGTTGATGTACTTCTAACATCTGCATATCATTGACATTTACAGAAGCTCGTGTACGTATTAATAACAAGACGTATATTCAGATTCCACACCTTTGCAGTGTCAGTTAGGAGCTCAGTACCAGCAGGGTATGAGGCATAATACTGGTCTGCTCTCGAGATCCCAGCCCTTGTCCTGTGAAAAGCTCAAGCAGAGCATACCGGCATGTGAGAACAATTGAACAAGTAATGAGGTTATGGAATTGTAAAAAGATAGGTAATAAGATTCAGAAGTGACATACGTATTGCTTGTGTAAGCATAGGTAATGAGGGTGGTGAAGCAGTAGAATCCAGCATAGGAAACCATGCGCCGAAACTTCTGGATCTTTAGGACCTCCTTACATTGATAAAAGAGATCCATCTCACTTCAGCTTGATGCTAGTTCAGAGGGGAAAGGAACATCAGTTTGACACAAACCAAGCTCTACAGAATAGCAAGATAATATGAAGCTGCATGCAGTATAATATTGAAAGTCATTCTAAGTAATCAACAAAAGATTCAGTATCTTAAACTACTTATACTAAATCCCGAGGTCCTAGTCCCAATACCGTTCAATCAAATTGACAAAGGCAAATCATTTGCATCTCCATAAGATCACAAAGCTTGGCAAGCAAAGCAACAATTTGAGCATAGTTTCTTCTGAAGATCACAGAATACTACATGGGCATGCAACAGAAAAGCAAAGGACCACCTCACCATTAGACAGTTTACAATTGATATCGGTTACTTAGATTGGATGCTTACAGGTTGTGCAAATGGTTGTGGCATTACCAACGTTTTCATGTTCTTACACGTTGCATTGTATTTTGGTTAAGCATTTCTTCTACACCTCTGGCTGTGTGCACAAACAGGTGATGACCTCCCTGAGCTCTGTCAAACTTAATCAATCTGCAGAATCTTTGCAAGAATGACATTCCAATTTCATCAATTATCATTCCCTAATCCTATAAACAACTACACAGATTTTTATGAAATAACCAAAGTATGAAACGATCAACGATGCACCCCACATGGCCAAATCTAATATGAACTTTGCTGTCTCAGCCATTGCTCTGAGAAATCATGTCTGGCCCCCAATCGCTATTCACTATACTCACCAGATTGCCGCATTGATTTCATTCAACACATCAGGAGATTCACCTCACATTGATAAAAACATATCATTCTTTGTACAGCTCAATGCTGGTTTCAGAGGAGGGGGCATCAGTTAGACACAAACTTAGCTCTACTCTACAGAATAACAAGGTGACAGGAAACTGCGTGTAACATAATATTGAAAGTCATGCTAAGTCAGCAAAAGAATCAGTATTTTAAACTACTTGTACTGAATCCCACGTTGCTAGTCCCAACAACATGCAATCAAAGTGAAAAGGGTGTCTGCATCTCCACAAAGCTCAGCAAGTTAAGCAATAATATGAGCATAGTTTCTTTTCTTTTTATGACGTTGAGCATAGTTTCTTGAGAAGGCACAGAATACTACATGGACATGCACAAAAAGCAAAAGTCCACCTAACCAAGGAATGTTTATAATTGTTATTTGTTGCTTAGACCAGATGCTTACAGGATGAGAAAATGGTGACAACATTACCAAGGTTTTCCATGTTCCTTCATGTTGCATTGAATTTTGGTTAAGCATTTCTGCTACAACACCTATGGCGGCATGCTCATACAACAGGTAACCAGCTCCCAGAGAAGTTATCACAACTAAACCAATCTGCAGAACCTATACAAGGATGAGATTCCAATTTTAGAAGTTAGCCATTCTATAATCCTATAAAAAATTACGCAGTTTTTTTATCAAATAACCAAAATACCAAATGGCGCATTCCGGTCCCCAATCCTTATTCAGTATTTCATATATTCACTAGGCTCACCACCGTGTGTCAGTGTCACATTGATTCAACATATCAGCTGATCCAGCTCGCATTTCACATAAATTCAATCTTTAATATGATAATGTAACGAAAGCACGCAGTGAAAATTGAAAACTGCAGGAGGATTTCTCTGGGGAATTTCCACAAACACCTCTCCCACATGCCTACTGAACGCCAATACATCTACCGATTCTTTCCTCTGAGAACCCTAGAACTGAAACCACGTGCCGAGTTATGGTTACACAACTCCACGTGAATTCCAAAAGGCAGGAGGATTTCATTTTAATAAACTCTTTGGCTTTGGGGCATCAGCTCTGAAGTCCAAACTCGAGCACTGGACGAGGAGGTGGCGAAGGAAAAGGAGGATGGGAGTGGAGGCACACAGAACAGAACAAACCTCCACCACCGGACGTCGTCGCCTCCCTCTCGCAGACAGGCTCGGGCTCCGAAGGCTCCGCCGCCGGCCGCCGCAATTTCCGCGGCGCCGGCAAGAGAAGTGGGACGAAAAGCTTCCCGGTACGGCCGTAGTACACACCACGAGTCCACGACGCGAGAAAGGGGAACTGGGCTTTGGGAACCGATTAAGTCGCCGTGGGCTTTCATGGCCTGTGAAGGCCCGTCTAGAGGTGGATTGAGGAGGTGTGAGTGACGTGGAAGCCAGGTGGTGGCGGTGGAAGCAGTAGCCCCGCAGTTTTTTGTAATCCCCAATACAGTAAATTGAGCGACAAGATGAGTGTAATAATTTCACTGCCATGGACCGTGGTTACACATTTTTCAAAAATGCAAACAAGACTAACTTTTGTTGGCACTGCCAATATTTCAGATGATATTTTAGGGGGTGTTTGGAAAGGGGTGCTAAACTTTAGCACCCCACTTTTAGCACTTGAACTCCCAAACAGGGGTGCTAAAAGGTGAGTGCTAAAGTTTAGCACCCTTATTTTATTTAGCACATCCAAGGGATGCTAAAAGGTGTTAATGGGTGCTAAAAGTGGTCCACAAGCCTACTTTTTCCCTAACTGTCCCCTCTCTCTCTCCTCTCCACTTTTCCCCAAGCCAGTCATAAATGAGGGCAATGTAGTCATTTCTCACCCAAGGTGCTAAACTTTAGCACTGTATCCAAAACAACCCCAAGTGCTAAACTTTAGCACTCTATTTCAGGGTGCTAAAGTTTAGCACTGTGCTAAAGTTTAGCACAAGGTTTCCAAACAGGGTGTTAGGACAGTTGCACGGTATGTACACCACTTTTAAGTACCAATTTAACATAGTAGGATCTCCAGTAGATTTTGCAAAGGACAATATATCTCTGCTCCACCGATTGAGTTTTCTACTGACTTGTGTTTCTTGAAGATTTTTTACCTCAAGATTCCGAACAGTCAGTAGCAACTTATTAAATGCTGGTCATTTATAAAATGGCAAGATTTTGGATTCTCGTTATCCTAGGGGATACTCAATTAATTTCAAGCCTACTCTATCAATAAATAAGCACCCCCAAGAAAAATATACAGTAGATTTTCAATTCCAAGTCTCCTGAGTCCTGCCCCACCCTGATGATCTCTGCCTCATCTGCTACAGCCGCCTACAGCCAGGCGAGGTGAGTGCCCACACCACACCACACCACACCACCGACCACCGCCACCGTCGATCGATGCCGGGTCTCCTCAGCAAGGTGTCGAGCGCCGTGGCCGCCTGCGCCCGCCGCGTCTCGCGCGCGACGCGCCGCCTCCTCCGCGCGCGGCGGCCGCGCGGGGACCGCAGGCAGCTCGTGCCGGCCGACGATCACCAGGAGGAGTACTCCGGCGACTCCGGCGAGGAGGAGGAGGGCGGCCTGTGGCGCCGGGCGATCCTGATGGGGGAGCGCTGCAAGCCGCTCGACTTCCCCGGCGCCATCCACTACGACAGCTCCGGCCGGCGGCTCCCGGCCGCGCCCGCACCCGCGCCCCCGCCCCGCGGCGGCAAGGTGGCGCCGGCGGCGGGCCCCGGCGCGCTGCTCTGCCGCTCGGCGCGCGACGTCGACGAGGGTGCTCTGGCGTACAAGAGGGCTAGCTAGGCTAAGCACGCGGCAGCTGCTCCCGATCGGCGGTCCGTGCTCGTCCGACGACGCCCATGGCGTTGCGCTGGGTTTTTTGCTAGATCGATTGCTAACTTGCGTGCACATGTTGCGTGTGGATGTTGTCATGGTTAATTTCTTTTGGATTTTGCAGTACATTTCTCAGTAAAAGCTAGAACGTAGAAGGCGATGATTACTCGAAATTATCTCGTGAATTTGCCTGAAGGTTTGCGCTTTTTGTGTGCATCTATACCAGCAGGCAGCAGTAAAACGGGGGAGAAAGAACGGGCCCAGTGCGAGTTTGCGACCGCTATGTTGTCCTTATATTCAAGAATGCAAGCTACCTCGTGACCAAGCATGTACGTGTGCGTAGCTCTCTAGAACCACTGTACCTCATGACCAAGTATGTATGCGTAGCTCTCTAGAACGACGACTGCACATTAACTCGCAGGCACGCATGCCAATTGCCAACTTGCCAAGAAACAGGTGGCTTCCTAGGCGACACATGGGCTGCTCAACAATGTTTTGGCACTCCGAGAGCCACGTACGTACTGCAGTTCAAAGATCATAATGTAAAATGGCCCAAAGGGCAAGATCAATGGTACAACTGGGCAGTATCATGCTCTTCTTTTTCTTCACAGAAATACTCGCACAGACTGGTACACTGGACCAAAATTCGGAATCTAGCTGTGTTTTGCAATTCTGACATCATTTCACGAGCCAGCTATGCTCAACATGTCAGCAACACATCCTTTCGTACAAGATACAATCCAGTGCAACCTCATTTTACTGAGGATGCCAGTATTACAATGCTTTAACCTAGGAACTACAGTTGAGCCTCCCAAATTTCAAGTAAAACACGTCATGAGTTCAACCGCTTCCATCGAGCTGCCCATGAGAGAGGAGGTGCGCCATATATTGCTGACAAAAAGTAGACGTAGATATAAGGCATGCAAATAGTCACAGGAAGCGATATTCAGATCAATATGGACAAAAGTGTTTTCTCCAGATAAAATAAAAACCTGCGAACGCTAAGCATGATTATAGGATTCACTAAATGAAAGGCAAGAGGGCAGTTAAATTAGAACTTACAGCATGGTAGGCATATGGTGGTTTGCCTTGCCGGTCAAAATGCTTTGTCATGATGGAGAATTCTATTGGGCCCCAGTCATCTATTTCGAAACAATTACCTAATGCCGCCTTGTAAAGCTGCGAACAACCAGATGAAATCAAACATTACTGCTCCATAAGCGATCATTTGATACATGAGAGAAACGAAATTGATACTTCTGACATCTAGATACTATATATTCAGACTTGCATAGATTTGTGGTTATAGATAATCAAAACAAATTTCAGCACCCACATCCATACCTTTGCCGTATCAGTTAGTAATTCAGTACCAGCAGGGTAGGAAGCATAGTACTGGTCAGCTCTAGAAATCCCAGCCCTTGTCCTACAATAAGCTCAGACAGGAAATACTAAGAACAAGAAGCGTGGAGTTCTGTAAACATGTACAAGAGAGGTGATTCAGCTGTGACATACGTGTTGCTTGTGTAGGCATAGGTAATGAGGGTACTGAAGCAGTAAAATCCAGCATAGGACGCTATACGTCGAAACTTCTGGATCTTGACGATATCCTTGCATTGATAAAAGATGTCCATCTCACAGCAGCTTGATGCTGGTGCAAGGACAAAGAGAGAAACAAGAAAAGTCAGTTGACTGACAAAAATATACACAATTATCAGCTGACAAAATAATGTCATCTGCAGCAGTCAGCAAGTTTCACCATTTTAGAGTGGCTATCTGCTTATAAAGAGCACAAATCCTTAGGATGTGTATAGCAATAACTTAATTGGTGGACAAAATCGAGAAGGGCAGGGTGGCTAAATAAATCCTGGCAAATGAAGAACATGATATAAGCATAGTCTATTGAGTGATCTTTCATGATATGCATTCATTCCTCATCACACTGGATTCTTGGAGAACGCAAAGTGGTTTTTAACAGACAAACACTAACAAGCAAAGAACTTGTATCGAGCTTAACATCATCAAACCTATGGCGATAGACAGTTGCGCACTAGTCAACCTATTCACCCTCAGAATCATTAGATATGAAGCACAGATGACTACAGTGCTTCTTACATCTCAAAACTCAAGAAAATCCCAGCATGGCAAAGCCCTACATGGAACCGAAAATAGACATCCCATTCTGTCATTTCCACAAACACCTTCCCTGCATGCCCCCAGCCAACTCCACAGAACAATACACCTTAACACTATGTGCACCTCAGAACCATTGAAGTTCGTAAAAGAGCCAAGCGAAAGGCGATAACACCATACTATAGTTCGCCAAGCTAATTGAGAATCGCAGCTCTATATTCCCACAGGTACAAATTTGGTCCCGAATCGAAGGAGATAAGGAAGTAGGGGAAAGAGACTCTACCAAAAAGACCTCCGGCGTCTGCGCGGCGTAGCGTCCCCCCTAGGTAGGTCAGTAGCGTAGCAACTCGCAGGCCGCCGCCGCCGCCGCCGCCACGATCGTGGTTGTCAGCTCGTCGTGGAGGAGCGAGTGAGCAGACGCAAATCAAAATTGCGAAGAGGCCACAGAGAATGGAGCAGCGCCAACGTGCGAAACGAAATGGGCTGGAGTTCAAATTGGGCCAGGCCGATGTGGACGTGAATGGCCCTTGTGTTGTTAAAGGACGGCTTAGTATATGGGCCATTTCCCCCCAAGGGCCGTGTTTGTGTCTTCTGCTGTTTTTCTTCTGTTCAAATTTTGCACCAGCTGGTGCTGCTGAGTGCTGACTAGTATGAAGTACCGTCGAATTTCTAAGAAAAAAATAGTCCAAATTCCCTAAAAAACAAAGTAGTCATTTATTTTGAACGCAAAGGTTTCATATCCATATGAAACGATTCAAAGTATCGCATTCAAAATGGTGATCGAATCTTGTGAGATCAAGGTATTAAGAGAAGTATGAACGAGCAGTTTTTAACTGACTGCATAATCAAGCGCTTCTGAAACCTTGTCGTGCGACGGTGTATTTTCTTTGGATATTTACAGTCTTCTATACATCGCAGACCAAGACAACGTGAACCATGCTTAAATTGGATCTTATCAAACATATATGAGTATATAGATATTCATAATTTTACATAGATCCCGTTTCAAAAATAAATCGATACAGTGCATCCCAAGGGAAACGAGAAAAATAGAAGGAAAAAACAATGACATTGAGAGCAACGAACGCATTCTGCAAACCTACTGGTTGAAGGCACCGAATACTAGCGCCAATCATCGGCTAGTCGTGATACAAAAGTTGCATAAAACGCAGGCTTGCCCACCGGATCGTCGCTGGTGATCCGCACATTATATTTGTAACGTACGATGAAGAGTACAACCGAACAATTTTGCTTGTAGATTCTCTACGAGCCGTGCAAGATTTAGCAAGTTCGTTTCCTTTTCTTTAGCATTTTTCCTTTGCAGAAAGAGCGAGTAGAGCCAGTTTTGCGTTCCAACATTAGACTCTACCCATATCATTTGAACTTAGCTTGGTGAGGCTGAGGAACTTGCTTTTGCCTGCGCTTGTATTTGTGCCTGTACGCTTGGCGTGTCTCTGAATTCGCAACCGCTTTTTTTTAATGAATGGTCACGAAAATGTGCCTATTTTATTGCCAGAGAAGATAGAAACAACCGCTAGCAGGTGAAAAAAAGGAAAAAATTACAGGCGCGTAATCAAGATGGCAAGGTCCTTCACGCCCGCCGATGCCCACGCTGCAGACTTGTCTTTGATCTTTGCCATTAGGGCCGTTGAAGAGGTTTCTTGGTGTCTAAAAACCCTCACATTCCGCTCTTTCCATATCTCCCAGGTGATTAGAAGAGCCAGGCTACGCATCGCTTTTCTTGAAACAGAAGGGATCGTGGTGATGTTGTTCCACCATTGGGCCACATTCTCACTTGGGCGCCGTTGTTGGGGTTGTATTGTCGGCTGCGCCGTCCATTCCGCGGTAAGGCTCCATATTCGCCTCGTGTATCTGCACTCGGCTAGAATGTGATGGGTCGATTCCACGATGTGTCTGCATAGTGGGCATGATGGTGAGTGATCCCATCCTCTGTGAGCTAGTCTGTCGGAAGTCCATATTCGATCTTGGGTGACAAGCCATGCGAAGAATTTACATTTGGTGGTGCCCAAGCTTTCCACAGCACAACGTTCCGTGGCACCTTTGTGCAGCCGATGAACCGTGCCTTGTATGCGGATGTGGCAGTGTATTCACCATGTGCTGTAAGCTTCTAGACGATGCGATCTTGTTGATCGGGGATTAAATGGATGGCGCATAGCAGACTCCATAGTGTAACAAACTCCGCGAGGTGAGTTGTGGTGAGGCCACCTCTAAGGTTTAGGTCTCTGATCCAGACGTTGTTGTTGAGCGCCTTCGCCACTATCCTCTTCTTTTTTCCTTGAGATCCTATACAGGTTCGGTGCAATGTCTTTGGGCCGACGGCCTTGTATCCACCCCGAATGCCAGAAGCTTGTTTTTTCTCCATTCCCCAGCATGATTGTTGTGCATGCTGCGAAGAGCGGGCGATCGGTGTCGTTGCATGAGGTTTCAGTGCCGATCTAAGCCTTTTGTGGTGACGTCCATTCATGCCATAGCCATCGCACTCGAAGCGCTCTCACAAAGCGTTCAAGGTTTAGGATTCCAAGTCCTCCATTCTTCTTCGGAAGACAAGTTCGGATCCAGTTGACCTTACATTTTCCTCCCATTAGAGCGCTATCACCTGCCCACAGGAATCTTTTGCACATTTTGTCGAGCTCTTCGAGGATTTCTTGATTCGTCTTCAAGGCCGTTAGGAGGTAGACCGGCTGGCTGGACAACACTGATTTGGTTAGGATCGTCTGCCCTACTTGGGTTAGATGTCGTCCGTACCACCCGGATATTTTTGCCGCCGCCTTTTCCACTAGGGTTCGAATTCCATTCTCTTGAGTCGTTTCACTGATAGCAGCAATCCAAGGTATTTGAGCGGGAATCTTGTTCTAAGACCGGAAGGGACGCAAGAATGTTGTCAAGGTCTATGTTACTGCAACTTATTGGCATGACGCTCCTTTTCTGTAGGTTTGTTTGTAGGCTGGTACTGTCCCAAAGGACCGCAATATTGCCGTCATGTTTTCAATGTCACCTCGAGTTGACTTGAGAAAAATTGCCACATCATCGGCGTACATGGACACCCTGAATCGTGCTACCCGTCCTCCCAGTTTGCTGAGCAGCCCTAGATCAGTTACTTTTGATAGGAGTCGGTGTGGTGGGTCAATTGCTAGTATGAAAAGTAGTGGTGAGAGCGGGTCTCCCTGCCGTAGTCCTCGGCCATGTTGAATCCGAATTTTTGATATGCCGTTTAGGAGAACCCTATCGTACATACATCCATGAGTCCACCAGAAGGTTTGGATAGTCCTAAATATGGGGTTGGACACTGAGACACATCTAACATAGAGACCATGACGCAGGATGGTGTAGTCTATATAGAAAGATAGGAACTAGTCGAGGATTAGGAAAGTACTCGTTGTAATAAGAGTAGAACTCCTCCCGGCAATATAAGGTGAGGCAGGTACCCCCTCCAAAGCAATTCAATCCAACCAACACAGGACGTAGGGTATTACGCAATTTAGCGATCCGAACCTATCTAAATCATGTGTATGCGTTTACCTTTGAGTTCCTAATCTCGATGAGCCCCACTAACCAAAACTCTAACTCGGGCACCCCCCTCGGTAGGTTGCCGGGTTTAAACACCAACAGCTGGCGCGCCAGGTATGGGACCTCGCCGAGAATCCACTGGCGAACTTGATGGCACAAGTCATCATCAAGCCAATCGTTGCGTTGGAAGCAGGCGCGACGTTTGTCTTCGGCTCCTAGGTTTGTGTCGCAGACGGCGCTGGAAATTTCCACTGCCACATTGCGTCGACCCCGGAGAAGAAGCAGCAAACCATGAAGCTCAAGCGCCAAACTCTGGAGGATCTTGTCGAGAATTTTGATGAATTTTCAATTTTTGACTTAGTCAGAGGCTGGGGGGACGAGTCCGAATTCAACTCGACTTCTCCCGCCCGTCGGATTGACTTTCACGAGCCGACACATAAGCCATCGTGCGAGTCGGACTACCACTCGAGTCGATTCCCGTTCGGACTCCGCAATACGACCACTATTTATTAGGCTGCCCTGTCCAGATCACAATCCGATACGGATATGATCGAGGACCTCGACTATTACTCGGATTCAGACGAGGAGACTCCTTTATCAGGTCCGCAGCAGGGTCTGGTAATCACATCAACTCACCAATGTAGATTCATCTACTAGCCCAACATGAAGCCACCCACTCTTGCCAAAGATGACGATGCGCGCCTCATCGCCTACCTCGATACTCTCCCGTACCAAGAGGGAACTCCTCTGTCGCCCATCTACGAGGTAGGTGGCACCGTGGAGGTCATCACTTCAAGCTCGGGAAGCCACTCTCCAGAGCGAGAACTCTTCGTTGCCATTACTGGACAAGAGGACGAAGAAGAAGAGTAACGGGACAGAAACCCACGACATGACCATCACCCGGCTGACGTCTCGTCGGATGAGCTCACCGCCAATGTTGTTGGAGAAGAGACCGAAGCTCAAAGAACTCGACGACGAGCAAGAAACATCGCAAGAGCTGAGCGCCGCCGCCACCTTGCAGCGGACCTACCAATGCAGAATTTGTATAATGCCTTTGAAGCAGTTCAAACGTGTCGGCATCGTACTCCCCTAGCTACCATCGTGTCTATTGATCTCATCACCTGCGCGATGCCTCAGACCAAGTACACAAGATAGTTGGATGAACTGGCGGAACTCACGTACGAGCAACTCAATCAGCAGAATTCGATACAGTTAGTCCAACGCTTCCCATCCCAGCGAAGTCAACATGGAAGCAGCCATAGAGGCCCTCCGTCCAGACCAAGTCAACTCGGAGGCACCAGACCAAGCCAAGCTGGAGCTGAAGGTAGTCGGGCAGGACCCTCGGGAGGCCGTGGCCAATGTGGGACTAACCCAGAGCCTGGACGCCCAGTAGGAGACCTCCACAACAAGATCAACGCCAGCCGTGATGCCCGTACCATCATGGATGGACGACACCGCGAGTGTGAACAAGAAGTCGAAAACCCAGGGGATGATACCGATGGATTCCCGGCCTTCTCCAGATGTGTGTGGAGGACAACTTTACCCAAACCCTTGGGCATCACCAAGTATGATGGCAAGCAAGACACAGCCCAATGGTTCTGGTGCTACTTGCTGTTAGTACAAGCAGTTTGGGGAAACGACAACACCAAAGTCATCTACTTCTCCATCTGCATGGAGGCGGCGCCATTCATATGGCTCGAATCATTGGATAAGAACTCCATCGACTCGTGGAAGGACCTCAAGGTAACATTCACCAACAACTATGCAAGGGAAATGCAGCGTGTCTCAAGTTAAACAATAAGAAAGCGAGACCCTACGGAGCTACTTATGTCACTTCTTCAACAAGAAGGCCACAATCGTGGATGTCACAGAGCGCGATGTTATAGACTGCTTCTAGAACAGCCTCCACGACCGCCAGATGTACCAGGACTTCGGCAGAAGATGCCCCACTGATGTCAAATCTCTCAAGATCATGGTACAGACATGGACAGATGAAGAAGACAAAGAGATCAAAAGGTTCGAGTCCAATCGCAACATGGGCCCGAACAACAACAATCAGAACAATGGCCAACGTAATGACAAGAACCACAACGATCGTCCCAACAATACTGGGACAACAATTTCGCAGTTGTCCAAGAAAGGTGGTGGCAAGAATCAAGACATGCCCTCATTCAACGAGCTCCTGAAGAAACAGTGCCCATGACACCCATACCACAAACACTCTGCGATATATTGTTTCAGTCTACAAAGAGTCATGAAGGACCTACTAGAGCCATCTGGCACCAAAGACAAGGGCAAGACCAAGGAAGATGAAGGCAATGGTGACATTGGTAAGTTACAGAACCCATCCAACATCGTCAATGTCATCTTCGGCAGAACCCCGGGTATTACTATTAAGCGGTCCCAGAAGCTCACTCTTCAAGAGATAATGTCCATCGAACCTGCGATGCCAACATTCCTCAAATGGTCCGAGGTGCCAATTACCTTTTCCAGGAAGGACCAATGGACTAGTTTCTCAGACCGAGGATGGTATCTCCTCGTCCTGGACCTGGTTGTCACTAGACTTACTAAAGTACTTATCAACGGTGGTAGCGATCTCAACATCCTGTTCACCAAGACACTGAAGAAGATGGGCCTCGACGTTACCGATATGCTCATCCCAACGAACTCTCCGTTCCATGGGATCGTCCCGGGCAACGTAGCTGTACCCCTCGGATAGGTGGTTTTGCCAGTTACCTTTGGGACCAAAGAATACTACTGGACAGAATACATTTGGTTCGAGGTAGCGGATTTCGAAACATCGTACCATGCCATCCTCTAAAGACCAGCATTAGCCAAATTTATGGCCATCCCGTACTACGTGTACTTAGGACTCAAGATGTCAAGACCCAAGGGAGTACTCTCTCTGCACGGAGACTTGAAGAGGTCGTATGACTGCTACACAGAAGCTGTGGAGTTAGCAGCAACTACCCAAGTACTAAACTCGATGATGCAAGTTTTCACCGCATCCAAAAAAGCTATCCCCGTCAGAGCTCTAGATTCCAGAAAAGAAGTCGGGGGCAACTAAGGTCAAGATGGCAAGTGAAGTAGACATCAAAGCTATTGACCTTGAGACTGGTGACTGCTCCAAAACAAGCATGATTGGCACAGGGCTGGATCCTAAATAGGAAAGCACGCTCATCAGCTTCTTTCGAGCCAGCCGAGACATCTTCGCATGGAAACCAGTGGACACGCCAGGGGTGCCTAGGGAGTTGATCGAGCACTCACTCAACATGAATCCAACAGTTACACCAAAAAGGCCATGCCTACGACGATTCACCCAAGACAAAAGGGAAGCCATCAAGAAAGAGCTGGCCAAACTACTCGCGGCGGGCATCATAAAAGAAGCCTACCATCCGGAGTGGCTCACTAATCCTATCCTGGTGCGAAAGAAGAACAACAATGAGTGGAGGATGTGCGTCAACTACACAGACCTCAACAAGCACTGTCCAAAGGATCCCTTTGGGCTCCCTAGGATCGATCAAGTCATCAACTCCATAGCTGGATGCGCACTCCTCTATTTCCTCGATTGCTACTCGGGGTATCACCAGATAGCTCTCAAGGAGGAAGACCACATCAAGACTGTGTTCATCACGCCATACAGAGCTTTCTGCTACACAACAATGTCTTTCAAGTTGAAGAACGCAGGTGCTACTTATCAACTTGCAATCCAGGAGTGTTTCAAGAAGCAGCTACAATAACACCCGGTGTTAATGACAACTTAAGTATGACATTAAGAAGCTAATGGTGAAGTTGGATTAAAGGAAGGTAAATTGAGCCAAAATCGAATTTGATACGAATTCGACCAAATTTGTAATTTGGAGTTTCAAATTTGGATAAATTTGGTGAAAATATGAAATCGAGTCTTGAGAGTATTTAGAACTCAAAGGAATGAATCTTGAAGTCTAAATCAAGTCATAGAGCTCTCAGAAATACAATCGACAATGGAATCGATGAAGTTACTATGCATCGTCCGAAAACGCGCAAGTCTGAAAATGATATTGAGTACACAACTTTGGAGCCAATTTTTGGAGAATTTCTCTTGTAAGTGAGCAGATGTTTTTGGACATTGGTGAAATATGGACTATGGAGAAGATAAATGAAATGTTGTTGTCCAGAGAAAGTGGAAATTTTGAATTTAAAATGAAACCCAAAATCAGCAAATCAGCAGATTTCAGCCTTCTCACCAAGAAAATCCTAAGTCTAAAAACAGCATTGACTAGCAATGTTTGGAGTGAATTTCAGAAAAATCCAGTGTAAAAGGTATATGAGTTCATGTGCAAAATGGAATCTTTGTTAGTTGTATAACAAGGATAGGCAAGGTCCAAGCTGTATGGAAGGAGTTTAAGAAATTTAAATTGAGCTCAAAGTAGGGTAGAAATCTCTGTTTTGGAACCTGACGAGACTAAATGACTAAGGTTCAGTTACACAAGGTTCTAGCCGAACTTCAAGCTTCAAAATCTCAGCGTTAGGGTGCTCATCTCGATTGAAGGTCAATCTATCAAAGGAAGTACTTGGACTACTCTGCAAGTTTGCTTAAGGAACATTTGGACCTTTGGATTTGAAATTAGGCGATATGGAGGTCTGAATTTCGGAGCAAAGAAGAAGAAGAAAGAGGGGAAAACAAGCAGAGCAGGAACAGAGCCGTGCCGCCGCCGGCACCTCTGCCAGCCAGCCAGCGCAACAATCCCAATCGCGCCACGCACGCCTTCAAGTCATCAATGTGGCCGTCATGCACGCGGTAGAAGTTCGTATTTGTACTGCTCCCGCCCTCATCCGTTCACCCTGCCGCCATTCTTTTCACTGCCACAAAACAGAGCTCGGGTGACCGGCACTGCTGCCGGTCGATTCCATCGCGCCGCCGCTCCTCTCCTCGATTCCTTCCGCATGAAGCTCCGCTAGCCCCTCGCCGACACCTTACACCACTCCGTGAACCGGTTTTCCCGCCGGCGAGCCACACCCGCCGCATCTCCTGTCCGCCCATCGCCACCACTGCTCCCCGGTGAGCTCTCCGCACCGCCCCTCCTCCGTTCTTGTGTTCAGGTTTAGAGGCATATCTAGGTCGCATAGAAGACGTAGGGCGCCTCCGCCAGCCGCTTGCGCCGCCGCCGGACCTAGAAGCCGGCTGGCCACCGGCCATGGCCGCCGCCGTCCGTGGAGGGCCCGGCTCAGGCCGCCTCCGGGTGAACTAGCACCACCTGCAGGTGCGCCGGGACCTAGGGGTGCTCCCTGGCCTGGCCTCGCCGCCGGCAAGCCACCGGCCGGCGAGCCGCCCGAGCCACCCGCCGGGCACCCTGTTTTGGTTCGGGCAGGAGAGGCCTGGCCGGGTTGGCCCCACGCGTCGGTGAGGATAGGGTAAGGGAGGGCCGGTAGCAATAGGTTTCCAGGGTTTTTTTTTCGCATAAGGTTGGAATTTTCGGATTTAAAAATAAATTTAAATAACTGCCAACCCATTTAATTCACTGTAAATTGTATAGGTACCCAAAAATAGTGAAATAATGTTCTTTAGGTTTGTTTTAATCTCCTTTACACATTAAAATTGTTAAAACCTATTTGTTTATAGAAACATTTTGAGTATTTATTTAGTGCCTTTAATCAAAGGTATTAAATAAATACTTAATAATTCCAAAATACATAAAATATGAGATAATGTTTTTCTAATTACGAATTAACCATAATCTATGGTAATTAGGAGTTAAAGGTTAGAAAATATTTATGATTCTTTTCAAAAATAAAAGAAAAGGCTTACATTTTTAAATAAAAGATAAAGATTAAGTAGTTATTTAATGCTTTTCCTTAAAATATTTAAGTAAATGCTTAAGCTTTATAAATAAATAAAATTCTGAATAATGTTTTGATTAATTCCAAACAAATGTTAATCTATAGTTTGCATTTTCTTTTACAGTAGAAATTAATTCAAATGCTTTTCAAAAATAGAAAGAAAAGTCTAAAGTGGGTTAAGTAAAGGAGGTTTAGATCGTGAGTAGACATTATGGGTAGAGTTTTGTTGGCTTGCAACTTTATCATGAAGTTAAGTTGTCTAAGTCATTGTTGGCTTGCAACTTTATCATAAAGGAAGTTGTATAGTCCTATGCTTAAAAAGTTGCATCTGTGACTCATGCATGCACTTTATCGTAGACACTGAAGCTCCAGAAGCGGAATTTCTAGAAATTTCTGAAGAACCTCCGAAGTTGGAGGAGATTATTGAGTTGATTCCCTGTGAAGCCAGACCGTCGGACAATGCTAATATTTTTATAGATCAAGGCAAGCCCCGGTGCATCTATACCTATCTACTTTGGAGTTATTATTTCATGTGTCCAACTATTGGTTATTTCCTTATGAATGCATTAAGTCTAGGAGTTGATTGAAAACTTACTTTTATGCATAATCCAACCTTGTTATTTAGGATATCTTTGCCACTTGTTCAATAATTAGTAAGTATCCCACGCTTAGCAAAGCATAGTCGCACTTCCTTTATCATTCCTGAGTACCTATGGTACTCAGCAACCTAAGGTAACATTATCATACATATGTATATCAAAGAAATGACCTGTTTTGGAAGATAGTGGACGGAAGCTTGGATGGAATCAAGAAAGGAGTCTTGAGTTCCGTAGTTTTGTCTACTCGGTTAATTTGATTAAGGACCGATCATTGTTTTAACCCTTGATCAAGTGATATTACCTGGTTGCTTACTGCTATATGGGAACCAGCAAGCCCGGTAGGTTAGTTGGCTCTCTGATCGGAAATATTTCGTACTCGTGCTTGGCGTGCAGTGGAAGGGTAGGGGCGTAGCCTGAAACTCACACTGGAGATCGCCAGACGTGGGGTTCCATGTGGGGGTGCATCCCTGGGTTCGAGTAGTCATATTTCTGACCGTTGGGTACAACCAATCGAAAGGTCGTTATGTGCAACCCGTACAGTTGTACATGGCTGGTGGTCGGGTATCTCCTGCAGGATGTAAATCGGTCCGGATCGCCGCAATTCTCGGATATGAATGCACTTGATCATTGCTTGAGCATCGTAGTGTAACAAAGAGAAGGGAACCGTTTGCTTTGAATAAATATGTTGTATGACTTAGTTCCATCTGGTTGCTACAATATTTTTTTTCATCATCTAGACTGGTCAGGTAACGAACTCAATCTGAAGTAAAAGATAAAACTAAGGTCTCACTTATAGTAAGCTCTTTCTGCAAAATGTGAGTCAGCCAGTACACCATAAAGCTATCATACAATGTATCAGTAATATTTATATTGGTTAGACATGTCAGACTTGCTGAGTACTTCGTACTCAGGGGATCCTTTTTGTTGTTTTCAGAAACCCAGCAGGGACCCACCGAGGAGGAAGCTCCGAAGAACTAGGGTATCTTATGAGTCTCATGATACCCTAGAGTAAACTTAGATGTTTAATTACTTACCCCAGACTATTTTATATTTTAAACTCTTAGCAATGGTTTAACTTGCACTATTAAGTTTATTCAATCTATGGTTTGTAATAAATCGTACCTCTGTTATGTATGTAAAAATGTAATGTTTGTTGATGCTATCCCATCGTGGAAGCGATCCTGATGTATGGCTATGGATCACACTGTGGAGGTTTTCAAGGAGTTGTGTGAACAGAACTCTTGATGGACTAACAGACTTACACTGTTTTAAGTGCGTTTTGGGTAATTGCTATTTTGACAACAATTAGGCGCACTTAAGCCAGTTTAAGTTGGGCGGTTCCGCCACAGCTACACTGCAACGTGGAGGTGTACATGGACAACATGGTCGAAAAGACCAGAAATCCCGACGACCTAATTGCGGATCTAGAAGAAACTTTCGCAAGTTTGCGAGAGTTCCGATGGAAGCTCAACCCGACAAAGTGCGTCTTCGGCGTGCCATCCTGGAAACTACTCAGGTTCATGATTAGTCATCGATGCATTGAAGCTAATCCTGAGAAGAACTCCACCATCACCGACATGCATGCCCCATCAAGCATCAAGGACGTCCAAAAGGTGACTGGATGCATGGAGGCCCTCAACAGATTCATCTCAAAGCTTGAAGAACGGGGCCTACCCTTCTTCAAACTACTCAAGCGGCAAGATAAGTTTCAGTGGACTGAGGAGGCAGATCAAGCTCTACAACAATCAAAGCCACTGGTGCTCACGGTGCCAAACCCTAACGAAGGCTTGCTGCTCTACATTGCCGCAACTACTCACGTTGTCAGCACGACGATTGTGGTTGAAGAACTGGAACTAGGCCATGTATTCAAAGTACAGAGGTTCGTCTATTTCGTAAGCGAGGTGCTGTCATATTCCAAGACCAGATATCCACCGGTTCAGGAACTCCTGTACGCGATACTGCTCACCTCGCTCAAGTTACGACATTACTTCTAAGAGCACAAGATCTCTGTTGTCACCGACTTCCCTCTAGGAGAAATTCTCCACAATCGGGATGCAACAGGAAGAATATCTAAGTGGGCGGTAGAACTCGGAGCATTATCCCTGAAATTCAAATCAAGGACTACAATCAAGTCCTAGGCCCTAGTTGATTTCATGATAGAGTGGCAGGAGAATCAATGTGGCAGAACCATTCAACTTAACTAGCTTAAGTGCGCTTAATCGCTGTCGGAACATCAATTATTCTAAACACACTTAAAATAGTGTAAGTCCCGTAGTCCGTCGAGTGTCCCTAGGATGCCTCGAAACATTCACGACGTGTTTCATAGCCATACATCAGGATCGCTTCCATGAAGGGAAAGCATCAACAAATATTACATTTTTACATACATATATACAAGAGATATGAATTATTACAAACCGTAGATTGAAATAAACTTAACAGTGCAGATTAGACCATTACTAGGAGTTTTAAACATAAACCAGTCCAAGGCAAATAATTATACAACTAAATTTTATTCTAGGGTATCATGGGACTCGTACGATACCCAAGTTCTTCGGGACTTCCTCTTCAGTTGTCCCCTGTTGTGTTTCTAAAAACAACAATAAAGGATCCTCTGAGTATGAGGGTACTCAGCAAGATTGACCCGACTACCCAATATAGATAGATTTAAAATACTATATGATAGCTTTATGGTGTACCGGCTGACTCACATTTTGCGAAAAA
This sequence comes from Setaria viridis, assembly GCF_005286985.2. Taxonomy (NCBI): domain Eukaryota; kingdom Viridiplantae; phylum Streptophyta; class Magnoliopsida; order Poales; family Poaceae; genus Setaria; species Setaria viridis. Next base: position 27,854,019 of record NC_048267.2, on the reverse strand, counting down.
GCTTACTATTAGTGGGACCTTAGTTTTGTCATTTATTTCAATTTAGTTTTTAACCAGTCTAGGTGAATAAAATATTTTGAGCAATGAGGTGGAACTAAGTCATACAACATATTAGTTCCAGGAAAAACATTACATTCAACTTGATTACACTATGATGCTTAAGCGATGATCAAGTGCATTCATAACCAAGAATTGTGGCAATCTGGACCGATCTACAGCCTACAGGAGATACTCAACTACCAGCCATGCACAACTGTCCGGGTTGCACATAACAACCTTTCGATTAGCCGTACCAAAGATTGGAAATATGACTACCCGAACCTAGGGATGCACCCCCACATGGGACCCCACATCTAGCCTGATCTTCATGTGAGTTTCAGGCTACACCCCTACCTTTCCATTGCATTCCAATCACGGGTACGAAATATTACCGATCAGAGAGCCAACTAACCTACCGAGCTTTGCCGGTCCCGTACACAGTAAGAACCAGGTAATATCACTTGATCAAAGGTTAAGACAATGAACGGTCCTTAACCAAATTAAACTTAGCAGACAGAACTACTATCTCTAGCTTCTGTCCACATTTCCAAAATTCCAGGCTATTTTCCTTGATTAACAGGTATGACAAAAATTAACCTTAGAGTTGAGTAACCAAAGTTACTTAAAGGTATCTAGACATTGCTAAGCATAGGGTAGTTACTAAATAATTGAACAGGTGGCAAAGATGTCCTCTAAACAAGGCACGATTATTCACAAGAGTGGTTTGCAATCAACTCCTAGACTTAATGCAGTCATAAAGAAATAACCAATAGATGGACTCATGAATAATAATTTTTGAAAGTAGATAGGCTTAGATGCATCGGGGCTTGCCTTGATCCACAAAAAGGTTAATATCTTCAAAAGATTCTCCCTTGTAAGGGATAAATTCAACCACCTCTTCGAAATCGTGAAGCTCTTTAGATACTTCCAAGAAATCCACTTCTAGGGCTTCTGTGTCTACGATAGAATGCATGCATGAGTTAGAGATGCAAACTTTTTTGAAATCAGAGACTATAGACTTATCTTCATGATAAAGTTGCAGGCCAACACTAATCTACCCATAAAGATTAACCCATAATTTTTAGTTTCTTTAACTAACCTAACTTAAGTATTTTCTTTTATTTAGACAAGTATTATAATTAATTTCTAATCTGAAAAAACATATTTCCTATGGAATAACAATTATTTGTGAATAATAAAACCTTATTCAGAATTTTATTCATTTTATAAAGATTAAGTATTTATTTAATACCTTAATCAAAGGTATTAATAAATACTTAAATTTTTATTAATTTTTCCTAGGGTTTAAGAATTTTTAATGCATAAATAAAAATAAAAATAAACCTAATAAAATTGGTTTCACTATTTTTGAACAATTCTACAAATTATAATGCATTAAATATCAAGACAGGAATTTAAATCTATTTTCTAAAATAAAAAACCTAACATTATCCGAAAACTCCCTATCTAGACTTTTCTCACGTGCGCCTGCTATACCCCCATAGGCTGACGCGCGGGCTGAAGTCAACAGACCCACTCCTCAGCCTAGACCGAGAGCTGGTCGGCGGGTACACGCAGTAGCTCGCCGGCGGCGACGTTTCCGGCGATGGGGACTCCCTCACCTGACTCACTACAACGTTTCGCACCCCTTGATGGTGCTCTAGGGGTGGTTGGCTGGACAACGTCGGCGAACGTCGCAAGAAGCACGGTGGCGTGGCGGCGCTAGGCAGACAGCAGCGCAAAGCTCGACGGCGATGGCCCGAAGGCAACAAACGGCACCGGCAGCTCTACTAAGGCCCTAGAAACATACCACGACCTCAAGTAGCAGCACACCACAACCAGAGCAAAGCCCTCCATGGCAGCGACCATGGCTGATGCGCGGCGCACGGCGACACAAGCGTCCTGGCCAACCCGGCCATACCCCAAGCTAACAAGCACTGCCTACACCATCTAGAGCTCAAGCACAACACTCCTAAATGCCTGGACAACGACCTAAACCCCGGCACGTGAGACTTCCATGGCGGCACCCTTACCAAGACGAGTGGTGGCCAGACTTGAGGAAGAGGACGACGGGGACTGAGGATGTGGGGATGGTGGTCGGATGGTGGCTTTAGGGATGGGCTCAGGGGATCAAGGCAGCATTCTTAGCAAGGTTAATGAGCTAGCAGTGGTGGAGCAGCGGCAGAGCAGGATGACGACCAGAGCGGTGCAGTGAAAACAAAGCGAGCGGTAAACGGATAAACTCATCGGCATGGGAAGTAATTTATACGAAAACTTACTGCCCTCGCAAGTGCCACCTCCTTCCTGCTTGCTTGCTTCTACGTCCATGGCCGGTGTGGGCGCGTGGCACGGCGGTGCAGCTTTGGACATGAATGGCGAACAACTGTGAGGGACCCGGCCCTATTATGTTCCTCTCTTTTCCTTTCTTCCCCAAAATCTGAAAGTTCAACTCAAATTTGCGACCAAATTGCAATTCAAACTCTCGAATATCCTTTAAGCAAAGTTTTAGAGAATCAAGTCTCTAAATTCGATTAATTTTCCTCAGTTGCTAAAAATCACTCCATCCCCGTGAATTTTAACTCCAATGTCGGGCTAGGGTTCTGCTCCGTTAAGTGAATCGCCCTCCTTCCATTCAGTTTCGTAGACTATCAAAACATGCTGTGTCTCAATCTTTGAGTCCCAAATCAACTATTCAAACTTGGTTTTTGTTGCCCAACAACTACTGGAATTTGTCAACCATATGATAGGGGTTCCATTTTGCATCTTAGAGCCCAACTCTTACATACAAAATCTTCCAAAAACTCAAACCAAAGTTTGCCACATTTCACTGTTCTTAGAACTGAATGGACCTTTGCCATTCAGTTTCGTCAGTTACATTGACAATACAACATTCACACTTTGAGTTATGAGAAAATTTTGAATTCTTCTCTTTCCCTACCCAACAACATGCTCAAAATGTTTATTGGACATCATAGTTCACTTGGGATTCAATGTCTTTCAAAGTATATATGCAAAATCTTCCAGAATTCAAATTCGATGTTGCCTACTTGATATTGTTTTCAGACCTGACTCATTTAAACTATGGATTCTTTATTTTCTCTAGCTCACAACATACCCAATAGATTCACTGTAGATCAGAGTCCACTTGGGTTTCAAAATATCTCCTATCTTCAATGCAAAATCTTTCAGAATTTAAATTCAAAGTTGGCTAGATGTTACTGTTTTTAGACTTGGAATTGTCTGTAAGCTCCAGGACAGTTCAACTTGCAAACTTTGACCCTTGTTAAAATTTTGAAGTTTTTGAATTATCTGAACAATAGCTCCTCCAAATTACACACTGATGGTCCAAGTCCAATTGTGGTCCAAAACATCATACAACTTAGATGAAAAATTCTTCAGAAATAAAATTTTCAATTGGATGACTGTCCCTATTTTTAAACTGAAAAATTTCAGATATGGAACAGTAACTTCAATCCACCACTTTGATTCCTGAATTTTTGATGCTTTTGACTTGAATTTGATCTCTAATTTGCTTCCCTTGAGTTCCGAATACCTCCAAGGCTTAGCTTCATATTTTTGTCAAATTTCTTCAGATTTGAATCGTAAATTTGCCTTTTTGGTCAAATTTGACTTTGACCATAATACCTTCTTAGCAACCAAATTTCGTCATTAACATGTTAATAGCTATTCTTAAGCTTTTGAACAACCTGGTTGTTACAATCAACTATCAATGCTAGTAAAGCGTCTAGAGCACTGGGTCATATATTTTGATGGATCACTCAAGTTTCAGCACATCGGTGCAGGAGTACTCTTGATATCTTCGACGGGCAAACAACTTAATTAAGTCTTGCAAATCTTCTGGGAAGTGTCCAACGATGAAGCTGAATACGAAGCGCTTCTGCACGGGCTATGCCTGGCAGTCTCGCTAGGAATAAAGCATCGCTAGTCTACAGCAACTCACTGGTAGTGATCAATTAATTCAATAACAATTGGGATCGCCATAAGGAGGAATGATGAGTGGGACCACCATAAGGAGAACATGGATGCGTATTGCCTAGAATTACGTAGGCAAGAGAACAAATTCTCTGGTTTGGAGTTCCACCATGTAATTCGCGACAACAATGTTGCCACAGACGTCCTATCCAAGGTTATATCTACTTGTGCTCAAGTTCTAGCAGGGGTTTTCGTCCATGAGCTACACAAGCCATCCATAATGAAGCCGTCACCATCAAAAACCACTAATTGAGGTCCTACCACACCAGATCGGGAGGTCATGGTGATCGACATAGACTGGAGAGTCCCCTTCATCGACTACATGAAAGAACACAAGTTACCATCAGACGAGACAGAAACAGAGCAAGCCTTACAATGTACCAAGAACTATGTTCTAGTCGGAGACAAGCTTTACAGAAGAGGTGCATCATCATGAGTACTCATGAAGTGCGTCTCATGGCAAGATGGCAAGGACATACTGGAGGAGATCCACAAAGGTATTTATGGTAAAAACGCGTCCTCTCGAACAATCATGGGTAAAGCTTTCAGATTAGGGCTCTATTGGCCAACAGCTCTCGCTAACGCTGAGGAATTAGTCCGCCGATGCCAAGGGTGCCAATTATTTGCCAAGCAGCAGCACATTCCTGCCTACAAGCTAATCACCATACCACCCTCTTGACCCTTTGCGTGCTGGGAGCTAGACATGATTGGACCACTGCCCACCGCACCTATAGAATTCAACCAAGTTTTGGTGGCCATTGACAAGTTTTCCAAGTGGATCGAGATGAAGCCAATTACCTGGCCCAAAGCAGACAAAGTAATTGACTTTCTCGATGAACTTGTTCATCGCTACGGCTTCCCCAATCACATAATCACTGACCTGGGTTCAAACTTCAAACCAGAGATGGCCAATGGTGGGATCGATGTCCGGCATGTTTCTGTTGCTCATGTACGGGCCAATGGCCAGGTTGAGCACGCCAATGGGATGGTACTAGAAGCTATCAAGAAAAGACTGCACGATATCGAAAACATGAAAGGAGGCAAGTGGCTCAAAGAACTACCAAATGTCCTCTGGAGGCTCCGTACCTAGCCGTGCAAGCCTACAGGGCAATCACCCTACTTCTTGGTCTACGGATCCAAAGCTGTCCTACCTGCCGACGTCATATGGAAATCTCCAACCGTCGAGTAATACGAGGAAGGCGCAGTAGAAGAAACAAGACGTCTAGATATTAACAGCCTCGAAGAAGCTCACTGCGCAGCACTCGTCCAGTCCACAAGATACCTCAAATGCCTTCGCTGCTACCATGATCGAAACGTCAAAGAACGATTGTTCAACATAGGCGACATGGTCCTTTGCCGTATCTAGGACACCAAAGGGCTGCACAAGCTCAACTCACCATGGGAGGGGCCTTTTATCGTCTCCAAGATCAATGGACCTGGATCATATTGACTACAACACCCCTCTGGTGAAGATGTTGACAACTCATGGAAAATTAAGCAACTCTGTCGATTTTATCCCTAATTTAGATTTTCATATTCATGTAAATCGGCCATCAATCCTAGTTGTAGAATTACAACTCAACAAAGCAGTCATATTTTCATCGTAATTCGACTACTTATTTCTGCCTTATCATGGCTTGTAGAAGCAAGTTCGCAGTAATCCTAATGAGCTATTAAGCTCCCTGGGCAAAATTGCCCAAATCGTGGCTTGTAATAACAAGTTTGCACAACTCCAATGAGCTATTTAGCTTCCTAGGCAAAAGTTGCCCAAATACAACTTGTAATAACAAGTCTGCAACATTTTAATAAGTTATTCAGCTCACTAGACAAAATTGTACAATCGTGGCTTGTAAAGCAAGTCAGCAGTAAACTTCATGAGTTAGTTAACTCATTGGATAAACCTATCCCTTGACGGCATGCAGAAAAGAAGCCATCAGTACCTCAGGAGTTAATTAACTACCTGAGTGACCATTCACCAGACAAAACTATCTAGTCGCGGCTTGTAATAACAAGTATGCAGTTCCAGGCTTTCCAAAGCATAACATCAATACAACTCAGGGAAGTTGTAAAGATAGGCTCTAGTCATCAAAACCCTGAAGAGATTACTTGCCCAGTAGTATACTATCCGAATAGCTCGAGTACTCGCACTCCACAAAAGGACACGCATCTTAAGTACTCTACAATTTGCATCTGATGAGGCTCACAAAAGAAGTCTTGTGTGTAGATACTCACATTAATTGTACGAGAAAGCATCAGGATTAATTGTGAGAGGCACTAAAATAACAAGTCACAAAGAAAAATATAATTGCGCAAAGACTAAGATATATATTACATATCAAGCACCCATATTCATTTTCTTTACAATATTAATGTTTGCTTGATACAGATCTACTCAAGGTTCAATTGCTTAGCCACTTCTTCAGCAATTAGGGCCATCTCCTACATATATTGTTGAAGGGCTTCATCAGTACAGTCGTCCGCCACGCCCTCAGCAACGGGTGCCAAATTGGCTTTCGAGTAAAACAACTTCATGAAGCTCAACACTTGATGGGCTTCTCTGGCACATCCTTGAGTATATCTGCCAATAGACAAGACTCCACGCCTTCAACTCAGGGCTCAATAATGTCCGCAATTGGTTGGGTGACTTCGACAATTTTGCTCAAAGTAGATGTTGCCATCATCATCTCAGCCTCGCGCTCCTGGATGGTCTTCATGGCATTGACCAAGTCAATCTCACCATCCTTGCGTATCTTCTTCTCCTTCTCAATGTGATGCTCCAGCTTCTCCATGTGAAGTACAAGCTTGCCATGCTGGTCGGTTGCACGATAATAGGAATTTTTTAAATCCGTGACTTGCGCCTGGAGATCCTTCTTGGCCTTTTTCAAAGCTATACATCAATGTACAAAAAGGGTCAAAGACTATAGAGTGGAATCAATAGACACAAGTTGCAAGAGCAGAGGATTACCTTTGACTTACTGGCTCAAGGATCTCTTCCGCCCAATAAGGCCATCCTTTTGTTCAATAATCTCTTGGATGTGATTGCGGTACTCCATGGCCATCCCATCAAATTTCATAAGCAGTCGCGAGGGGTACTCTTTCTGTTTGGCAAGTTCCTTCTCCAGCGCCTTCGCGTGAAGCACTGTATCACCATACTCTTCAAGCATCTGTGACTTGTGGCAGGAGCGCTCAATGATGTCTTATAGCACAAAATTAGTACTCATGTCAATTCATGAGCACAAATTTATTAATTATCTCCAACGAGACAAGGGCAGGAGGATATACATGCATACAGTTGCCCAGGCGATGATGCAACTCCATCGTTAGCAACAACATCTCTAGGTTCAGCAATGGGTCATCAATCAATTGGATATCTTCCAAATGGATTTCCTTCTCAGCTCCAGATTCTGCATGGAATTCTCCTTGCAGCACCAAGGCATGACTACTTGATGGCCCAGCCGTGGCAGCTTTTGTCGCCATGGCTTCTAGAGCTGATGCCGTTTCAATTTCTAAAACTGGCTTGGGGGCTACAGGAGAGGCCACGATGCTAGGAGTAGTCACTGGGCCCTTGGGCAATGGCTTGGGGGCTGGCACTTCTACACCCACCATTGACTTGACTACCATGTGCATCAATGTAGCCACACTGGCTACAACACTCGGTGTAGTCGTTGTCTCTTCATGTTGCTCTTGAGGCATGAGGGTTGGCGGTGCCAGGGAAAGATCTTTTGCTGAGGGGCTAAGGCCATTAGTACTTGATTTTTCACTAGGCCCCAACAATTCCATGTCCGAGGATTTCCTACAAAACCAAGAGCTCACAAAGTTGAGTAGCGAAGACAACACAATACAATAAGTAGTCGTGAGAGAACCAGAATTACCTAGATGATCTTTTCAACTTCAACTTGGGCTCTCCCGTTAAGCGCAAGGGCTTGATGCTCAGGGAGGGTACCTTGAACGCGGTCTGCTCCTCCATAATGTGAACTTCACTAGTCTGTGGTACTCTCTCTGGTCTTTGAGTTGTTTTTGTGCCGGCAGGGTCCACCATTTGACCAGTTGAATGGTCATCAGCAACACCGTGAGATGACGGACCATCGTCAATCTTAATGACTTTAATGTTCATCGACGACCTATCTTGAGCAGCCAAAGCAGCTGCCTTCTCCGCGTCCATCGCTGGCTCGATCGCCTGCAAACCACCAACATCATCTAAATTTAGACATAGTGGTAACATTGGAGACACATTTTGGGAGTATATGATACTCAGGATCTTGTCCTTCCTCATAGGTAATTACCTTGGGGGGCACATTATCTGTAGCGATGGATTTCTTCATGGCCCATTTCACAACAATGGTCCGTTTCTTCTTCGGTGGCGGAGGGATCGTGGCTTTAAGCTCATCTGTAGCCAAGCGTTTCTTCGACTTGGAGGATGATCCGGCCTTCATAGATTGTTGGGCCTCAACTTCATATTTCTCCACGACATCACAACTAGTGCCGCTGGAGGACTCGACTACTTCCTCTTCCTGGTCATCACCTCTCATAAATTTGCGTGTAAACACACGAAGGGTAGTTTCACAAGCATCTTCAAATCTGGGAGGAGGAGTGGAGAAGTACAAAGCAATATTTTCCTACAAAGAAAGATAAGTTAGCAAACCCAACTTCAAATAAGTACTCGGCGGCTACGGTTACAGGTACTTACAGGCTTTGGTGGGTCGGCGGCATTAAATTCCCGCACAATAGTTAGTATCTAACCCACATTTTTGAACATCCTTTTAAGCTTCGCCATGACTTCATCAGTGCTAATCTCTTCCGGAGAGAATCTGGAGGGATCGTCCAAGCCGGTGTATTGATAGCCATAGTGGCACCTCTGCTGCAAGGCTGGATGCATCGCTTCATAAAGCTGAATGCCACTCCGATTCTAGTAAGGCCCTCTTGTTTCAATTGTGCTATATATTCTACCAATCAGCTCGGGTAGTTGGAGGTAATCTCCATGTTTTGGTTCATCAAGCCAGCGGTTGTTCCATGAGGAGTGATGCCTTGTCAGTTTGGGTAGTTTCAGATCATGCTTGCCAATGTAGCACCACTTTTTCTTCCACCTAGCATTGGAGTCTATCAACTCGTAATCCAGATACTGGCTGCTTGCTGTCTCCCGCATCTAGATCCCGGCGCCTCTGACCAAGAGAGTATGATCTTTTGAGGGTTGTGGCTTCACACGGAAAAACTTCTAAAATAATTAAAAGTGCAACTTGATCCCTAGAAAGGCTTCGCAAAAATGAACAAAGATTGCAGTATGGAGGATCTCATTGGGTTCAGATGCTCCAACTCCAATTTATAATAATGCAGTAAACCCTGGAAGAAATCGGAAGAGGGCAATGCAAGGCCTCGCTCGATGAAGTGGGCAAAAATTACCATCTCATCGGGATAGTACTCCAAAGGGCAGGCGTTGCCATATGCAGATCGCTAGTTGATAAATTCCTGATCCTGGAGTAAATTGGTGTCTACGAGCGCTTTGATATCCTCCTCCTTCAGAGTTGATCGCTTCCAGGCACAGACGGGATTCGGCAGCGGGGTCTGATCGGTCTTCCCGTACTTGGGCATCGACAACTGTGGCTCTTTCTTCTTGTTGGACCTTTTCTTCTTCTCGTCCTCGCCCGTTTTGGACGTAGCAGCCTTCCTTCCCATCTTTGATGTCACGAGCATTTTCAGTCGCATACGCTCGGGGGCTGCCTGGTGGGGAGACAGTGGCACAAGTGTTTGAAGATCAAACAATGGCGGTGGTGCTAGGACCAATGTATGGAAGTTGGAAGGGCAAATGGCAAAGATAAAACAGAAGGGATAACTTCCTCTATTATTTATCATAGTGGCGCAATAACAATGGCACAAATGAAGGTATTTTGATTCAAAGGATCCCAAAAATTTCGGACACCTGATTGGCGGTTACCTTTATTTCAGGAGGAGATAAGATTTCCTTCCAGAGATGGTCATATTGATCAAAGGTTGACCCTTATACCCACCAAACTAGTCGGAAAAATGCTCGGGGGCTATGTTTTACGTGTCTATCGACAAAAAAGTTTCTTCTTCAGGTTTTAAGGGGAAATGATTGCAAAGATTGACCCTCAGCCTGATTCTTCGATTCAACCTAAGGCTTAGGGGCTACTCCATATAGAGTGCAACTTTCATCGCACTTCCATATAACATTCAAGATTGAAGGATATGAGACTGAGTTAAATGAGGCTTGAGCACATTCTAGCTGCATAGCAGTTTTTGGATACCTTCGAAGATTCAACCAGATGAAGTACTCGAAGAGCACCAAAACTAGTTGGTGAAGTCTACAAAAGTACTAAGAACTGATGCATTTGACTAAAAAGTACTTAAGGGCTTGTCGTACATACATATATGGGCCCACCAGAAGGTTTGGACAGTCCTAAATATGGGGCTAGACACCGAGATGCGTCTAACATGGAGATCATGGCGTAGGATGATGTAGTCTACATGGAAAGACAGAAAATAGTCGAGGATTAGGAAAGTACTCATTGTAATAAGAGTAGAACTCCTTTAGTCATATCTGACTAGTATTCTTGTAATCAACCGACTTGTAACCCTGCCCCTAGCAATATAAGGTGAGGCATGGACTGCCTCGAAAGCAATTCAATTCAACCAACACATAGGATATTGGGTATTATGCAATATAGCGGCCTGAACCTATCTAAATTGTGCGTCTGCTTTTACCTTCGAATTCTTGATCTCGATGAGCCCCACTAGCCAAAACACTACCTCGGGCACCCCCCTCGGTAGGTTGCCGGGTTTAAACATAGACAGACCCTCGAAGAGGATGTTGTGAGTATGGCCACGATCCAATTTCACCACCGGTGTGGAAAACCTAGTTGTTGTATGTCAAGCTTCATAAGTAATGCCGGTGTTCTATTTTGACGGAATCTCCGAGCAATGCTACGCACGTAGAGGAAATTGTCATGAATGTTGCGTCCCTTGATGAAGGCACTTTGGCAGGGCGAGATCAGTTTGTTCATGTGCGGGGCTAGCCGCAGTGCCAGAATCTTGCTGGCTAGCTTAGCGAAGGCATGGTTGAGACTGATAGGCCTGTAGTCCTACAGTGTATCCACACCCTCTTTCTTGGGAACGAGCACAATGTTTGCAGAGTTGACAAGGTTTAGGTCCGCACGCCATATGTTATGGAGGGAGTTTATCGCTGTGGTGACATCTTGTCTAATGATGTGCCAGTAGGTCTTGAAAAAAAGGCCAGTGAACCCGTCAGGGCCTAGAGCTTTATCACCGGGTAGTTGCACGATTGCTCTCTGAATTTCTTGTTCTGTGAAAGGGGCATTGAGTGACGTCAAATTCATAGGTGGTCTTTGTAGGGACTCCCAATTGAAATCTAAGTTGCGTGTCGCTGGAGATGCCATGACATTGGCAAAATGCTCCGTCACAATCTCCTGCTTATCTTGGTGAGATGTAGCCTAAACATGTCCCTTTCATAGTCGTTGTATGAAATTCTTCTGCTTCCTGGCATTAGCTTTATGGTTGAAGAATCCGGTGTTGGCGTTGCCCTCACAGAGATTTGTGATCCTGCAGCAATGCCGCTTCTGAGCCTTCTCAATGACCGCCCATCCTAGGATGTGTCGTTTCAATTTTTTATGTAGAAGGTGCTCTGCATCCGATAGTGCTCTATTTTCTTAGGCTATGTCCAGTCTTAGTATGACCTCATGGGCCATATGTAGTTTAAGTCTGGCGTTTGAGATTAGGGATCAACTCCACTCTCTAAGCGCTTTAGCTGTGATGAAAAGCTTGTGGCCTAGCTTGTGGAATGGCTCAGTGTTGGTGGTTGGTTGTGACCAAGCATGTTGGATGACGTTGTGGAAATTTGGTAGCTTAACCCAGAAGTTTTCAACTTTGAATAGCCTTGGAATTCGTGGCCCCGCTTGATGTGCTAGTAGTATTGGGCAGTGGTCAGAATGCGAGGAGGATAAGGCATGTCGGATGTGATCCTCGAAGTGTAAGTCCCAGGGCTCATTGCAGAAGACTCGATCAAGCCTGGCTAGGGTAGGTCTACATCTCTCATTACTCCATGTATACCTCCGATTTTGTAGGTGGATTTCTTTAAGGGCACAGTAATTCAGAGTTGCACGAAAGTGCCGCATAAGACGCAGGTTTAGCTTGTTCTTATTCTTATCTCTCGCCTTGTAGATGATGTTAAAATCTCCCATGATGAGCCATTTTGTGTTGTCATCGGGCTTTAGGAGGCACAGGTGTTGCACAAAGGCGTCCTTTTCCCCTCTCCTCGACGGGCCGTAAACCATGGTCATGAGGAAGGAAGCAGCGCTCAGTCTCACCATGACAGTAGCGATAATAGAGAAGCGACCAATCTAAATATCTTGAATGTCCACAACATTGTCATTCTAGAGGAGCACAATGCAGCCCCCGACGCCTTGAGCTGGTTTGTACGCAAAATTGCCTAGACGGTAGGCGCCTAAGAAATAGGTGAGCACCCCGTCGATGTTACTAAGCTTCGTCTCTTGCAGGCTTGCAATCTGACAGTGGTTTGCAGCTATTGTTTCATGCATAGCAAGACATCTCTCTCCCAAATTTAGGCCTCTCATGTTCCAGCATAGAATGTCACAATTTGTTTTGTGTCATTCTGGAAATGGTGTGTGCGCGCAGGTGCTTGGCGTCAGCAAGCTGACACTCCGGTAAAAGCCCCACAATGTTCCCCTACTGTCAATTGGTCTTGCATAGAATCAATTTCGTCATCACCATCGTAACGAAGGAGGTGCACAGTTTAGCGTTCTCTTAGTTGAAGCCCAAAGGTTGAAGCCAGCAGGCCGTTACAGTCTAATTCTCCTCATAGATGATGTGCCCGAAGGTCACAGCCAGCAGACACACATCATATCACAGCTCGAAGGTCGCAGCCAGCAGCCCAAGAGTGCAGGAAGTAAAAGATGTTCAAGTAGTTGATGATACATGGGAGACGTAGTTCTTCAGTGGGATGTGATGGGGTCCCGTCTCTAGGCAGATACTGCCTCCTGCTCAGTCAGTAGGTCTTCAGCTGCCTCTCCAGCATACTGCAACATGCCATCAGTGGTTTCATCATCATCATCGTCATTGAGTTCGAAGAGTACTGTCATGGCTGCCACAATCTATTCAAGCAATGGGCCGGCGAACATGCTTATGAACTCTTGCAACACTTCCTCTATTGGCCAGAAATCGTCATTGGAGACCCCAAGCTTGTGCCACAAATTCTGCTGCGCTCGTTCAACCGCTAGCATGGATGGCTTCTTGGCGAGACGAGCGCTGCGACGGACCTTGGTCATGTCGAAGGTGCGGTGATGTCGCTGTAGACAGCATGGCTGCTCCTGAATGATCGTCAGGGTGGGGGTACTAAAGAGGTCGCTAACCATCACCCTGGCCACTAGGGCGACCTGCTGCCTAGGCATAGCAGGCCTGGAGAGGCCTATGCCCCTGGCCTGATCCAGCTCCCCCTTGGCCTACTCATGTTGGGCCTCGTCCAGGCCTCCCGCCTCTAGGCCAGGCCCATCAGCCATCGCTCCCTAGGACTGCCTGGCTAGTTGGGCCATCTTCTTCAGTAGTTGGGCCATGTGGCCCATGGCAGTTGGCGTTGGTGTCTGGGCTGCCTTGTTCAGCAGCTGCGCCACTTGGCCCATGGCAACTAGCATCGCCGGCGTGCCCTCCTGTGCCTCCTCGACTGCAGCTCCTTGTGCCACCACCATGGTGGTGCCATGCCGCGCCGTCACCAGCAGTTGATCCAGAGCGCGCTCTACCTCCTTGACGGTGGGCACCGTAGCCATCTTGGTTTGGTCAAAAACTCGATGAGTTAGGATCAACAACTCACCATGGTCAGACCAGGCTGCATTCCTGGTGACGAGGTGCTATGACGTCGGGATCTCGTCGATGTTGATGCAGTCCACGAGAGTGCATGCTTTGGTGATGTAGTTGCTCACGTCGCGCATCCAACAGTCCTGCTTTTCGCCGAGCAGAGCTTGCATGCCGTTATTGAGGCCCGTCACTTGCGCTCTAAAGAGGGTCTGCAGGGAGGCAGCAGGCATTGACATGAGGGCACATGAGGGCCTCCACATCAGGTAGCGCTGGTGGGAACGCACCGAGGTTGGCATGGATAACACGCGGTGTAATCGTCGGCGGAAAGGCACCATGGTGTGTGGGTGGTGTTGCCGGTGGCGTCGAGTTGCAGCTTCTGCGATGGCCTCCCCTAAACTCGACATCTCGCTGCCTCGGTGAACGCGTCCACTCACAGCGGACGGCATTGTTGTCGCGCCGTTCGCCCGCACGGCGCGTGTCGTACCCGCCGCAGCCTGGATGCGGGTAGTCGTCGACTTTGTCATTGCGTCGGGCGGGCTAGATGAAGTCCCCCTCCTTGCAGCTCCTCTCATCTGGGCGACACCTAGTGTCATCACACCCCGCTCCCTGCCCCGAGTCGCGTTCGCGGTCATCTTGCGCACGCGTGCGCGTGTCAGGGCACACCTGGTCTTGCTCGCGAGGTAGAAGAAGTAGACGCGCCAGGAACTTTGAGCGTGCATCTGCCGGAGCTCCGTCCATGACGCCATAGCACCACACATACAGCCGCCAGAGCGGCGCGAAGGCAGTAGGGTTGGCGATGGCACCTTGTAGGTCGTGTGTTGCTGTCGTGTAGTCCTCCAGCAGCCCCCAGTGGAGGAAAACCTCGTAGCGTAAGCCTTGCTACCAGCGCTCAGGAATGCGCTCCGTTGTGACGATGACCCAGACTTGTTGGAGGGCTTGTGGGTGAACACTAGCCACACCCGCTTTGGTATCTCACTCGAGTTGGCCATCCACGCCTAGAGGTCGATGTGCCTTGTGTTCGTGGGCTAGACGAGATCAGTGTTTATGCACTAGAGCGCGCACTAGCTGCCAATGATGCACTCGACGATGTCCGGCATCCAGGCGTGTCCGGGGATGCCATTGAGGTACAGCTTCACCCTGAAGAAGATCCGCATACCCAATGCGTGGATGAGGCTGCGCCAGCACCGTAGGCAGATGTCGATGCCGCGGCCCTGAAAGCACCCACAGTCGGGCCATGTCGCACTGCACGGCGTTCTCGAACCAGATGAAGAATGGCTACGGCTGGCTAACGGTGACCGTGACATCACCACGGTGAAGTTGGAGCTCTGCAAGGAGGAGGTTCTCGATGTCCCTAGCACCCACTCCCCTTGGCAGGTGCATCGCCCAGGGCACCAGCATGCACCCCTCCCAATCGCGGGCGTCGTGCTCCAGGTCATAGAAGTTGAGAACAAACACCATCTCCTCCTCTGGGCGCGTGTTGGGGTCACCAATCTCCATCGGCACCACACCTGGGGGAGGAGGGGGCGGAGGTGGAGGTGGAGGCGGAGGCGGCGGAGGTGGAGGTGGAGGTGGAGGCAGAGGTGGCGGAGGCGGTGGAGGTGGCGGCGGGGGAAGGGGTAGTGGCGGTGGAGGCGTGGCATGGGCACGGTGGTAGGAGTCGCTCAGCTTGTGATGCTGGCATCTGGTCCGGTAGTCTCGCTCGCGGTGCCTGAATCGACAGTGGCGAAAGCACCGCACGAGGTCCCTGCAAGCGGCCGTGCGGTGGTCTTTGGCTAAGCAGTTGAAGTAGAGCCCAGCGGTCGCCTGGATGAACGCATCAAGGGCCGGGGTGGTTGGCCGCCTTGAAGGCCTCTGCATCTCCTCGCGGCGCCATGAAGAGCGGTCATGTCGTCCATCTCCTTGCTGGCCGTAGCATCATGCGAAGGTTGCCTCCTGTGACTCTATGCCGTCGTCCATCCCTTGTCAGCGTCTGGAGACCCGTTGACGCAAGCCTGGTAGGTGTGGCGGAATTGCTCCTCGTGCGGGGAGTGGCACGGCGCAGCAAATGGAGCGGGGCGATGGTCATGGCGCGCAGAGGGGTAGTGACGGGGCGGATCTTGGCGGAGACAGGATAGATCTTGGCCTGCAGGCGGGTGTCGTGGTGAGTAAATGTGGAGGGGCGGGTGACGGTGGATCTGCCGAATCCCACTGCCTCAGCGTAGGTAGGGCATGGATCCAGTGTGGGAGGGACCCATTCCACGTCATCCACCGGTGGTTGACCATGGTGCAACGGCGGCAGAGGGGAGTCGAGGAAGAAGCTCCCCCACAGGTTTCTCACCATAAAGGTGGGGGATGAGTAGATCTGTGGATGGGAGGCTAGGGGTGATGGCTGGCAGCGGAGGATTTGGGGAGTGGAGGTTGGATGTGGTGCTCAGGCATGGTGGCGTGGCGGTGGGTGGGGGTGGGGGTTCGGTGGCATGGTTGGCTGTTCATGCATGTTCCCTACCGATGCCAAGCAGAGAACAGAGATGGCAGTTAAACTTGAACCAAGTGCGGTGGTGGTAGCGGCGGCGCAGGGAGAGCGGCTGGGACGAAGGTACGAGAGAAGAGGGGAGGGAGGAGAGGTGGAGCGGCGGCAGCATAGATCGGGGAGAAGAGGGGAGAGAGGAGAGAACGGCGGTAGCGAGCAGATGGTGTGGCAAGTATGCCTCGCTTGTGGAGTGGATAGCAACGGCACAGGGAAAGCGGCGGGGAGGCAGATCCGGGAGAAGAGGAGAGGGAGGAGAGAAGGTTGAGCGGCGGCGCAGGGAGAGCGGCGGCGGCGTAGGTCGAGGAGAAGAGGAGGGGGAGGAGAGAACAGCGGTGGCGGCGGAGCTCAAGGAAAAGATAGGAAAGAGGAGAGAACGGCAGCTAGGATGAATTCGCAACCACTGCACATATTACATTTCTTTATATGGCATTTCATCCAAAAAGGCGGTTTAGCCTCGCGGTTCAGTCTGTCCGTCCTTACTCCTTACCTGCACTGTATATAGGAAATCTGTTATGAAGCAACTGTATTCCAATACAAACTGAGTTTTTGCACTATCGGTAGACCAGCGCTGGCATTGACACGTTCAGGAATTTTGAGTGATAAGTTGCGTAACAAGTCTGTGAGAAAAATGCAGACTTCATTGGCCACTCTGCTTCCGTCATTTTCTATCGGGGACCAGCGTCCCGTATTGCCCTCTGTCGTCTCTGCGCTCCACACGCCTATATATATCGCTTTCGACAGAGACAGGTCTTCCTAAACCATTTATCCAGATTGACTTTATTCTTTGACAGGTAAGTTGATTAATCCAAATTGACCATCTTTTTTGCCGAGGTAATCTTATTGACTCGATAGTCACAACTTTCCGGAAACAGGACGACGAGACCACAGACTTGCGCAACGTGGCCGCGTCACAGCAAAGCGCCAACAAGGCATCGCTATCTCCTCTCCGGGGGGGCATGCCAGCCTGCCAACCTCTGGTCTCCTCCTTTACGCCAGAGTCACCACCAAAACATGGTAAACGCAATCCATAATCACAAGCTCTGAATCCATAAGAATCGAAATCAATGGCAATGGGGTTGGGAAGTGGGATTTTAGAGGCAGCAATCAGACATGATTGTCATTATCTCAATCGGCAAATAGCCACGCGGATACATTAATTGTTCTTCGACGCGAGGCACACCGGCCAAAACTAGGCACTCACACTTAACCACGACTCAACACGAGGCAAAACTACTACGGGCACTAAAGTACGTCTCGTCGAGTTCTTTCTCGACGGTCGCCGGCGGCTTAGCTGCCGCTTCCTCGTCTATCGCTCGACGGTGACGGAGACGTTGCCGCCGCCGCCGCCGCCAACGTTGCCGGCGGAGGCGACGGTGGGCAGCTCCACGTTCTTCTCCTTCTTGGGGGTGGACTTGTAGTAGCAGAGGTACAGGATCAGCTGGACCAGGCCGAAGAAGGTGCCGAGGGCGTTGGGGATCTGCATTGTTTGCATGCGCGCAGGACGAACACATATTAGCAGAGGCTTCAGCTTGGAGGCGAATACGCATGTTGAAATTCAATAATAATTCATGGACGGTAGATAGATAGGTGCTGACCGTGACGTAGAGGTCGAAGCGGATGAGGGCGTAGGCCGTCCAGCAGAGGCCGTTGAGGAAGCACACCAGCGACAGGAAGAAGGGCATGTACTCAACGCTCTTGGTCTTGATCACTTTACCCTGCGTGCACAAATTAAATCAATTCAGTTTAGAGTTCAAAAGGTGAATCCCAACAGCTGCATCTATCCAAAAACAAAGTGTGTCTGTTTCAAAACGGGGTGGTGCGAAACACACAGCCATAGCCGCAGTGTGGCCACGAGAAGGTACCAGCAGCATAGTGATAGTGGCCATCACTGTACTTCCTTTCTATTTCAACGTGACGGCTTCACAAAAGTTGGGGAAGGGTCACGAAAAGCTAGCACAGAGTGGTACAGAGGACGCGTGCTCAGCTCCATCCAGGGATACTAGATTCCCAAATCCATGTAGTATCAAACACAACCACTAACCGGCATACGTATGTGATGAAAGGTAACGACCAATCGAACCACTAACCTGCCCTGCATACGTTTGCGACGGAAGGTAACCGTCGATCGGTTCCTTTCGTTCCAGACCCGTCAGCTCAGCACCACGCGATTTTGGTGAGCGCAACAGAACAAGTTTGGTTTGCTAATCCAATGTGCACAGCATAGACAGGCACCGTATATGGAACGCAAGTACGGCAGATGAACAAGCAGGCACCACGTAGGGCTGGCTGCGGCGTCTATTCGGTAGAGACAATAGCCCTTTTTGGACGGAACAAAGAAGCAATCTCCTGAAAGATCATGAGGTGTCCAGGAATACAGAGACAATCTGACTCTAAGCAGGGGCGTGCACGTTGTTTTGTACCCAAGAGAGCAAAGGTTTGACACGATGGTTTAAGCTTCAAACATGGCAGATCAATGCAACCTTTAGAGATTATAAACAAAATTGGCTTTCCTATCTGTTCTGCAAAGGCAAACAACTACATACCGACCAACTACAGCGTCTTGAGACACTTCGATGAACTGAGGAGGCTGCAAAATCTCTACCAGATCCACTCGTGTCTAGATCATGCAACAAGTTTTAAAGGTGATGGGAACTCCTGACTAGTTAACAATCAATTAAAGCTAGCTTACACACATAACCTGGAGAAGAAGATGTCTAAACATATCTTGCATGTTCCAGAACAACAAAACCCAATCTAATCAGGCAGATAAAGGAAACATTTCACTGGCAAACGGGTCCACCAAACCCTTTAGGCATACGACCAGCCAATGAATCATGCATACCAGATTAGGCACACGCATCCTTTACCTTTACGCCACCAGCAGCAGCGCCGCCGCAGCCGCCACCAACCAAATTAGCCCCGCATACCTCGATCTCTCCCCCAACAGTATCGGAACTGTACTAGTAACTCCTATCCATATCGATTAAAAATTGTCTTAAGTATCCACCGACATGTGGGCCCCATATGAAACCCATGCAGATAAACACAAGCAGATTTGCCTAATTATTGCATCCTGATTTAATTTCCCCAACAATGGCAAATATTATCCACGCAATTAAGCAGCAAAATCAGGCAGGCGGCGGATTCAAACACACCACTACGCCGCACAGCGAAGGGAGAGACAGGATTGGATCGATGCGCACGTACCATGATGGTGAGCGGGGAGGCGTACATCAGCGAGCCGAAGATGACGCAGAGGATGCCGACGATCATGGAGCGCTTCTCGTGGGTGTGCGCGGCCAGGAGCACCGAGAGCACCACGATGACCATGAACACGATCTCCACGGCCAGGACGAGGAACGCCCTCATCTGCACACACGAATCAAGGCGCGACGGATCAAACTCGGAACCAGATCAGATCGGTCGAGTCGGGGGACACGCAGGATCACGGCACTCACGCGCTTCTTGTTGTCGGAGTAGAGGAAGAAGATGGTGAGGTACGCGGCCTCGATGACGAGCCCGATGCCGTTGATGGTGACGACAAGGATGCTGTTGGGGTGGACGATGGGGAGGCCGTAGAAGACCCAGAGCATGCAGTTGAGCAGCGTCGCCAGGTAGGGGTCCGCCTTGAACTCCTCCGTGTCCTTGGCCTTGCAGATCCGCCAGAACGTCGGCCTGCACAGACACGCGAACGCAAATGCGGGCGCCGCCGCCTCATCGTCAGCACAGAACAAAACCCTAACCAGAACCACCTAGCTCGCCGATCGGAGAAGGACGTGCGGGCGGCGCGGCGGGGCTTACACTGGGGAGAGGAAGAGCCCGAAGGAGATGACATTGCCTGCAACCAAAGCGAAACCACGCGTGAGCCACCGACCCAGCGAAATCAAACCAAAACCCCAGCGTGCGCCCCCGTCGATCGACCGATCCAGCCCAATCGAACCGAACCAAACGTACCGATGATGCCGACGACGTTGCGGGCCGCGTCGGGGGAGATCATCTTGCCCGCCGGGGGTGGGTGATCCGCCCGAGAGAGAGATCGGCTGCGGCGAGCTGCGGGGGGAGAGGGAGGCTTTTGGAACTAGGCTAGACGACGAGGCGAGCGCTGGAGGACGCGGCGCTCTGCGGATGCGGCGATTGGGGGGATTTGGGGGAAGGTGGTTGAGGCCGGGGGGCAGGCGGGTTCGCCCCGGCCTTTATAGGCGTGCGGCGCGTGAGGGCAGCCGCGCCGCAGGGCGCCCCGAGTCCCTGGTCGCCAGGCGGCGTGTGTGCTTATCCGGACGGGGACGCGGGGGCATTGTGGTTAACCTTAACCCCCCCTGCCGTGTTACCGTTGGGCAATTAAGGACTGGGGGAGGCTGGCGGGTGGGACTGGATGGAGGGGAGGGCCCACGGGACAGTGGCTCGGGGCGGGGGTTTTGGCTTGCGTGGGTGGTAAATGCGCCGCGCTGGAGGATATTCAGACGTCGTGGAGTTTTGACCGCGCGCGTGGGAAACCGTTTCGGGGTACGACTTGATCGGCAAGAAGAGAAAAGAGCCAGATGTTAATCTTGATTCCTACTCTATTATGGTTACAATCCAATTATAGTATTACAATGTATAAATGTTTATCCACGCGTATTACTCCTACTCCGTCCTATCCACGGTGTATAGTTTTGTTAGGATAATAGTAATAACTCTTATCTGATCCATATCCAAATCTCTCTGAGCCCCGCATCTTTACTAGCTGGCTGTGAACTAATCCGGTGCTGTATCTTATCATGATAATAATTTTGTTACTATCAATGTCTCTTGTATGAATATCACCCATCCAAATCTTTTTTTTCCTTTGCAAGGACTCAAATCTTCTTCTATTCTCACGGGGACCCAAATATTTCATTTTCGACCCCCGGAATTTAGATAGAGCTATTCACACGCTGAGGTCGATTTTAGAGTTTTGACCGTGTACAGGAGAGCATGCAGCCGTTGATATTATTCTTGATCAGCAAGTAGAGATCCATGCACCGGCCGGTAACTAGCTAAATACCTAATTAACGATGAGGACAAAGGGACTTGTTTTTGGACTTTATTGTCAAGCAATCCCATTACCATGCGATGCCTAAATGTTATCTTTAGATACAATGCCTAAATGTTATCTTTAGATACAAAGATACGCTCTCATCCATTTTCATGTCAGTTTTATACTTGTGAAACAATTCTTTCTCTTCTCATCTTATTGCATTCATTCAAAGCAATATTTGCAATCTGCCAACCAAAGCCGTCATCATCCACTGAGAGACCCCCTCAGCCCCCGCATCGCCCTAAGGCAACTCAGGTAGTGCCGCCACCTCACCTCTAGCGCTGCTCCCTCCTTCCCTTCCAACTTGCCGCCACCGGAGCTCGCCGGTGGAAGTCCGTCCAACCGCGATGAGGGCAGCGGCGGCCGTCACCCCTGGGCTGGTGGTGCCCAGATCTAGCGCCCGCAGGCTTGGATCCAGCGTCGCCCAGGCAGTTTAGGGCCTCCCCTGGTGGATCCATAGGGGGCGCTAGCGGGGGTTGGATACCTAGATCCGTGGCAGCGCGGCCCGTGGCGGTGAGGGTGGCGATGGCAACGGCCCACGGTGGCGGCGGCCACCCGCGTGGAGCCTAACTCTCCTGAGCTAAGCTCGGTGGAAGGGCGTCTTCACCTTCGGTGACCGCCACCGTGGGGAGCTCGTGGTGGATCCGCCCGAACGCGGCCCATGGCGGCTACAGGCGAGCATGGCTCAGCTCTATGGCAGCGGACGGAGGGCGGCGACAGCGGGCGACCGGCTTTGGCAGCAGCCAGCAAAGTTTGATGGTTGTTAGGGTGTCAGGCAAAAGCCATGACCGGTGCTGGCAATGACGGTGCCATGATGCATCGTGCTCCTTATTGAAAGCGTTGCGGTGAGGACCTTGACCCCAGGGACTTTTTCCAGGTGAAAACCGAAGAACCAAAGCAGGTTCGGACGGCGGCGGCGTCTTGGCGTTGCTTTCTTCTTGAGGTGCCATTTTGGAGTCCTTGGGATGACGGTACTGTTCAGTTTGGTGGGATGGCGGTTTCAGTGTACTGGTAGTGTGCATGGTAGAGATTGACTAAGTGCAGTTTCTACGTGACAAGAAAACAATAGGAAACAGGTGGTCGTCGAGCAAGATCATCCTAACTTCTAAAGTTTCTAAAAAAATGGCAGATGGGAGGGATTAGTTGCTGCACAAGGCCCATTGCTAGGTGGAAGCATGAGCATAGAAGAAGTTTGAAGCTTAGTCCTTTCTTCTTAGTGGCTTGCTTTCTTATTTTTCCTTGATCCTCGTGTTGAGGCGTAGAGTCTAAGTACTCAGGTACCTCCTGGTCGGATTTGTATCTATATACCTTCAGATCAGGTGATCGGATTTGTTTCTTTGTGATCGTAGACATTCACTTGTGAACGAAACCGAAAAATTTTCCTTAATTAAAAAAGCCGTCATCATTCATTCATCCGCAACGCAACTAATAGCTTGCTCATTTTTGGCGATGACGGGCTAGTTCTAGCTGGACCGGCCCACACAGCTTGTTTCGCCCAGTCCGGCAGCCTGGCCCAACATGTAGCTTAGGGTTCATGCATGACTCGACGTTCAGAGCTAAGGATTTTGTGCTAAATCCGGATCAAATTTGCTAAAACCAGATCGAATTAGACCACCGACGGGGTCGTCCTAGACCTGCCTAAACCATAATCGGTAACGAGGGAATAGAAGCGAAACACGAGTCGGACACCAATCATCCAACGCGATTGGCATGTCGCGGGTGATCGTTATGCAGCTGCACGCAATTCGCGTGAAGCCATGCTGCACGGCACAGGCATTTGTTTTGCTCGAAACAGGAAGGCACACATGCACGGCAGCTCCGTTGCCAAACACTTACAAACTGGATTCAGCATAGGCTACTGAATGGCAGTGACAGGATTATACAATAATTCAAGAGCACATCAGATGTCTCAGTTCCAGGTGAATGAATCAGCAAGGCGTCAAACAATTTTACAGATCAAAATTCTTCAAGGGTTAACAGTTAACAGGTGCTTGTACAGAAATATAATAACGAATGCAATACAACATTACTAAGCTACAAAATCACGGTGTGTGTATACGCGCAGGTGGTTTTTTAAAAGGGGAAGAGGTAAGCAACTTCTACATTCTCTAACCACCACAGCAGGAAGTGGAAGCTCAATGGTCTTTCACGGTGGCCGTATCGCTTGCTCTGGAACAGTTGGCCAAGTCACATCCTTTTCCTGCTGCCGCCCAAAGCATCTGTGCGTCGCGCAGACATCAATGTAAATGCTTCCAACTTTCAGTCCATATGACATTCTGCTTTTGTCCCTTGATATGGCCAACTGTTTGAGTTAGAACCCAGCTTTTCAAACAAGTGGATACAGTTCTCAGCTCTTCTCTGATTGATGTATCCTACGGCGTTTCGGAGGTGGTGACATGAAAAGCTTTCTAACAGATGTAAGAGGGTCGTCATCCTGAACCATAGGAAACCAACAATGAGGTGTGTTCTAGAGATTCAAAGCATGATTCAATGGAATACTAGGCATGATTCAATGGAGTACAAGGAATGATTCAATGGAAGGACTCTACCTCATCGAGAAGGCCGGTCTGAACCTCCCCTTGCGAGTCCTCATCAGATCTTCTGTCCTGAGCAAGTAATGCCGTGAGAGTCAGCCTCCATCCAGGCAAGGATTCGCCGTAATCAGGGGAAATCCAAGGGCAGAATGTCCGGTGCTGCTTGATAGGATCAAACTCATTCATTCTGTCATACAGTCCTTGTTTTTCTGCCACAGAGTGTAAATTCACGATTTAAAACTGTGGACACTGATGAAGAATTTTAAGCGCATTACTTAACCAGATTAACAAATATGAAACATAAAAAAGAATGATAAACATGGTATGCATGCACAGTCTTCATTCTAATTCTTCAAGGCAGTAGTAAGAATGCAAAAATTTGATGCCACAAGAAAGAAAACCCAGCACTGCTAGAGCAGTTTGTGCTAAACACTTCTTCCTTTGAATACGCCGATTATAGTCACAAGTTAACAGACTGTTACAGAAACATGAAGTTGGGCTAACAGACCGCTAACAAGCTACTCGTAGTATCAACTTTTTTTTTCATCCCCTTGGATTTCACATTACTACTTGTTCAGCGACTTCAATCCCTTTCAATTGGCATAACTACAGAGAATGAGTTCTTTACCTGATGACCTGTATGCACCTTTTTCCTTGTTGACTAATGATTTTGTTCTTGTGCTGAGCTCATTTGGCATGGAATTGTTTGCATCTGTCTCTGCCAGGTTCACTCCATTAGAAGGTTCTTCATTCATACCCTGAACTGACGGAAATCTAGGTTCCAATCCATGTTGATCAAGTGCCTCATCTGTGCTTGTTATACTTTTTCTTGAAGGAGAACCTGTTGCTGGTTCTTCTTCATTGGAAGCTCCATCCATATTGGTATCCTTATCTGTATCTGAATGTGAACCGCCTTGTTTCTGTTCAGTGCTCACTTCCGAGTTTGGTATGCTCTTTTCAGAATTATCTCCAGGTTGGTCATGCTTTGCCCCTATGGTGGATGTATCAACATCATCGATATCACCTTCCAACAAATGAGGCTGATCTGTACTTCTTTTCCGTTTCATGGAACCTGAAGCATTAGAAGCAACAGGAACCATGTGGCTATGACTTCCAGAGGAAAGCAAATTCCCACGGGAGTTCAAGTCAGCTTTCAAATGTCGACTAACAACAGGAAATGAAACTTTTGGTCGGAAACTCTGTCTAGTTGGTGGAGGACCACCAGCAATGGTGAAATTAAAGCCAATGTTTGCATCCTTGGAATGTCCTACTCCACTGACAACACTGTCATGTCCATTATCCTGATCATCTTGTCTATTAGAATCTGAAATCAGCTTAAAGAGTTGAAGAGGTCGTTCTACAAGAGAAAAAGGCCACAAGGCAACACATGCTCCACAAAATTGGCAATCTAAAACAGCTGATAATGGATCATAATGCTGATCTTCTCGATTAGCATCTGCAGATGCTCGGGCACCATTAGCATCATTAGGTGAGTAAAGTATGACCCGATCCTCCATTGTCTTACTTATTTGCTGTGGTTGCACCATTTTAGAGATAGAGCTGGCATCTGAATGAGATTCGGTTCCACAGTCAATAGCATAAGGAAGTAGGCGGGGTTCCCATCCACACAAACTGATTATCTTCAGTGCCTGCTACAAATCAAGTGTTAAGTTGGAAGAGAGTTGAATGATTTGATGCAGGAATGCACAGAAAAATCACAAAAAGAAAAGACAATAGATTATAAAGGAATAAGAATATGTACATGAACTAATATGGAATGTTTATCTAGATAAAAGGATCTAATTCCAATGAACCCAGCAAATAAGCTAGCAACAAAAGAATCAGGTTCTTAAACATACAGTTGGACCATTTATCTTCGATGGAGATTATTTTATTTAGAACCTAACAAATGTATATGCATTACTATTTTGAAGCAACAGCAGATATTTTATAGGTTTACATTTGCTTCGTGAGAGGTATTGCTAAATTTTAGCACAGTAGTATTTCAGAACAGGCCCCGCCTATTTCATTGCATATGCCAGTGGAGGTTTCAACAAGATATGCAGCCATTAATAGGTTTTAACTAAGCATAATTTATTCAATTGTGCTAATACCGCAATTAAAAAGTTGCATATGAGCATTGTACATCATCAATATCATATACTTATCACCTAATAGTTACACGATTCAGCACGTGGCTCCTGTATAGGCCATATAAAGAAAATCTCACAGCAACTCCAACAAACAGATGAAAAGAAATTCACCTGATAATATGTGTCAGCATCTTGAAAAGCATCATCCAAATCCTTAATTGTAGAGTCTTCAGTAAGCATAAAGCGCCCTTTGAGGACAACTGATGAAGATAATGGTTCTGACAGGAACTGCTCTAGCTGTGGACTCCTCTTTTTCATGGTCTCCAGAGAAGAGCACGAAATTCTTGGAAGTGCTAAAAGTCGTAGCAGAGAGGAGAAACACTCGTAGTAGTTCTCAACTAAAACAGGAGGCGTCGTCGGAGGAAATAAGGCAAGTGATTCATCACATGTGTTATCAATCCATGGACACAGCAGTTTATGCCCACTGTCCAGCTTCAGGCTGAAAACAGCAGCAGCCTTTTCAACTGCACAAAAAAGCCTCGCGATAAATGGAAGTGAATATGAACAGGGATGTCATATGAAGCAGGTAAATGAAACCTACATGCTCCTCTTACAGATGAAAATGAAATGTGTTATAATCGTTCTACAAGACGCTAAGAACATAGAATTTGTTGACATAAAACCACAGAAGTGTGTATTTTCTATCCAACGAGAAAAGCACATAAGGATTGTCTTCTTTAGTCATAGACTCATCATTTGAAATAAAATGCACAAGTCAACACAGCATAAAATGCACAGACCTTGCTGTGTTGACCACGAGGAAGGAGTGGAGAACATGAGTCGTGCACCACAAGCTTCACATGTTATAACATCTGGCTCAATGTTAGTCCATCCTCTTCTTGCACAGTTAACAGGACTAATAACCTGAAAAGGCAGCTAGTTATAAACCACCAATATGAACCACGTCCACGTGAATGCACAGCTGCAGTGCTACATCAGCATACCATTAGTCACCCAGATCTCAACTAATCCTTACCCACAATACATAATCCCACATCCTGACCAATCCACAAAATTCCAGAACATACCAAGCCCTCAATTGAGTTATAACTGGTCTATTAAGCAAAAGGTGCACCGAACAGCTCATTTGGTACCAAAAAACATTTAGCTGAATAATCATCATTATATTATGATTTATGAATGCCACCAATCCCACAAGCAACATAAACAAAGGGTACAAATGTGAAGTAACGCGATGTACCTTGGGCTTGGCGAACCAGGTCATGGCCTTGAATGTCCCGAGCCGGCGCATGAGGTCGGCGCGGTCCCAGGGGCGGCACGGCGGCGGCGGCGAGATCGCCGCCATGGCAGCCACCTGCGGCGGGAGCCGCGACCCGCGCACCACCCCGAACCTCCTCGCCGCCTCCGCCGCTGCCTTCCCCACAGGCCTCCCGGAGCTGCCGCGCCAGATCAGATCAAACCCACGTCAAAGACACAGTCAGATAGAGAGAGGGGCACGGGAGAGGCGCGAGCAAAGGTAGGGCAAAACCTTGGAGCCGGAGCAGAGGATGAGGAGGGCTTGGAGCCGCCCGGGGCGTTGGCCTTGGGCTTGGGGAAGTGGTAGAGCTTGTCCATGGCCTTCTTGAGGCGCCGCTCCGAGTCGGCGCCGATGTCCCCACCTCCGCCTCCGCCGGCGGCCATAGAGGTGGGGGGATCGGCGGTGGAGACGGCGATGGGGTGCTGATGCGGGTGGTGCTTCAAAGCGGACGCTGCTACTAATGCTTGCATAGGCATACGACGAAGGGTGGGCCGCCCGGTGCCCGCCTGCCCGGTCGGTATATGCTAGCTCGGGCCCTGAAATTATTGGGCCGTGTTCGCGTCGCGTGTTTTTAGTTGGGCCTTGTGTTCCCGAACCGCTTGGTCCACGACCGGACCGGTCATCGAACCGGCGAGTACTCGGTTTGACCCATTAAGAATCGGTTCCATAGTTCATTGGTTCGACCGCTAAGAATCGGTTGAACCACCGGTTCAATAGCTTTGGACCGTTAAATTGAACCAGCCACAAATATATATAGGACCGGTGACATATATGTAGTTGGTAATTGACAATATGTAGTCAATGATAAGTAAATTTTATAGCTCATAAATAACACAGCTTAATTATATAACCATTGAACACTAGGAAACCATTAAGTTTGGCAACTTAGCAACTTTTTACAAACGTGATTCCTAATTGCAGATTGCAGCTCAGCCTCACACAAGCTTCTGAATTAAAATGAACACGAACAAAGTATTGATCACGAAATAGATCTGGGTAGAGAAAAATCAACAACAATGAAAAGGACTGCAAATTTTGCTGCTGCTGCCAGAGATTCCTAAATCATGGTCTCCTGGTACGTGTTGAACTTGAATCTGATTATCTGCTGGTAGAGAAAAATCAACAACATAGAAGGTCGTAGTAGGACTGTAGGAGGACGACGTGCCGCACTGCCGCAGCTGCCAATGCTAGCTCCCTGCTTGATGCGCTCGACACCGGCGGCGACATGGGTTCGACATCCTGCTATGCTCGCTGTCCCCGGCGGTTGGGGAGCCTGAGCCCCTGCCTGTCTGCTGTCCGGCCGCCTGACTCCTGCGCTGCTGCAAAGTTGCGGCCCGCGGTGGCAAAGAACAGGTCGGGGAGCGGTCGCCGCCGGCGAAGAACAGGCAGGGGATGCAGGAGGTGAAAAGGCGGCCGCCGCCGCTCGCGATGCGCTGCCGGCCTGCTCGCGAATTGGGATGCGCCGGCGTTCTTTTTCGCGATGCGCCGCCGCCGCCGTGCGAGTGCGACCAAGATCAACTGAGCGGAAGAGTTTTTCTACGTGGGATTTTTAGGAGCCGCGGTACGCTTGGGCTGGGCCTTTAGTTGGGCCAACGTGAGAGAGAATCCGAGGGCAGGAAGCAAAACACGTCCGGTTCGAACAGAACCGTCGGTTCGGCGGTTCCATATAAAACCGGCCGCGTTCGGTTTTTACCGGTCCAATTGCAGGGACGGTCTTTTAAGCGAACCAAACCACTGGAGGCTCTGGTTCGGTCTTCTACCGATCGAACTGCAGGTCCGGTCCTAATAACTCCACCATCCAGCCGGTTTGAGACTGTTTAGGTTTATCTACATAAAAAATATGTAGATCAACTTAGGAGGAGCTAGGTGATTTTTCATTAAGAAGAAGAAATAGGCACTCAAATTTGAGCTAGTGGGGACTCGAATCTATGTGATGAGTGCACGACCACACCTCCCACCCTAACCAGTTCCTCCAATCCA
Source organism: Setaria viridis (assembly GCF_005286985.2). Classification (NCBI taxonomy): domain Eukaryota; kingdom Viridiplantae; phylum Streptophyta; class Magnoliopsida; order Poales; family Poaceae; genus Setaria; species Setaria viridis. Next base: position 27,824,660 of record NC_048267.2, on the reverse strand, counting down.
CTGCATGCAAAACATACACACAATAAACAAAGTGCTTTTGTATCTCCACTGTAAGCATCTACATAGGTTTCAGTTGTATACACACCAATATTTCGAACCTAAAAGATGCAGGCGTACTTGTACCTCCGTATATATCGTTATGATAGGTTGACATATATTCCTAAAACGTAGTCAATTAGCAAATCCATATGCCCAGGACTAGCTACCCAAACCTTATGCTAAACATTCGGAAATACCAGCCATAAATGTAATAAAATTATTTTAATTACATAACTACTACATAAAACCAAAGGGAAATCTTACACACCAAAAAGGAAAAGGAAAAACATAAATGTCGGAGCAATGGCATCGTGTTCAGACTCAAGTAGGTTGAGAGTGGTAGGATTAGTGGTACATAGGAGCTCATTTTGGATACTGAACCCAAACGGAAAGAGTCAGCCGCCTATGATTTGGCCAGACTAGGGCACGAAATGAACTACGGGAGTTCGACCGAGGCAAAGGTCCAGCTTCAGTCATCATCCAAACGCCGTTGTTGACTTGTTGTTCATGGTCAATGATCAAAATGTGGCTGGCCCACTCGGGGTAGCATTCAAATGTCCCCATAGATCCTAATGGTCGCGGCCAACATCTACGCGGTATATGGCTATGTTGTGTTCTCAAAGAGTAGATAGAGAATAAAGATTCGAAAGAAGCAACCACGAGAGAACATTGGAGCAGTTAACGTGGCTAAGGCAGTAACGACATGGTGTCGAACTCCATCCATCCTAAAACATAAGGGATTCTTAATTTATCACAAATTCGATCAAGTTTATAGAAAAAAATATAATAATATTTACGATATCAAATTAAATCAGCATGATTAGATCTATTATGAAATATATTTTACTTCTAGATGTTAATAATATTCTCTGATTAAATTTAAATTAGTTTGATTTAGACATACTCATAGCCCCTTGTATTTAAGATGGAGGGAATACAAACAATCTAAGCTTCCCTTCCATGCAATGAGTAAACGCACTTTAGAAGGATAGTAGTAAAAACTAAAAGGATGGAGAATAAATGCATTTTTATGGAGTGATAAAATAAACAATATTGGTCACAACTCGCGAGAGGAAAAGTGAGCCAAGTTGAAACTGGGGTTCTACTCGTTCCGATTCGTATCTACAGACATGCCACTACAGTGAGCAACTGGAAAAGTGAGCCAAGTTGAAGTCCGCCAATCCATTGAAGATTTTGTTTGGACAACCTAAGAGCAAGATTTCACATGTCATCGAAAATCTAAACTGAAAACGTCAGTAGAGCTCAAGTACTTTCATTTTTTTTTGGGTGTCCTCTCACAAGTCACAAGTCAAACCACTCATCATACCCAAATCTCGCGCAAATTACGCGCCAATTTACCATCTGCTAACCTGCCGCACCATCTTAAAAGCATCATCACCGCCATGCCAAGTCAAAATGCACACGAGCACGCCACGCGTGAACCCCTTAGCCCGCGGGCCCCGCCTGTCAGCTAGCGCCTCTCGACCGTTGCAGCCTTGCAGAACCAGGGCCCAGGCGAGAGCTACGGACCCGACCGTTGGAGCCCGATCCCTCCCCGGGTTTTCAAACCCCGTCAGCGCATCCGCCGTCCGTCCCCGCCCCCGTTCAGATCGGACGGCCACGGAGCCTTTCCCTTGGTTCCCCCACGTCGTTCCCCAGCTGCCCTACTGTTACCACTCGCTTTACAAGAGACGAACGCCTTCTTCCTCTGCATCCCCTCCCAGATCAAGAGACCCCTGCCCCCATCGAGCCCGGAGATTGCGCGAAATTCGAGGGTGTTTTGTCCTCCTTGTTGAGAAATTCTTCGATCCGGTGCGCTGGTTCTAGCTTCTCGTCGGGAATTGGAGGAGGATTTTCCGGAAGAGCCCGAGCAAGTTGGTTTCTTGGATCTTTGGTCTTGATTGAGGAACGAGAGGTGATGCTGAGGCGGAGCAGCGGCTTGTGATATTCAGATCTGGTGTGAGAAGAAAGATGCCGGTCGCGACGCGGTCGCGGGTCACGGCTGCCTGCGGCGGCGGCGAAGGGGCCCAGGCGTGGGGCTCGGCGTCGGCGGCGCCAGCTCCGCGTGAGGGCGCGGCGAGCCACCACCACCACGGGCTCAAGGAGAAGATGCGCGCGCTCACGCTGCTCTACGAGCAGCACAAGCAGCAGGTCGCCGCGTCACAGGCCGGAGGTGCCGCCGCGCGGCAGCACCGCCGCAGCATCCGGTCGCTCAGCGCGGCGGAGGTCGTCAACGACGAGAACGCCAAGAACCCCGAGGAGGAGGAGGAGGGCGGCCGGGTGGCCGTGCGCCACCACGACGCCTTCGCTCTGGTCCCCGAGGCCGCGGTGCTCAGGGAGAACGTGGCGCCTCCGCAGGCGCGAGCGCCGTTCAAGGACAGCCACGCCGTCGTGTTCGGGCGGCCGGCGGAGCCGAAGGAGAAGGAGAGCGTGGTGGGCTGCGCAGGCAACGCCATGTCCTGCCCCATCAAGAAGGTGGTTCCGGCGCTCCCGGTGCTCCCGGCGCCGACGGCAAGGAAACTCTCGCTGGGAGGCGCCGTGGGCGGCAAGCTCAAGGCCACAGGGGAGGTTGGGGCCGGCACTGCCGAGGCGGCGGAGAACCGGATCCTCGTGTTCGTGAGGCTGCGGCCAATGTCGAGGAAGGAGAAGGAGGCTGGGTCGAGAAGTTGCGTCAAGATCGTCAACAAGAAGGAGGTGTACCTCACGGAGTACGCCTCCGAGAACGACTACCTCCGGCTGAAGCGCGTGCGCGGTCGCCATTTCTGCTTCGACTCTGCCTTCCCTGATTCGACGACGCAGGCAGAAGTCTACAGCACCTCGTAAGAGCTTAAACATCCCCAGGCTTACATGCATATGGAGCATACAATTCTTGATTAGATGCACATATTCCATAGTATTATCTGCTCATCTTGTTATGAATACGACAAAAAATTCAGACTATTTTTTTCGTTATGTGATGGTGAAACTCCACAAGTTCTAGGATTATATTGGATTACAGCAGCAGACATCATTTTTTCATGACAACTATAGTTTGCAAATCTGATGAAAAAATCCGGCAAAAAATTTCATGTCCACCTTCATGCCAGATTTTATAATATTGTTCACTTGTCAGATGTTAAAAATCCAGGAAAAAAGCTCATATAAATGTAGCACCCAGTTTTCGATAAGGTTCTCATATTCCAGGCTATTATTAGGTTGTCCTTGTCAATAAAAAGACACAAATTTCATAATGTTATTTGCTTATCTGATGTTGACATTTGAATCTGCTGATGAAACTGCAGAATGTGATAACTTTATATTAGATAAGAGTAGCAGACCTCATTTCATGACAAGTATAGTGCTACTACTGTTTGCTTATCTCATCTGATGTGTGATGATAAAAATTTCAGACAAGAAAAAGTATGCCTCTACTTCATGCAAAATTCATATTATTGTTTACCCATTTATCTAATGGTGACAGATGAAATTTACTGGTGAAACTGCACAAGTGTCATATACTAGACTAGATAATATCTGCCTGCAATTCATGACAAGTATCCAGTATTACTCAACTGTAAGGCTTTCTCAGTAAATTGATTAAATTTAATGCTCCATTTCTGGTTCTGCAGAACAGCAGATCTTGTGGAGGGTGTTTTGCAAGGTAGGAATGGGACAGTGTTCTGCTATGGAGCTACAGGGGCCGGCAAGACCTACACCATGCTTGGGACAATGGAAAACCCTGGGGTAATGGTGCTTGCAATAAAGGACCTGTTCTCCAAGGTGAGGCAGAGGAGCCATGACGGCAACCACTCGATTCAGCTGTCGTACCTCGAGATATACAATGAGACGGTGAGGGACTTGCTGTCTCCTGGTAGACCCCTCCACCTGCGAGAAGATAAGCAGGTACATGAATTGAACTTCTTAACCATGCTATAACTGTTCAAAGCAAGTTTTGTTCAGTGAGTTAAATTACTATTGGTCAATTCTAACTACTCCATCCGTCACAAATTATAGGTCGTTTTGGCTTTTCTAGATTCATAGATTTTGCTATGCACTTAGACACAGACTATGTCTAGGTACATTTCAAAAGCTATGAATCAAAAAAATCCAAAACAACCTATAATTTGGGACGGGGAGGGAGTAGCTGTCAGCACTGAGTATGGTAAAAGTAAACCCTGCTGTAGAAAAACCTCAGTTCTGATAATGGCTAGTGCAAAATTTAAGTCAAATGAGTCAGTTCTGAACACGCATCCCCCCCCCCCCCCCCCCCCCCCCCCGCCACACACACGCACGCACACATTTTCTCCATACAGTTTGATAAGCCTGCTTACCAATCTATTCTAACAGAAAAAATGTTTACGGCATTTCAGGGAACCATTGCTACTGGTCTTACTCAATATAGAGCATACTCCACAGACGAGGTAATGGTTATTTCTTGGGTATGGACGTATGGTTAGCTCACAGTGGTTTTCAAGCAAAATACCTGAATATTTTCTTCCTTTGTAGGTTATGAAATTACTGCAGCAAGGTAACAAGAATCGAACAACTGAACCAACTCGAGTAAACGAGACCTCATCACGCTCTCATGCGATACTACAGGTAAGATTCCTACATACACTCGACCTGTGTTGAGTAATTCCTATGGCAAAATGACTCACGCCTTTGAAAATTTGCAGGTTGTTGTAGAATATAGATCCATGGATGGAGTTGACATAGTAACACGAGTTGGAAAACTCTCTCTTATCGATCTTGCTGGATCCGAAAGAGCTCTGGCAACTGACCAACGTACACAGAGGTCGATCGAAGGAGCAAACATTAATCGCTCTCTTCTTGCACTCAGCAGCTGCATCAATGCCCTTGTGGAGGGGAAGAAACACATACCATATCGCAATTCCAAGCTGACACAACTCCTGAAGGACTCACTTGGAGGATCCTGCAACACCGTCATGATTGCCAACATTAGCCCCTCCAATCTTTCTTTCGGAGAGACACAGAACACGCTTCATTGGGCTGATCGTGCCAAGGAGATAAAAACAAAGGTCTCATACTTTCATTTTGTGAATTAAACATGTCACATTCGACTAAATAGAACACAGGATTAAGTGTAATCATCTTATGATTTTGTAGGCACTTACCACTGCAAATGAAGAGGTTCTGAATGTACCAGATTCTGAAACTGATCAAGCTAAGCTGTTACTGGAGCTGCAGAAGGAAAATAGTGTCCTGAGGGAGCAACTGGTAAAGCAGCAACAGAAGCTACTTACAGTCCAGGCTCAGTCACTTGCCTCAAACACATCGCCACAACAATCTCCTGTCCCCACGTCTCACGTTTCAACTCCAAGCTCAGCTCAAAGAAAGGTCAAGCGATCTATCTTGGCTGGACATTGCTTCAACACGCCAGACTCCAAGAGGCCTGCGGCTGACAATGCAAAGGTCGGGGAGCTGCAGAGGAAAGTGAAGACATTGGAGGCCGAGATTGAGAAGATGAAGAAAGAGCACATACTGCAGCTCAAGCAGAAGGACGAGTTCATCCGTGGCCTGATCAACAGGAAGGCTCCCAACAACTGCGAAGAGGCAACAGGTGACAGAAGAGTCACCACAAGGGCGAGCCTGAGAAAGGCGCAGAGAGATGCATCGGCTGCAGGCGAGCTGAAAAGCCCTAGCCACCGGTTCACTTCGCCAGCGCCGACCGCGAAGAAGCGTACTTTCTGGGACATTGGAGGCAACAGCCCTTCAGTTCTTGCTGCCAATGGAAGAAAGACTCGAAGCCATGTGGCTACAGAGACACCAAAGAAAGGCCCTTCCATGCTGCTTCAGGTATACACATATATAACCCTGTTCAGTTATTTCTTCACACGAGATTAATGCTTTAGAGAAGGAAGGGGTGTGTGGTGTGCGTATTCGAGAAAAAAAAAGAAAAAGATTAATGCTCGAGGCTTTTGAGCATTTGTATTCCTTTTTATTGATGCCTCATTGCATTTCACTTCCTTTCAGCCCGGATTTGCAAGGCAAAGAGCAATCCATTGAGGCATTTAAGATGCACAGGAGGAGACTGCCTACAGCGGATAGAAGTGTTCATACTGTTTAATTTTAGCCAACCATTTTCAAATTTGTTAATTGGGGTCTAGTTGAAATCCTTGTATCCTAATTTTATTTTCAGTTTGCCTGAGCAAATAGAACCAGCGTAATTTTTTTTCTTAGTTTTTTTAATCCATTTGAGCCATTGAACTGTAAAGCAATTGCTAGGAGAGATACGTGAGCTGACATTTGAATTAACTTAAGGTACAGTTTTCCTTGGCTTCTCTCTTGCTTAAGCTTCTATGACACAGTTTTCCTTGGCTTCTCACTTGCCTAAGCTTGTATACTTTTTCCATCTGACTGCTGTTTAAGCCAGAAAGGTGCCAATAATTTGGTGCCAGCTTAGCTCAGGGGATTTTCTGTTCTTCAATGTGCGATGTCTATCTTGTCAAGCATTTCCGTATCAACCTGGTAGGCATACACGGAGGCCGGGCAGCCGCACCCGCTCCCGGCCCCTGCGGCCGACGGACGACTGGCGTACTGCGCCGGGCACAAAAGAATGCGAGAGGCCAACAGCTTCATCAAAAGCTGCAGCATTGCAAATAATCTATACCCCATGTGCATGCAAAATTCTTGAAGGTCCAAAAATCCTGATCTGTGAAATGAAAATTGATGTCAATATATGATATAAACTCTTCAAAGTCCGTATTGCGAGTAGGATTACTGACCCGATTGACCATATCAGTGTTTCACCACCACCTGACAAAATAAAGATACAAAGAGAAAAAAATTAAATCTATAAATATGTTCAACACCATCTCTTTAAATTCGCTTCCATACACACTGTTGGCCCAAGAGAAATTAGTGATAATTAGTTTATCATACTCCCTCCGTTTTTATTTGTAAGACGCACCCGAGATTCAAACTTTGCAATATTTGACCAATAATTTGACTACTAATTTTTTATTTTTATAATGTAAATTTTATATGGTTGGATAAGTAATCAAATATACTCTATAATGATTATAAGTTTATAACCATAAGTAATATAATATAATATAATATAAATGAATAATATAATATAAATGAATAGTCAAAATGTTATTTGGAAGATCGTACTAAGTCATACCATACCTTATAAACATAGATGGAGGGAGTAAACAACTTTGACTGGGTTGTGCACCGTAAGAAAACGACATACTTACGTACATCCATGTCACTGGGTTCAGCGTAGAACCCATCAATTCAAAATGTCTTAATGCAGCAAAGGGCAAATGTAGCAGTAAAAAATAAGAATTATACGATTATGACAAGTAGTATAAGCATCTTCCCTAAAAAGACAAGTATAAGCATCAATGGTCATGGATCATGACATCACCTTACCTCAAGTTTTTCCACAAATTTCCCGCAAAAAAAGTTTCTTTACAAACTGAATTAAGACTGTATGTTCTCTGTTCAATTTCTGAACTAAGATGCGTTTTTCTCTTAAGGAGGATCAAAGTAGTCATAAAGTTAGCAAAAGTATCAGATATAGAACATGAGTCTAGATGATACACATGGAGAAAATAGGTTAATTCAAGAGACACGTCTAGATGATACACATGGAGAAAATAGGTTAATTCAAGAGACACGTGAGCCTTGGCCTCTAAATTTAGGGTAGGAGCCTTGTTTAGAGGGTTTATTGGAGTTGCTCACCTAAGTCGAGTCAGATAGGAAACCATCTTGCTCTTTAATCATGCTAGCTCCATAATGAGATAGTTACCTACCTAACTATATAAAAGTGAAAGCTAAAGCACATGTCCATAAAAAGCCGACATCAAATAGATAATTACCTTATTGCTAATGTATACTGCAAACTTTCTAATAATTTCCCACAACTACAGTTATCAACTGAACAAAGGTTGCTGCCATTTAAAGAAACATTCATGATCTTTCTGTTGAGTTGACATTTCCCATAGCCAACAAAAAAATTTGAGCCATCGAGGAAAAAACTAAGTTCAGAAATAATTGAGGAATTATTGGAGTTGATTTCAAATGAGCTGGACAAGTTTGTTTTTAGTCCATTTGGATTATTGGAATCGATTTTTAAATTAATTATGTATGTAAAAGTAATTAATGAGAAGGTCTTCGTACAGATTGTAGTCAATTAATGAGCAGGCCATGTAGTCTGTTTTTAGTCCATTTGAATTATTGGAATTGATTCTTAAAACTAACTAAATAATTAATGAGCAGGTATTCTTACAGATTATAGCATTATGAGCAAGCTATGAAGTTTGTTTTTAGTACATTTGAATTATTGGATTTGATTTTTAAAATTAACTCAAGACCCAATTTTTCTTAGCTCCTACCATCTCATTTGCTGAAGAACTTTTTCCATTTGACTATTATTGAATTTGGGAAGTCTGCGATAATTTTGTGCTAGCTTAGAGTGATTGCTGCTCATAATTTTCAAGTGTTTATTCTTGTCGGTTGTCTGATGAGTATCATCTTGGGGCTCACAAGAATTTCAATGTCAATCTTCACACAAGATAACAACTATCCTAAATTTTTTGGGACATGACTATTCTGCGTAATGAAGCCAAACTGATTGCTCGAAAGCCTCTCGCAGCAGTAGAGAGTAAATATTTACATTGTTTCAACTCATAAAGAACATGGTCATATGGATTTTGTCAAGGTATTTCAGTTAGTTGAAGACCGAGTCCGCCTCCTCTTCAGGGAAATTCTCATGATAGGAATACCATCCTTCACTGATTCAATCTGTTCTTCCCTCTGTGACAACACATTGCCACTGCTTGCGGCGCTTTGCTCCTCGATGTACAACGGGTTTGTGAAAACACAATATGAGGATCTCACATCTGATGGGCATCCTTCCTGAACTCTCTCTGCGTCACTAGTGGTGTTGGAAGGTCCAGCCTCTTCTACTGACTTCAATCTCACGTCGAGGTCCATATCTCCGGAGCTGGTAGAACTGCAACTCTTGCTATCGTCCGAATAGCTGCTGGTACCATCCTCGGAAGTGGAGGAAGTGGAGGTATCACTTAGAGTGTTAAAAACCGTAATGCTCTCTTTCTGTGAGCTGTGGAAGGAATGGCTCCTGTACTTGTCATGATATAGTGGCAAGGTTGAGGAGCTTCGTTTCAAGCCGAGCTTGTCCCTGCCCAGGCTGTATGATGCGTACAGCTTCCTCTCCACGCCTTCCTTTGCTTTCACCATTTCACCCAGCTCTCCCAAAGTTTCGTTCGAAGTGGCATCTTCGGCCGCCTTCTGTTCAACCTCTGAGATCATCTTGCTTAAGGCTCTCTTCTTAATGTGAAGAGAGCGCTGCATTTCAGAAGGTGGAGTCGAGGTGAGTCCTAGCCCTAGGTAATCTGAAAACTCTGAACAAATCAAAATCAATGGATAAAGTGCAGACTCCAATGTGCATACCCGCTTCTCCAGGAATTTCTGCAAGCCGTTGCCTTGGAGCTTTTTCTTCCTCCAAAATACACAGCAAAAACAAAAGGCTATCGCTTGTATTACAATTATGATGAGTTGGAAGAGCAACAGCAGAAGAACAAGGTTATGTTCACCTAATGGACAGAAGTTCTTCAGTCAGTCATGGTGCCATTTGACATAAAAGCATAAGGGGAAGCAGTTGAACTTCACCTGGATTGGCTTGCACAAACTTGGCTTTCGCTTGCCTGCAAATCCAAGCAATTGTTTGCCCTTACAAAACAAAGAAGTTAGTATCATTTTATAACGACTAAAAATGTAATGGTTAAGAGAAGAAACATACTTCTCGTATTGCACTGCGTCGTGTTATCAAACCCTGTGCCAAGAAATTTCAGGAGAGAGTCATCGCGTTGATTTGAAATATTTAGGTTCTGTCAGTTAATTTGGGAAGTGTTAATTTCAGAGCAATACAAAGACTTACTTGCTGCAGATAGAAGAGTGAGAAGAATAGTCTCATCTACCACAAAGTCATTCAGGTCTCTACTGGACAGCAAATTTGATAATTCCCCTAGAAGACAATTGATATCTCATAAGATGTTCAATGTAGCTTTTAAAAAAAATGACATTTGAACCTTTATTTATGAACATATAAAGGAACAAACCAGGATACTCTCCGGTCCAGTAGATTGTTCCAATTGCTGGAGCCAACAAATTTACCAAAATGCGTGATGGCTTCATCATCGATACCGAGGTATAACCTCCTGTTGTCTGGATTAATTTCCCTTCCACTATGGTCTTTGCGACATACATGGAAAACCCTGAGCAGTCAAGGACTGGATCAACATGGATTGCTGAATCATTTGCTGTTTTTTCAAGAAACTTTCTCATGTCACCATCAGGAGAAATTGAGTAGAGGATTCCATCTAGTGAACCAATCGACATCCAACCTGTTACAGAAATTGAAAAATGAACGGTTAAAGAACGTACAAGCAAACTAGTACCGGAGACTATATGTTTCATGTTACAAATTGATGGCTCTGTGATTTTTTCCCTCAAATATGCAAAAGTGCTGTGTGTATTTGTCTTAGAGAAAGCAAAAGAAATAAGAGTCCAGTTTCCAGTATATATAACAGCTTCAGAGGGGCAATGTAAACAATAGAAAAAACATGGCAACAGAAAGAGGAGGGGAAAAACCAACAAAGAACAGCAAAGAAAAGAACAAAGAGGGAGAAGAACTCCCCTTGGTTCTGATCAACCACACTAGGGGCAGCATGACGTAGATGTGGCTTTATGATTGAAGAATGAACTTTTTAGGATAATAGTGGAACACAAAACTACTAGGGTCACAACGAATTTACTATAACTAATTAGGACATAAACATGATCTGGATTATAGAATTACCGTTGGAATCTACTGTTGGCAAAGTTTTCTCATTACTTAGTGGACCAATAGTCTGCTGCCAAGAAATATTTCCTGTCGAAACATCAAGCCCCACCACAATAGACTTCCGTGGAAAGACAACGTATAGACTCCCACCATTTCCCGGTGCAACAGTCATCACTTTGTCAAGTGAGCTCAAGTCCTGGATCCACCTGAGCGCACGACTTTGAATGTACAGGGAATAGAGCTTGCCTTCAGTGTTCAATATCTGCAAGAACATGGTCGGTGAATAATTGAGCTAGTACACAGAGTGTAAGACAAAACTATGGGAAATGCAAACCATATGAATTGGAATGAAAATGAACCTTACATAAATAGCTCCCCCACTGTGATCAAGCACGGGAGCCGAATCGAAATAGCAGCCGGAGACGTTTCCCTCGCAGCCGAGACGGTGACCGAACCAATCGAGCACGGGCCCGAGGCTCCATTGGAGCTCACCTTGCAGCGAGAACACGAAGAGTCCCCGGTTCCTGATGGTGAGGAAGAGAGACGAGTAGCTGCCGCTGACCGACATGCCAATGATCTGCTCGGACCTCCCCGGCGTCGCGTTGTAGCTGAAGAACACCTCGGATGCTGGCTTCGCGGTGTGCGCGTTCGGCGGCGTGACCTTTATGACCTTGTCCTCTGCCACCATATACACCTGCACAGCCCAACACAATTGGTTGTCAGATGCCACGCTCGTGTTCCCTCTGGACAAAAAAGAAACAGAGAATACGTCAGGCTTAATTTGCGTTTCAAATACTAGCAAACGTGTTTTCAGATCACGCAGGGCTTCAGATTTTTAATGAATTTTTGTAACGAAAGAAATTGCAGAGCTTCAGATAGCACGATCGGTTACCTTGTCTCGCGCGAGGACCGGGCTGATGCTGTGGTTGCACGTGTGGCCGAGGGGAGCGACCCACGCGATGGAACCGTCCCGTTCGAACGCGAGGAGGTCCTTCCCGGAGCAGGCGACGAGGCGGCCGTCGTCCGCGATGAGAGGGGCCGAGAGGGCACGGGCAGCCCTCGGTGGCGCACGAGCTGCATGCAAGGGTAACCGTCAGCGTCGCGTCGGGATTGATGATCATGTAGCCATGAGCAAGAATCCCGTACGGCACGGTGCCGAACCATTCGAGCCACGAGGAACTGGGAGGGGCGAGAGGCCTTACCGTTCCCGGCGGCGGCGCTGCCTGCGTCGAGCTTCTGAAGCGCCGGTGGCTCCGACCGCGCCGCGCCGGCCAGGGAGCACGCGAGCAGGCATAGGGCCCACGGCACCCCCATGGCCATGGCTTTGGAGAGCGTGCCGCGCCCGGTTATGGAAGGACGGGACAGTTGCTCGCTCGAGAACGCAGCGCCCAGTGAGCACGAGAACGCAGCGCGCCGGCGCAGTTAGCGCTGGCTGCTGGACGGCGGAGGGCCGGAGAGAGGCTCACTGTCACGCTGCAATGGCGCAGATGACGACGCCAGGGCGTAGGCAAAACGAGCAGTCGGCGCAGCGAAAAACTGGAACCGCCGTCTCTTCGGCCATATGCACAGGCAGTTACTGCTTGGAGGGCGCTTGCTTTCGCGTTGCCGCCGCCCGCAGGCAGGAGTGCTCGACGCTTCAAGCTGTGCCTGTACATGCCCTTCGGAGATATCGGACAAAAAAAAAACAGTAAACCACCAGTACGGGTTCAAGTTCAATGCACTTTACATACTAATACTGCTGGTGGATAAAACTGAATTGCACAGGCAAAATCTACTTAAAATTTGGAGTCCAATAAAAGAGTGTCCCACCACAACAGGATCCTAGCATTCCACGGTGTAGGGCAGCATCCAGTACGCTAACACATATATGGCATGATCTACCACAGAAGCAGACATAAGTTACTACAGTAAATTGGAATAGTCGTCTTCCAAGAATTTACAACGCAGCATGGAAAGAGCAAGAGGTCTGGGGGTGGCATCAGGTTCTCAGCTTCCCTGCCAACCGTCTCCGCATCAGTGATAGCCTTGATCTCGGGGGCCTTTCACATTCGTCTTCGCTATCTTCACTATCTGAAACAACAACGTTCTCCATGGAAACAGCAGTTTGTTTCACAGAGAAATTGCCTGAATTGGCGTCTTTCTGTCGACCAGCAAATCCAAGGGCCTTGGCTTGACTTTTAAGGACTGTTGGCGCCGACAACAGCAGTTCATTGGGTGCCACAGCCTCACCTTTTGTCATCGGTGCTGGTGGTGCCAACAATGGCAGTTCATTACGTGCCACGGCCTCACCTTTTGGGATTGGCGCTGGTGGTGCTGATAATGGCAGTTCATTGGGCAACTTATCGCTTAGGGAACAATTGGGTGGCTTATACTCCTTGTCACATGCACTGTCCAACCCATACTGTTTGGATTTCAACGACAGTCTCCTACTTGGTGCGCACAGCTTCTTTCGACCTTGATTGCACTCTTCAGTTGATACCACCTGAGTGTTTGACTGTTGATGTTCAGTAATAGGATTCTGTTGTGCCAGTGCAGGACCTCCGCTGAATTGTTTCCTTGAAACAGCATCTAAGGGCCTTTTCTGCGATTTGTTGAAGCCAGGCTGTGGAGGCAGGTGATTTGGAGCCATATTTTCCTTCTGATCATCGCTCTTCTTTTCAGGCTTTACTGATTTCAGCGACAACTTCAGACCAAGTGTCCTGATATTCCTTTGGTTTCCTTCTGGTGGTTTATATGAACTATCTGATGATCCACCAATTCTCCTTGGAAAACTATTCTCCAAAATGTCATCAGAAGATTGCATGCCATGATCATTAGCATGAGATGCAGATGTTGGAGAATGATTAGGTAACACAAACACATCATTGCCATCGCTTGTTTTGCTGGGGGCTTCTGAGGTAACAGAAAGCCCCTGACTAGGTAACTGTGAATTCTTATTATTTCCTCGGTATTCTATCTTTGAAACCACTCCACTAGCAGTGCCAACAGACATCTTCTCTGACGTGTCATTCTGTCCGCCTGAAACATCAGAAAAACAAGCAGTAGGATAGGTGGATCCTGCCATGGATGGTAAGTGGCTAGCAACTGGATCTTGCTTGATAGTTTTCATATCCTCATCGGATCTTCCAGATTTTAGCGATAACTTTTGTCCCAGTAACAGCCTCTTCCTTTTATTCCCTTCACAATCTTTTGTAGAAGATTTTGGCAATGATCCTTGGCTCTCTGTGTCCTCCACTTGTGTATTCTGTGCCTAAAGTTTCAGAACACAATAAATGCTCAATAAAATATAAGAGAAGTTCTATTATAATGTTACAACACAAAATTAGCAAAAATAAAAGTTGGATTCTTGTTTACCAGGACACCAGCATCTACAGAACCCCAACCGCTAGTGCCAGCAGCAGAAGGACTAGCATACTTCTCAGTCCATAACTGAGCATTTATGTCAAAAACTTGCCTGTTGTATTTGTATTCTCGACTCTGTCTCAGAAAAAAAAACATATGGTTGGATGATGAGCAGAAGTGCATTATGTATCAGTATATCCTTGACCATGCTGCAACTGCTACTGAAATGTGCTTACTATTTCAGCCATCAGGCCATCATCTGGGTTTGGCTCACTTAGCAGCAAGCCAACACTTGTCAAAACAGTAGCAATGTTGAGTGATGGTTGCCAGGCTCCCTGTGCAGAAATAATAATCATCATCAATGATAAAAACTGCTGAGATTAAAAATATGAATATCTGTGTTTTCTAAACTGAATATGAATTTCTGAGATTTCTAAACTGAATATGAATTTCTGAGATTTCTAAACTGTCATTGAGTGTCCGAACAATTCCTATCAATTACCTTTGGGGGTAAATTCAAAATATCAAGGCAAATACGTCCTCCATTGTCAATATTCGGATGATAAATGGGAGTAACAAAAGTCACATTGGGTGGTTGAAAAGGATACCTGCATCTCAGCAAAAGTTTGAATCTCATAATTCATAAATGAAATTACAAGGGAATAAAGATGATATTATCTGGTGAGGCATAGGGGTTTGGTTTTCATGTCTATAAAAACTTAAAAAGGCACACCTTTCAGGAATTTGTATCTTCAGAATGAAAATTCCCTTGGCATAAACTGTTCCCTCAGGCCCCTCAATTCCTGATTTAAAAAACTAGGGAATCAGCACACAAACCAAAGAACATACAGTTGCAATGCCAAATTTAGAGATGATTATTAAAAGTAATTCAGAAATAGTAACAATATAGAGGACGTACTGGCTTCGATACTTGATAATGATGATAGGTCATTTTCATTAAGTGAGACCCCATGGGGTGGATCATCTTGTAGTAGCTTAATCTCTTTCTGCATTCTCAGATTCAGCCTTGCGGCCTGAGCCATCTTGTGATTTACAAAAATTCTACCCTGGACAAAATATAGGAATACCTTGAAGTGTATGCACATTAACTTTCAGGTTGTTAGCTAGCTCAACCGCATAACATAAGATAAAAAAAAAAGGTTCTCTTCAGGCAGAATGGTCATAAGCGACTCTATATTTCATTTGCGTGAATTCCCTGCAACTGAATCAATACAGCATGGTACAGGCTGGCAAATACAACAGAATTGGCTTGTTCCATATTTCTTTTGAGGGAAAAAATGCTACTATTTTGCAATGATCAAGCCAGACCATTATTAAAAGTAACAAATGAACTACATTACCTGCAGGATTCCCATATAGGTCTCCAAAGCCTAACATAACTTGATTTATATGATGAAGCCAGCAAACTGTAACTTTAATAGATCAACAAAACTGCCTACAATACAATTATACAATCAAGCACTGTGCACAGTATTTGTTTTGCTAAGGACGATGGCTTCACTGCGAGCTGTGCAGCTGTACGACAATAGACATATCAGTCCCCTACTTTCAGGAAGCAGAAATAGAGTCACCCAACCATCAAATCAGCAATTCCCCATATCCCTAATTCGAAACCAACCTACCCTGCACAGCCCACCGTCGGCCGTCGCATTGCCCCATCGGTGACCTGCGGTGCATATCCAATCTGCGCAGGCCGGCCACACCCCACACGGCAGGACGCTCTCTTAGCCCTCTCCACGCCCGGTGGGTGGAGGGTGAGTAATTGCGCCGAACAGCTTGCGGCCGCAACAAGGATGGGTCGTGCTCCAGAAAACGAAATAAGCAGAGTAGCACGAGGCCTTTACCTACGGCGTCGACGGCGACCGGCTCCGGCGGCGAGCGAGCGGGGCTTCCTCCACCGCGCTCCGCGTAGCAATCGCCAATCGGTTGTCCCCGCCCCCCGCTCCAGCGTCTCAGTTACCAATTCGAATGAATATTTTGGCCGCGGCGGCGGGAACTGAAAGCGGCAACAAGCGGCGGGGCGGTGGAAATGAAACTTGGGAATGGGAGTTGCGTGTGGCCCCATTGGCTCAGAAGGGGAAGCGCGCTTTCTCCCGGACACGCATGGCTAAAAGGGCTTTCGCTGGGCCACACATACGGCCCAGTTTTGTTCAGCCTCTTTTTTCCTTTCTCCTCCGCTGACGGCAAAGCAAATCCGGTAGGAAGTAGGCGGCTATGGCGACGACGGCCGCGGCGTACGGCTGCTCCTCGGCGGCGTCGCTGCTGCCCTCCGCGGCGTTCCCGGGGAGACGCTCCTACCGCCGGTCACCTCCTCCCCGCGTCTCCCTCGCCGCCTCCTCGAAGCCCAGGACGACGGCGCACGGGTGCGCTTCCTTTTAGTTTCTCGCCCTCTCCTCCTCCTCGCGGTCTCGGCTCTCTGGTGTCTTAGCTTGTAGGCTTCTTCGCGCAGGTTGAGAGTTTCGTGCCGTCGAAGGAGGCTAGTTGTCTCTGCTTGCTCTTCCGGCGAGGCCAGTTCGGAAGCGCCGGCGTCCCCGACGGTAAACTCTCTCCTTCGTCTCTGTGATATTTCAGACTGTCAGGGGTGAATTGGTCTGGGTTCTGGATGCTCGGTGATGGAGATTTGTAGAAATTCAGGGACTACGCATGGGAGCAGGCAGCTGGTGGTAATGGGGATACAGTAATTAGTTGGACTATTGAAGCACTGTTGTCTGAATAATCTTTTGTGTGTTGTTTCTCTCAAACCATTAGCCTGTTCGCTTCAGCTTATTCAGCCGGCTTATCAGCCACCAAACAGTATTTTCCTCACACAATAAATCAGCCGTTTCAGCTTTTCAGCCGGCTTATAAGCTTGTATATCGAAATAGGTAGCATCATTTATTATACCTGATTTTTTTTACTTACAAGAGAGTTATAGTACAGCACTATGTAATCGAGATACGACCGGATGTGTTGATATAGGTTGCTAGCTATTGTTATCAGCTCCCCTTTTGTGTGGTTGATGGTAATTTTGAAATTCTGGGCTGTCCTTCCTATTTGTCAGGATAAAGTGTGGTTTTCCTAGCATCAATCATGCCTTCTGTCTTCATTGGCTGAAGTAAGCTATATGCAAAACGCAACAATATCAGTGTTCAAATGAAATTGCTAGTAGTTTTCAAGTATTACTCTGTAATCTTCATTTAGATCTTTCATTATTTGGGCGTGCTACAGATTAGATACGATCTTCAAAAGACAACATAATCTTTAATATGTAAATCTGTTAGGTTGAGAGCTTGCTGATGTGAAAATATGAAAATAAAAAGGGTCTTGAACTATAGTGCGTGCTGGTTAAACAACAAAGTAGGCTGAGATATGAACAGTAATAGCTCAAATCGCTGGCACGTTGAGTACCAATGCTTCAGAAGTGCCGAACGCCTGTGATGTAACTTTTGTCTGTGCTGTTTCAGGAAGCCACTGTTGATATAAAGCTTCCAAGAAGAAGCTTGCTTGTCCAATTTACATGTAATAAATGCGGTGAAAGGACCCAACGCTTGATAAACAGAGTAGCCTATGAAAGAGGAACAGTTTTTCTTCAGGTAAACTTTGTTTTGTGTGCTTATGTGCAGATTTGAGTCAGCAGCTTTGCTCATATTTATGCAAACACCAAACCTATTGCTTATTCTTTCTGAATCACTATATGAGACAAAATCCACATCTTTGTGCTCGTCTGTATTCTTAGTTACGCTGTAAATTTGTGTTCTAACATACATTGCACGAACAGTGTGCAGGGTGCCAGGTGTACCACAAGTTTGTGGATAATCTTGATCTAGTTGTTGAATTTGATCTACGAGAAGAAAATGCGCTACAAGAAGAAAATGTGGTGAACACGGATTCTGAAGATTGATGTATCATGAGAAGTCATGTTGGTATGCAAAATATCCTGTAGGCTGTAGATTTTGACAATATTGATTATTTGGATGCTGTAGACTATTTATATTAAATGGCAGGTTACTTTAAATTGTTGCATATACTCATGTGAGTACAACTGGGCCTACATGTACTTTACAATGTGGTATCTGATTTTATGAAGGAAATAAAGTATCATGACACCAGAGTATTCTCTAGTTCCAAAAATGATCTCTTATTAATATCAAAACAATACATTTTTGGCTGATATTTTCTGGTACTAATATATGATATGCACACTACATGGGCATCATTCTTTGCCTGCATCGTTCAGATTTTGATCGCCTGAGATGTCTTGTTCCGTCATCATTTCTTTCCTGTCCTCTTTGGCCTCATGGACCACATTCTCACCTTTGCTATCCTTGGCATCGCTCCTCTTTGCCTTGAGGAACTGGATAAGGCCCTCAAGTGCGATATCGGTGTCATCGTTCCTCATAAGCACCTCTGCCACCTCTGCTGGAGTCACCATCACCTCTTTGATCAACTCTTCTATCTCAGGGTATCTGTCATGGTCGCTGATGGCGTGGTAGTTGGAGGCCAGGATTCTGAACGACTCTGGGCAGCAGTACCCCATGTGGATGTGCATGTCCATCCTGCCAGGGCGAAGAAGTGCCGGATCAAGCCGCTCCTTGTAGTTTGTTGTGAAGATAATGATTCTCTCCTCCCCACTGGTCGACCAAAGGCCATCGACAAAGTTGAGTAGCCCAGATAGTGTCACCTGATTAGCAGTGGCATGAGACACATCAGCATTTCAAAAGAAAGCTATGGAACCAGGACAGGGCACTATGATTTCGGGTATCTTACCTTGTCCTCTGAAGGACTGGATTTGTTACCATCCTGACCTTCCTCTGCCCGCTGTTGCAGATCAATGGAGCAGTCGATATCCTCTATGACAAGGATTGACCGGTTGGTCATCCCGATGAGCAACCTCCGAAGCGTTGAATTCCAATTCACCTCCGTCAGCTCGAGATCATAGACGTCGAACTTGAGGTAGTTGGCCATGGCTGCAATCAGGCTGGACTTGCCGGTCCCAGGCGGGCCATACAGGAGGTACCCCCGTTTCCACGCCTTGCCAATCCTCTTGTAGTACTCCTTCCTCTTGACAAACCTCTCGAGGTCATCCATGACCGACTGCTTCATCTTGTGGTCCATGGCGAGCGTGGTGAAGGTGGACGGGTGGTGGAGGTCGATGGCAAACCAGGACTCACCTTCGTTCATGTAGATCTTGAGCGTCCTGTCCTGCTCCTTGATCTTCTTGGCCGTGGCGAGGATATACGGGAGGTAGGACGCGATGGCCTTCTCCTTGTGCTTCTTGTGGAAGCTCATCTCGAAGGAGCGCACCTCGACGCGGTAGCCGCCGTTTCCGCTGCGCCCTCCGTTGCCGTTGCCCGCGCCGGCGCCGGGGTTGTCGCGGCAGACGAGGCGCCACCTGAACTCGGCGCCGTCGTGGAGGTCGGCCATCTCCTCGCCCTCCTCCATGCTGAACATGAGGCTCTTCCCTTCGTCGACGCGGCTGACGCGGAGGCGCTGCATGTCGGTGTTGATCCGCGTGGCGAGGTACGTGCGCGCGGCGTCGTAGAGCTGGTTGGTGGCCCACCCCTCCGTCTCCTCGATCACCACCGTGTGCTGCGACGACATGCGCGACCGCAGGTAGCCGAGGCCGGAGAAGAGGAGGTCCCGCACCTCGTAGGGGACCAGCTCGTTCACCACGCCGCGCACCAGCATCGCCGACGCCGCCAGCGACGCCGCCGTCGTCACCGCCTTCTTGTACGACTCGATCGCCTTGTCGTAGGTCGCCATGGCCGGCCGCCGGCGGTCGACCGATCGGAGCTCGAAATGCCGGCCGGGAGAGGATTGAATGATTGGTTGAATTCAGGGTCGGCGGCGCCGCGCGCGCTGGTTGTGTGTGCTGGACGACAGAGGGGGGTGTGAAGTGAATGAACAAGAACAATGGGCGTGGAGAAGGGGTCGGGGCTGAGTTTTTATGGGCGCCAGATTGGCCGGTTGTGTCAAGTGATTGATGAGTCAGTCAAGTTACTACTAAAGAATAGGGTTAGTCTCGTGCGTTGTCCACGAAAGGAGGCATCGGGCCCTTTGGCCAGTAGGAAAAATGGCATCGCGTCGCGCAGCGGAAGTTTTCTAGTAATTTCCATCCCGTACGGGCGTGGTTCCTTTTGCCTTGGGCTGGGTGGCGGGACGGAACAGCAGGCGCAAAGCCTCGTTGTTCGTTGGGTATTAAAAGCTTTTGCGAAAAAGTTTAGAAACCGAACTGGAGCGGCCGCGCTGGACGACCCGCTTTTGACGTTTCTGTATGGTCACTTTGGACTTGGCGGACGTTGACGTGCACTATCATGATCGACGACGTGATACGTGAGGTCATTAGAGTGCCGGGGCTAAGGAATCCAGTTATGGCTATGGAATTTGTCAGTTTGGATTAATTCGACATCTAATTTGGAGCTCTTCATCGATGTTAGTGTGTGGTGTTCTGCAGATTTTCAGGCTAAGGAATTTGCATGTGGATGGATATTCACAGCCTCAGATCGTTTCTTTCCTGTTGAAAGGCCGAAATTGTTTTTTTTTCTTCAGTGCTTGGTGGGAAAGTCTCTCCCCTGGGTTGTTTTCAGGAGCGCGCTGTCGCCTGTACAATTGCTGGCGTGTTTCCACCGGCAGCGGCAGGTCGGGTCGCTTTGGCCCCGGTCGCTGATCCGCGTCCGTGTCTAATTGCCACGGTCTCTGCGCTGGCCTGATTCCACACGCCTGTGATCTGGCGCGTGTGCCGTCCGTCCGGTTGGTGACGAAGAATGGTTGACATCCGAGCTGGATCGTCCGCCTGGGACGGAAGAAAGGCAGCCTCTGAGGGGACCCACCTTTGAATCGCTTTGGAATGGATCCATTGGCAGGTTGGCTCACCACCGTTGGTGTTTGCGTGCCGTTTTGAGCGCTTAGATTAGGCATGATGATGATAGTTTCCTGGTATCGGTCTTGTTGGTTAAAGTTGCGCACGCCGACTTATTCAAGATTTGCCTTTCAAAATGTACGTTTTTCTTTTCGGAAAGACATTGCACCCTATGAGCATCTATAATAGACTATTCATCATATTTTTTTTAGATTGGTGAAGACATCTGGCTATCGGCACGTCCCTGGCACTTGAAGGGCACGCCATTAACTCCACAAATGAACTTGTAGCATCGACACATCATTAATATGTTTGATTCAAAAATTCAAATTCAGATGGGCTGATTGATTCCATCATAAGAAATCTAAACAACCGAGCTACGTTCGGTTCGCCATTTTATCGCCATTTTCAAAATATGTCCATAATATGTCGTTGTTACGGTACTTTTCACTCCCTACCCCCTGATTTATTCAGGCACGAGAGGGTTAGTGGTTGTACCATAAGAGGCACGTGTGGTTCTTTTCTCTCATAATTTCTTAGATCATTAACACTTTGCGCGCATGGTTCTGGGCCTACATGGTGAAACGGATGGTATACATGCTGCCGCTTATAAAAAGTGAAGCTCGATATATTGGCTTGAAGACCTTTCAATTCTTCCCCCCTAGCGCAGTGGGGAGAAATTCCTGCGGCGCAGCATAGTTTGGTGGGTCCGGGAGAAAAGTTATCGATCGGCCAACGGGGTCTGGGCCGGCCGGAGGAAGCATCAGACCATCAGCTCCGAGCTCTTGATGGAGAAAAGGAAATCCTTTCTTGCCAGTTGCGACGCAGATGCACTGGTTGTTTTGATCAGTTTTGGCCACTTGTCCACTCCGGCAGCTAGCCCTCAGCCCCGTAGTGGTGCCTAGCCCATATGCTATACCGTGCAAAGCTCCCTGGCCGGCCGGTGAGATCTCTTTTGCCCAAACAGGACGTTACAACAAGGGACCGGCTCCAACCAAGACCCGGTGCTCTCTGCTATGCTCTCCACGTCCGCGCGCCCCCGGGGTGGGTAGTATCATTGGACCAACCGCGAGCCATTCTTTCCGCCGCCGCCTCTCTGTCGGCAGAGGAGGGGAAGAGGAAAGGCTCATCGGATTGCTTGGCAGCATTCGTTGCACATCGGAGCAGCAGTGACTTCTTTTTCTTTTTAATTCTTGTGTTTGTGTCCTTGTGCAGCATTTGCGTTGTCATGAACTGCTACCACTGTCCACGACTCTACACGATTTAGAGGAATCTGTACTAATTCTTTTTTAACTGGTTCTAGCTATGCTTCCAACAAACTGTTGCATTCAAAATTAGAAAGGGAAAAAAAAGCTCCGATAAAGGCGCCAGAAGCGACAAACAGACCGTAACGGATGTATACTAAGAATGGATCACAATTGATCGCATTGAGTTCATTTTACTCCCCTCACCTATTTATTTTGTCCACATAACCCTCTAAGCAAAATGTAGGCTCACTTTACTTCCTAAACTATTTCGTTTTGGTCCAATCTACCCCTTAATTATATTTCTCTTTTTTGGTTCTTCGCGTACAAGTTGAGTTTTAATTTCAGATTTTGCTAGTCGACTTATAACATGATGCTCTACGTTATAAAAATACATTAGCAATTTTTTATGATTACTTTTCATACAGTTTTGTATATCTAAGATCAATTTCATATTAAATGTTCCTAACCCATGAAAATAATCATGAAAAATTCTCAGTATAACTTTTTGACACAAGGCATTATATTTTGTATGTGCTCAAAAAATTTGAACTCAAAATTCAACTCATACACAGAGAAATAAAAAAGAAAAATCTAATTAGAGGGTAGATTGGATAAATGAAATAGTTTTGGGGGAGTAAAGTGAGTCTAAATTTTGTTCAGGGTTAAAATGGATAAAGTGGATAGGTGAGGAGAATAAAATGGACTTTTTTTTTTCTTTTTCTTTTAGCACAGTATTTTACATAGGAGCGTGTGTCGAAAGAGTAGTGGAGAGAATCGAATCTGATGATGCTGTCTCGCGGGCGGCTTGTAACATGGATCAACCGGTACTCATGGCTAGTGCCTTTCAAACCCTGGTGGCCATTTGTAGCCGCTGGATGAACAGCATTCATCAGTGACGTGTTGTTGGATGGGAGTAGTATGCATCAATTGGAGCCGGGCCAAGCATAGTCTATCGATCACTCGATCCTGACTTCCTGAGGCGACGATGCCTTTGCAATAGACACACTTTCTGGCCAAAAGACACATGAACTGCTGGATATATATGATATGTCGGAAAAGGCTGGCCGGGACCGATCTAAAAGTTCATGAAGCACATCTCGTGGTCTCTTTCTTCTTGGATCGTCTTTTGATCTTTTCTTCTGGTTACAAAGGAGGATAGGTAGCAGCATTGGCACTTGTTCGCCAGTTCGCCAGGCGGCCCCTGTATGAGGCCGCCCACCGGACGACACGTCATAGGACTTTTCAGTCATATAGCTTTGAAGCCTTCTCTTTTTCTAGAGCTATACTGATGATAGAGGAGTAGATAGATGCATATATATATATATATATATATATATATATATATATATATATAGACCTGTCCTGAAGCATCTGCGAACAGTCAATTATCATCTTTAATTTTCTCCCTGGTTGATTTGGATTGACAGTCGATTTTTCTGCAAGGTTGATTTGGACAGTCAACTCTTTACTCGGCAGGTTGCAAAATAGTAGAATGATTGGTGGTGTAAAACACCCGAAGAAGTTGAAGAGTTGTGAGCCATTTATATCATGTGCCCTTGTGAGCCGTTTGGGAGGAGCCGGTGGATGGAGCCATTGGGTAAGGGGATAGGAAAGAAAAATGAAGGAGGGAGGAAAAGGAAAAAAAAAGAAGGAAAAGAAATATAGGAAGAAAAGAGGGAAAAAGAAAAAAACAAGGATAGTACGGACATTTCACACTTTTATCCTTTAAAACAAACAAGTGAAGCCGTTTTGCTAAACGTTTTTTCAATCGGACAAGCCACAGCTAAAAAAGCCGCTCCACTGGAGAAGCTATAACCGAAGCCGTTTCAGCTACAGCCACAACCCTCACAAAGGGAGCCGAAGTAATAGAAAAAAGTTATGATTGGAATGTGCTGTCAATTCAAATTGTAGAGGGAATCAAGGGCACATGAAAATTTGAGAAGAAGTCTTCAAATGCATCGGAAAGAAAAAAACCTTTTGGATGTGTGTGCGTGAGGGTGAGAGAGGGAGGGAGGGAAAGACTTAGGAAACAAAACAACAAGGGGACCTCACATTTACTTTCGTTTTCTCTAAGATTCTTTGGAAAATCGCATTGAAATTCCTATGGAACATCGCATCAATCTCTTTGAAATTCCTATGGAATGGGATATTCCAAAGAGCAAGCCTACATGTATCAAAGAAAATTCCTTCATGTATCAAACAAAATTCCTATGCATCCATGCATCCTTCCCTTTTGCAAAGAACAAGTCTATACGACGAGTCTTTAATTAATATTTTCTACAAAATTGTGGCATTTCAAAGAGAGATAATTAAATAATTCAAAAGTACTTTCTATGGTGAGTCTAATAACATCTAACTAAGGTTAAAGAGTACTGAAATATTTTATGCATTGATGGTCAAATTTTAAAAAAGTGTTTGACAGCTAGAAATCCTTAAAATGACCCGTATTTTGAAAGGGAGTAACTAGAAAGATTGGATGACAGCTAGATTGGAGATCTAGAGTGATGCACGAGATATTTCTTTGTATTGGAGTATAGGATGGGGTCTCGAAGTTTGACAGTCCACCTTCCACTATGTACTGTCCACAGAAGGGGACAACAATTTGAGGGAGAAAAGTTCGTGTGCTGCCGGTCCATCAGGTGCACCCATGCACCCAGCGGATTGCATCCATTGGATGCATCACGGAAGGTGCCGATGCACCACTGTGACCACGATGCACAGTTTTCATTTTAGCCCCTCCATTTTCATTGAACCATCCAAGATGCATCGGACGGGTGCAAGTTCCCCGGTGCACACCCTAACAGCCTGGAGCACTCGAACCTTCCTCTAATTTGAGGTCCATTTTTATTAAGAGGTGCTAGATATACCTCAAGTCTTTCATTTCCACTAAATACCACAGAGTATGAACTGCAAGTATGAATTAAAAGTAATTGCGCATAATCTCAAACAATAAAAATCAGGGAACCGATAAAACCATTTTCTCGTGTGAATTAAAAGTCGAGGCACTGCCACTGAGCATCTGGCCCCACCATTCCAGAAGTCTGGAATTTTCCAACTACCAACAACCTCCAGGCTCTCTAGGAGGCCCCACCCTGCAACTGCAAGCAGGAAAAGAAAAAAAAATCTCCGCATCTGCTGAAAATTCTTCAGTCGTCCCCTCTCCGTCTCGAACCCCAGGAGGCCAGGCAGGATCCCGGCAAGAGCAGGCGAGAGGATCCCGTCTCGCGGCGGCGATGGGCGAGGGGGACGCGAGCGCCGGCGGAGATCCGCAGAGGCTGAAGCGGATCGCCGCGGCGGCGTACGACTACGAGAACGACGCGCGGTGGGCGGGGTACTGGTCCAACGTCCTCGTGCCGCCCCACCTCGCCTCCCGCCCCGACGTCGTCGACCACTTCAAGCGCAAGTTCTACCAGCGATACATCGTGAGCCCCCCCCTCCCTCTCCCTAAACCCCCGCGTGCTTGTCGTCCCCAGATTGGATGACCCTCTCTGTCAAAGTGTCAATTGGTGGGTTGGATGCGCATGCGCCCCTTGCTGCAGTGCAGTGAGCTCTGATCCGTTTGACTATGTCCTTGGGCTGGGAAGAATTATGCGTTCCACCAACGGGTTGGTGCGCTTCTGTTAAAAAATGTTCTAAACAATGGAAAGGAAGTGCCTCTTTTAGGTAGTACCAGTAGATTGTCTTGGCAAAGGAACAAAAGCACCAGCAAATATTACTATAACTGTAGTACTGTAGTGTGCCTTTAGCATTATTAGATCAAATTGGTACGATGTGCATTGATATCGCCCTTTTGCTCAGATTTCAAATATTTGCTACTGTTCTGCCAATGCTTCAGCAGTTCAGCTTACCATTTTCACATGTGTAATTTTTGTGTAAATTTGCTTTTTTCGTGCGGCAATTATTCATGAAGAATTGGAGGGTGGCTCATCAGGGCACTATGGATTGAGGTAGCTCAGACACCAGGGGAATGCATTATTTTTTGGTGCTATAAAAGAAATTACAGATTG
This sequence comes from Setaria viridis, assembly GCF_005286985.2. Lineage (NCBI taxonomy): Eukaryota > Viridiplantae > Streptophyta > Magnoliopsida > Poales > Poaceae > Setaria > Setaria viridis. The sequence continues at coordinate 27,798,350 of NC_048267.2, read as the reverse complement.
TTGCTTGAATTGCTGTTCAGCCAGATCAATACGAATATGAAAACACGGAATGAATTTTATATTGAACCTGTTACATGGTTTATGGGGGAATATGGGTGTGCACTTGTGTCTGTTGTATTGGAATTCTTGGTGCTTTTGCTTCCTCATCCATGCTTCACCACTTCAGTTTCTTCTTGCTGCACAAAAAACCTTTTGGAGTCTCCTAATTAAGGACGCAATAAAGTGCTGGCACTTTGTTCTGTTTATTCCCTCCCTTTCCATGTCAAATGTTCATGGAATCATGTTTAACTTGGGTGGATGCTCATGTTTGCCATTTATGGATGCAACCATTTTGTTTCCTTGGACTGCCAGAGTAAAAAATCTGATATACCATATACGTTTTTTTCTTTTTGCTCATGATCTAAAAATGTTTTGTTATACTTTCAGACAACGCTCTCCATATTGGTTTTTGCGTTTCCATTTGTACCCTTTTTAGCTGCATATAGTAGCTTCTGTGCAGTTAGATCTGTTTTTAATGTTACAAAACCTTGCTGCTTGTGCTGGATCTTTTCAAAGTGATAAGTGATAAGATAACAAAGTAAAAGAATCTGTTGCGGGTTTGCAAAATACTTAAATTGCTTTCATTACATCTCAGGATCCTGGTTTGATTGTTGAGCCAATGTCCTCCATGAATTCAAATCAGTCTAGCAGACCAGCAGCCAGGTCTTCAGCTACACCTTCTAGTGAGAATACCAGACCTCATGACTCAGGTACGATGACTATGCTTGAAAGCTTACTTTGGGATTTTAGTTTGAATTAATTGGAGGGTACCCACCACTGTTATGTCATATCCGACTAAGATTCAAGGGTGATCTGGTGAAGGATCTAGCACGAGATCAACTGGGGCCTCCCAACAATCATCGGCAGAGAGAAGTGCAAATTCATTACGGCTCGATGGACGGACAATACACTTCTCTATCAATGCCTGGGTATGAAATGACTACCTCCTAACGTAAAACTTCTATGTATGATCTAGTAGCTGTGAGCAGGAGCTACCATTTATTATGTCGAATGTCACATTCACTTAGTTATTTCACTCCTTTCACCTTTTACCATTTTAATTCTTAAGGGCTGTCCTCATATTTCACATTTCCTGACTGCTTTGCACAAACGTGGGCATGTCATTTTTTTCTCTGCTAGATATATTCTGGACGATTGCCTGATCATTAGATCATGACTTTATCAGCGAATTGTGAAGATACCCTGCTGTTTCTCTTCTTATCACCAATACATCTTGGCTGATACTGTTACATGTTGGACTGACATAAGATTTCTTGAATTATGATTTGGCAGGTACTGGTTGTAGCTAGCCTTGGAATACTCCCAATTTTACCCAACCATATCTCAAGTAAAGCGTACAGACTTTCGTTGCTAGGAACAATATGCTCATCTGCATATTCTTTATATACCACTTATGGGGTAAGTGCCTGTTAATCTGAATGAATGGATAAATGAATGGATAAAGCTCCTTTCATTTTTGCAGTGCTAATGTTGTGTTATATGGTGGTTATGAATTCTGTTCTGCTTGCAGAAACCAAGAGCTTGGAATATGCCTGCAATTCAGCCCTGGTTGCAATCTATTATTGTAGCCAAGGACTTTGTTCATTTGATGTTCTCTTTTATGATGTTCACATCTAATGTACACTTCAAGAGTAAGCCCAACTTCTGATTTTATCCACCTTTTCCAATTTGTGAGGCTAACCTATTATCTGTTCTAAGCTGCTCATTTTCTTTTGGTTACAGTTGCTCTACTTCCTGTGCTTTGCTGGGCGCTTGATCATGTTGCTCGATTCCTAAGGCGTAATTTTACACGCTCTTCTTTATACAGGTAAGTAAATTCAAAATTGTTTATCTGTTTTATTGTACTCGTGTGCATGGTATACAATCCAATTTCTGCCATTATGAACACCTATTCGTTACTGGTAGTGATTTCTTACTCTCTTGCTCAGGAAGTACTTAGAGGACCCTTGCCTGTGGGTAGAGACAAACAACACTACACTCAGCCTACTTTGTTCGAATGCTGAAATCACCCTGGGTTTTCTCATGATCATCTCACTTTTCTCGTGCGTGCACGCATTTTCTCTCAAAGAACTAGTAGTTGTACAAGGTTTTTGTATATGAGCTTACATAAGATGTTTTGTCCTTTTGCTCATGCAGGTCTAGACGCAACATAATCCAGACATTTATGTACTTTCATGTAAGTTATACTGCTCTGAACAACTGATTTTCCTTTTATTCTCATTTTGTTTCCTCCTTTTAGTAGTTAGGGAGAACATCAGGACTGTTTTTCTAAGTATCATTGTGTGCATTGCCAATGCATTGTGACTTATACTTCAAACTTCTGAGTAGTTGTTCAAATGTACCAGTTTTGCTAACCTGTTTAATATACTGAAAAATCGGATCCTTGATAGCTTGCACAAGCACTCAGGGTAGTAGCGAAGTTCTATCTCATGCATTCTACTTATTGTTGACTCTGGGCTGTTTGATTTACGAAGCCTACTAATTGTTCAGCTAGAACTAAATTACCTAGCTAACCTTTTCGGACATTTCTTTTCGTGCAGTTGTTGAAGCTGATGTACCATGCTCCTGTCACATCCGGATACCACCAGAGCGTGTGGGCAAGAATAGGCCGGGCGGTAAACCCCTACATTTATCGATATGCACCATTCCTCAACACTCCCATTTCGGCAGTTCAAAGATGGTGGCTGAGGTAGAAAAGCATGAATCCCGGGTATCCTTGCTACAGAGAAAGCATGCCTACACATAGCTTGCCCCTCAACAATTTATGAGATGTTCAACGTCTCACTTGCATAGCCTTCAGTTCTTATTCATGATTATGTTATCCGTTCATGTTTCACTGAATTGAAGGCATAACACTTCGATAAATTTCTTACAATGCGCAATATCTATTGAGCGAACTGTCCATGATTCGATTGGATACTGCCAGTGATATCTCAGAATTTCCGAGGATGCTTGTTGCAATCTTGTATGGGATGGCAAACAATGTAGTAATACGAGTGGCAGTATTGATTCTTATAAATTGCCATCGCTGTCTCTTTTGTTTTGCTTGGTGCAGCATCCGTTGTTGGTCGTTGCCATTTCGCGGTCAGGCTGATTGTACTGCTGTTATGGTGAGTGTTGAGAACTTCTCTGCTGTTTTTTTATGGAAGAAATGTCTTGTCGTAAATCATTTTGATTGGGTACGCTGACCCAATCCTGGCACGTATCGTTGGAATGCAGTTTCCTCATCTGTGCCACTTTTATGAGTAGTCGTTTGCAAAGAAAAACACAAAGCAAGTAAAACTATTACCCATATGGTTGGCATACTCACACGCGTTCGTCCTTGTCCATTGCTAACATGGCAAAGGAAGCCACATCAAAATCTGACGTGGTGCGAAAATTCAACTGGTGGTTGGATGAAACACGAGTAATGACTAAATGGCATTTTGACCAGGTTCCGCTCGCACTATTGCAACTTTGCCTGGCCATAATTTTTTTTAATTGAAGAGTGCTTTCACGATCTCACAAATTTACTAGATTTTATAAATATAGTACTGAAAATAGATCGAAATCACACCTTGATGATGACCGTAGAAAACAAAACTTCAAGCACTTTTTGATGGGGTGTCCCAAACTTTGTCACAACGCATTTCAATGCCAAACGGTGGACGCTCCAGTAGATCAATGTCGTGATTCGTGAACGACCACCCCCCGTTGAACTCCAACACATCATTACCGTGAACGACCAAGGTTTGAAAGTTGAAACCCCCGCATGACCGCACGGAGGAAACAATCCAATTTGAGCTCCCCCACAGCTATACCGAGACGCAGCAACAGCAAAACAATAGCAACTGCACAAGCCACGCCACGGCCGCATCGTCAAAACGGCGCCCCAACGGAAAGCCAAGTCCCCCCGGCCCCCGCGCGTATTATATCTCTGTCGGCACGGGCACGGAACGGCATGCAGAGCTCCCGCCCCGCCACCGAAGACCGCGTCCGAGAAGGCAGCGCGACCGCAGCAGCGTCCCCCGCCCAGCCCGCGACCATGTCCACGACGGCCGCCGCCGCCCGCACCAAGCGCTCGGCGTCCATGCCCCACCCCCCCGCCGGCGGCGGCAAGGCCAGGGACCCCTCCTCGGCCCCGGCGGGCGGCGGGCGCGCGCGGCTCCGCGACGAGCAGCTCCGCCAGCTCCGGGAGCTCTTCCTCCGCTTCGACCTCGACCGCGACGGGAGCCTCACGATGCTGGAGCTTGCGGCGCTGCTCCGCTCCCTGGGCCTCCGCCCGGCCGCCGGCGACGAGATCCACGCGCTCATCGCCGCCATGGACGCCGACGGCAACGGCACCGTGGAGTTTGACGAGCTGGCGTCCTCCCTCGCGCCGCTGCTCCTGGGACCTTGCCGCCCCGCCGTGGCCGTCGACCAGGCGCAGCTCGCCGAGGCCTTCCGCGCCTTCGACCGCGACGGGAACGGCTTCATCTCCGCCGCCGAGCTCGCGCGCTCCATGGCGCGGATGGGGCACCCCATCTGCTACGACGAGCTCACCGACATGATGCGCGAGGCCGACACCGACGGCGACGGCGTCATCAGCTTCCAGGAGTTCACCGCCATCATGGCCAAGTCCGCCGTCGACTTCCTCGGCCTCGCCGCCTTGTGACGCCTCCCCCTGTTCGTGCGCCTCGTCCCTCTTCTTCTCCATTTGTCAATTGCTGATGCGTTCACATTCGAACTGGATTGAATTAGTCGTCTGTATGATGGTGTAAATATGATGTGATGTTGCTCGATCTGGTGCACATTCGATTGGAACCTGTGGGTTCATGAAAAGGGGAAGAATTATCTGACCAAATTCATCGTGCTTGATAAGTTTGATTCCAAGGGCAATTGCAGTGTTTCGGTAATTTGAACTTTGAAGGTACACAGAAATAAACTATAGAATTTTCTTTCGGATCACATGAAAGAAAGGATGCAGAGACCTGGTAGGAATGCTAGGTCCAATATAACAATTCATGAGAACAACTTCATGCATACGCATGCAATTGTAGGAACGCGGACCTGGTTCCTTTCAACTAAAATTAACAGCATTCCCTAAAAATAAAAACTAAAATTAACAGCATCCCTTTTATTTGCGGGTACATTTTTTCTGAGGCCCGATCCTTGGAATTGAATTCCATTCTTAATTTAGACACAAATTAATTAAACTAATATAGTTGTATGTGGAGTATATTTATCATATGGGAGAGATACTTATGTGCACTTCTGCTACAGGAAGCGTGTCGAAAACGTGCTATAAGTTGCACATTAGAAACATAGCATGTCCCACCTATGAATTTAAGACAGACTTATATCTAAACTTTGGAAAGTTATGGTATGCTTACATTTCAAAACAAATAGTCTACCCCACCAAGTAGATTCCAATTCCTTTAAAATAAAAGGATTTAAGGAGAATTCGCAGCAGCATTCGCAGCACCTTTTCTGATGGTGATGGAATTGACCAGCCGGTTTATTTGGGGATCCTATGTAGCTACCGGAAGTTCATTAAACTACATGGCTATAAAGCCCACCAGGCCCAAATACCAACCGTACCGATTTCTTCCATTAACAGCCCACCAGTCAAACGCAGGGCCATGCGGCGATGAGTCTTCACGGCATGTACGCTTTTGTTTATTTTTTCCTTTCTCCATTCTTCTAATTATGCTAGCTATTTGCTAATCAGATGCTAAGATGTATGACGAAATGAATTTCAACTTGAAAAAATTTAGTCGACATTCCTGATTTGCTAATCAGGTGCTTAGATGTATGACGAAATGAATTTCAACTTGAAAAAATTTAGTCGACATTCCTGATTGAAAAAAAGCTAATTAACATTCTGATTATACTGTTTTAGTATTTTTCACATAAAATTAAACTAACACGTTTAGACCGTTTAACTAATATATTCAACATTTTAAAGAACTAGGTTCAACATTTTCTTAAAGTTAGTTCAACAATTCAGATAAACTGGATCAACATTTTGTATAGAAATGTTGAAGCAGCATGTCCAAAATGTTGAAGTAGTTGTTCAAATTGTTGAAATACTGCAATCTGAATGTTGATTTTAAAAGATATATTAAAAAATAAAAAATATATTCATATTGGATCTCATTTCGTTGCATTAATTACAAACAACACGGTGGTTCAAACTGATTTCGAAATGGATTAACGGTTTAAGAGATAATGGTATTTTAAGTTTGGAACTCAAACTAGATTCTCATCCGCCTCCTTCACTCGGCTGTTGACACCTATCCTTCGGGTTTCCAGTGAACCCGTTTCGTGCCCAAGAAAACTCGCAATCTCAGCCTTTGCACGGAGCTCCAACAATGGAAGCTAAGTAAAAAAAATTCCAGAAACCAGATAGATTTTCGGTTTATTTTGGGCCGATGCCCACCCAGTAAGGTTGTCAGGCCACAGAAAAATCTGTCAAAACCGGATGGGCTCATGCTGGGCCTCCGTGCTTCTTTAGTGTAAAAATTGTTAGAAATGCCTCTTCCTGGTCCGGGCCAGGCCAGCAGGTTCGTTTCGGGCTCCAATCTGCTCCGCGATATGGGAAACTACAAGTTCTTTGCTGTGAGTATTCAGAACCTGGTCTGCTCTGATCCGAATGTGGTGCTGGATTGTGATTTATTTTTATTTAATCTTTGAAAACTACTGGGTTATGATTTATGTTTATTTATTCTCTGAAAACCACTGGGTTGTGGTATTAGGAGTCTCCTTTGTGATCTGTCTGTAAGCTCCTTGTCCTGAAGAGAGCATATGGAATATTTTCTCTTGCTACAAGATCCATTGTTACTGTCTATTTTTGTGGACGGAATTTGCTTGTATTGTTTCTTGACCAACTTCTTTCTACTACAATGCTTGCCGTTCTTCTCAGATGCATTGCATATTAAAACTTGGAGAATACAGAAGTAAAATCGAGATCTTCTATCTGCCTGTGCATTTCTTCCCTTTTGTTTACCATCTCCCTTTCGCTAATACATAAACACCTCAATTGAGTTTCTTGTGTGAGTGGCATGCGATGGTGCAGGTGTGATGTGATGTAGATGCATTGCGCATTTGATCTTAAAGAGCGATTCATGAAAAATGGAAGAATTCTTTGTTAATCTAATACTAAAGTTTGACAATATCTTGTTTCAGCGGGGCAAAGGGTCAACATCTGTAGTCGCTCTAGTGCACTCCCTTAACACAATATGTATTTCTGTTCCTTCTTTCCTTACATTAAATGGAGCTTCTTGCAAAATGAAAACTTGATCATAGTCTGACTTTGAATCATGTTGTAGCTAGATTGAAGTACTCCGATCAATGGTGCTTCTTGCAAAATGAAAACCTGATGATTTTGCTGAGTGTTCAAGAAACTCTACCAAATCCTGATGCGGTGGTGTTGACAAGGAGCAAGTTGAGGCTGACAAACAAGATGGGGTACAACTTCGATAATGGTTTCTTACTCACCAGCAAGAGTTACCTTGAAGAAGAAGACAGAAGATTCGGAATCAACTCTCAAATTGCAATTAGCTGAGATTGAGAACTTGAAGAAGTTATCACAAGACACTGAAGCACTCCTTCGTCAACTGCTAACCTTTGCAAGAGGTTAAAATCGATGCTCTACTTTGTGGTTTGAGCTTATGTCATGTATGCAACTTTGTTAATCTTTCTTCTTTGTAAGATAGTGATCTTACATTGTGATCTGTGATGAATAATTTGGAAATGAATTGAAATCCATTATTTCTCAGACTGAATTTGAAAAATTTATTCCTTACGTGGGCTTAGCTCACATATAATTGTGCCAAAAATGTATTTCATTCATAAATCGGGAGAAAACAAAAGGACCTATCAGAACAAATTTTTGGCTATCGGAAAAATATTGGCCTATCGGAACAAATTTGAGCTCGACCCAACAACAAATGTGGCAAATTCATTGTATGATGAAACAATTTATCACAATGGTCATGTCACATCAGATTCTTATCCATCATGGTAAAACCGTAGGAGCCAATTTGTGATGTTTGTGTGGACGTTTCGTAGGTGCCATAGATTTAGTGACGCGCAAATATAAGGAACATCACTAATCGTGGTTATGACGCTCGATTAGTGACAAATGGTTTGCTCGTCACATGAGCATCATAAATCACGGTTTATGATGAAAAAAGCATGTTTATGATACATTTTGGTTCGTCACTAATCAACAGATCCCTTATAGTGTTAGCTTGTGCCTCTGACTCCTGACTACTTCTCAATGTCATTTTTTTTTCTCAGTGGAGAAGGCAAATGATCAATGAGACTATGAGAGGGCCATTGTGAGGCCACGAGCACTGTGTTTGCTATAAGGTGAAATTATTTAACTAATTATTGACCTGTTTGTGATGGGCATTGCACAAGCACAGGTCCCTGTATGCAAATGATCAATGAGGGATTATTTGTGCACCTACCAAACTGTTCTCTTATGATCTTATCGGTGTGTCTTGTTCGTTGGTGATCTTAGTCTCATTGGGGACCTACTTTAGCAAACCCGATTCAGTCCCATTATATTTTTTTGCACTGGGAATGCTAGTGCAACTTCATATTTTCTAATACTAAGATAAACATTAGGTTGTTTCCAAATTTGAGGTTCATACGAGTTCGAAAATGTTCTAAGGTGTGAAAAGTTCAATGTTTCAGTTGAGTTATATGAAACTATGTGAGACAGTGAGAGATGTATCTATTTTGTGGACAATGTATTGTCTCGCTTTATTAAAATGATTCGAATTTTCGTCACTATATTTGTTTCTGCTTTAAATTTAATAATTCTTTCTGTACCTGCAGGTCATGTATCTAAGTATTAACTCCAAAACAGAACTGAGCTCAGGTTGTTTATGTACCTAATTATTCAAATCCAAAACTATCAATCTGTAGTATGGACGAACATTTGTTGGGCAGCAAAGTCATGAACTTCGTAGAGATTATGGTGTATTGAATTGCTAATCTGATCTTGGGGTTGGCCGGTTGGGTCTTGCATCATTTAAATATATGGATTATTGCTTGGTATGCGCTGAGCTACTGATTGTGCCATAGAAATTGTACCTAGTGTCCCAGCTGTACTTTTTTTTCTTTCAGCGATGTACCCTTTGGAGTAAAAGATTGTATTCTACTTGCTCTCCCTCTCTTATGTACGTGAGAATTGAAGCTCTCCCTCTCTTAAGTTCTGTTTTTGAGGGAATTCTCTTATGTTCTGTTTCTTGCTCTAATTTTGTAGCTTACTTGTTGCATTGCTGATCAGGCTATTGGGGGCAGTGAATAGTATCTGCCATCTTTGGACATGTTTGCATTGTCTGATACGTTCTGGTTAGACAAAGGTTCACCTACCCCTGGTCTTAGGGGATATCTTTGAACATTCTGAGCTCTGTATTGTGTAATTTAAGTGCAGTTTCCTTCCATGATTCAGTGCATTACCGTTGACGCTGTCTGATTTGGATTATAAATGTTTTTTTTGGCACTTATCTATCCTCTTCGTGGTCTGTCCTTGCAGATCTTAAGTTATCTGGATGACAGATGCGGAGTTCACAAGGACACGATTGATCTCTGCCAAAGCGTCCTTCAGCGCAAGTCCCTTGACTGGACTTCAGTCACTATTATAAAATGGAAAATGTGATATGATAGAAAATACCTTGTTCTTTGCGGTTGACCACTTGTCAACAAGTTTACACCACTGTTACTAGAGTTCATTACCTTCAGTTAGTTTTTGCCCACTCAGAACTTCTCAGTATCGGTATATATAGCATTATGAACCTGGCTGTTTAGTCTGCTTTGTTTTTGTATTTAGGAGTCACTTTTGTGGCTGTGAGATCCTTGTCCTCAAAAGGAGTGTCTACTCTTCATTGCAACGATGTCCTTGTAATCTCGAGCATGCTAATCAATTAGTATTGCTAATCAATTAGTATGGATCTCTTTCTCAGTATTAGATGATTAAGTGTTACTAAGTAGCTGGAAAAGATAACAGTAGATTGTAGAACATCAACATCCTTTCTATATGATATATTTGTGTTGATATAATTTGCTTGTATGATTCAGTAACCATCTTTTGCATACCAAGATGCTTGGTTCCCTTTAGAAGCATAACACATTGCAACTTCGGTAATATCAAATTCAACAACCCCTTTACTTAATCTTGGACTAAACTTTGTGGTTTCATTGTTGAAATGCTGTGCTTCTATCTTATAGCTGTGCCCTGTGCTATAAGAAACAGCAGATACATGGAAAAGAAATCTATTGTGAATTGTGGAATAATGGATTTTAGTCTGGACTCATGATGTGGACCAAAAGCATTTTCTGTTCTTTAACCGTGGAAAGCCAATTGCCTTGTAAATTAAGTTGTTTTTTCATTCCTAGTTAAAGATAACCTTATCAGACAGCATGACAAGGTTGAATTCGCCAATTCGGGGCGCTCAAGGGAACCTGGTCAACAGTTGAAGTACGAGATCCATAGTGCTATACTGCTGCCAATAATGACACCACTTTCGTGGTCTCACAAAATTTCCAGATATAGGACTTGTAAACAAAGAGCAATTGAATAGTAAAAAAAAGACCTACCTTAGCATCATACTCCGTAGTATTAAACCTTGATCTGTCTAACCTATGTCTACCGGTAGGGATTTCCTATCCAAGGCAGTTCTGCTCAAAATTGTTGCATGGGATTGAAACTGACAAAATTCTTGAGATGCTGTGTCATCTTGTGCAGGTGGACTACTTTGTTGCATGGGCTTGAAATTTACAAATTTCTTGAGATGCCGTGCCATCTTGTGTAGGTGGACTACTTTCTTGCCATATAAAAGAGAAGGGAGGGAGTACAAAATTCTTCATTTCCATCTAAAAGAGATGGATGTGCAATATAACATAAGGAAAGGCATAATCTAGAGATCCAGAACAGGTTCCACATTTAGGCAAAGATATATTGCAGACAAAGTATTCCACAAGCTCACATGCCCCCTCATGGCATCATCTTGAATTGGCACATTTCCATTCTAAACAGGCCTAGCATGAAGTGAGGTGTTGCACTGACTAGGTGCCACAAAGCAGTGAGCTGCGAGGCGCAAGTGAGAGGAAACCACCTAAACAGGCCTAGCATGAAGTGAGGTGTTGCACTGCCTAGGCACCACTTTTTTTTTTTAAACGTGTGTTCTTCAGCCGATCAATTTCCCAGTATCAAAATGGAGAACCTGTCAGAAAATTTCCCACAATACATGAAACTATCAAGCTAGTCCCTTTACTTTAGCACATACAACTAATGCTACCTTTAGCTTTAGAGGAACAGTTTTGATCCTAACTTTTGTAGGATAAATCCTTCAAGATTTGACAATATATATATATATATATATATATATATATATATATATATATATATATATATCACATTTCCTACAGGTGTAGCAGATAAAAACGGTCAATGCTGATAAGGCTTTTATAACCTAAGATATTATGTATATCAAGTGTTTTCAGTTCATGTACAACACAAAGTTAACCATCTGTGTGTGTACATCTACCTCCATAGGTGTAGCCACTCTACCATCATATATACCTAACAGGTAGCAGTAGTCTTAAGATGACAGTATTCCATACCAAACAGGTAGCAGTAATCTTAGGATGACAATATCAAATTGGAGAAGCCTAAGTAACAGGTAGCAGTAATCTTAAGATTTAATGTTGCAACAAAGATACATAGCCACTGTTCTCTTTGGATAAAGGATCTTACAGACAGACAACAAAAGAGACTCCTAATAATAGTGTAACCCAACAGCTAGCTATGATGGGCATACAGAATAAAATAAAGTCCAGAATCATCAGATCAGCACTGAAAAAGAGCTCACTAATGGTAAAACAATAACCAGTGCAAAACAGCAAAGCATAGGATAACTGACTAGCGAGTGGTGACTGAATCTTCGGCATCATGGATTACGGTTTGATTTGTCAGCATGATGCATCTGCATTTGGGTATGTTAGTTTCCTTGCAAACAACAACCAGTGCTTGGTTTCGCTGGCTTCTCCATTTCTTATTCCTTGTATCACATCTGATGGCCAGTTATTGCATTCTGTGTAGCATCTTCAAGAGCGAAACTCCCATAGTTACCAACTAAAGAAGGAGGCCATGTCATAACATAGGGGTAAACACCAGCGTCATACGTCCTCTGAAACAGCTTTTCCAATTCCATTGTTTGCAAGCAGAAGGACAAGAACCAACTAGGAGTCTGGGTATCATCTGATTTCTCTGATGTTGCCAAGTATGCAAAGCCATCCCTGACTGCTACAACTTGCAGCTCATCATAGACACTGATTAGTTCGCCGAGGACCTGATCAAGCTGGGTATCTAAACGGGCAGCCCATTGCAGGTCCCACCTCTCAATGATGCCATTCTCTGTTCTGCGCAATAACAAACCAACACAGAAATCAATAGCATAGACAATACAGCGTGCACCACTACTTGTTTCACCAACCACAAAGCTGCAATGCTCATTCTTCAGGAGCTGAGGAAGCTCATCGACAGAAAACTCCATTGTGACTGTATTAAGTGTGATCATATACTTGCGATTCTTGTAAACCCAGTACAAGAACCCCTTTGATTGCATGCTGCTATCCAGAAGCCAAAATTTCTTACGGCTTGAACTCGCGGGGACATTGACCCACGGCAGAATCGACCACTCATTGGTGTCGGAGGAGAAGAATGTAGCCCGTACCCTGGACTCATCATGTGCAAGAAGCACCACTCGAAACGACAAGGGGTCTTCGTCGGAGCAGAGCAAGCAGGCATTATAACACACGACGGGGTAGCCGCGGTGACCTTGGAGGGTGTCCTCATGGGCAAGATCAAAGAACCGCTCGCTTCGCCGTGCCAAGGGATTCAATACCGCCATTATCTCCTCTTCGTCGTTCCTGAGGAGGATGTATCCGCCGCGGCAGTCGAGGATGTCCCAGCCGTGGGGACCGCCGGGGCGCTCCTGGAGTGAGGTGAGGAAGAAGTCGCCGCCGCGTACGGCGGCGGCCAGATCCCTGTCGGAACGGCGGGCAGGGACGAAGGAGGGGAAGGCAGGGACGGCAGGGGCTTGGCCGACGCTGGGGGTCTCGAAGAAGAGGCCGAGGAGGGGCGCCCGGTGGATGTCGCGAAAGTGGCGGCGGAAGGCGGGGGAGGAGGCCACCGCGCGGCGCCACGCGCGGCAGGTGAGGGCAGCGCGGATGAGCGCCGCGAGGGACGGGAGGCGGAGGAAGATGTCGAGCAGGAGGTCCTCACCGAGGGAGTGGATGGTGGAGGGGGTCCTGGCCGGCGGCGGCTGGCTTGGATCAGTGACGGAGGTCATTGCGGCCGGCGGCAGGGGCGGTGGCGGCTGCGGGTAGGTGACGGATCCTGACCTCACCGGTAGTGTCTACGAGAAGGAATGGGCCGAGCGGGGGAGACGGGGGCTGAACTTCACGTTGGCGGATGCTAATTAGGATGACTAAATATGAACTGATTATAAATCTAATAGCAGAACCACTGGGCTAAATCATGAGACGAATCTATTGAGCCTAATTAATCCATCATTAGCGAATGGTTACTGTAGCACCACATTGTCAAGTTATGGACTAATTAGGTTAATAGATTCGTCTCGCGATTTAGCCTATGGGTTGTGTAATTAGTTTTGTAATTAGTCTAGGTTTAATACTCCTAATTAGTGTCCAAACATTCGATGTAACGGGACTAAACTTTAGCCCCCTCCTCCCAAACACCCCTATATGTGTCACGCCCTAGGCCTAATAAGGAGGTGTTTGGAAGATAGGGCTAAACTTTAGCCCTATCACATCGGATGTTCGGATGCTAATTAGGACGACTAAATATGAGCTAATTACAAAACTAATAGCAGAACCCGTAAGCTAAATCACGAGACAAATCTATTAAGACTAATTAATCCATCATTAGCGAATGGTTACTGTAGCACCACATTGTCAAATCATGGACTAATTAGGCTTAATAGATCCATCTCGCGATTTAGCCTATGGGTTGTGCAATTAGTTTTATAAGTAACCAATGTTTAATACTCCTAATTAGTGTCAAACATCCGATATGACGGGGGCTAAATTTTAACCCTTGTGTGCCAAACACCCCCTAAGATGAGATGATATGTGAACCTCCAGGCCCATTTAGCACATGATTCGATGGGCTCAGTTTTTTAAAAAGGCGCCTTAACATTTTCACCAAAGCAAAGCGCCAAAACCCCCTCTGCGATCCAGCCACCGCTGGCGCCACGCCGAAAATCAAAGATTTCCAAATAGGCCAGGCTCGTTGGGCGGCCCAAGGCCCGACACTAAAAAGCACGGCATGAGCACAGGCTCGGCACGAAGTGAATAGTGCCAGGACTGGCCCGGCATAATGATGGTGCCAAGCCTGGGTTGCCTCCCCGGCACGCTGGGCCAGCACGAGCCCAGCATGATTTTTAGGCCGGTCCGATGTGATCCGATCTAACTACCATATAAATACAAAACCCTAACTTATCCTTTCAATTTTCCCCATTTGGCCGTCCACCCATCCCCAAGATCCTAGCCTCCCAGGGTCCTCCCACCTCCCTCCCGGGTCCTCCCACCTTCCTCCCGACCTTCCTGCTTGGGGACGGGAGCCACCATGCCTACCGCAGGGGGCCAGCTGCGCGGGGGCCAGCCTCCGCCGCCCGAGGCCGCCAAGGGGGGCTAGCCGCCGCCGCCGCCAGGGGCCGACGCGGGGGGCTGGTCGCCGCCGCCAGGGGGCCGACGCACGGCGGCAGCTGCCGCCACCGGGGGGCGACTGTCTGCGGGAGGCCGGCCGTCGCCGCCCTCCAGGGGCAACTGGAGTCGGCCGCCGCTGCCAGTGCCGGGCTGGGCACTAGCACGGCATGGCCCGTCGTGTTAGTGGGCTAGCCCGGCCTGATAAAAAGGTCGTCAGGTCGGGCCTGGGCCACCTCCTCGGCACGCAGTGCCAGCCCAGCCCGGCATGAAAACCCTTCGGGCCTATTAGTGCCGGGCCAGGATGGGTTAGTGCCGGGCTAGGGCCGGGCGGCCCATTTGGAAAACTATACCGAAAACAAATCTAATCTCACCGCCGCCGCTTCCGCGCCCTCCACCCATCGCCTCTCCTCGGATTATTCTTCGAGGTCCCCG
The DNA here is from genome assembly GCF_005286985.2 of Setaria viridis. Classification (NCBI taxonomy): domain Eukaryota; kingdom Viridiplantae; phylum Streptophyta; class Magnoliopsida; order Poales; family Poaceae; genus Setaria; species Setaria viridis. The sequence goes on along the minus strand of NC_048267.2, from coordinate 27,783,152 downwards.
GCCCTGCACAGATCCCGAACGTCCCTGCCTTCGCCCCCACCCGCCCCCGCGACCGGGACCTGGCTGCCGCCGTCCGCGGTGGCGACTTCTTCCTCACCTCCCTCCAGGATGGCCCCGGTGAAATCCCCTGCTGGGACGTCCTCGACTGCTCCCGCGGCTACGTCCTCCTGCTGAATTGGGATGACGAAATACTGGTGGTGATGAACCCCTTGACGCGCCGCAGAGAAAATGCCTTTGATCACTCTCCTCAAGATGTCTTTGATGGGTCCTTTGGCCCCACCGTCCAGCTTCACCTCGCTTGCTGTCTCGGCCGAGGATCCCACATCATTCGTCGTTGTGTTTCTTATGCATGAGGAGAGTGGAAAAATCACCCGTGGGTGGAGGTCCCTGCCCCTGTGAGGTCAGATGATGATAACCGTTGGGTTCAGAATGCAGTTGGTGTGATGCAAAGCTAATGGGTTCATGTACTGGGTCTGAGGACCAGATGCATTTATTAGTTTCACTTGACACCGTCACGATGAAATTCTCTGTCATTGAGCTCCCACTGTCTGAGGAACTCTAGCTTTGATGTCGGTGAGACAAAGCAAGGTGCAACTTGCATTGTTTGTTCAGATCAATTGAATATTGGTGTATTGATGCATATAAGGGATGACGATGGTGGTGACAGATGGTTACTGGACCGGTTAGTCCCCTTGGGCAGTGAGCTTGCACGAGTCCTCCGTTGTGGATTGGATGACGACAGGGTGCTGAACAATTTGGTGGACAACCCTGATGAGCTGTTTGTTTTGGCAGTTCAGGATGGCTACGTGTACTTGGCTACATCATTGATGCATCATGACCCCCGAAGTCCATGCTGGTTATTCCTGTCCCTATTTTTGGAAACGATGAAGCTGGAAAGACTATTTCGGAGGACATTTGACAATATTGTTCATCCCTATATTATGGAGTGGCCGCCTTGTTTAGTTGGTAACTATGGGAAGTTTGCACTTGAAGATGCTCTCTGATATGCGTTACCAGGTATCACTTTATCCGTTAATATTTAACCACTTCAACGTTTCTCAGTATTGGTGTAAGAGTTCTGAAACTGGTATGTTCCTTACGCTTGTTCTTACTTTAGGTGCTGGGATGTGGCATCATTAGCCTCTTTTGTGGTGTCTCTTAAGAACCTTCTGCTCAAGACAAAGTGGTGTTTCCTCTTCATTCCAACAGTATTCATATATGTAATCTTGGGCATGTTAATTATCATGTTTTTGCTTCCTCAAATGAAATGATTACGTATTAGTACATGGTAACTATGAAAGATGGCAATACAACATCACATAAATTTGCTTTCATGAATCATTAACCAGATTTAGTCAAGTAAATGCCTGCAATTATCTTTAGAAGCCTACTAAGTAATTACATGGAGAAAAGGGAACTAGTCATCTTCCATCCGTTATGCAGCCATGACTTAATAAGCTGGAAAATGCACGCTCCACACTAGCTGTGGTAATTGGAAGGGTAACAAAGCAAATGGATCAATCTATCAATCAATTTGTACTCTCTGGTGTCCTATCTCAACCAAGCTTCGGTAAGGTTGTGGTCCTTTTCAATTCTGGGCAGCTGGAAGCATCCACCAAGATTCAATTGAGGCTCAACCCAGTCTACCTTTTTGAATAAAATCAGCTGGAAAGCACTTCTCCACCTGTTTCCATATTTCAACAGATGCAAATCCATTTTCGGGAACTACTGTGTGACATTTATGGATGACCCATTAACTTCTCATTGAACTTGAAATTTAATTCAGTTAGTTCAGTATGAGTGTTGCTCGAAATATTCCACCTGGAAGTAATGCTCGTTTGTAACCATCGCGCAAAATGTATGTTTACACCGTGTTTGGAACAGCTATGCTGTGGTCCAAACAAAACTCGTACACCTTGTTGAAAAGATTTTCCCAACTACAATCTGATCACATTTGCTCAAGAACAACTTTTGAAGATTCTACTAGACGGACATCACCACCAAGAATTTCATCGATTGTCTGAAATTTAGCGAAGAATCCCAACTAAGACATGGTGTTTCAGGAAATTTATACATTATCAACTTCTCATCTGATTCTAATTTTGCTCCAGAGCTCAAAGTATTTAACTTTGACTGTCAATAGCAAAAAAACTTTATAAAGATTGACAACGTAAAATATATAGGTAGTCTGTAGCATAAGGCATGCGCTCTTATGGTCAGCATTTTTTTCCATAGTATGGATGTTGTCTGTTGTTTGCGGTCTATACTTTCCATGTGTAGCATTGGATAGCATATAGATCATTTGTGGTCTAAACTCTCCACATGTCATCATTCAATCATTGGGTGCATATAGGCTATTTACAAACAACTCACACAATATGGAATCGTATCATCGATAGCAGCTCATCAAGTGTGCGTCATACCACACACTAACAATGTCCATGGTGCATTTTTGGCCCAAGTTTCTACTATACACTCCCAAGTACCCAGTCCACCTCCTTTGGAATGAACATGTACTTAATCTTCATGAATTACTTCTTGTTGACCATCATATGTCTTTTAGGTTGATTGATTCATAAGCTCTATCATCAAGACCTAACTCTTGTATGTTCATTAAATATGGGGTTAATATATTGATTATCGCATTGCCTTTAACCACCAATACTCGAATTAGGGGGTTCATTTGCTTACGTTTTTGCCACAGATCCTACACGGCTCAGATAGCTTTCTATCGCTAATCCATTCCCTCTCTACGATCATGTATCCAAATTTTAATGGTTTCCATGCAAGCAAGTCACTCCATGCCGCTCATGTGTCCCAATGCACGGTATTGTTCATTTAGTGTCTACCTTCAAATTTTCATACATCATATATTCAATATACTCCTAACATTTCTTTTTTGTTAGTTGTTTTAGCACTCATTATATAGGTTATGGAGCATTAGTTATCAGCAAACGACAAGCAAAAAAGAGTATGCTAACCTTGCTATTCTGTTGCAAGCATGAACCTGCATGCTCCCTTAATTCCTTTGCATGTAGTAGACTGGCAAGCAGTAACTGAGGTGACGGCAGAATGGGGAAGGGAGAATGATTGTTTTGGATACCTTAAACACCTAGCAGAACGAAATTTCTTTTCAATATTAACCCGCCCAACAAAAAGGAATGGAGGGAGTAGTTAGGAAAGAAAAGTAGAAGGCTCATTTAGTGTGAACCTTCAAATACTATAAGTTATTAGCAAGTTACAATTTAAAACTAAAACTTACTAGTAATATGTAATATGTTATGTGTCAGCCGTGTACCAAAAAAATCTGGTGGTAGTAGTTAACAGAGCTGGCATCTCTAGTGATTTCAGTGTTTTTTATTTGGCTTACAATTTTTTTAATGTTTTTAAAGTTACCATTGAATATAAACTAAGACACATTTAGTAATTGAAGTTTGTATGGAGGATTTTACATTCCCCGTTCCTGTACAAATAGCCGCCCCTAATAGGTTACTACTGTTGTTCCTGTACAAATAGCCGCCCCTAATAGGTTACTACTGTTGTTCCTGTACAAATAGCCGCCCCTAATAGGTTACTACCGTTACAGGTTGTTCTTGAAATATATCATGAAAGATTTTTTTAGTTGGTGAATGGGTTTTCAACATTCCAAAACAAATGGCTGCATTACAGTGGCCTAGGTAATATAGATGGTCAGATGGGCCAGACCCACTGAGCAGCTCCCTCATGTGCGTCACCCCTCCAGCCTCATTCCTCCCCAAACATCGCGCCGCCAGCCACTGCTTCTCACCCTAATGTCGCGTCGATGTCGCCAGCCACCCTCACTCCTCCCCAGGTGCCGCCCCTTCTTCCTCTTCTCAGTCGTGATGGCATGGAAATGCGTTGGCCGCCGCCGTGGGGGGCCACGACCGGGAGCCGGCCGGCCGCCACTAGTAGTGCTAGTGCTGGCCCGGCACTAGCACGATGGGCCTGCCGTGCCAGCGTGCCGACCCGACACGATAAAAAGATCATAATGCTGGGTCTGGGCCAGCAGTTCAGCATGCAGTGCCGGTTCAGCCCGGCACGGATAAGTTATCAGATCTGATAGTGCCGGGCCTAGTCGGGTCGGGCCAAATCATGCTAGTGCCGGATGGCTCATCTGGCCATCTATACTAAGTAAACTGGAATTAGCCCATGCTCTGTTTTCTATGCTTTAAATTGGCTTAGTGACAGCCCCCTCCATCTGCCAACCCACCCGCTTCAACACCCACACATTAAAGGGATTACTGCGTAAATGTTTTACCAGTTGTTACTTTATTCTACAGTTTAGCTGGTCTAAATTAAAAACTTATACAGTTCAATCCAGGGCTGTCAGCTTATGGTTTGGCTAACCTCGGATTCGGTATGTGAAAAAAAAATCTTCAAAGATTTTGTATTACTGAACATTTACACCTAAGCACTAATTTTATAAATGATTGATACTCACCTTTTGTCGCATCCTAGACACTCAGCTACAAAAGCCCAATGGGGTGGTTCCTAACTTAACACAAGTTCTATTGTGTGTAGTTTGCCTCGTCATTTTTTTTCCTATGCGGGACATCTCGTAACTACTTTCCCCTAAGGTCCCTCGGTTCCTCCGGTGGTTTCCCCACCTCTAACCTTGATAGAGATGAGCTCATCAAATTCCCCACAACTAGAATCCATGTGCACGAATAGTCATAGGGTGATCCAACATCGTAGTTACACCATGCCACACCGAGAGGAACTTCGTCAACTTGGTGCTGTTGCTCCCACCTTCCCGCCCAACGTATGAACGTGAACTTGCCGTGTTTCATAATGCAACAATATCCTTTTGCATAACAATTTATCTGTCATTTCTTTTTTCAGCCATCATTAGATGTTCAGAGGTGCCCCCCTTGGGCTGTGGATACTAGAAATAGGATCCCTCCTATGATACCACAGATGTATGCCATGGACAGAAAGGAACGCATCGGAAGTGTTACACCAATTGCAGGCTTTGCAGGTGTTGATGATTATCCCAAATTGGTACCAAACCATCAGGCTGTGCCGAAACATGCATCAAGCAGCACCAATGTTGGCTATCACCATCAGGTGACTATCCATAAATCCCAAACCATCCATATCTCCAATTTCTCACAACATTTAGTATATTTTACAATACATAACCATATTGTAAAATTACAAATGCATGCATTTTTTTTGTTCCTTCAAGACTGTAAAGAGGAAAGTTATGATGACGGAGCTACCACTAGGATCACCCACCAGTGTTGTTGTTGAGTCAACAACAAATGATTTCTTTGTTTTTGCTAAGAACTGAGTCAACAACAAATGATTGTTTGGTCGAGAAGATTTAGATATACTCCTCAAATATGTTAAAAGATTTACCTTTCTATTGGTTAGACCAGCTATATATACCTTTTCTCTATCAATCAATGTTAGGAATTATATGCTTGGTTCCGTAGCATTATCAACTGGAATATAAAAATTAAACAATTGGTAAGAGGTAAAATCATCCTATACAATAGCTTTTGAAAAAACTTACAAAAAGAATTATAGAATTCTATGAGTATGTTTCTCTTCTTTGGTCTATAAGATATTTTATGCTTTTCAAATTACCTTCTGTTTTGTTATAGGATGTATTTAGATTTCATAATATTTGAAATAATGCAGAAGGAGCAGACACACAGTGCAAAGAAGGCCTTGACACCATTGCTTGTCAATGAAGAAGACGCTAATGAAGCTGTGGAGAGAATGGCAAGGGAGATTCAGTTCTTTCCTCAGCATGTGTCTGACGAGCTATTTGGCAATGAGTCTGAATTTTCTGTGTATGAGAGGTCATCCTCATATACAGGTGGATTTGATGCAGCTCTGGACCTATCGCTAAATCTCTCGTCTAGTGGTGAATCTAGCATGGCAATGGATCTGTCGTTGAAGCTCCGCCACAACCCATGCGCATAAGTGCTCCATGTTCTTGTTGTTTTGCTCAATGGACTTCTATGTTGGTTTGTGTTCCTGCTGCAAACCAAAGTCCATCAAATAATGTTTGGGTTTTAGAGTATTTGAACTTGTTTGATTTTGTAAGGTTGCATGTCCCAATGTCGTATCATACAATGTTTATGTTATTTTTCAGTTACCCATCAAAGCAATACGAGTTTCTCGATTTCTTCTTTTTGGCGTTTTAGCTTTGCCAATCTTGATTCTTGAACTAAGAACTTGAGTATTTATTACATGCAAAAGACATGTAAAAAACAAAATATATCAAACTACATCCCTCACGCTTTGCTATGTGAATTGCATATCAGTGTTAAACCAAAATGCTGTTTTCTTTCAGTTTTGCTAGGTAGAACGTGAATTCTTTTTGAAAAGAATATGCTGAAGAGATCAATCCTGTTAACAAGTACTCCGTAACATATACTTAGGTTCTATCCCCAGTACAAACTAAAGGCATACATCACTCATGCACATCTCCACACACCCTCCCCATCCCCACAGCCTTGGGTAGTTGGGTGAGTCTGCAGATAAAACTATTTCACACAATATTTGGTGATTACAATGTCAGCACTCAGTGTTCGTTCGAAATAATCTGTGATCACACAACAAGTTCCAGGTCAACCCAATTGTGGACTTGGCCCAAGCAATGTCTGGAAGCAGATTCCGTTGCTACCACCTAGTGTCTTACACCCCGTTTGCTTCCACTGAATTATTTTTAGCACCCGTCACATCGAATGTTTAGATACTAATTAGGAGTATTAAACGTAGACTATTTACAAAACCCATTACATAAGTGGAGGCTAAACGGCGAGACGAATCTATTAAGCCTAATTAGTCCATGATTTGACAATGTGTTGCTACAGTAAACATTTGCTAACGATGGATTAATTAGGCTTAATAGATTCATCTCGCCGTTTAGCCTCCACTTATGTAATGGGTTTTGTAAATAGTCTACGTTTAATACTCCTAATTAGTATCTAAACATTCGATGTGACACGTGCTAAAAATAAGTCAGTGGAAGCAAACGCCCCCTTAGTGTTTTTTAGGCTTCAACATGTCATCTTGTCATCTACATCACATCAATAGACTTGAATTTGAAAACTTGAAGGTGATACAATGACATGACTGCCACCCGTGTGGTTGCTTGCTAAGGGTAACCACAATATATGAAAAAGGTAGCCTTAAGCTAATCATTGCTCTGAAAAAGGTAGCATTAAACATTGTGGGGATGCACCTAAAGGGAAAAAGGTTTAAGGTGCACCTCAAGATTACGATTCACCGTAAGGAGAAAAGAATTAATTTCTTCTCTCTCCTTTCCCTCCCATCCTTTCTCTTTCCTAGCATGTTTAAATATTGGGCCGAGAGATTGACGGATGGGGAGTTAAAATGCAGGATTTTTTATCTTGTGTGGGGCCCATCTTGCGGTCCAATTTAGACCATAGCATTGTGCGCATGGCTTTGTGCGCATGGCTGTAACAAGATCAACTGTTTATGGACCCACTCTTAAGATTATGGTGGATCACATACATTGAGCATGCCCTAACTGTATGTCGTCCTGGTGGTGAGAAGGCCACTGGAGTGGACTATCGCAATATAGACCGTATATCCCAACTTCTGCATCTAAATGGAACACTGCTCAGACAGAAGCATGTCTCTTCATGGACGACTGTTGAATTGTTAACGCAAGACATTTCCCTTTCTGCAATTGCACCATAATGATTGGTGATAATCGACTACAGTCATCAGAGGGATGTCCTTTCTTGTCGTGGATGTATAGTCAGCACCCAGAAACAAAATGTATCGAATGGATAGCAGTAACAGTATAAATCAGACTCACGCCACATCCCTTTTGTATCTCTTTCTTCCAGGAGGGGTACACAAAAAAGAATATGTGCTTATAATGCCTTTTGGCAGTCCATTTCCAGTGTTGACCTAGCAAGACTGAAGGTTAGCAATTTCTACATATATACCTGCACAATGAAGTTGCAAAAGAGTGAAGTAAAAGATCAACACTGGAACAAAACATCCTGCCCATTAATTGTGAACTTGTGAGTTTAGAGCAAGAAAGGGAGGCAAGCTGAAAGATTGCCCAGAAATCACAAGGCAAAAAGGATCTCTCACCGGGGCATTGCCCAAAGGAGCAAAGCAGTTCACCTCAGAAGATGTAATCTGAACCTCGACGCAACGCTTACAGTTTCGATGCTGGCACACTGGCAATGGTTTTGGACAATGTCTTTACCGGGATCGGTGAATCTAGCTTGAAGGCACTGAGAAAGTGTTAGTTATTACCAGGTCGGTTAAAGACTAAAGTAACTGACCATGTAATTAACATGCCTGACGCATGGAGCCTAGTCGTCCGATGAATAAGTTTTTACAAAGATTAAACAACTGTTCGATGAGATTGTGACTTAGTTTACCAGAGTACAGGTAGTGTTTGCACATTGGAATTGTTAGTCAATCATGAAATAAAACGTCAAAAATCCAGGAATAAACACTAGGAAGCGACGTAGAAATACAATAAACTCCATTTAGTTTGGACAACATTGGGGGTGAAGGAAAAAATTTAAACCTGATAACCTCCATGGAATCGGATTACACAAGACTCAAGTGATTTTAGAGGCTTCCATAACTACGAAATGCAATACGAATATAGAAGGCTATGTATGATTATTAGCATGATGAAATTAAGTAATATTCACAGCAGAGTTGTATACATCCATTCTCTCGGGAGCGGTGGATTAGTTCCTAGAGGGAAAGCCGGGTAGTAGCTACTATCCGTCAATTCAATCAAAGCAAGGGCACCCACTGATACCTAATCGATAACGAAGCTGAATTGATTTTTTCGGTCCAATTTCATCCATTTTTGTTGAGGCAATTCTGACTTGTTCATCGGGAAGATGGGAAAGGGAGAAGCAGAGCTCGAAGAAAATGAGCCGTGCAAGGAGGATCTTATAGATAGACCACAAAAGACGCTTGAAATATCATAACCCAACACCTACAAATGACTTGGTACTGAAAAATAAGAAACATAATCATTTAACCAGTACTGAAAAATGCTAACAACAACCAAAGAAAAGATCAAATTAGAGAAGTCACTAATGATTGAATCTTTAACTTTGTGGAATTTGATTTGTATTCTTAAGTATGATGCAGCTTTGAATGGCATTGCCATCAAGAAATATTGATGATTCACTAAACAACAGCAAATAGAAGGATGGACTTATTGTCTTCTCCACTTCTCTGTCTGCATAATATTTCATGGCCTATGTATTTCGCGTGCCATCTTCGAATGCAAAACTACCATAGTTATCAACTAGTGAAAGTGGCCATGACATAACATAGGGCTGCACACAACATTCATACGGCCTCTGAAACATCTTCTCCAGTTTCATTGTTTCCAAGGAGAAGACCCAACTCGGGGTCGTGTCATGATTGTACATCAGTGATGCTGTCAAGTATGCAAAGCCATCCCTGACTGCCACAACCTGAACTTGACTGTACTTGTTCTTTAGTTGTCCGAGGACCCCATCAAGTTGCGTGTCTATAGAAGTGATCTTGTCTCCCAACCACTTCTTGACATCATCATCTATTCTTTGCAAGGATAGACAAACTCTAAACTTAAAAGCATAGACAACACATGGTGTGCCATTGATAGTTTCACCAACAACAAAGCTGCATTCCCGATCCTTCACGTTCACCCGTAGAGGGAGCTCAGCGACATAGAAATCCATTGTCGCCGTGTCCAGCGTGAGCATATCCATGAAACATATCATATAGAGAGGATGCCAGACTAGCCATCCATGAAACATATCATATAGAGAGGATGCAGCCACTCCATCAATTTTTTTACTTTGAAAGGCTAACATTAATTTTTTTATGAGCGAAATCAATCAACAAAGAAAAGGCAAGTGTGCTTATTCCTACTCATTGTTTTTCTTGGATCAAAGGTAAATAGTCCCTATTCTCATCAGAGCATTAGAGCAAGGATCTCACAAAAAAGACTCCTAAAACCATACAAGACCCAAAAAGAAAGACTCAGTAGCGAACATAAGAAATACTGTAGAATAAAGTTCAGAATCATCACACCGATACTGAAAACTGGTTACTGAACATAAATAACAAATTCAAAAGATCAACTTGTAGGATTGACTGGTGACAGAATCTTCAGCGTCACGGAATTGGATGTAATTCTTCAGCATGATGCAGCCTCAGAAGAATGTAGTTATCATGGCATTTCAGCATGCTGATTTTTTCAATAACAGCAAATAGGACGTTGGGTTTTACTAGCCTCTCCTAGTCATGCATATGCACTTCATGTACCATCTTCAGGTGCAAACCTCCCATAGTTACCAACTAAAGAAGGCGGCCATGGCATAACATAGGGGTGCACCGAACTATCATACGTCCTCTGAAACAGCTTCTCCAATATCATTGTTTCCAAGCAGAGGGACAAGAACCAACTAGGAGTCCCAGAATCATTTAAACTTTCTGTTGTTGCCAAGTACGCAAAGCCATCCCTTACTGCCACAACCTCCACCTCATTGTAGTTCTCCATTACTTCGCCAAGGACCCGACCAAGCTGTGTCTCCAAGAGTTCGGCCCTGTCCAGCACCCACCTATCAACGCCATCACTCTCTGTTCTGCGAAACAGGACACCAACTGTGAAGTTAATAGCATAGACAATACAGGCTTCACCATTCTTCATTTCACCCACAACGAAGGTGCAGTGTCGATTCTGCAGGAAAATAGGGAGCTCATTGACAGAGAAATCCACTGTTGCCGTGTCCAGTGTGACCATATATTTGCGATTTTTCGAAACCCAGTACAAGAATCCATTGGCCTGCATGTTGCTGTTCAGAATCCACCGTTCGCCACGGCCGCGCCGTGGCCTCGCCGGGATATGCACCCACCGGCGAACGGACCACTCGCCGGTCTCCGAGCTGAAGACAGTAGCCCGCACCCTGGACTTGTCATGGGCAATAATGATCACGCGGAACGACGTGGGGTCTTCGTCGGAGCAGAGCAAGCAGGCCCTGTGTACGATGCCGCAGGCGCGATGACCTTCAAGAGTGTCCTTGTGGCCAAAATCAAGGAACCTTTCGCTCCGTCGCACCAAGGGATTGACCACCGCCATTGTTTCCTGATCACCATTGGCGAGGAGGACGTACCCGCCGCGGCAGTCGTGGATGTCCCAGCCGTTGTGGACACCGGAGCGCTCCTGGAGGGAGGTGAGGAAGAAGTCGCCGCCACGGACGGCGGCGGCTTGGTCCCGGTCGGTGCCGCGGGTGGGGACGAAGGAGGGGAAGGCGGGGAGCTCAGGGTCTTGAACGGGGCCAGGAGGATTGAAGAGAAGGCCCAGGAGGGGCGCCGGGTGGAGCTGGCGGAAGCGGCGGTGGAAGGCCGGGGAGGAGGCCACCGCCCGGCGCCACCCGCGGCAGGTGAGGGCGGCGCGGACGAGCGTGGCGAGGCAGGGAAGGCGGAGGAAGATCTCGAGCAGGATGTCCTCGCCGAGGGCAGCGACGGTGGTGGTGCTGGATTCCTTACGGCGTTTCGCCGGCGGCGAATTGGTTGGAGATCTGTCTCTCGCCATTACGGCGGCGGGCGGCTGCGATGCAGAAGTGGCGATGTAGAGATATGTTATCTGCGAAAACGATACTGGGCCGGTGGGCCCGTAGCTCGCCAAGCCTAAACTAGATTGGCCCAGTACTGAAAATTTCTAACTAGTTACGATTCCAGAATGAATAGGATGGAATATGGATCCGCTAAAAAATGCATAAGATGGATTTATTAGAAATGGGTACAATTCAAAAAAAAACTACATATCAACCTATCATGCATTTACAAATGGGGCGATACGATTTCTCCGGTCAAAACAAGTCAAAATCACATACTGAAACCAAATGTCATATTATTGACCTAATCAACTATACAATCTTGACACAATAATCCTGATGACCAGTACAGATCCCACGTTTAAGGTTAGTTTTGAAACACATAGAAGACTACTTCTCATGGTCTCTCATGGCATCACCGTGAATAGTCGGTCACATTTCTGGACAATTCATGGCAAGAGGATGCCTGCAGATGGTGGAGTGGCCACATTGGTTCATCCTCTATATATGATAATTGATACGCACAAAAGCCAAACAATCATTGATTTGGGTTTATGATGAATGTCATGTGCTTCCCATGGCCCAACTGTCATAAATGTTTGTTTAGGGTATTCACTTTTGTCAACATGTTATAGAAAAACTTGATCCTATTAAATGTCAGTTATGTAGCATTATGAATGCGTGTTTGGAGGATGAATATTGTGTAATGCTGATGCACACTTCTTGTTTCTGGAAATGCTCCAATGCTCAATGCAGTAGTGTATGCTCCGTGCCTTTAATACCTGTCCCCATTGCAAGCAGGAGCCTAGTTCCTACACGTTTGTTTCTGTCTACAGGCGCGAATGGTTAGCTGAAAAATTTGGTTGGTGTGCGGGTGTGTGTGTGTTTGTAAGGGCTCTTCCTTTTTTTTTTCCTTCTTAATAATGATACAGCTCTCTCAAGAAAAAAAAACCTACACATGAACTGTTCTTGTAAATATTTGCAATGTTTACTCATGTACACATGTACACAGGTTTCCTTTTTTTTTTCTTGTAGCATCACTATCTTTGCTCAGTTGAATTGTCGTTTTCTTTTCAGGTCAATGCTATATCACCAGCTGATACCCCTGGGGATCAGCCACAGTGGACAACATCTTCCATTAGCAGGAACAGATGCATGAATTTTCTGATATTCCAGGTGGTGCTGGCTGGACATACAGGTTGCCTCCCTCTCCCTTCCGAAAATCCCCTCTGACCTGCTGATCTGCTGATCTCATTCAGACATTGAGTCTGGTTCTCAACCTTGGAGCCCAATTTCCGTGCTCAGATTACAGGCAAGTTCCGTGTGCTAATGCAATAGTTTGGTTATTTGGATGCATCGATACTTGAATTGGGATTACTTGTTTTATCTGATCTTAGTTTATCTTATTGAGACACCAGGAACTATAGCGGCTGTAAATTGTTTATTGCTAAGGTTATTCTAGTCATCAATTTAAAAAAATCAATCTAGTTATGGTTCTCATGTTTTATGCCATTCTAGTATATGTCCAAATAAAAAGCTTTTTTAGTGACATCTGATCCATGTTACTTTTTCCACAATGGAGATACCTTTTCGACAAGATTCTGCAGGACTCCGTTAACTGAATTGAATAGACTGGGAGATGGTACAGTGGATTTCGATCAGGGAGAAGCCTGATTCATTTAGAGTATGCTCACAATGCCGTTGACTAGTCTAATTCTGAATAATTTTTTGTGTTAAATTTGCCTGTTTCTGCCACAACTATATGGCTATATGTTGGAAAATTCTATGCGGATCTAAAAGAAAGGTGAAAATGATCAATAGTTCTATAAAATAGCCAACTATATACAGGATGCACAAGCATGACTTCCTTTTATTAACTTTCAATGGCAGTGACAATCTCTGTAAATGATCAATCAGCTGTTGCTGCTGCTCCGGAGAAGTCCATGCCAACATCGTGCCTCTGTCCACTCGCTGGCTTGCCGCCATCTAAGCCGCTGCCAATGAATCATGGAAACTTTATCTGTACAATCTCTCCGTCGCTGCTCTCATTTATTTTATATATTTGGATCTGCATGCATCAATTAGAGATGGCAACCAAAACCAGTAATGACTATCATTTAGGTGGTAGGAATACACATTTAATATTTTGTTTTTCTGATTCCGTTGCAGGCTACAAATGCCATTGTGTAAGAGGTCAGAAGCCAGCTGGAAGAACGACTCGAAGGGATAAGATTCAAGATTGTTCTTGAGAAAGATAGAGAATAAATTAGATTTGCTATTCAATTTGAATTCTTTGATTACATGGACTGGTTGGAAATATTCTAGTGCCACTACCTTGGAAGTTGGAACAATGGTTGCTCTATTTACTGGCCCGGCAACAAAAGATATGAATGAGTCACATACCATGTGTTTCTAGTATTAACTGATGCTGCTACCCATATCGTAGTCTTAGGTCCGGTTTGGTTCACCTGCTTATTTTTAGCACCCGTCACATCGAATGTTTAGATACTAATTAGAAGTATTAAACGTAGACTATTTATAAACCCATTACATAAGTGGAGGCTAAACGGCGATACAAATCTATTAAGCCTAATTAGTCCATGATTTGATAATGTATCAGTAAATATTTGCTAATGATGGATTAATTAGACTTAATAGATTCGTCGTTTAGCCTCCACTTATGTAATGAGTTTTGTAAATAGTCTACGTTTAATACTCCTAATTAGTATCTAAACATTCGATGTGACACGTGCTAAAAATAAGCAAAGGGAACCAAACGACCCCTTAATGATCCGACACACTTTGTTTACTCCCTTTACTGAAACTTAAATAATCAATTTTCAAGCCTCTGTACCATCACTGGACCTGTTCGCTTCAGCTTATAAGCCGGCTGAAAAGCTGAAACGGCTGATTTGTTGTGAGAGGAAACCACTGTTTGGTGGCTGATAAGTCAGTTGAATAAGCTGAAGTGAACAAACTGATTATCCTCAAATGGTAGAAATCTATTAATTAGCGCCATTAGGGAGATGTACGACCAACTCGCTACAAAGTCCAAAGAGTGAAATAGCAATGTGTCATTACTCGCCAAAAAAAAATGTCTCCGACTAAAATACCGAACATAGTTCATGTGTCATGTCAGATAATAAAGGTAAGAAAAATCACAAAATCCTCAAAAACACCGTACATGCGGAGGCCTACCACACGAGGACATCTAGCCCCTGCACTGCCCACGTTCGGCCCACCAGTCGCGTATGAAAAAAATCAGACGTGGGCAGAGCGCGAGGCTGCGGCCGGAGGCGTGTCGGAGGTGGCTCGGGTACCCAGGGTACCGAACCGTCCTTCACAATAGAGTGCTTTGATTGCAGCTAATTTGTTCAACCAGATAATATGGTCAATAAGGGCAACATGTATATACATGGAACGCCAGATACAGGGACACAAATCTCGCTAGAATACACTATATTTGTGATCAATATTCGTAAAAAAGGGATAAAACTGAAGAAGCTCGTCAGGCAACTTGTGGACCCTGTTTTCTGATTGAAAAGGTAATGCAGCATCTCAGCCCTCGTCTCTGCTGATTGAGCCTGCAAAAAACCGTAATTATAATAATGGAACAGGAAAAATAGGAGGAACAGATGAAACTAACATACTCTGGTTTATCACATCTCTAGTAGTCTTTATGGAGCCATGGCCTTCTCCATCAACTGAACTGAAGATTTAAACCATTTCTAAATCAATGCACACAGGTCCGAGCGTCTCACACCTGGGATATCTTTATTTAATGAAAAAAGCAAATGATCCCTGGGAATAAGCAAATATATCAACCTGAACAACCAAACCAACATATATATGATACTAGAATTGGTACAGACGCAAAAAAGTACTCGGTATATTTTGAGTTGTCAAATTATACCATCTCATAACATTATCTTCTTTACTAGTGTGAAGGCAACCAAAATAGAAGTCTTAACCTCCTTAGGCAGCGTATTAAGACAACCAACACTAATTTGTAAACTGAACTACAAATGACCTCAGCATGGTAACTGTTAAATCTTTACATAACTACTCCGTAAAGGATTCAGGCTCAGCTCGGCTTGTTGGAAATATGGCTCGGCTCGATGGGATGGTGTGGTACCTAAGGGCGCGTTTGCTTCCCCGCATATGGGTCGGCCTGGCTCTCGGGATGCACACGCTTCGCGATTGGTTGCCTGTATTCGCACCTGAGCCTGGCTCTGGGCGTGCAACACGACCCCCCGAGCCTGGCTGCCGGGAAACGAAAATGGAATCCGTTTCTTGGCGGCCTGGCTCGTGCGGGACGCGAGCGCGCTCTCGGTGCCCAGAAAAATGGCTCCGCGCGTGCAGGCGGGAGATGCGGGGGCGCGCGCGGGAAGCTAGGGTTACCGCCGCCCCTTTCGCGCCTT
Source organism: Setaria viridis (assembly GCF_005286985.2). NCBI lineage: Eukaryota > Viridiplantae > Streptophyta > Magnoliopsida > Poales > Poaceae > Setaria > Setaria viridis. The sequence continues at coordinate 27,767,131 of NC_048267.2, read as the reverse complement.
CCATCCGCGCTATATCTTCACCGCCGCCGCCCCTCCCCCCATTCTCTCCGTCGCACTCGCCCTCTGCCTCTCCGCTGTGAGATCTCCCGCTTCCTCGTGTCCTCGTCTTCGTGCTCTTCCAGATCTGACACGCAGCAGGTGATGCATCTTCACTTGTGCTCCAGATCCACGGTGTTTGAGGCTCGATGATATCGGTGGTTGACCTTTCGCTTCTCCCTCTGTTCATTTTCCGCAGATTTGAGGTTCGTTTCGTCGGGTTTTCGTGGCAAAGAGAGCAGGTAACCTGTAATCCGTCGCAGATCTGGTGTTGCTCCCTTTCTCGATCGGTTTTTTTGGGGTCCTAATGCTTTGAACATTTGTAGGGTCGGATCTGTGCTGGTGATTTCGTTGGAGGTAAAAAGGTAAGTTTTATCTTTTAGGGTTTCGGTCAGTTGTTGTTTCTCCCGATTGGATCTTGTTTGTTTTGGTAGTAATCCCTCTCCCTCATGTGCAGATCTGCCTTTATCTTGGCTTACCCGTTGAACTCTTGAAATCCCTCGGACTGTTTACTAAAGGAGCTAGCGGTAACGTTTTTTTCCAGTGAGCCTTTGTCATTAGCCGATGATGGTTGCTTACTTACTCTGGAAACTGAGCACATGTTCTTAGTCGATGATGAATGCTTATTTACTTTGAACAGTGAGCACATGTTCTTAGCCGATGATGAATGCTTATTTTCTTTCAACAGTGAGCACATGTTCTTAGCCGATGATGAATGCTTATTTATTTTCAGCAGTGAGCACATGTTCTTGGCCGATGATATTAAGTTATAAAAATGAAAACTGAGCACATGTCCTTATCCAATGATGCATTATTATTACACTGATTTACCTATATGTGAGCACTTGTGCATTAGGCGATGATGCAGTTTTTTTTCCTGACCCACTTGTTGAATGCTCAAAATGATTTGTTGTTTTGCTGAGACATGCTTTGCATTGTGTATTAGATGAACCCTGTCGACCAGAGACGCATGCTTGTGATAAAAGCTGCTGCTTTTGTGTCTGTCATCTATGCATACTTCATGAGTAGGCTGAGGGTGGCCTATAATTCACAGCCTCGGATTACATATGCCCCAATGAGTGCTATGGATGAGGAACGCCAAGCCAACCTGAATAAAATTTTTAATTGTAATGACATAGAATGTGTGAACATGTTGCGTATGCGTAGAGCTCCCTTTTTCAACTTGTGTAACCTGCTTAGGGATAGAAGCTTGCTAAGGGACACAATAAACAGTACTGTGGAGGAACAAGTAGCAATGTTTCTCCATGTTGTGGGACACAACCAGAGATTTAGAGTAATCCACCAAACATTTAGGAGATCCATGGAAACAGTAAGTAGGTATTTTAGAGAGGTCTTGTATGCTATTGGTGAGCTCAGGGGAGAGATGATAAGGCCACCATCAACTGAGACAGCAATTAAAATCAGAACAAGCCCAAGGTGGTATCCTTATTTTAAGGTAATTAAATGAATGTAAGGTTTACCTATACCTAACTGCAGTCCTGACCAAACTTTAATCACAAGTCTTGCTACAATGTAGGACTGTATTGGTGCAATAGATGGTACTCATGTTCATGCTAGAGTTCCAGCAAAGATATCTGCAGCATTCAGGGGTAGGAAGCACTATCCTACTCAAAATGTGCTTGCTGCAGTTGACTTTGATCTGAGGTTCACTTATGTGCTAGCTGGATGGGAGGGATCTGCACATGATGCACTCATTCTAGCTGATGCTCTAGAGAGGGATGATGGGTTAAGGGTTCCTCCAGGTACTTGTAACAGAAACTTTTAGACAAACCACAAATTGGGATTTCACATAACCACTACAACTGATTCTTGGCTACCTAATGAATTGTTTAGGTAAATTCTACCTAGTGGACGCTGGCTATGCATGTCGTCCTGGATTTATGCCCCCTTACCGAGCCACTAGATACCACTTGAAAGAATATGGTGGAAGAAATTATCCTACCAATAAGAAAGAGTTGTTCAACTTGAGGCATTCAAGCCTAAGGGTCACAGTTGAGAGGGCATTTGGGGCTTTAAAGAATCGATTTCGTATTCTAGACAACAAGCCCTACCACCCATTCAAGACACAAGTCAAATTAGTTCTTGCATGTTGTATTCTTCATAATTGGATAATTGGCCATGGTCAGTATGAGGTTATTCCTGATGAAGCAACATGGGAACCTAATTGTAGTACTACTGCACCTGCTGATGGTGGTCAGACAGATGACAATTTAGATTGGGGTACAAGAAGGAATGAAATAGCAAATGATATGTGGAACAATAGGGGCACCTCTCATGTGTAGAGCTTGCTGTTTGTGTGCAATGATCAACTGTTGTTCTGTTAGCTGAGCCAATGCACTTGTGCAATGATGATGTAATAATATGCTGTATGAACAACTAGACTGAGGCTATGGACATGTGCAATGATCATTTATTCCTCTACTTCTTTTACTTTCCCTGAGGCTAAGTACATGTGCTATGATCATTTATTCCTCTTCTTCTTTTACCTTCCTCTACTTCTTTTACCTTCCCTGAGGCTAAGTACATGTGCTATGATCATTTATTCCTCTTCTTCTTTTACCTTCCTCTACTTCTTTTATCTAGACTGAGGCTAAGTACATGTGCAATGATTATTTATTCCTCTATTTCTTTTACCTTCCCTGAGGCTAAGTACATGTGTAATGATTATTTATTCCTCTATTTCTTTTACCTTCCCTGAGGCTAAGTACATGTGTAATGATTATTTATTCCAGTATTTCTTTTACCTTCCCTGAGGCTAAGTACATGTGCAATGATGATTTGTTCCACTATTTCTTTTACATTTCCTGAGGTTAAATACATGTGCAATGATGATGAACATGCATCAGTTATATTCTATTTTTTCTGATCATATGGCAATGAGTTTGTGCAATGATGTTAAGCATCCATTAATTACATTCTACTATTCCTGATCTTATGGCAATGAGTTTGTGCAATGATGTTAAGCATGCATTAATTACATTCTACTTTTCCTGATCCTATGGCAATTGGTTTGTGCAATGATGTTAAGCATGCATTAATTACATTCTACTTTTCCTGATCCTATGGCAATTGGTTTGTGCAATGATGTTAAGCATCCATTGTTTACATTCTACTATTCCTGATCATATGGCAATGGGTCTGTGCAATGATGTTAAGCATCCATTGGCTGTTATGTTTCCTTTTTCAGTTGTGCATTATCTGAGCACAGCTCATTGCCTTCATCATATCCTTTTCCACTTGTGCTTCATCTGAGTAGTAGACCATTGGCTGTTATGTTTTCCTTTTGAGTTGTGCATGATCTGAGCACAATTCCATTGCCTGTTATGAACAAGTTATTTATTTATGCATTTGCACCTAATTAATTGTTTCCATTGTCCATTGATTATTTTTTTTACAACTCACATTCTATTGCTACATTGTAACTAATCTAGGACTTCAATTATGACTTGGTATGTTGTGTTCTATGGCTGCAAAACTGGCGTCTTCTCCACCTGGAGGGATTGCCATCAACAAGTTAATGGCTTCAAGGGAGCCTGTTTCAAAGGGTACAACACTGAAGCACAAGCTTGGGCTGCCTATCACAACCAACATGTAGATCAAGCCCCTCCTGAGTTCAAGGCTGACAAACAACTGAACAAAACAAGCACACCAACCAAAGATATCATTATCATTGTTCAGTTCATTATCATCCTAGTTTTATTGTACAAGGTTGTATGATCATTTGTTGTAATATTGAGCCGATGATTGTCTGTTATTTGTATGAACGAGTTGTATGAGTACCTAGCCTAACATTTGACTGGTGGTAACCTCACCAATTTCAGCTACCTGGTATTCAAACTTTGGTACATGCAGTGTCACACCCTGAAATTTCCGAATTTCAGGATGTGAATAAAAAGAATAAATAAACAATAATTTTCTCATAATTTTAAAATTTTCCCAACATTTAATTTTCTTTTACAGGAAATTTAGTATAGGAAAAATAATTGTTTGCTTTTATAAATTAAATAATGTTGTTCTATGTCTGTGCATTCATGTCACTGCATCTTGGCGTTTCTTGAGTGCAAAAGTTTGAAAATACGTTTAGACGTGGCCCAAACCCTTGTGAGAATTTTCCATCTTTTTCCGGAAATTATTTTCCTTTTCCTAGAGCTAAATCCAATTTTTGGAAGGTTCTAAAATCCTTTTCACGAGCTCCAAGTATTTTATTTGGATTCCTTGCATCCCAATCCATCCCTGAGATTTATCTCATATTTTTCTGAATTTTCTAGGTATTTTTCTCGCTTTATAAAACGAGTCCAGCTATTTCTGAAATTGTTTTCGCGCAGATAAATAAATTTAGAAAATCCGAAAAATCAAAAAGTCAACTCGAAAATATCTTTTTCCGAGTGTGGCCTATATATATATCACCGCGTTCGTCTCGACGCGAGGATTTCAGATCTACAAACCTTTTCATGAGTAACCTCTCCTAACTCCGTAGATCTGAAGTCAAAGTTCGGTCTTCGTCAAAGTCCGGCGAGCTTTTCCGGCGAAACCGTGGACTTCCGGCGAAAACCGACACCACCATGGAGTTCCTCTCTTCGAGCTCTACGCCGTGGTGTGGTGGATTGCATGAATCCGATGTCGGCTCCGTCGTCTTCCCCAACTCCGGCGAGCTTTTCCGCCGCCATTGTTCATCTCTGGCCGAAGGTGAGCACACCATCTTGTTCGCCTCGTCGATATCGTTCCATTTTGCCGTTCATGCGCGAGATCGGACTTCGTTTCCGGCGATTCCCTCTTTCTCTCTCTTTTCCTTGTTTCTGCAACCGTAACAGGCTTGCAACCGTAACAGAACCGCCCGTGTTTCTGCTCGGGTGCGCCGCTGCAGCTCGCGTGCGCCGCCTGCAGCCGCCGGAGCCGCCGGCCGAGCCCCTGCTGGTGCTTGCACCCGCCGCCCGCGCCCCTGGCCTGGCCCGGCCCCGGCCGCCGTCGCCGGCCAGCGCCGCCGGCAAGCCTGGGAGAGCCGGTCGGGCAGTTCAACCGTGAGGTTGAAGATGAGTTGGTGATTTTGCTATTAGGCCCCTGAGGAAAACTCAATTTTTCAGCTTATTTCTTGTGTCTTGGCAACTTCACAGAAAACCCCTCGATCTTTCCGGTCCCTTTCAATTTAAACCGAGCCTCACAATCTTTTGGATCTAACCCTGTTATTTCTATTATTTGCGAGCACTATTCCTGGTGTCTTGCAAATTTTCCTTGCTAACCCCTGAGGTCTATGGTTAATTATGTTTAGGCCCCTACAACCTTGTTTAACCCATAGATTCTACGTTTTAATTCCGTTTTTGTCCGCTCAAGTTGCGTTAGATTCATAATGATGTAAATTACACGTTAGTGGTAATGTTTTCCTTCACACATGTTTTTGAAAATAAAATTTATATTAAAATTGATTAATGCCGGTCAAACGAGTTCTTCTCTAAATAAAATCTATTTAGTGTTAAACATCGTTTTTCATAATAATTGTTAATTTGATTAATGCCTACTTCATACCCTCTTCTAAATAAAAGCCAATTAGGTTATATATCGGTTTTTCATAAACTAAAGTTAATTGGATTAATGCCTATCTAAATAATTCTTCCAATTAAAAGCCACTACCTCGGTGTTTCATAAATTGAATTCAATTTGATTAATGTTTATTCAATTTGTTTTCTAAATAAAATTTGTATAGGTTATATCTCGAGTTTTCATAATTAAATATGAATTTGGCTAATATAAATATAAATGTGTTTTTAATTTAATCTACTTAGTTGAACTCGAGATGTAAAGCTATACGCTTAGATGTCTACAGGTATCTTATTTTTTTTAAAATTAAATGCTTAATTTGCATAAATTGTACTCAAATATTTATAAATAAAATTGGACTAAGCTTTACACCATCTTTTCTTATGAAAACATAAATATGACTTGATTAATTCTAACTAAGGATATTTCTCTGAAATATCTTTACATTGCTTTTCTCAACTAAAATAAATGAAGCTTGTAGCTCTTATCTTTCTTTTATAATTCAAAACTCTCGATAGCTTTATCTTTTCAACCATAGTTCCGTTTTAAGCGTTCCTTACGTTCGCGTGACCTTAGATCGAGCCTTGTCGTTAGTACGCTCTTTTAAAGCTTTCCTTTTGATTTGGTGTATTGTTCTTAGTTGTACTTGTTGTTCGCTTGTATGTTTGTACCGGTGATTGCTTCGAGTAGAAGGATCGCTGTTCGAAAGCTTTGAAGATTAAGAGTTTCAAGAGAGCAAGAGCCGAAGAGCAGTAAGAAGGAACTTGTCGCTGAAGAAAGGCAAGTGTGTCCTTGTGCTTTTGTCCTAATAACTTTGTTTAATCACTATTGCATATGCTTGCATTAAATTTGATGGGTCCTATTAAGGTTTGCCTAGTTTTTATGATTATTCCTTGCCAACCTGGGTTTACTTTTCTGTTGGGTAGCTATGCTTAGCTGCTATACTTGGGTTATGGTGGTTCTAATGAACAAAGATGATGAACCTATTTTATTTATGCTACACCTTCCTTTAATACAAGATCACTGTGGTTAATTGGAACATGGAGAACCACCCAGGAAAACAGTGCTACCACAAGACTAAATGGCTCTGGTCTTGGCTGATTAATTAGAAACCTTAGTCTGGGGTGACCTTACTCGTGATGAGGCAAGAGGGGGGACTGAGTCGTTGCATTTTACCTGGGATGGGTGGTGCACGCCAGACACCGAAACCTTAGCGGGTTACCACTGACTAATGAATCTTTGTAAAGGCCTCGTAGCGTCCCTATGCAATCACACCTCGGAAGTGTGGTATTGTGCCTGATCAGCACAAGCGTGGTTGGGTCTAAAGTTCTTTTGAACTTTTACGCGACTTGTGGGTAAAGATGTACGCCCTCTGCAGAGTGTAAAACTGATCGATCAGCCGTGCTCACAGTTAAGAGCGGCCTGGACCCTCACATGATTAATATACTTGAAGATGGACTTAAATCGTGTTTTATGGTATGGTTATGGTTGTGCCATATGCTTATGGCTTATGTTTATGTTTCTATTAATTGTGGGTTGGTATATACTTATACCTTAGTAATCAGGTGCTAATAAAATTTGACCAACTAAAAATGCTTAATGCAGTCAACCAGTCAGCCTTTCCTTGTTTAACCCTTGCATTCATATTCTTCTCACACTTGCTGAGTACGACAAGTGCTCACTCTTGCTATAAACAACATTGCTCAGAAGAAGAAGTTTCTATGAAGTTGTTCCGAAGATGATGCTGAGTTCTAGGCGTACGCAACCCCCAGTCGTTTGCCTGTGAAGTTTGGAGCCTCCGTTTCCATATTAAGCTGTATATCTCTGATGGTTTGTAAGTCTTTATTTGTATCTTTTTACGTGATACTGTTGCTGTTATTCACTTATGATGTCACTATATGTATGAAACTTGATCCTGGCATACATATAGGTAGCATTCGGTTTTACCTTTAAAACCGGGTGTGACATGCAGCCAACCAAACAACTGATTTCTCTTCTCTATTCGCCAGTTCTCTGCTCATACATGCAACCAAACATGTGCTCTGCTCAGCCTGTCTACTTTCGTCCTGTAACCAAACATTGATCACCTGGATGCAATCAGCCTGGCCCAGCTCAGCTTGCATACCAGATGCAAGCCAGGCTAGCGACGGAAACGAACCAAACGCGCCCTAAGTAATCGGACCTCATGGTCGACGACCCAACACGCGATCCTCCTGAATAGAGTTAGTTTCCTTCTGATCTTGGCCCTAATATTCTGCTCTACGACTCCGATGTGTGTTTTGTTGCGCTTCCACCATGGAACTCAACATTTATTTTGAACTTGTCTGGTTCTCCAAACTAAATGTTGAGTTCTAATGATGATGTTGAGGGCTTTTTCAGTACGAATGTGATCATTTGTCATAATATGCAATCAATTATGCAGTGTTTCATGTTTACCGTTTCCTTGAATGATGTAAGATATGTCAAACCATGGTCATGTTTAGGTACCCCTCAACTCCCAACTTTGATACTATGCAAAAAGAAGATTCCCATCACATCAAACTTGCCGTACATGTATGGAGTACTAAATGTAGACGAAATTAAAAACTAATTGCACAGTTTTGTTGTACTTTGCGAGACGAATCTTTTGAGCATAATTAGTTAATATTTGGACAATAATTCACAAATACAAACGAAACGCTACAGTGTACCATAATAATTTTACATCTTCCAAATTAGCCAGCTAAACAAAACCCATGTTTCCGATGAGCCAGCCACGACCTAGCCTGCCACCTCACGGTCAACCGTGAACAAATACACGTCGTGGTGGGATTTGGACCGTATATGCATCAAAGTTTTACATCGGATTAATCAGATTACATGTTCCTGGATCAATTTGCACGCACTGCATAGTTCTTGTACTACGGATGCGATTTACTCAAAAAGAAAGGCCAAAGGGGTAAAATCTCCAACAATCGCCAACGGAGGTTTGTGCTAGCCATTCCGCATCTCCGCCGCGCCGTCGCTATGGCTGGCGAGAGGTCTCCAGCCCAGCTGCCGCCGGCGAAGCGCCGGAAGAAATCAAGCCCCACTACCACCAGCAGCACCACCATCCACTCCCTCACCGACGACCTCCTGCTCCGGATCTTCCTCCGCCTCCCCTCCCTCGCGACGCTCGTCCGCGCCGCCCTCGCTTGCCGGCCGTGGTGCCGCGCGGTGGCCTCCTCCCCGGCCTTCCGCCGCCGATTCCGCGAGCTCCACCCAGCGCCCCTCCTCGGTCTCTTCTTCGGCCCCCCCACCGCCGTCCAAGACCCACTGCTCCCGGCGTTCCCCTCCTTCGTCCCCGCCCGCCGCCGCGACCGGGACCTGGGCGCCGCCCTCCGCGGTGGCGACTTCTTCCTGACATCCATCCAGGAGCACCCTGACAAGGCCCACTCCTGGGATATCCTCGACTGCCGCGGCGGGTACGTCCTCCTCTGTAACGGTGACCAGTTCAGTGCGCAGGCAATGGCGGTTGTGAATCCATTGGCACGACAGAGCCAACGGTTCTTTGATGACAGTCCCAAGGACGCCTCTGAAGGTTGCCGTGGAACCCCCGTTGAGCGCAGCGCCTGCTTGCTCTGCTCCGACGAAGACCCCACGTCGTTCCGAGTGGTGGCTCTTACCCACGACGAGTCCAGGGTGCGGGCTACTGTCTTCTCCTCTGACACCGGGGAGTGGAAAATTCACCCATGGGTGGATGTCCCAGGGCGGCCACGGCGTTCAAAAGTGTGGCTTCTGAACGGCAACATGCAATCCAATGGGTTCTTGTACTGGGTTTATAAGAATCACAAGTATATCATCACCCTGAACACGGCGACAATGAGGTTCTCGGTCGAGGAGCTCCCCCAATTCCTGAAGAATCGGTGCTGTAGCTTCGATGTTGGTGAAACAAACAGTGGTGAGCGTTGTATTGTCTATGCTGTTGACTTCACAATTGGTGTGATGTTGCGAAGAACGGATAGTGATGGCGTTGAGAAGTGGATGCTGTACAGGGCCACCCCATTAGATACACAGCTTGATGGAGTTCTAAGGAAACTGAAGGGCAACTATAATGAGCTGCTTGTCGTGGCAGTCAGGGATGGCTTTGCATACTTGGCAACTTCAAAGAATGTCTATGATCCCCAGAACCCAAGTTGGTTTTTGTCCCTCTGCCTGGAAACAATGAAACTGGAGAATCTGTTTCAGAGGCCATATAATAGTGGTGGACACCCTTATGTTATGGCATGGCCTCCTTGTTTAGTTCGTAACTATGGGAGGCTTGCACTAGAAGATGGTACATGAAGTGCATAACAGGCCGTCAATTATGTGAGGAGGAAGAGAAGAAGCTAGTAAAATTAACTTCATATTTTCTTTTGACTATTAAATCAGCATGCCAGATGTCATGAGACCATGTTCTTTGAAGCTGCATCGTGCTGAAGGGTCTGATTAAGTTCTAGTCTCTAGTCAATCTCATAACTCTATCATTTGCACTGTTTGTTTGTTTACCTTTAGTTAGCACTTCTCAATAGTGGTATAATAACTTCTGAACATGGTTCCATTTCTTGTGTTCACTGTGGCGTCATCTTTAGCTGTTCTGTTATTGTCTCTTTTGTGGCTCCCTGTAAGGTCCTTGCTCCTAAGAGAACAAGGATTCTTTTTCTTCTCTTCAAAAATAACGTGCAAGCCAATAACTATACTTACATTATTAAAAAATAGCTATACTTAGGGTTCTGTGTGTTGAAATTGTCCTCAGAATATTAGGTATATATAAAATGATGCATCCTCTACATGATTACATGAATTTAATTGTGTTTTTGTGGCATATTTCATTGGGCCAGCTTTTATCTACTATGCCTGCAGCTGGCAGCAGATGATCTACACTGTTAAGTCTTGAAAAGATTTGCCCTATTAAAATCCAGAGCAGTATTACTTTCATGTGGTAAAATATAAGCTGCTTACAACAAACATGAAATTCTATAGAGTTGACTCGAATCGTTGTTTACTAGTTTCATGTAATTCAAAAATTTGCCGATACATATATCCATTTACATATTGGAAAGAGATCAACTTTGGATCAGAAATTTATGAAAAATGGACTCATCTTTCACAGTATATTGATTCCCGAAGAAACTGGGTTCTGTTGATAGATTTCTCATTTATAATTTTTTTTCCCTGAGGAGAGTTAAAGAGGATTTGCCTTTTGCTTTTTAAGAATGACTGGAGCCTCTCAAGGACAATCAAACATTCATGTGGAAAGCCTTTTGCCTTTTGCTTTCCCCTGCATGTGGCACCGGACCATCCTGCGAATGGTCGCTTTTCATTGGATGCATACCGGCGCTCACCACATATTGAGTGCCACTTTGCGTTTATATGGAACCATGGGGTGCTGGAGTGAGCCAACAGCAAGCAAGTGTATCGCTGAAGGCCGGATACAGCTAGGAGGTTCTCGTATCTCCGGTATTTGTGCAAAGCGTGACACGATGAGGTGTGGCTGTGGTTGGTGTGGGGAGCATCCGGCGAAAGCCATGCCCAACTTTGTGTTGGTGGTGATGACGGCGCCACACACCTTCCTGGTGGTGTCCTTTTGGGCTCTCCTCCCTCACAACTGTTGGCTACCTTTGAGTGAAAACTTGATCTCAGTTCTACTAGACCACATCAGCGGCATTTTTCGACGTTAGATTCCTACCTATATGCGTCGTTTTGGAGGATACCTTCAGAAAACATATTGGCTGGAGGATACCTTCAGAAAACATATTGGCTGCGATTCGTTGTAGTATGAGGATACAAGGGAGATCGTCATTTGGCGACAAAAGCTTTGGAGGCTTTGGATATTTTCATCAAGAATGGATAGAGAAGCAATAATAGATAGTTGCAGAGTTCGTATATTTTTTTCATTTTCTAAAAAAAATGTGGAAAGCCATGGACATGGATCTAACAAATTTGGCACTCACGAGTTAAGCGAACGTGTTTTATTGTAAGCTTTAATCTGTCCATGATTGTTTCCTTTTATACATTCTTCAGACACCAGTGGCTGCTTTTTATGCATGCTTCTGGGGCACTGAATGTTTGTGTTTTGTGCATGTCAGCAATGTTGACCTTTGCAGGCATCCTCTTCAACCTAATTGTTTAGAAATGTGTATAAGTCAAGGTGATAACATGACGGGTGTGAGAAGTATACGGCCTGGTTTGGTTTCTCCTGCTTATTTTTAGCACCCGTTACATCGAATGTTTAGATACTAATTAGGATATTAAACGTAGACTATTTACAAAATCCATTATATAAGTGGAGGCTAAACGGCGAGACGAATCTATTAAACCTAATTAATCCATGATTTGATAATGTGTTGCTACAGTAAATATTTGCTAATGATGAATTAATTAGGCTTAATAGATTCGTCTCACCGTTTAGCCTCCACTTATGTAATGGGTTTTGTAAATAGTCTACGTTTAATACTTCTAATTAGTACTTAAATATTTGATGTGACACGTGCTAAAAATAAGCAATCTTGTCTGAACGTGGTATCTGCCTCACTTCTGGATTGTGTCCTGCATTCCTCTGTTCAAAAAGCTGCGGCATTTGGCTTATGTCTTGCATCCTTCTGGATTGTGTCTTGCCGCCACCCGCCATTCAATCGTTCCGCCATTTCCTTGAACATCGGTTGGACTGTCCCCAGATTTGGATCGCATTACATTGACTGTGACTGATGCTCTGCTCCCCTCATGTGGCCATCATCTGGGCCTCAGAGACCTGAATGGGCGAGGCAGCAGCCAGCAGGAACAAGGTGGAGGCAATGAGAGGAAACAGCTCATTTCCGTCTGAAGTTGGTTCCCTGGAAGGCTGGAACTAATCCATGTCATTTTCGTTTGTGATCTACACCAGTCTTTACAACCAAAAAGCTTCATTCCACTATTTGGTCTCTTACTTTGTCTCCTGTTGATGCATCTCTTGTGTGGATTATAAACCTACTGTGTGCTCTGTTTCACCAAGATTTAACAACAACTAGACATGCATCTGCGTCCGCTAATTCAGTATATTCCGTGATTCTGTTGAGAGAGTGAGCGTTGAACGTAGAGTCAGCAGAGCAAGCACAAGATGTATATCAGTACGTTCACCAGCAGATCTAGAAAAAGAAACGATATCACCTTTGATATCCAGCAGTCAAATGAACTACAGAACACGCAATGGGCCATTAGAATTCAGCAGTCTAGCATTTGACGACGGCCCCTGCTATGCGCTTGGTGAGTAGGTTCTCATCAACCTCTCCTGCAAGGTTTTCCTCTAGCTCGATATCAATATCATCTCTCATCTGAAACAAATGCCAGTAGGCAAATCAAGGTTTACCGATTACTGCACATGGATGGTACTAAGCTACTGCTCTCTCCATTCCAAATTGTAGGTCGTTTTAATTTTTCTAAGTCCATAAATATTATTATGCATCTAGACACACTAACATTTTACTGCTTCAATATTCACTTGCTTTTGTTGCCAAGCACAGTACCACCATGAAAGTATAATAGGTTCCCCCTCTTCGCACATCAATTTATACAAATCCCATAAAGTTATTCTGGTAATAAACGAGAATCCATTGTACTACATCCAAGGCCTCCGATAAAAAAATCCTTAAGACAGGCTATGCTTCTTCATAGCAAATCATTATCATCAGCCTCTGCTTCCTGTCCTAAAACTCAAATTGTGGCCATAACATCACTGCCACTCCCCTCTATCAAAGCAGTATTGCAATTGCAGATGAAAGATGGTACTACTCTTCTTCAACAGTAGTAGATTCTTAGCATCAGATGATCCATATTATGAGTTCGAAATTGTATTAGAGCTCTTACCAAAACCACAATTGAGTAGCCATCAAATAACTAGTCCTCTGTCTAACACCACAGAACATTTCAGCTTCCAAAGAACTTCAATCAAAGTATAAGTAGGATCCTTCAAGAATTACAAGTATATATCACCATGCGTAAAATTGTATATCAACAAAATGAGTCGTTTGTTCATTATATTGTTTCCAAGTTCTTACGTATTATGCTTCTAAGATAATTGCAGTCATTGTAGGGGACAGAAAGTTGGTTAAGGAATTACACAAGCAAATATATCATTCAGAAATGATGTAGATGCCTACTGCCATCTAGCTACTATGTAACACATAATAATCTCAATTTTGATAAAGCAAAGCATGACCATTAATATGCCAGGATTACACAGATATTTAGCAATAAATAGAAGAAGAAAAATCCATTCTGTCTTGAGCAGTAGTATGCTACAGAAGAGACTAGCCTAAGAAACAGAATGATTTCAGAACTCTTACGCCAATACTGAGAGATGTTAAATGGTTAAGTGATAATAGCTAAACCCATGCCTAGAACTGCATTTCAGGGAGCGAATTTTTTCATTTTTAACCTATTTTTAAATTTGTCTGGAAGATTATTTGCATTGGGTGATCCTTTTGCCCGCGCCAGCCCGCTAGGCGCGGTAGGAAGCCTGTACCGCGCCACATGCACTGGTGCGGCAAATGCCGCCACACTGGCGCGGCGCGGCAGGCGGGTCAGCGCCGGGCTAGCTAGGCGCTGACGTGGGCGGACGCTTGTCGCGCCAGCCCGCCTGGCGCGGCAGCTCCTCTCCTACACACGCGCGCCGGTCCCTCCTTCCTCCCTCCTCTATTCCTCCTCCTCCAGAACATCCCGCACCCGAGCTCCTCCACACTTCCGGCCGCCGCCCCACCCCCAAATCCCCCAAATCTCCAGCAATTTGGCTTAGGGAAAGTTGTGGAAATTTATCCCTACGTCGTGTGGAAGGTATCCCCCTACTTTTTCCCGTGTTTTACCGTTGCATTTGGTAGATTGGAGGATGTTTAGGTGACCTAGGGTTAGGTTGATGATTTCAATTTTGGATGAAATGCAATATTGTTATGTGTTAGATGATGCATAGTTCAAACGCAATAGAGTCTCCCGCCCACGATATTGACGTGTAGAACTTGTTGAATGCTTCGATTTAGGTATATATTCATCCAATTGTTGTTATGTGTTAGATGATGCGTAGTTCAAACGCAATAGAGTCTGTGCCCGCGATATTGACGTGTAGAACTTGTTGAATGCTTCAATTTAGGTATATATTCATCCAATTGTGTAGTGTACATGACATGTGTATTTTTTTTCAATGTGTCCAATATGTGGAATGTGTCCAATTGATATGTCCAATATGTGCGATGTGTAGTGTACATGACATGGTGAAATGTTTGTATTTTGTAGATGGATCGTTTAGTTCGTTTTTTTTATGGTGGTATTGTGAAACAAAATACGGAGTTAGAGAATATGAATGAGGCAGTTGAATTCTTCGATGGTCCTCGAAGTTTTACTGATTTAGTTGACCGTGCAATGAGGAAGTATGGATGTAGAGTGGATGAGATGACATTGAGAGGCCATTTTGATTGTGGGAAAGCTAGAACTCATTATGTTCTCATGAACTTGGCATCCAATTTAAATTGGAAGCACTATAAGGATGTAGTTCATGAAGCAAATGTTGCATGCTTGGAGGTTGTAGTTGAAATTGTTTGTATTCCTGGTCCAAATATTGTCTTGAGGGATGAAGTGGCGGTAGTGAATCGTAATGGTACCTAGGAGTTAGAAATTTTGCAACACGTGTTAGGTGAAATAGAACCTGCTTTTGACTTAGCCATTGCCAATGATGATTTTTCCAATGACACTTTTGAGAGGGATGAAACAAATATAGATGATGATAATATATCTATGGGTTCCGAAGATAGTGAATTCGAGGAAAATGGGGTAGTAGGTGTCGAGGCAAAGGAGGAGTCACCATCTCAAAGTAGTGGGCATGAAAATGAGGACGAGGAGTTACAATATGAAGAGGATGGACCGCAGTTCGACACCGCAACCGTGCATGATGTAGAAGACATTGGTCATATGGATGAATGTTTTTCTTATACCCAGAACGAGTTGCGGTTGTTGAAAGAATGTGATGTCGAACTGCCATCCGTTCCCAATGATAAGGACATAAGTATGGTCCACAAAGCCATATGTGAATCTAGTATGGTTAATTCCAAAGGGATACCCTTTAGTGAGAGTCCAGTGATTAAGAAGGGAATGAAGTTCAAAAGTCTTGAGGACCTGAAGTTTTTCTTGACTGACTACGTAGTGAGGTTACATAGACCTTTCAGCGCAGGTCACTCCGACAAGAACTTAAGGTACAATGTGATGTGCAAGCAAGGATGCCATTGGCGTGTATGGTCTCGGCTAATATCAAGCACCGGACAATGGAGGATTTCAAATGTTGTGCAACCGCATACTTGTCATTCTTCATAGCCGAAGCGAGTGCACGCAGTGCACAGCAAAGTACCTTGGACGGCGTATCCTAGGCATTATCCGTAAAGACAGCAAGACATCGGTGCCATCCCTCGTGGAGTCCATCTTCGCCTTTAGTGGATACTGTGTCAAGTATTCAAAGGTTTGGCGGGAGAAGCAACACGCCGTTGCCCTACTTTGGGGGGACTGGAAGGAGTCGTATGGCATGATTCCTAGGGTACTCACAGCTATAGCCTACTACAATCCTGGGGTTAAATGGTTCATTGACTCATGTAGCATGATGCATCCTGACAATGGAGTTTTGAAGCACATGCTCCAAAGGATATTTTGGTGCTTCCCACAGTGTAGTGAGGCATTTCAACATTGTCGTCCTGTGATACTTGTGGACGGTACATTCTTAACCGGAAAGTATAAGGGTACACTACTGATGGCAGTTGGTATAGATCCAGAACAGTAGCTTGTGCCTCTTGCTTTTACATTGACGGAGAGTGAGAACAATAAGAGTTGGTCATGGTTTATAAAACTGGTTCGGCGACATGTACTTGGATCTTAACGCCAAGTATGTATGATCTCAAATAGGCACCATGGGTTCCTAAATTGTGCGAACAACCACATGGATGGTTTTCCACTGCTTGTGCATAGGTGGTGCACGAGGCACTTTGCTGCCAACATGTCGCGTCGGCAGAAGAATGACCGCGTGATTGGAAAATTGAAGACTTTATGCAAGGTGCATACAGAGACAAAATTTAGTGGAAGTTAGAAGATCTAGTGAAGGACTTGAACGATGACGTAAAAGAATGATTGAAGGGTGAAATGGAGGATAAGAATAAATGGGCGCACACTTTCGATGAGGGAGGGATGCATTGGGGTATTATGACCATGAACTACTCGGAATCACTAAATACTATTTTCAAAGGCATCCCAAGTAGGCCCGTTTCTGGAATTATTGAATACTCCTTCGAAAAATTCAACACCTACTTTGTGGACCGATGGCAAAAGGCACGTGCAATGTTGGATGAAGGTCATAGGACTGGGAAGGTTGTGGATGAATTTTTATCAGAGGTTCAGCTTAGGTCCATGCACCACTTAGCAGAACCGTACGGGCCAGAAAGAATGGTATATTCTATAAGAGGTTGCGGTACTACTAACGTTGGGGGTGAGAGCCATGGAGGCCGACACTACAGAGGGGTAGGGGTAAAGATCTATCGAACCTAGCATATATGAAGCAATAAAAGCTTGGAAGATCTAACCAGCCGATACAATCAGATAACTGGCGAACACTTAAACAAGGTCAAGGAG
Organism: Setaria viridis; assembly: GCF_005286985.2. NCBI lineage: Eukaryota > Viridiplantae > Streptophyta > Magnoliopsida > Poales > Poaceae > Setaria > Setaria viridis. The sequence continues at coordinate 27,749,914 of NC_048267.2, read as the reverse complement.
CGATGAAGACAACTTAACCAAATTTAAGCCGTTCGATAACTGAGAGCGCTTGATAAAATTAAGAGATCGATACGATGTAAGTTAATAAAACCAAACAACTCGATAACTGTGAGCAACATCGAAGACAAGAGCGATGAAGACAACTTAACCAGATCTAAGCCATTCAATAACTAAGAGCGCTTTATAAAACTAAGAGATCGATACGATGCAAGTTAATAAAACCAAACGGCTCGATAACTGTGAGCAACATCGAAGACAAGCAGAATATTGGACAAAGCCTAGAAAGTTCTACTTGGAATCTAAAATAACTCGATAGCTAGCCACACAACCGAATATCCGAATATAAGACTTAACTTAGAAAGTTCTGATAGAGGCCGTAATGACCGGTTGACGGTACTTACAACCTCGCCTGAGATCGAAGCCAATGCAGCCGTGCGCACAAGAAGGAACTCATCGAATCTACTCTACTCCTACTCCCAGCGTTTTGGCAGCGTGGTGCCGAAAGGTTGTATTGATTGATTGATGATTATTCATTACAAGGCTCACGGGTTTATATTTATACCCTGGAGCAAGCTAGAACTCCCAATCACTACGACATGACTATTACAACTAATCTAAAAACTACTAAAGATAAATCTCCACACTTTCCCTTATTTGTTGTAGTCGAATTTGCTTCAGATCGGATTCCTCCTAGCCGTCGGCTTCTAGAATCCTGGTCAGCTACAACTGGTCTTGGTCAATGTGACATCATCAACAGGCCTTTTCTCTCTCCTTCATCAGCTCTCAGAACCGTATTCGTAGCGGTTGACTCTGATCAAAAACTGGTGTCAACACCTAGAAATCTATCCCAAGGGGTCACGGTGGGCAACGGATATGCTAGAGCAGGACCTTCGCATAGTACCAGATCTTGTCAGCATGGGTTGACTGAGAGGATCCGAGACCTTGAGGGCAGAGGCCCTGTTTATTTTGTGCGCACTTTTCTGGAATGATATCCGTGTAGTGGATGATAGTGGCCCCTGTTTAGATCCCAGTATATCCGTGGATGGATCTAGGGAATGCTGCCTAGAGATAGACATGGGTGGGTATGGATCTCGTAGGTCTGTACCGCCTTAGACCAACATATAGGTAAAGTGTACAAACTCTGCAGAGTTATAATCTATCCAGATAGCCGACGCTCACGGTCACGAGCCCACATAGTTAAAGTTTCCGTTGATCAGTAATCATGTGTTTATAGATGGTGTGCTAGTGAGACGGGACCGAGGCCTAAGAGAGCAATCTTGGAATAAGACGTAAACCGGCCTAGAAGGACTCTAACGGCCTCCGATGCTCTTTAAAACTTAGGAATTGGTAGGGGAAGTAAGATTCCCAATCCAGGGCCAACAACCTAAAATATGCTTACTTCGTCTTCCTTCTTCCAAAACTTACCTCATCCTGCATTAAAATAAGTTTTTTAGTTTAAACCAAACCCTTTCCTTAATCATCCCTGCATACAATATAATTTCAATGCTAGAATTTACTGAGTACCAACCATAAGTGTACTCAGCCTTAATTTTATTTATACAGGTTTAGAGCTCCCAGTGCTGCGTCCTCTTTTGTCGGTGGAATGAGCAGCTATGCCACACTCCGCTGCTTAAAGCTCTCAATGCACCTTTTATTATGGTTGTGCTAGGGGGTGTTTGGCAGCACTCCACCTTTTAGAAATCAGCTCCACTCCACCAGCTCCACACTTTTGCAGCTCCACTCCACCAACTCCAGGAAAATATGGAGTTGTTGAACGTGTTTGGCATATTGTTCTGCTCCAGCTTCAGGAATATGAGTTTTTGGTGGGAATATTCTATTTTTCCCTTGGTGGTTGGATCGGTTGAGTTTTTAGCATGTTTTACATTTTTTTCGCTGCTAGAGTAAAACCAAGCCGTAAGTACCGTTCCTGGGAGTTTTTGAGATTTTTTTTCCGCTGCTACAGTAAAATAGCGCTACAATACATCAGTATAGTACTTTCTCCAGTGTTTTTTCCCATGGCAAAAAATATTGAACCAAATAACGTTGTACCGAATGAAAGGTCGCAACAAATACGGTACAAAATCAATCTTTTCATTACAAACTAGTTCCAAGCAAGAGAGAGTGCGGTGGCTAGCTCATCACGAAAGACATCCATAGTTGGCGTGTTGAGTGCGGAAGTTGACCCATCTGATGCCGCTTGCGAAACTGCATATTTGTTATATCTTTCCGGTATTGTAGGAACAAAATTAGGATCACGATCAAACCGAGCAAAGTCTTTATCTTGACCTCCATGCTCACGAATGAAATTGTGAAGGATCATGGTAGCCACAACAATCATCTTTTGCTTGTACATGGGATATGGTGGCATCTTCCAAAGAATTTGCCACTTCATTTTTAATAGTCCAAAAGATCGCTCAATCACATTGTGGATAGATGAGTGAACCCGATTGAACCTTTCCATAGGCGTCTTAGGTTCAATACCTCTTTGCCATTCCGGTAAATGATACCTTTCACCCTTGTAAGGAGCGAGGTAGCCAGGACGATTAGGATATTCCGCATCCACAACATAGTATTTGCCTATATTCACATAAAAATAATATGAGTTATGGATTAATGCTACATGTTAATCACATTCATATATCAAATTGAACACATGTATGTGGAAAAAATTCTTCATCCACTCTGAGTGCATTGTACAACACACTTGTATCATGCATAGCTCCAGGTTGTCCCGTGGAAACATAAGTGAAACGTATGTCAAAGTCGCATACTGCTAGTACATTTTGAGTGGCTACCCCGGTCTTTCCAATATATCTCACTTGCTCATCAGGTGAAAGAGCAACACGGACATGAGTGCCATCAAGTGCACCAATGCAATCTTTGAAATGTGGATATGCACGTTTATCATCTCTTATCCTTTTATGGACAGTGGGGAAGTTTTTTTGGTCGAATGAAATCTTTCGCCATAGCCATCAAAGCATTTAGCACCTCATCAAATTTCCTACTACTAGTTTCGCCAGAATGCTTAAATCTATTGTGAGCTCTCCTATTAGACTCGTTTCCAGCACATATGTATAGGAACATAGCAAGCATCTCTTTTGTGCTAATGTGCATAGAAGGTCGCAGCCCATACTTTCCCACCAACACACCATGAAGATCCAAGAAGATTTCATTGTTCATACGTAGTTGTCTATGACATTCTCCAGGACTTTTCATTGTCTCTAGCAGCCATCTTGTTCCACTTACACCAGATGTCCTTGGTGGGTTTTTAACAAGGTAGAGGTCAGCATATATTTGTGCAATTTCTGCAGCACCCAACATAAGATTCCAAAAGACCTCGCTTTCATCATTAGAGTCATCACTATCGCTCTCACTTTCCTACAGATAAGAGATCATATGACATAGAAAATAAAATAAGTACTTGGCATTAAAATAACACTTAAGGTTGAATGACAATACTTCAGTCCAACAAGTAAGTAAAAATTGAAATAACACTTCAGTTTCAATAACAATGGTTCATACGAACAAAAAAAGAATTATTCAAACGACACAATTCCTCAATTGCCATACTTGGCATTGTACTTTCTGCGAAGCCAATTAAATCTAATCTCGTTTGTTGGCAGGGTCATGAACATTTCCCGTTGGTCCTCCTTCACAAACAACTCCGTGGCGATATAATGCTCATCTGTATCATATCCTGCCCCACATTCCAACACAAGGTCCATGACTTGTTGCACAGTTACTTCACCCAATTTTTTAGATGTAAAAGAGGAAGCGGACTCAGCAATCTTGGTTACTTGTTCCTGAATAACTTGTGCTGTTCCAGTTCTTTGTTTCTTTGCTGGTGGAATTCTTTTGTTTGCTAACAAAATAGTAGGAGAAGGAGTAACCTCTTGGACACGACCTACCGCCTGCACGAGGTCGCCCCTCGCCGCGCGGCCCAGAACGGCGGGGACGCCCGTCGCCGCGCTGCCCCGAATGGCGGGTGCCTCCCTCATCGCGCCGGTCACGCCGCCCACAACGGCCGGGCCGCCCCTCGGCGCGGCGGCCAGGCCGGCAGGGGCCGCCCTCGGCGCGCTGCCCAGGTCGGCGGGGGGCTCCCTCGTCGCGCCGCCCAGACCGGCGCCTCTGTCCCCGTCCATCTCGCCGGAAGAGCGCCGGTGACGATCGGCGGATCGACGGAGGCGCAAGGTCGGGCGCAGGCAAATGAGTAGCGGATGGGTCTGGTGTTCTTTTTTCTTTTGACCGGAATCGAAGGGGTACTGTGTAACGGATGGCATGGTGGGTAAATAACTACGAACTCCACGACGAGGTCTGTATTCAAGGTTTTTGGAGCACCCCTTGAGGTACTCCACCAAAAACGTGGATCTACCCCCGCTCCACGTTTTTCCTGGAGCCGGAATTGCTGGAGCAAAACACGTTTGGATGCGATTTTTTTAGAGTTGGTGGAGTGAAGTGATTTTTGGTGAAGTGAAGTGCTCCCAAACAGGCCCTTTTAGTCTGCTGATCCAAGAAATAGGTAATCAGCGGGACCTTGGAGCAAGGCCCCACATGCATGCCTGTTGCGCCGCTCCCGCTTCAATTGCGGATGTCCGCATGCACCGTCCAAAGCGTCTATTACATTTGCACAAATCTCAAACGCTCCAAGATGTATAAGAAAATTTCTTGCGGAAAATAGATACAATACGCATAGTGAGATACTTATGTCTTGGGCTGAACCACTCGTTTGTCAAATATTGCTCCCAACCGAGCTCAGTGTACGTGAGGCCCAATCCGGTGCCCAAATTCCAAACATGCGGCTCCCTGCGGCTGAACATCACTCCCGGCGGCAAGATGCGGAGTAGGGCAAGCGGCAAGACACACAGCGCCGACGGGGTGATCCAGGCAGCAGGAGGGTGTGGCGATGAGCTGGTGATGCCGCAACAGCGTAAGCAAACAGACAAGGTGCAAACTTTATACGGGATAGATTGTTCAATTTTGTTTTCCTTCCTTGATTCAATCATGTCTTCTTGACCGCTCCCCGCACGCCCACCACATGCTTGATGGAATGCTTACCTTCATGCTCTACAGTAAGACAGCAATTTTGAAGATCTTACATTTGTTTTATAAAGCAGTATATAGTGTGGAACTAAAAATTAACTTCATTGCCAATTTTCATCATGTACATACAAAATTGATGCAATTAGACATAGGTAGTAATTCTTATCCTTATTTTCAATACAGTTTTCCTAGGCACCTTCTAAAACTTGCGGCCACAGAAATTTCTAGTCCGCACAGTAGGTTGTCAAACATCTGAAAATAAGCAGCTCTCCACGTCCTAGCAAACAAGAATGTAACAAAGACCACCCAAAGTCCCAAAACAAATCCTACAGCCATCCCAACATAGAAATACCTCACATCTGAATCTGATTGATGCCCATCATGATGACCTCCAGCCACCTCGGGCGCTGAGCAGTTCCTGGAAACAGGAGGCCCGCATAGATAGTTGTTGCCAATGTACGAAGAGGCTGGATCGGTTAGTGTTTGCAGCTGATTCCCTGAGGGTATTCTTCCTGAGAGATTATTGTACGACAGGTTCAGCTTGCTTAACATTGTCATGCCTGAGAGACTGGAAGGAATTTCGTCAGAGAGTTCATTCCATGACAGATCAAGAGATTCCATTGATTGTAGTTGGCCAAGCTTCACTGGAATCTCACCAGACAACTGATTATGGGAAATGTTCAAGCCCATCAGCCCAACAAGATATGTTATTTCATCTGGGATCTTCCCTACTAAATTGTTGTGGAGAGATCAAGGGCAACCATGTATATGATGCTTCCAGTGTAATTAAGATATTGGCCTTTCAATAACACTTCCAGGCTGTCATCATATTTGGGAAATGAATTGTTTCAGGGGAGCTGGCCTTCCATATCCCCAGTATAAAGGGTTTTTAAATGTTTGTTGGTGACCCTGATCCTGGGTCATTGCTTTCAAGTTGGCCAACGAATGAGGTATGGAGCCTGATATTCTGTTATATGCAAGGTCCAAGAATTCTAGGTACCCAAGCTCCATGAGCTTAACTGGAATAGATCCTGAGAACATATTAATGGGGCTGTTTGGCTTGCAGCCACAGCCTGCCACGCCCGGCGCCAAAAATCGGCGCCACACTGCGGCGTGGTTTTGTGCTGCAGAGACTGGTGGCTGCCGCAGTTATGGTCTGAACCAAGCAGCAGCCAATATCTGGTGGCGTGCCGTAAGTTAGGCGGTGGCGAAGCTTGGCGGGGAACCAAGCGCCCCCAATATTCCGCAACTGGAGATAAGACAGTTTTGGTAATTGCTATCCATGTTGGTAACTCTCCAATATATTTGTTGTCCGCAAGATCAAGTAGGATCAAATCAGGGCAGCTCTGCAAAACTGAAGGAAATTTGCCTGACAGAAGGTTATCGTACAAGATCAGAGCTGAAATGAATGATTGTTTCGAACACAAGGGAAGCTGTCATTCGAGATGATTCTTTGCAAGATCCAAAACTGACAAGAATGGCAATTGACAAATGTAACTTGGAATAGCACCACTGATACAGTTGTCAGAAAGCAATAAGTCTGTAAGGTTTTGGGCGATAATTTTTCGTGGTAATGGCCCTGATAAAGAGTTTTTGGAGATGTCAAGTTCTACCAAATGCTTAGGTAACTGTGGTAGGGTACCTGTGAGGTTGTTTGAATTGGGGTCAAATATCTCAGCTGACGACATAAATCTAGTGACCTTGGTAACCTTCCACTAATTTGGTTGCAAGAGATGTTAAGGTATTCAACATTTGAAAAAACACTCCAAAACCATTCTGGGAGATAATCAACTATGCCCGCATCAGAAATGTCAAGAAAACTAACATCCCTCTGCCCTTGAATCCACAAAGGAAATTGATGCCCCATTTTACAACCTGGGAAATAAGCTAGTTTCAATTTAAACGGACTAGTTCAATTTGGCCTGATCGTCATGTGCAGTGAGTTGTAAGACAAGTCCAATTCCTTCAAATTCACTAGACCGGCTAGATGTTCCTCTAGAATAGAGCCGTTGAACTGGTTGTAATCTAGATGCAGATGACTGAGCTTGCTGAGCATACCAATTTCAAGAGGTACTGATCCAACAAGCCTATTAGCGGAGAGTTGAATAATGCTCAGATTAGTCCATTGGTTTATCCAGTTCGGAATTCCCCCGCTGATATTTGTTGATGTTAGATCTAACAACTCCAACTTAGTCCATGCACATGAAGGCAACCCCCGCAAAAATTCTGAAATATCTTGGTTGATTCTATTTGAACTCAATGAACTCTCTCATATTGCATAGATTTTTCAGTGTTTTTGCCTTCATATCACTAAGTTGATTGCCTCCAAGATGAAGTACTTGAAGGGAAGTCATATTCCCTACTGCGTCTGGAAGTGGACCCACAACCCAATTGTATGATAGGTCAAGGTGCCTGATGGTGTCAGCATCCCAAAACCAGTAGGCGGGATTCAAGTTGGCAATCATGTTACTTGTTAGATCAACCATCTTAAGTGATGTGAGGTTCCGATGCACAAGAGGTGTGTATGTAAAAACAAGTTTGCACCGACGAAGATGGAGAGCCCTTAAATTAGAAAGCATGCTAATAACCACTTGAACCCAATGGCCAATGGTACTAAGATTGACACCACTCATGTCAAGAAACCTTAGAAAAGGGAGACGTGGTAACCATGACAAATCCTCACTTTGTAAAACATTATCATAACCACTATAATCATAGTAAGTGTTATCAAGGTCAAGATATTGCAGTTTCGAAAGATTTCCTAGTTGAGGAGGCACCATACCATCAAAATCCATGCAAGAGAGGTTGAGATATATCAGTCTCCGGAAGGAGCCCAGGAAACTCGGTATGGGTATACCTACTCCCCCGAGATGGTTCCCACTGAGATCAAGGTACTTCAGATGACGCAGAGTAAGCAAGCCGTGACTTATCTTCCCGTTCATCCCGCGAAAACTAGGAGACTAAAATGGAGCAAAGAGGTCATCTAGGAAGAATTTGTTGCAGAGGTCAACCTTGATGACATGGCACGTGTTGTTGCTGCACTCGACACCTCTCCACTGGCAGCAGGCCTTGCCACTCCACGAGGCAAGGGGATTCTGTGGATCACTTGTGATGCCAGCTCTAAACGAGAGCAGTGCATCCCTCTCTTTTGTGGTGCAGCCAACATTGGTTTGTTGTGCATACACGGAGCAGGAAGCTGTAGTGGCTACAATAAGCAGGAGGCAAAAAGCTGCAGCTGCATCCATGGAGGATAATGGAGTCATGAGATTGTGTTGCTGTTTATGGTTCTTCTGTGATACTAATACTGATGCATGTATCAGTAGAGTCGTTAAAGTTAAGAGTAGAATTTGTAGCTGTTATTCAGAGAAAAGTATGAGCCTGCAGGTGAAAAAGTCAATGATTCCACCTATTACTCTGTTAGAGAAATCGTGATTTGGTTGACTATTGGGGATGCAAGCAGGTAGTCTCGCGCTGTACCAGAAGATTTTGATTTGAAGGATGATTTGGACTTAGCGAAAAAGTTCCTCCCCGTTCATTGTCGCTGGACAAGGCATGATTCGGCAGACACATTTGTTTATCTGCAGGCACTAGGCATTTTTTTTTGAAACGAACCTGGCAGGAGAGCTGCCGATTATATTAAAAAGGAGGAATCCAGACTGGATAAGTACAATGAATCAAAAATGAAATGACATGAGGCAAAATTGTGCCAGAAGTATAAAATAAAATAAAGCAACACTATGAACTCAGTCGCAATCAGCATCGCACCATTAGAGCGGAGAGATGTTTCGCTCCCGCCATAATCCACACGGTGGCCTCATCTTTGATCCTCTCAAAAATCATATTGACAGAAGACTCCTTGCTGTTAAATATTCTCATATTCCTTTCCCTCCAAATTGTCCATGTAACTAGCATAATCAAAGTTCGCATGCCTCTCTTGGAGCAGGAATTTGCTCCTGCTCTCATCGACCACCAGTGGTGCAGCGTATCGGCCTGTTGCCAAGCCCTCGGGTGGATTGCTGGCGCCGATAACCAGTCCGCCACCATGGCCCAGATTCTTGTTGTAACCCGGCATTCGGCGAAAAGGTGTAGCGCCGATTCTTGTGATCTCCGACATAGTGGGCAGGTAGCTGGATTCGGCCATCCCCTTTTCTGAAGTCTGTCAGCAGTCCAAAGGCGATTTTGGATAGCGAGCCAGGAGAAGGTTTTGCAGCTTCTAGGGGCCCATATTTTCCATATCAAGCTGTCAAAGTTGGTGGAAGCCGAACCAATGAACTGTGCGGCGTAAGCGGATTTTGCGGAGTAGTTACCATCTGCAGTAAACTTCCAAGTGATTTCATCTTGGACACCCGGGCGTAGGGCTACCTGTTGTACGACTTGCCACAGAAGGACGTATTCTCGGAAGTGTTGCACCGAGAAACTGCTGTGATGTATGTTGATGTCTCGGATCCAAGTTCGGTTGTGAAGCGCATCACGTAAACTCCTGTTCTTTCTTTTTGAAATGGAGAAAATACTTGGCGCTATGTCCTTTGGCCTTTGGCCTTGAACCCAGGCACTATTCCAGAAGGAAGTCTTTGCTCCATCGCCTACGACGATACGTGTACATGCCGCAAATAATTTCCTATCCGTGTTATTACACGGAACCTCGGAGCCTACCCAAAGCTTATCTTCTGCTTTCCACTCATGCCACAGCCACCTGAGCCTCAGTCCTCTTGCAAACTTGTAGATGTTTAAAATACCTGCTCCCCCCAGTCTTGTCGGTCGGGCGGACCTTTGCCAGTTCACTTTGCATTTTCCCCCTGTTAATGTCGCCGCCCCTGCCCAAAAGAACTTCTTGCGCTTTGCATCAATTTCCTTCATTACCTCTTTGGGGGCCTCCATTGCCGACAGGAGGTATACCGCCTGTGATGTTAATACTGATTTCGTGAGTGCTAGGCGGCCCGCCATAGTCATGTTCCTAGCATTCCATGCAGTGAGTTTGCAGGTCGCCTTGTCTATAACGTATTGGAAGTGTACTCTCTTGAGCCTTGACGTCGTTAGTGGAAGTCCAAGATATCGCATCGGAAAGGAGGACCGTGTGACTGGAATGTCTCCAAATATGTCGTCCATATTAAGCCCTTCGCATCTTATAGGCACCACACTAGATTTCTCAAAATTTGTTCTCAACCCCGACACTTCACCAAATCTAGTGAGTAGGTTAGCTAAGGAAATGACATCCTGCCTAGTCGGGTTTAGGAAAATAGCCGTGTCGTCGGCGTACATGGATGTTCGGAAGTTGAGGGACCTGCCTCGCAGCTTGGATATGAATCCTCTGTCAGTGGCCTGTTCCAGCAAAGCTCGTAGTGGTTCAATTGCAATCACAAAAAGTAAAGGAGATAAAGGATCTCCTTGCCGTAGGCCCCTGTTGTGCTTGATGGGGCTGTTTGGGACCCCATTGAGAAGGATCCTAGATGAAGATGTGTAGAATAGAGAGGCGATCCAATCCCGCCAACGAATGGGGAAGCCCAAGCGTTGAAGTAAATCTAGCATATAGTCCCATCGCACCGAATCAAACGCTTTGGCGATGTCAAGCTTAAAGAATAGTGCTGGGATTCGTTGTCGATGGTAGCGACGCGCCATGTTCCTGACTGTCATAAAATTATCGTGGATGCTCCTTTGCTTGATGAAAGCCGATGTGATACAATGTTTTTCATGTGCGGGGCCAGTCGCATGGCGAGCACCTTTGTAATAATCTTGATGAATGAGTGTATCAAACTTATCGGTCGGAAGTCAGGGATTGCCTCGGCCCCATCCTTTTTTGGCAACAACACTACGTTGGATGTGTTGATTAATGGCAGGCTCGTGCAATGTAAGTTATGAAAAGCGTTAGCTGCGTTTATGACGTCGCGCTTTATAATCTCCCAACAGGCCTTATAAAATGCTCCGGTGAAGCCATCTGGTCCGGGCACCTTGTCCGATGGTATGTCGAGTATTGCACGTTTAATTTCCTCCTCCGTGAAAGGTTCGGCGAGGGAGCTGAGGTCCAGACTGGGGAGATTTATGCTATCCCAGTTAACGTCCTGTGATCGTTGTCCCGGTGGTCCCATCATCGTAGCAAAGTGGTGTTGAATTATGTTTGCTTTTTCTTCGTGATTGAAAGCCCAACTGGACCCTTGCTTTAGTCGCTGAATGTAGTTTTTCTTCTTCCTTCCGTTAACCCTCCGATGGAAGTATTTGGTATTAGCATCACCTAATTTGATGTTCGTAATGCGTGATGCTTGTTTCCGTCTGACCCTTTCAACCACCGCCAGGCCGAGGATTCTTCGCTTAAGTTTTCGTCGCAAGTTCAATTCATCCCTGGTGAGGGCTCTATGTTCTTGTGCCATATCCAATCTAAGGACGACATCAGACGCCATGAGAAGCTGCATCTTGGCATCCGGGTAAAAGTTGTGGCTCCAGGCTCTAAGCATTTGGGAAGTATCCTGTAACTTGTAGTACAGGCGATGAAAAGGCTCGTGATGAGTGCATAGCTTACTCCAAGCTTCAGTTACTACCTCCTTGAAGCGTGGCAATCTTGGCCAAAACTCTTCGAACCGGAATGTCTTTGGCCGTTGTGGTCCACTTTGATTGGAGAGGAGTAGTGGGCAGTGATCCGAGTGCGATGTTGAAAGTGCATGTAGAGTATGGGAGGCAAATAAGGCGTCACCTTCCGTATTACAGAACACTCGGTCGAGTCGGACAAGCGTCGGATTTTGTTGCTAATTGCTCCATGTGAAGCGGCGGTTTTGTAGTGGAATTTCCTTGAGCTCGCAATCGCTGATCGCCTCTCTAAATAGACTCATCAGTCTAGTATTTAGCCTAGAATTGTTCTTATCCGCGGCTCTGTATATGAGATTAAAATCGCCCATTATAATCCACGATGTCCCACTGGGAGGCTTAAGTGTGAGCATTTCTTGTAAGAAGGCTCTCTTTTGCCCCTGACTGGATGGTCCGTAGACATTTGACAGTCTGAATGTTTCGCCATCATGTAGTGAAATAGAGGCTGATAAATGAAACATCCCCACAGCAATCTGTGAGACCTGCACTACCCTCTCATCCCACAATATCAGCAGTCCTCCTCTTGTACCTGAAGCTCCTGTGGCCGGCGCGAAAGCGTTTTTGTTTAACCTGTACCCACCTAAGTAAGACGAAGTGAAGTCATCTATCTGTGCAAGCTTGGTTTCCTGGAAGCATGCAATGGCGCACGTTGTGTTGGCCACAAACTGGTGAACTACATCCCTACGGGCTTGCTGATTGAGACCCCATACATTCCAACATAATATATCAACGTCAGGACCGATCATTTGAAACAGCACGTCGCGTCTCAGTGCTCTTCAGGTCGAGGCATTCTAACCCCTGCTGACGGCCGAAGGACGTACAGAGGGTGTCACAGAGCAACGAAGATGATTTGCAAAATGTCAGATGCAACATGTTCTGCAGCTTACAATTACAACCAAAGTGGCAGGCACTAGGCATATACTGGAAGCATATCAATGAACCATTCCTGCTATATGGTCGTTGTCCTCCTTCAAACAAATTCAAGATGTTGTTTCGTAGTATTACTTTCTGCTGTTTGACTATGTGCAGTTAATGGTTCAGCCTTGAAAGTCACTGTCGATTGATGTGAATCAGGACAGAAAACCGAGATTTTTTTTCCTTTCTACTTTTGTATGCATAGGCTTGGCTCGATCTTAGATAGGTCCATCAGTTCATCTTAAGAAACTTTTTTTTGCAGCTGGTGCAGGAACAGGAAGATCTTGAAGACCGATGCACTGAATTAAATCTGAAGAAGGCATTGCAGACCAATGGTCTGACTTTGCTCCTACTGATGCTCTTTATCTAGGAGCCCCAAATACTTTCTCTCAAGTCTCAAGTAATTTCATTGTATTAAAGTAGCTCACGAACTAGCTAAACTGGGTTTGTCGATGGCGCCCAATGCTCTCAGTTGAGGCAAGTTTTGTTCATCTTGTTTGAGGCAAGATATGTTTAGAGGAGCTTTGAAATGGCATCACGCTCTATGTAATTTGGATAAATGGCATCATGGGGAGATAAATCTAACCAATTGATGAGTGTGTTTCTTGGTGTTCCGACTGCTTTGGCTTATTATGCAGCGATGGAAACTGCTATGCAAAAGGAGCAAAGTACAACATCGGATCGACAAGACGAGAGGCCAGCTGAAGCACCAGCTGTTGATAGTGCGCAACAAGCATCACTTTTAGAAAAGCCAGCAAGCATCATTGTTTACTTCGTTGGATGGGAAGTGTTTTTTTTTTTGCAGTATGTAGTAGGATCTTGTTAAACCTTGTATGGTCGGTTGCACTTCGTCTGGAATGTCTTCTTTGTTTTTCATAGAGGGAGGTTAGGTTTCTTCCTGTCCAGGATTATAGCCAAAATCGTTTAGTTTTGTAGCATAGCATTGGTCTTCCTGACTTTCTGACTCCTGTGTCGTAAGTCGTAACAACAGCGTACTCCGTACTCTGCTTTGCTTTATATAAAGCAGAGCGAGTCTCTGTCTCAGATCCAGTGAATATAGGTACGTACCTTTGGTACAGAAACACGATATCTGTACATGGCCACTGCCAGCATAGACGTACACTACTCCCAGACATACATACACCTGCAAACAAGAGAAGCAAGAATGAAGAAACACGTATACGGTGGTCCTGATCCAGTGCCAGAAACCAAAAGCATTCCGACGTGCGAGGACCCAGCTGCCAAAACCAAGCATCCGATCCACACGAAGAACCTCACCAGAGCGACCTCGGCCGATGGCTACGGCGCCATCACGCTTATTTCCTGCGCCTGCAGCCAAGCAGCCGGTGCCACCGACAGTATCTTGCCTGGGTCGCCGGCGTCCACGCGGGTGCCTATCAGCGCGCGCGCGCGCCCCGCCAAGCAGATGTCACGACACGAACGCTCGCGTGGACAACGACGAGGCAGCCCAAATCAGCCGCGCCCGCGCGCGTACGTGGAAGGGACGGTGGAGAGGGGAGCGGAGGGGGGACAGCCGGACAGGGTCGCTGGCGCGTCGCCGTCGGCGGAAAGGCGCCCTGCGCAGCGTCCAAATTTTATCTCGCCCCCGCAGCAGCAGCGTACGTGGCCCGTGGTCCCCGGCGGGGATCGGCAGCAGGCCAGGGAGCACGAACACGAAGGATCCTGGAAGGATAGGATAGGGTTTGTCGTGGCCAGTCATCGCCGGCGCGGCCGGGTACCGGACACCTGTGTGTGCCGCGCTCAGCTCACGTGCTTGGCGTTCTCGGTTTTCTCTGGAGCTACATGACGATTATGGGGGGTGGTTGCACATGCGAGCAAGAGGTTTGTCGATGATGAGGAATTGAGGATGCTTTGGTCCCGTACGTTGTTGTCCGCATGTATCTGGATTCGTGAGAGGATTTCTTTCGAGGAGCATACATCCCAGACACATTAGATGTTGGAGAGTCTCACTGAGCTCTAATAATATATTTTTTGGATGCCTAATGGAGTAGGGAGGTAATGGAAAGAAGCGGAGGGATGGGGTTTTTAAAAGAAACAATTGGTCCACATAGTTGGATCAAAATACATTCAGTTTTCAAATCTGAAAGAGAAGTAGAAAGGGCGCCATCTCGAGACACATAGCAAGCGATATTCTGATAGTAGCCGCAAGCAAGTTCCCCGTATCTGCGATGGATAGAAGTGTTTCATAAAAGTTGATACCCATAAAAGTTGATACCCACTCGTGAAAAATGGACCTTTAGTCCTAGTTGGTAGGGGTCAAAGATCCCAAAAATCCTTCCGGGACTAAATTTTCGAGATAAAAGGAGGTTCTTTAATCCCGGATCATTCACCCGGGACTAAAGACATCCGGGACTAAATTTTCGAGACAAAAGGGGTTCTTTAGTCTCGAGTCATTCACCCGGGACTAAAGACCTCCTTTAGTCCCATTGGTAAAACCAACCGGAACTAAAGTTAAAAAAAATAAAGACAAATGGACCACCCGCCTGCCCGCCGGCCGCCGCCGCCCGCGCTCACCCCGACCACCCCCGCCCGCCGCTCGCGCCCGCCCCGCCCGCCCGCCTAGAAGAGGGGGAGGAGTAGGGAGAGGAGCCAGCTGGCCGCCCGCCCGCCCGCCCGGAAAAGAAAGGGAGAGGAGGAGGTGGAAGAAGAAAGGAAGAGGAGGAGGAGCTGCTAGCTGTGTGCACAAGAAATAGGAAAGAGAGAGGAGGAGGAGAGGAGACAAGGTGGAGAAGAAAAGAAAGAGTTGCCTATGTGCGCGTGCGTGCCTGCGAACCCCGGTTGGTGTTTTGTCCCGGTTGGTGTTTCCAACCGGGACAAAAGCCCTCCCCCCTATCCCGTTAAAATTACCAACCGGGATTAAATCTTTAGTCCAATGCGATTAAATCTTTAGTCCCGGTTGGAAATTCCAACCGGGACAAGGGAGCTTTCCAACTGGGACAAAAGGGGTGCGTCAGTGCAATATTTTCTAGCTGTTACAACCGGGACTAAGGGGGCTGGTATTTACAACTGGGACTAAAGCCCCTCCCATATGTGATCTTCGGTGGCTCATTTTTGACCTAGGACTAAAAGTCCTTTAGTACCGGGTTCAAAATTAACCGGGACAAAAGCATCCGGATGAAAGGTCAGTTCTCTCTTGGCTTCTTTATCCTTTTCCATCTATCCCATGTCTTTTGATGGGTGGAGTGCTGATTATCCACTGAATCTAGCAAGCACGATGCTTCTTTTGCAGTAAAAAATCGCACTATTGGCTGCCAAGTGGCATGTACCTATCACCCAAAAAAAAAGAAAAAAAATATGGTGCCCTTTTTTTCTTTTTTTTGGGTGTAAACGTTAACGTAAAGGGAATGGATGAGACCTGTAAACGTAAACGATTTAAGCCATTACGTGCTTTGTTTGGTTTCTTCATGTAACGGATGAACCAGGAACAAGGATGAGCACGCTAGCGGTGGAGCAACTGTGAGCTGGGACCGGAGGAGGAAGAGGACGGCCGCCGTCCATGAACTCGGACACTCGGTTGGAGCGCCGGCCCCCGACCCCTTGCAGCCGACGTGATGGTCCCCCGACCCAGCCCCTCTTCCTAGTTCCTCCGCCGCCTCCTTGTCTGTTGTTCTTGCTCATGCATGCACCGCATGCCTATTTCAGGCGCACACGTGCAGCGTGCCGGGAGGACGTATACGATGGATAGAAGTGTGTCATAAAAGTTGATATTCTCTTGAGGCTTTTTAACCTTTTCCATCCCATGGCTTTTGATGGGTGGGAGTGCTGATTATGCAAGCACGATGCTTCTTTTGCAGGCAGAAACCATACTATTTGCTGCCAGGTGGCATGTACCGATCAACCCAAAAGAAAGGGAAAGAAAATATGTCATCTATCCGTATCATATCCTCTTCTAGCTACCACACTGGAATCTTGAGACAGACACAGCACTCCCCTCTCCGCTTGATAAGCGCCAAACGTCCCCTACCTCTTGCCTGCTCACATCACTGTTTTTTTTCAAGAATGTGCTTTGCACGTTTTTCATTTTTTTTAACGAACCGCACGTGATAGTGCGAGTTTTTATTGATATAGCAGAAAAAATACAATACTATAACCCTGGGAGGCTATAGGCAGGAAAAGAAAAGAAAGGAAAAAAAACAGCTTGACTCGCCTGGTTGGATTGGGACGTCAACGCAGGAACCACTCAACTCAAGACTGCAAAACCCGACCGGTTGGATTGGGACATCAACATGATCGCACCACTCCACTCAACATGCCTTTATCGCGGCACCCAATCTCACGCTCATGTAGTTGCCGAACCTTTAGGCGTGACTCCACGTTGACAGGGAATCGAGAGAATCAGATCGCACCCGCACCACACCGAGAAGGCTACCGCCATGCAGGACCCTTCGCCGTAGTGCCACTGCAACATCACACTCCTCCCGACAAAGTGATACTACTAGATTCGGACTTCTCATAGGCTGCCTCGCAATCGCCGCCATGAAAACACAACGCACGGGAGCCTCGCCACATCCACCGCTGGACTCCTCCTTGCTCTTGCCGCCTCAAGAAAACTCCATGTCACGAATCCATTTCTTTTGTCGTTGTTAGGATTTTCCCCGCTACCCAAGATCTCCATCAAACAGCCAAGCTGCCGCCGCAGGTCGACTTCACCTTGTTGCTCAACCCACGCACATAGCCTACCGCACCGGAGTAGTTGTGGCAGAACCGCCCAAATTAAACTGGCTTAAGTGCACTAACCATCCTCTTAATGGTTAATCCGGTCAATACCCACTTAAAACGGTGTAATCTGAGAGTCTATCGGGTCAAGCCCGATTCAGCCACTGAATATCTCGATTGAAACAATACACCACAAGTCTCACACGAAGATGAGCAGAAATAATACAAACATCACGGGGTTTACATAAATTAATGTACAGTACTTAGCTTTACAAACAGAGTTCAAATACACAATGATACAGAGCTTTTGAATGAACAGTGGAAAGAAACTTCAAAACCAAAGGTAAAGCTAAGCTAGACGATGAACAGATGACAACACATTGAACCCACCGATGTGCCATCATAGGGAAGCAACCCCACCTCAAATAGGGTTACGACAACAACCCTGAGTATACTAATACTCAGCAAGTCTTACCTGACTATGGTATATACTTAACCGACTCCTAGCATGCAAGGATTCTGATTCGCTGGATTTCTTTTGCCAAAAAGAGATTACTACAAGTAGATCTTTACTTTCAACATTTTATCTTAAGTTTAAATGAAACAAGTACCAACTAAATTTGCATAAACATCTAGAGCAAGCATTGTATACAAGTTTAACCAACAATCAACATATATCGTACCGCCACCATTTCATTTCCATTAGTACGAGTGACTAAGTGATCAAGGTTCTCTTATCCGAGAGAATTGTCGGTGTTTTATACCCAGCAACCTACCGAGGGGTATCCCGAGGTAGTAGATTGGTTGGTGGGGGATCACTGGACCTGGAACTCGAAGGTAAAAGCGAAAACACAAGACACAGATTTATACAGGTTCGGACCGCCAGAGTAGCATAATACCCTACATCCTGCTTGGGGTGTTGTATATTGCGCCCTGCGCTTGGGTGTTGTGTAGCCTGATTGTTGGCTATTGATGTTGGTTCTGAGCTGCTGATCTAAGTACCCCTGCCCTCCTTTATACTCCAGGGGGTAGGATTACTAGTCGGTTACAAGGAGGAGCTCTAGTAGGATTACATGGTATAAGTCCTAGTAGGATTATAGAGAAATTCTAGTAGGAGTCTGTCTTCTTCCTTCCTTGAGGGTGCTGAGGATCTATCCCTGACAGGTACGGCGAATCGATCCAATTTTTATCCCTTACAAAGTAAACCTAATCACATACACCGTCAAGCAGTGCATGGCAACCATTCTCTGCGTGAAAGACATCATTTGAACTGCCCCATGACTCTCAAGTACTAGCCCCCACCGATACCTCCCACGGTCAAACATGAGTTAGTTACCAACTAATACATGAATAAGATAACGACATCAAGCTCAATCTACTAGCGCGCATGAAGGTACGTAGGTTTACCGGTTTCAACTACCTCCTACTACGGCATGTGATTAGTACTGTTCAAACTCGATCAGCACAACCAACAACGGTTCAGGCCTTAACCGACACAGGCGGAGGCTTACTTTCCATCCATCTCATTTCCTTAACCAACTCATCTCCGCCTGATCTCCATCTCCATTTTTCATTCCTCAGTGATTCATTCTCAAGTAACATTTGCCACAAGTATCAAAGGTCCTATATCTCGCGAGTGACAAAAAATCACTCGACTTTTACCAAATCCTAATTAAGCATGGCAGTACTAATGACCTACACATACTAGTATACTCATGGGACCCTATGGATCATGCATCTAGGGTTTCATACAACTCCTATAACATAAATGTACAATACATAATTAAATATTAAGTGCATAAGTTGAAATAGGAGTTATGCTCCGGGGCTTGCCTTTCTACTGCTCAGTGCTAGTACTAACAAGGCCTTGGGCCCTTGCGACCTTGGGCTGGGGCTTCGGACTGCTCCATCTGGCCCTTCTCTCCTTGTTCAGCCACGATCCGAGACACCATGTCCTCAGCTATGGAATCTACATGTATGACACGATGCAATGCAAGCTAGTGAATAAGTTGCAAACATGACAACACAGTCGCTAGTCGAGTAAGTGCATAAAAGAACTACACCAAGGCCGGTGATGGGTTTAGGAGCACGGGGGCTTCACCATGACCCCATTTTGGCGGCTTGTTAGGGACGAGGAGGCTAGGGAGGTGGTGTTCGGTGGTGGCGCCCGAGCTTGGGCCGGCGGCAATGGCGGCCGCGGGATCTTAAATCCCCGGCGCTAGGAGCCAAGGCGCAGGGCAATACGTGGTGGAGGAGGGATTAGAGAGGGTGTGTGAGCTGTAGGTGGCGGTGATTTAGGAATGGTGGAGGGGTTTGGAAGGAATCGGCCGGCGAGTCAAGGGAGCTTGGCCCAGTTCGCCTTTGACTCGAGGAAGAATAAAGGAGAAAAAGGGAGAAGGTAGGGGAGGCCGGCTGGCTTGGAGAGGATATAAGGCCGAAGAAGTCGTCGAGGACCAAGAGCAGTGGATGAGGATGACACAAGGACGGCCGAGCAGCGGCACGAGGACGGCCGAGGACGAGTGAGCAGCCGGGGGCATGGGCACGGCATGGGCAGCAGGAAGAGGGAGAAAGGAGGAGGTGACAGGCGAGCCCAGCGGCATATTTTGAATTAAACTTCCCCCTTCAAACAAGCCAGCTACAGGTGCCCAAAATTTGCCCCAAAATATTCAATATAAAGATAAAATCACAAAGAACATGAAGAAACTTGAATCACCTCCAGATCAGGTTTACACACAAATTAAAAAGAAAAATAGTTAAAATTGAAACATCACTGAATTTTTAACAGAAGAAAAAATCATCAAAAAATTATACAAAAATACTTTAAATTCATCACTTTGCATCTAGTATTTAAATAAATTAACAGGAGCCACAGTTGCATAACACACATTTAAGTTACTTCACAAAGTTGGATTTGCACACTAAGCAACAAATTAAAGAACTTCAACAAATGCAATGCCTAAGATTAACACCCGAGGTGTTACTGTGACCCAGCATAGCTGAGCAACCCACCGCAGTCCACTGCAAATCTAGTTGTCCCACGATGTCGTTGTTGCAAGCGCCATCCTCCAACGCAGTCCCACACCGCACTAATAGCTGCTAAGCAATGCCAGCCGTTGTGGTCCGCTGCAAGCAGCCAACTCGACAAACATGTGGCAACCCATGGCCGCCGCCACAACTATGATCGCATCCACATGAGTTAGGCAACCCCCGTCAAGTTTGCCATCCTACACCCTGCCGTCAGCCCGTCGCGACGGAACTGCTGCCAGCGAACAACTCCACCCGGTCAGATTGGGACATCGACACAAGCCTCCACTAAGCTTCGCCTGATCAAAATGGGACATCGACCTGAGCCTCCACAAACTCTGCCCGGTCAGATTGGGACGTTGACATGAGCCACCACACAACCGACGCCAAAGACTGTTTCTTTTTTTTAATAAAAGGAAAAGAGAAAGAAAGGAAAAGAAAGAAGAGCATCCTCTCGGAA
Organism: Setaria viridis; assembly: GCF_005286985.2. NCBI lineage: Eukaryota > Viridiplantae > Streptophyta > Magnoliopsida > Poales > Poaceae > Setaria > Setaria viridis. The sequence continues at coordinate 27,729,225 of NC_048267.2, read as the reverse complement.
GCAGCCGCCGCTGAATCAAGCCTCCTTGCCGGAACTACTTGACATCGTCTTCAAGAAGGTCATGATGTCGGAAACATTGTCGATGCCAGCCTAAACTGGAATGGGTTTTCACCCACCTCATCCGACAGGGAAGACCGGCATCCTTGTCGTTAGCCCCGAACAGGAGCCAAGATCCGCGCCCAAGATGCCCGACGTCGCCTTCATTCAGGAAGGACATGATGCCAATGGCACCATCGACGCCGTCCCAAGGAGGGATGGGTTTTCACCCACATTGTCACCGCGGTGTAAAGAGACGGCCGGTGCATCCAGCCTCACCACCATGGCGCTACTGGTGAGCCTCCGCACGATCGCAGCCAACGACGTCACCACGGTGACGTTGGCATACGCCCGAGCAAACTATTGTCGGTCACGCCACCGCGGCGCCGCCGACACACCATCCACCTCGCTAGAACGAATAGATGCTGGCAGCTTGGAACCCGTCCACCACAGGCGCAGGCCGCGATACCGCTGGAGTGCCCGGTCGCAGCCCCAACTGCAGGGCCTTGGGCCGTACGCGCCTTGGACCCACGGCCGGCGCTGCCCGCGGGCACCACCGCTGCTCCAGGAAGAGCAGTCGCCGTGTGCCAGCCACGGACGTCGTCGCAGCCGGGAAGAAACAGCCACCGCAGCCGAGCCACACCGCGGACGCTGCCCTTGCCGGGCAACATCGTGCGCCGGCTACCGGCGGCGCCACCGCGCCGCCGTAGCCGGAGTCTGTCGCCACCATAGGAAGAAGCAGCTGATGACGCATGCCCCGACTCGCCGAAGCCTTGGGGTAGCAGATCCAGCGTTCGAGGGTGCGGATCCAGCCAACCACAGGATGGATCCACCCGCGCACGGCTGGAGCCAACCGCCGCCGCCATGGGCGAGGCCAGCCACCAAGAAGAGCGTGAGGGGGAGGAAAGGAGAGGAGGTTGGTGGAGCCCCGCTGCCGCCTTCCTTGTGGCTGCGCAGGTTTCCAGCTGCCGCTCGAGCGATGGCGAGGAGGAGAAGCGGCGCTGGATGGGACGGCGGTGCCGGTCGCTAGGGTGACGCCCGAGTCACCCCGAGGAGGAGCGGCGCGGGGGCGTTCGGGTTAAGTGGTTTCCTTTCGTTGCACGTTTTTCATGAAGAGTTCGCGTCACTGTTTCCACGTATAGCAGAGTGCTGTGCCATGAACGACAAACAAGATCGAGGAGGAGATACTCCTGTGAATCTGTGATCCTACCTCAGTTGCGCAGCAACAGACGCGTCATCGATCCGTGTGACAAGGATCCGGCAGCTAGCAAGCCCAATTGGCAAATTGGGCATGAAACCACTCTGCAACTTGGTTGGCGTGGCGCTCCGTCCCCACTCGGGACCCCAGGTGTCAAGGTGCTACGTGAAATGAACGGCGCAGGGCCGAAGGCAACCCACCAATTGGGCACGTACTTGATGCAACCTGTTGGGCGTCGGCAGCTTGGCGCCGTGCAGACCCCTGACGATGCGGCTCCATGGATGAACCTGGACAGCACGCGTTTGGCCGTACGGCCGGCCGGAGCACAACCATATCGCGGATCTGGAAGGTATCGCCGCCGCAGGTCCAGCCGAAATGATGTGATACGAGAATAAGACGCAGGGCACCACATGATGCTGCTGGCCGTTGCCATCTGAATTGAATCGCTCCCTTGTCATAGCCTGTGGAAGCATGAGTGACCAATGCCTTTCACGGTAGACACGGACACCAGACAGGCGCGGGCAGGAACAGTGATTCTTGTGATTTAATGTGCCTCGTATATAAGCTAGCCTCAATGCTGAAATGCTGGCGCGCTAAAATGTTAGTTTTAACCACCTCTGCTGCATTGTTAACGACCTCCAGCGAAATCTAGCACCAGCGAGCTCATGATTACGGTTCAAGCAGGGGTTAAGGGGATTTTGTGACTCCTGGGCCGTAGAAAATAGTCGATGCGATTGTCATCTCAATGATGGCAATGAACAACAGATAGGACACTGAAATTATACATCGCTTACACTATCATAGTCAATTTCGTCACACAACCATATCGACCCCTTGTGTTTTCTTCCTCATGCATCCGAGTCGATCGCCAGCTCTCTGCTTTCTTCTCTTTCCTATTGTCACACACTAGATGTCGACACTCTTTGTCGTCATAGTTCATTTTTCTTTTTCTAGTTCTTCTATTCTTTTTTTTTAATTTTCTCATTTTCCCCTTTCTCCATATTCCATACTTCTTCCTCATTGTTGCTAGCATCCCGTGTTCGCTTACCATCATTGCCTACTCCCCCTCGCCGCCACGCCCCCCCCCCCCCCCCCCCCCCCCCCCCCCCCAAAGATCTATCGCGGTGTCAGTGGTCAATGGCATTGTCTTCGACTCTGTGGTCGGAGAGGCAGTGAGTTTGCGATGAAGAGCAATCGGGATTGCAGACGTGTGGGTCGTGCAAAACTGCAAATCAGGTCGCTAGGTCGAACTGGGCTGGCCGGGCAGTCTGGTAGGCTGTGTATTTCTGTTGTTTGAAAGGAGAGAGGGGTCCATGACAAATCATCTTCCAATAGCGTAGCTATGCAATGGAATAATAGCCCCCGGCACCATATATAGTGGTGGCGAGGATAGCGGTGGGGGTAGGACACCTGGTTGTTATTGGTAGCGACGATTGGCAGTGGCGCTGCAAGAGCCGGTTGGCCAGTTGGGTGTTGGTGAAGGCAGGGGATCATGGATTTGTGGCCGTTAAGTGGAAAAGGAATGAATATGTGCGATGCGACAAGAGAAGCGGTGTAGAGATGGGAATGACTACAGAGAAGCGGTGTACGTAGGCAGCACGCAGGAAAACAAAAAAAAAATCGACGAACAAGGAAGACAAATTGGATCGATGCATACAACCGAGAAGTTCGATCTCGGCCTTTGGTTTGTGTCAACATACTATATGTAGCCTTACTATATGTAGCCTGTACAAAACCTGGCAAATTTCATGCCTTGCGCGCATGGGAATTATGAACAAGGAACGTGTCATGGTACAGGAGCAGAACCGATGCTGATTACACGGTACGGTATCCACAGTTAGTTCTTGCACAATGCTTTCACGAATAGCATTTACCTAGCGCCTCATCATCTCCATTTGGTAGAGATATCTGACGCGGCAGGCGCGCCCGGCCATGGCAGCAACATGCGCTGATGAAACTTGGCGCGGCCTGCGCGAGTCCATGACGATGACTAGGACGACGGTGACAGCGGCGCGTCATGTTCCGATGAATGGGGTGGACAGGGACATGCCCAGCTCCAGCTCCAACGGGGAGCAGTGGTGGTGGCCGTGCCCGTGCCCGTGCCCGTGGCCATGAGGAGGCTGCAGCTCCGTCGGTGGCGGAGCTGCTGCTGCTGCCGGGAACGGTCTGGTCCCTGCACCTGACGCCGACGATACGTCGGCCCTGCCGTCGTCTTCCTCCGTAGAATTCAGGTCGAAGGCCGTCGTCCTCTCGGAGCTCTGTTCATGGCGCGACACGTTCAGCGACAGGGAAGTGGAGGCGCCCTCGCTGCTTGGCGGATCGGAAATGCTCGAACTGTTCTCGCAAATGGGAACCTGTTGCGTCATGGAGTCACCGGAGACCGATTAATTGGCTAACAAATCCAAGAACTCACAATTCAGGCAATCAAAAAACGTTCTTGCGTGGCAGGACGGCTACACTTGTAGTGCATGAAAAATATGAAATTCCTACCATGTCAAAGAGGCTGGAGCGGCGCTTCTTCTTCCCCATGCTGCTCTGCCTGAGGAAGAACTTCTGGGCATGGCTGGCGACCTGCGTCGGGGTCCTCGTCGTGACGTAGTTCCTGGAGATGCCTCGCCAATCGCCCTTGCCCAGCTTCTCCAGGCCGGCGAGGAACTGCCTGTGCTCCTCCTCGCTCCATGGGACGCCTGTCACGCGTGTTCATGTGCACAGATGTTGTTATTGTTATATTTGTTTAGAAACATCGTCAGCTGTAGTCTGGTTACCAACAGAACAATTATTCAATGGTTTCAGGATGACAAGTTGTTCTTGTTCATTGATTTAGTCAAAGAAAAGGAAATATCTCTTAGGTGCCTGATTACTTGCTGCATCAGAAGATAACACAACGTTTTTTTATAAGAAAAAGATAATGCAACTTTGTTAGGTCAGACTGATGAATATAATAAGAGAATGAAATTAGGTACACAAAAAGGTTTCTGAATTTCAAAGACAACAAATCTCCTCTCCCTTTTTTCATAGAAAAAAAAACAGGCATCTAAATTATGCATTTGTTCAGAGTTCAGACCAAATTAAAAGGCAACCTGCAAATTTGCTCTGTGTCTTGACGTACCTTTCTTCCTCTCCGCCACAACTCTGGCATTTCCATCGGACAGGTAGCCGTTGGTGGCCGCCGCCCTCTCCAAGCCCTCTTCAATGGACAGCAGCAGCGACGACGAGGACGACGACGACGGCGAGACGATGGAGCAGCCAGGAGCCGCGAGCTGCAGGCAGTCCATGCTGTAGCTCTTCTTCATCGACGCCGCCGCCGAGCCCGCACCGCCGCCGCCAGCATGGACCTGCACTCCGAAGAGCCTCAGTCCGCTGGTACCGCCACCGCTTCTGCTTCCGCCTCCGACACCGCCGCCGTTGTCGCCGCCGCCTTGGCAGAGCATGGTTTCCCTGCTGTTTCCCAAGCCGCAGGTCCTGGAGTTGTGGCCGTAGTTGCCACAGTGGGAGCACTTCCTGGCCATGGTGTGGCTATAAATCGGCCCGAATCTGTCCTGTGGCCTTTGCTGCGGATGGCGAGACGTGAGAGGGATGGGTGGAGGCCAGTGTGTCCACAAGAGCACAAACCCCACTGTGGTGGTAGTGGTATTGCAGTATTGCTACCGACCGGGATGGCGGGATAGGTAGTAGGCTAGTAGCTACCGAGATGGATCGGAGCTCAGCTCACACACAGGGAAAGAAACTTACACAGGCGCCCACTATAAATATGCTTCTGTGGTGTGTGATGTGGACATGTTATTGGACGGGGAACCACAGAAAAAAGTGATGCTACTTGCAGTCGCCTTCTGGATCGTGTAGCTTGGACTTTAGTGGTAACTTGATTGGCTATAATCATCGATAGAACATGGCACCTCAGTATATTTTATACATGCTATGAATATATTTTATACATGCTATGAATATATAAGATCTTTTAGTATCGTAACACTACCCGGTACTTAAAAGATCTCAATTGAACTCGGTACTAATCCTAATATTAGTACCGGCTCTATAGGACCGGTACTAAGGGAGTGGACGAAAAGTTGTTTTTCTAGTAGGAGTGTTGTCCTAATATTTACAAGCCTACGAGATCGCCAAAGTCCATGTGTCTGGTAGGGAAAGCTGGTACTTAAACTCCAAAACGGGGCATTTTTTCTCTGTAAATTCTGCAGAGCTACATGCATGTTTGAAAATTATCAGAAGAACTTCACTTGGCAAAACTTCACCTCATTTTTCTTTAAAAGAAGTCTTTAACTTTCCTACAACTAACAGGAGCAAACTGTAGAAGTGGAAAGTTCATATTATACGAGCAGAGAATGTTTGCTTCAATTCACTGCAACTGTAAGCAACAGACTTACCAATAGTTCAAGTGTTCAACGGTCAGAAGTTGCCACCGCGACGTCACATATCACACGCGAGGGCCCAAGCGAACTTTCTACTAGTAACTCCCGCACGTGCAATCCGCATGCATGCACACTGCACGTACGCTACCTGCGTGTTGAGTTATCTACCACTACTATATGAATTCAAAGAAACAGGGACCACGAGGAGATTATGGTAGCTATAGCTTCACTTTGCTTAATTCTTAAGCGAAGGAGTGCTATTTGAGAAGGTTTAGCTTAAACATTGGGTTTTACCAAACTTTCTTCTCTTTTGGAGCAAGGTTTTCTTGCCTCTCATTGAAGAAAGAAAAAAGTTTTTATTAGCTTTGCACGAGTGGAGGTTGAACCAAATTAACCACCTAGTCTGCTACAGACTTGATATTTGTCTGATAATTAAATTAATTTATCACATCAAGAAAATGACCTAACTAGTATAAGAACCCCACTGGAGTGATGATGACCATGGACTCCATTGCTAGTTTCCTTATCTAACTGTTAAGATATACAGTACACATTTGTCTTACCATATATGATTTGTCCAAGACCAGGAAAGAAGCTGTGTCAACTGCCAAATCTGGGAACTAATTATAAAGCTTGTTTAATGGTGGAGATGAAGCTTTGGATTGGGCGAAGTGGCCTGGAACTTTAATCATTGTTATCCTATCTCTAACACCAGTATTCTAGCTCATCGAATCCATGCAGGGGGCTATTTTGCATTATCTCCTGTCGTGCAAACTACAGGCTGCTGCTGCTGCTTTCCTCTGCTCAATCGGAATCTTCGATCCACTGATAAAGTGGAAAAGATTTGAGCAGAGAGTGCGTGCTAGTCGTCCATGATGGGGACAGGCATTACCCAATTTTGTGTAGCATGTTTGGGGCAGATAAGACGGGGATAACATTGTTTTGTTTAGGAGTTGTTCTCCCACTGCCTAGCATTAAGATATCAATCGGAAAGCTAACAACTGGATCAGCCATGCATGCATTAAGAGATATGCTACTGAGCCAGGCATCCAGGCACATTGCTGGTTGATCCAGCTGTAAGGATGAGATGATCTGCACTAATCCATGCTGCTTTGGCTGCTAATTCTTGATTAATCCACATCGTTATCTGATCGGAGGATTTATCATAAGCCATGGCTTTATTGATTTTACGTAGGAATATTCGGCTTTTCTGTGGTCAATGTTCCCCATCCATATAGCTTCTCAAGAAATGGAGGATTCCTCATCCATGGATGGACAATAAAGCTACGGAGCTTCTCTCATTTTGGTTATCTGTTCTCTCTGAACATTCTATTTGCTTTTTGTTCCATCAAAGGATCCTGAATTGGCATATGCCAATCTTTTCTGCACCCAATGTGCAGACAACAATCATGCAAGTTGCTCAATTTGGTCCTTATTTTCCTCTTCCACCATTATGGCTCCTTTGTCTTTTGAAGAAAGAGCTATCATGCAACCAGTTTTGTTATAAAACACTTGACTCACTGGTCATTGGAATGCTTCTGCTTGCATTTCAGTAACTGCACGCACAAGCCATACATGTCAAAGTATGCTTGCCAAAGAAAGCTATATTGACCCTCTCAAGATGTCAAAAGGGGCAAAGGCAATGTAATATTTATTACTACCTTAGCATATTTATCCATAATTTAGCTACGTTTAGGTTTTCTCCTAAATCAAATATTTTTATATCTTTTACCAACATTATTTGTAATATATAATTTATTTCAAATAGAAAATTTACATGTTTGATATTTGGTTTTACAATTAATCTAGTAACATCAATTTTACGTTAACAATCTATATTGAAAAGGTTAACTTGGGACAAACCTAAACCTACCTATTTTTGGGATGGAGGGGTACTACCTTAGGACTCATATGAACAAACTCTTTCAAAAACTTAGCGATCAATATCTTTTATAACATGTGCATTTTTATGTTGGGAACATTTAAGTCATGTGTGCATTCGATTAGAGGAGTACCTTTACAATATTAAAAAAAAGGAACCGCTGGCAAAAATTTCAGTTGAAGAACGTGCCAAGGTAAAAAAAAAGGCATAAAACACACAAATATTTCTGACCCGATGGAACAATAATTTAGAGAAGCTGGAAATAAAAACCTGGTTGGTTCAAATTTTAGGCTGGTTGATGTGCTTATAAATTTATGATACAGCGTGGTACAGGGTTCTCGATCTTATGATGGCTTGGTACCAGTTTGAGCAAACAACTGTATAGCAAACACCAAGCATCTCAATTTTGTTGGCACATGCAAGCATTCCAATGGGATGGCATTGACCAGAGTAAAAGCATTCCAGCTTTGATCAACAATTACGTCATAGTGGTTTTGGTTGGTCAATGTGAAGATTATGCACAAATTATCTTTGTATTATTCCACATTTTTACAATAAGGTTATTCTATACAAAAAATTAGAATATCTATTCTATGCAGGGGCGGATCTAGCATGGGGCTGGGGCTCCCCCCCCCCCCAAAAAAAAAGCTCCTTCAGCTATGGACGAAGAAGAAGAGGAAGAAAAATGAGCCCTTGAATCCGCCCCTAATTCTACGCCATCTAAAATTACTTGAGCAGATACTATTCTTACGATTTGCTGAATTGGGAGCTAGTTTACTAAACTTCATCTTGTGAACATCTTTAATAAAGACTAAAATAATTAAAAGCATCGATTGTCATCAAGAAATTACTAATTAAATTCCTTTGGAAACTTCAGATGTTCTATGTTTCTGATTTAGTAATTCTTTGTGGCTGATTAAAAATAAGTATTTCTATATCTTTAAACAAATAATAAAGCAGAGATCATAAATCAAATTTTGTTAAGGAAATGCACGGGTACACTCGGATATAGGAGAGTGAATCCTACCAATTTAGCATCGTCACTTACCAATATCTCACTAAAAATCTATTTATTTTAGGGGATGTCTTTTTACCCTCTACCTACGCTCAGATTTTCAATCCTTGAATCTACGGCAGCATTTCATCCAACGGTTCTCCTTCTTTCTTCCTCCTCATCTAGCCATTTTCTTCCTCTAACTTTCTTCCTTTTCCTCCCTACAATCACCATAGATGTTTATGAAGACCTCAAACACCCCCGCCCCCGCCCCCGCCCCGCCTCGTACCAGCGTCTCCTGCGGCTCCTGCTACCAGATCCATCCTCACACCCTTGAGCCCTTTTAATCATCCCAATCTCCACCCTCCCAGCCTCCCTACCAGGGGCGGAGCTACGCCTGTTCATCGGTGTCAGCTGACACATATGGTTTCTTGAATATCAGTAGCAAATCACTGTTGCGCACTGTTCATTCGTGTAGCTGACACCGGTGTTCAGTGGGATTGACACCGGTGACTCGCCCGCCCAGCTCCGCCCCTACTCCCCACTTGTCATCCTCCACTATCCTAGCCGACAACACCCTATCTACCTTGCCGACGTGTCAACCGACCCTCTCAGCACAAGGCTGGCGGCCTTCCTCCCCCAACTCCCCCTCTAATTAATCATGAAATCTCCAACCACCCAAACCGCAATCATCCCTACCCTCAACCTCCAATCTCTGATCCTAACTCACTGGAGGAGATAAATCTTGCCGGAGATGGAAAGGATGGGGGCGGATCTCGCTGGAGTTGAAGAGACAACAGTGAAGATATATTGGATGCAAGAAAAAATGGGATGTACTCTGGCAGTCGGGCGTCATGTAGCATTTCTGTTGTTTTTTTTCCAATTACAAATGACTGTTTTTTAACCTAAGTAAACATCCAAATTGAACGGCCTTTCCCGTCCATCATCCAATTGCGGAACGACACACACTGCGGGCGAATCAGGGAGTCAACGCTCCACGCGGAGGATCCTCGCCGCCGTTACATTGGAGCGGAGGCCACCGGAGAACAGACGCGTGGGAGGCTCGCTTCAATCTCCGCGAGCACGGGAGTGCGTGTCGCTCCGCACGTGGTGGATTGCTGCGTTTTGGCGCCTCGAGCCGTTCCGCACGTAGTATAACGGCAAAGACAAATTGCTTGGTAGCTAATCAACTTTGCGAGAGAATCGATCTCATGTAACGCGAGGCTAATTGGCTAGCGCCTGCAGACTGCAGTTCAATATGTGTATGGAGTGCATCGATCGGCATGAGCATCTGTTAGCTTTCATTGTGTGACGCTTCCAAAAACAACTAACAGACTGAAAAAGATCCTACACTGCACATTGGTCTATACTTCTTTTCATACATGTAGCATGTGCGATGATCCATGCATGTCCTTTCCTTTTGAGAGAATATTGTACCATTTCATGATGAAAGAAGCAACTTGTATTCGTCAAACATTGGAGAGAAAATAATCCGTCATGCAATTGTATCTTTTTTTTTAATGCCTCTCATCTACATACACGGGTGGAAAATCGAGCAGTAGTCCCAATTGGAGAGAGTCATATCTTTCGAATATCCAATCGGGACTAACTATTCGGGACCAAAGATCCCCCTCTTTAGTCCCGGTTGGTATTTACCAACCGGGACCTTTAATCTTGGGTGAATAACTCGGGACTAAAGGAGGTCTTTAGTCCCGGGTGAATAACACCAACTGGGACTAAAGAGGGGATCTTTAGTTCCGAATAGTTAGTCCCGGTTGGATATAAAGGGGCCGCCATGCAGGCACATGCACGTGGCCCCTTTAGTCCCTTTTGGTATTATCAACCGAAACTAAAGACATTTTTTCTTTTTACCCTGAATTCTTTTCAATATTAATGCTTACTGTTGCTTCACTTATATATTACACCTATACGTATACATCCTTAGCGTATGCTACTTACACGTATACGCTCGTATTGCATGCATGTCGTATATATATTTCATGACAGTATATGCATAATATTACTTTTAACTACTATATATACATTTCTTAGTAGTTTATACACATCAAACTAGTATTTATACAATCACTATATATACAATAATTTATCCTCATAATTCTTAGAATCCTCCCGTCGGGGTGTTGCTCGGTTCGGCTATTGGATATCTATCATAATAAAATTCTCCATTGGGATTTAGCACCTCGTCCATTAGAAATCCTATGAGAGCTTCTTGGATTGCCAAAAGCCTCTCCTTCTCTAAGAATTCTTCTCTAATATGCATCATCTGTAATTTGAAAATATGTGAATGTTACACCAATAATTAAATATAAGAAGCTAGAAAATAATTAATTACTAATAGGTTTATTTTACGTACATCTTATCCCTCACGAAATGGTACATGTGCTCACAAACGTAGTATCCACATAAATTATTCCCTTGTTCCGCACTTTAGTGAAAAAAAATAAGTTATGAAATATTTGTGTTATAGAATGTATAAAATATCCTTACGCCACCACTTGTATATATAGGAAAAATAAAGAAGCTATTAAACTCCCGATACGTGGATCAATTGAGATAATTGTATAAATTATATATATATATATATTTATATATATATATATATACTTTAGTAGTGAGGTTGCCTAATGATATGTACAGCTCACATGAGGTGCGCTGAGTGATGTCATCCACAGGGTACCGTTGGTTGTCCTGCGCAACCACAGGTAAGCTTGGCATGAGGTTGCCAAATGATCTGTACAACTCACATGACGTGCACTGAGTGATGTCATCCATAGGGTACCGTTGGTTGTCCTGCGTAACCACAGGTAAGCTTAGCATGTTCTCATCGGGGATCCCTGTGGAAGCACAGCTCCTTCGACATTGAGAAGGGTTGACGATGATGTTAGGATCCGGCAGTGCTCCAGATTGGGCCATCTCAGTAACTGCTAGGGCCACTCGCCGATTAATTTCTTCCTGCATTTTTACATCTTGTTCATGCACTTTAGCTTCTAACATGCACCGCCACCTCTCCTCTTGCTGTTATTTTCTTCTCTTTCGGCTTTTGTACGTGTCGATGTTCCTACGGAAAGCAAACTTCCATGGAACCACCCTTGTTGGGGGGAAATATTAACGACCCCTTAAAGCCCATTAAAACAATGATCATGAAGGCCCAGGCCCACCTGAGGTAATAAAGATTACCGTCAGTCCAACATGGGAGGGGAGAGCCCCGCTCCGCCTCGCCCGACCCAGTGCTCCGGGGTCGGACGCTCCCGACCCCTTGATGACCAAACTCCGCCTCGCTCGACCCAGGGGCCTAGGGTCGGGAGCACCCGACCCCCCGCCGCAAGACTCTGCCTCGCCTGACCCAAGGGCCTAGGGTCGGGAGCACCCGACCCCCCGCCGCAAGACTCCGCCTCGCCCGACCCAGGGGCCTAGGGTCGGGAGCACCCTACCCCCCGCCGCAAGACTCCGCCTCGCCTGACCCAAGGGCCTAGGGTCGGGAGCACCCGACCCCCGCCGTAAGACTCCGCCTCGCCCAACCCAGGGCGCAGGGGGTCGGACTCATCCGGGCCCGCAAGACAAATATCCGCCTCGGGCGCAGATTGGAAGATCAGGGCGCGGATCTTGTGGGTCTCCCTGTCGACCTCGCCACAAATGCGCCGCGGCTCTAGCACGCAGAAAGGCGCCCGCGCCCCCGACGCGACCCGCCACAAGTACCCATGCGCGACCGTGCAGAGCAGGCTACAGTGGTCGCGGCTCCCTCCGATTCGCTACGGGCACTCATGGCCTGCGCCGCCAGGCACAGGAGGGAGTCCCACCCGTTCTCTCACCCCACGCATCCGGCGACAGGAACGTGACGTCCACGTCCCACGGGCCATCAGCAGGATGGCAGGATTAGCCGCCTTCCCCGATGGACACAGGTGCCACGACAGAACACCATCATCACGCCTGGCGGCAACAGCCACCAAGGAAACCGTCGACCGGACTTGACGGCAGCCGCCCTCTTCCGGCGGACACGCTGGCAGGAGCCGAAAGCCGGAGAGGACGCCGGCGGTCTAGGAACTTGGTCCCTCTCCTTATGTTGTATTTTACTTAACTTAGTTCATCTCTTTTACTTATCCTCACACCCAGTCTCACTTGTAACCCCGGTAGCCTCCTTGCGCTATAAAAGGAGAACCGGGGGCCTCAAGACAAAAGACTCTCTCAAGCCAACAGAACACGCTCACACTCTCCTTTAGAGCCTCAGTGCACACCCAAGAGACTTGGGACCAGCTCCCTCTCTCGCCCTCCTGTAACCCCTACTATAGACCCCGCGTGGGCAACACGAGCAGCTCCCCGATACTGGACGTAGGGCTCTTCCTTGCCCGAACCAGTCTAAACCCCGTGTCTCTCACGCCACCATCCGAAGCCTTACGCGCATAAAAGAAATTTACTAGTCTTAGTCTTGATCCGCTAATCTTGACAACGACAACCCCGAAGCTTCAGCAATGCCCTGGGTGTTTGGGATTCCCGAGCGCCAAAGTCAACTCATCATTCTCTACATTAGGCTTGAACTTTCCCGCTTTAGAATCTTCAATGTTTTTGATAAGCTTGAGGGACTTTTGACGTATTATTTCGTTGAAAATAAGTATCCCATCCGCAGGGCTAAGGGTGCCTCCGTGAGCATAATACCAATTCTTCGATCGATCGGGCCAATCAATAGTCGATGGTACGATACCTCGATCGATTAGGTCTTGTTCCATCTTTCTTCATTTGGGAATTGCACTTATGTAGCCACCTTACCCTAGACGATGATGGTACCCTTTCTTCTGGGCATTGCTTGAGTTGACACGAACCTTGTTCGCACTATCCTCTTGTATTCCAGAAATGAGTTTCAGTGATCTCTTAACTTTGGCTAGTCATTAAAATCTAGAGTTTGGCCCTTCTTGATATAGTTAGCATCCATATTCTTCTTGAAGGTCTGGAATTGGGTTGGCATCTTCTTGAGCGTCCAGTCTTTCACAACTTTTTCATTGACGCCATCAGGAGGTGTGAAGTGTTTCTTGACATTTTCCCACAATATATCTTTCTGTGTCTGCTGGAGCACGTATGGATCATCTTTTTTTACCCTTCCATTCTCGAATGTTGATGGGCACGTTGTCCCTTACAATAGCCCCGCATTGACTCACGAACTTTCTAGCGACTTTTTCGAGAGCAATTGGCTGACCCTCCTCTGTCACTTCGGTGATGTAAAGCCTTCCCTCCATTATCTTTGTACGACCTCAACTAATAATGACATTAGTTATACACACATGTAATCATAGATACATTAAATTATTAAAATATACATACATGGATACTTATACACATGGAATAATAAAAGAAACTTATACATGGAAACTTATACACATTATTGAAATATACACATTATTGAAATATACAAATTCTTGAAATATACACATGAAACCATACATTGAATTTTCTAAGCATTTATAACAATTTCTAATTATTTATACTATTTTCTAAGCATTTGTACTAATTTTCTATTAATTTCTACAAGTTTCTACTTAATTTCTACTAGTTTCTTCTAATTAATACTAATTTTCTTCTAATTCCCAAGCATTTGTACTATTTTGTAAGCATTTGTACTAATTTTTTACTAATTTCTACTAGTTTCTACTATTTTTCTACTGAATTCTACTAAATTCTACTAATTCCTATTCAATTATACTAATTTCTACTAAATTCCTAATCTAATCTACTAATTTCCAAGTTAAAAATTTCCTAATCAAAAAACGGCTTGCGTCAGCAAGCCGGCGCATCGCGCCAGCCGTACACATACCAGACGGCAGTGCAAGGGTTGGGACGGCGCCGGACGGTGGCGCAGTGGGATGGGCATCGTCGAATGGTGTGCAGTGGGATGGGTGTCGGCAGATGGCGGCGCAGGGGTGCATCGGGGCCGTGCGGGCGTTGCGAAGGGTGCTGGGACGGAGGAGAGGCGGCAACCGGTGGGGGCCGCGCTGGGGCGCGCACTGCAGTGGCGAAGGGGTGTCGGGCTAGGCGATGTGGCACCGTGCGGCGGAGGACCAGGTGAGGAGGAGGGCGCCGGGCCGGGAGGGTGCTGCCAGGGAGCCGAGGTGCGGATCGGTGGCGAAAGGGCGTGCGGCGGTGCGACGGCTTGGGGCTCCGGTGGATGGTGCCGGGGGAGCCGGGGCGTGGAGAGGACGGCGACGGTGCGACGGTCAGGGAGTGATGACGATGTTTAGAGGGACGCCTGCAGGGAGATGACGGCAGCACCGGTGGCGATGCGGTGGTGACGGAGGCGATGAGGAGGAGGCCATGCGCACGGAGATCATGAAATTGGCTAAGTCCCGAGGAGGGGAGGGTCGGAATATTTATACTCCCCCTAGTCCCGGTTGATAATAACATCACCTGGGACTAAAGGGCCTTTAGTCTCGAGTGGTATTAAGCGCGGGAGATGAAAAAGGACCCTTTAGTACCGGTTGGTATTGGTAATACCAACCGGGACTAAAGGTCCCTCCTTCTACAGTGTTTCAAATACATGTTGTCTGTGTCATCTAAATAATGGGTGCAGGCCCGATATCCCTTGTTTGTCTGTCTTGGAAGGTTACTCAGCATAGGCCAATCATTGATGGTTATGAACAACAATGCTCGTAGGTCAAAGCTCTCTTGGTTATTCTCATCCCACACACGTACACCTTCTTCCTTCCAGAGCAGTAAAATTTCATCAACCAACGATCTTAGGTACAAGTCAATGTCGTTGTTGGGTTGTTTTGGACCTTGGATAAGCACCGGCATCATAATAAACTTCCGCTTCATGCACAGCCAAGGACGAAGGTTAAGCATACGTAGGGTCACAGGCCAAGTACTATGACTACTACTCAACTCTCCAAATGGATTGAATCCATCAGTACTTAAACCAAACCTTATGTTCCTTGCATCACTTTTAAAGAATGGGAATGCTCTATCAATTGATCTTCACTGAGCCCCATCTGTGGGGTGTCTTAGCATCTCATCTTGCTTAGATTTCTTTTTTGTGTCATCACATCAACTTAGCATTCACCTTGTTTCTGAACAAATACTTCAAACATGGTATTATAGGGAAATACGACATCACCTTCATGGGAACTCTTTTCTTGGAAGGTTGCCTCTCAACATCACCAGGAACATCTTGCCTGATCTTATACCGCTGCGCTCCGCACACAGGACAAGCATCCAATTTCTCGTATTCATCACCACGATAGAAGATACAGTCATTAGGACATGCGTGTATCTTCTGAACCTCCAATCCCAGAGGGCAAACAACCTGTTTAGCTTCATATGTTGTGGATGACAATTCATTATTCTCGGCAAGCATGTTCTTTACAATTTTCAATATCCATTGAAATGTCTTCTTAGATACACAATTTTTTCCCTTCCATTGCAGCATTTTCAGTGTGGTACGTAGTTTTTCATGCCTCTACTTGCAATCTGGGTACAACAATTTTTTTATCATCTATCATGCGCTGTAACTTTTTTTATTTCTTCTAAGTTTTGCAGTCTTTCTGTGCATCCCGTAGCACCTGACCAAGATCATCAATAGGGCCATTGAGGGATATGATTACCTCATGGGTCCCTACCGACCAGAATACTGGCCGGACCTAACAAGTGAGCCCACCCGACCAGGGCGTGCGTGCTAAGGATATGAAGTTACTTGGAGTACACGCTAAGTAGGCCGGGCGATTCAAATCTGCCCGGATACTGTGCTCGGACTCAGATTACCTTCCATGTAACTACCAAGTAGATTAGATTCAAACCGACTTGTAACTCTAGGTCATCAGCCTATATAAGGCAGCCAAGGGAGCCTCCCGAGGGCATCGAATCTCTCAAGCAATACAAGCCACCAAGCATACAGGACGTAGGGTATTACTCTCCGGAGGTCCGAAACTGTCTAAAACCCTCGTGTCCCTTGTGCTCTAACGATCACCTTCGAGTTCTTGGTTTCACAATCACCTCCACCTACAAATCAACCACTTAGGTAATTCCCTGGTGGACTGTTGGGCTTATAAATCGGACAGACGTCTTCTGCAAACTCTTTTTCATCAACCTCACCCAATGTAGTATCTGCAAAATTTTAGCCTGCAACCCATGCAGGAATGTTGTTATCATCCTTCTCTTTTTTACCGTCTTCCCTTATAACCCCTCTTTCGTTGTGCTTCATCCAAACCAAATAGTTAGGCATGAAACCGTATCTAAACAAGTGGCTGTGAAGAGTCCCCCAGGAAGAGTAGTCCTTCTTCTTACTACATTGGAAGCATGGACAACATATGAATCTCTACTCTAGCTTGTTGGCTGGTCACTTCGAGAAAATAATGCAAGCCATCAACTTATACTTGGTCTGTCTGTCTACGTTATACGTCCATTGCCGGTCCATATGCATCATATTACGTAAAAAATGGACATAGATCTTCATATTAGATAAAGAACCTGATCAATATTGATAATTTACATAAATCAACCTTTATAAAGATAAAAATAATTCACATAAAAATTACACCGTTCAACCTTCATATCATTCACTAGGTTGATAAAAAGAGAAATGCTAGAATTCTGGAATAAGACAATAAAGATATATATACACTAAAGATTACAGATGCTGCATAGTGGACTTCACGTAGTCAATAATCCTAAAATAATGGTACAACATAGCAGAATGTTCACCCTCCAAGCCATCTCTGCACATGACTCAATCTTCTCCGAATTCTATGGATAGTCACCTCCGCTCCTCCAGTACCAGAAAATAATGATACAACAGAAGATCTTCGAGTCCACATACTCGGGCTGAATATCATCAAGGAATCTTGAAATAATTTTCCAAACGTCTTTTGGAGCAAGTGCCACATTTTCATAATAGAAGTATGGTGGCACACAATAGCCTATCCAGGCAAAAGATCTGTTCACTGAGCATGGCCTATTTTAGCAAGCTAAAACCAACCAAAAGTCAATGGGTCAAGGTTAGTGAACAAATCTCTGCCTAAACAGGCTATTGGGCCACTATACTTCTATTATGAGAATGTGGCTCCAAAAGGTGTTTGGAAAATTATTTCAAGATTCTTTTATAATATTCAGCCCAAGTTTGTGGACTTGAAGTTTTTCTGTTCTACCATTATTTTTGGATTCTTGACTCCGTGAAGTACACTATGGAGCGTCTGTAGTCTTTAGTGTACCTTTGTTATCCTGTTCCACAATTCCAGCATTAAGTTGACCGGTGTAATTTTCATGACACTCTAATTTAACATGCAAACTATTCAAAAAATTATAGCAATGACCAAATTCTATTTCTTACACCTACAATTTATTTACCTTAATTTGATTGCAAGGACTAAATATTAAAAACACATTTACTCTATTTTTTCCCATACCTAATATTGATCAAGATATTTATCTAATACGAATCATATGTAAACAAGCTATCCATCAAATTCTAGCTCAAAAACATATATAAATAAAAAATCCTCTCCATTCTCCCTCATTCTAAAAAAAACTCATTTTTCTCTATCTCTAAAGCATAAAAGAAAGCATAATAACAATAAATGAAGGGAGGATGAAGTAGCTAACCTTTACAACACTTTGGATGAGTGAAATTCCCATGAAAATGAGGAAAAAAATCAGCAGCACCTCCCTAAGCTTGCTTGCTCGCCATGAAGAAGGAGCCGCGCTCTCGATCTGATGAGTGGCTCGGGCTCGGGGAGAAAGAAGGGGATTTTTATAGGGTGGACGTTTAGTCCCGGTTGGAAAAATCAACCGGGACTAAAGGCCTCTCATTTAGTCTCGGTTGGTGTTACCAACCAGGACTAAATGATTAATCCCGGTTGGTAACACCAACTGGGACTAAATGAGAGACCTTTAGTTTCGATCGGTTTTTTCCAACGGGACTAGATGCTCCATCGGACTCCCTTATCCATCATAGCCGTTACAACCGGGACTAAATCTCCTATCGGATGTGGCTATCGGTGGTGGCCGTTTGACCCTCTTTAGTCCCGGGTCCAAAAATGATTGAGATATATGTCTCTGGATCGAAAGTCCTTTCTCTACTAGTGATACAACTGTAGTATCTATTTTTTCTCTCGAACTATGTAGGAGAGTTGTGCGTCATTTTAAAAAAAGAGTACGCGAGTATGGAAAGACTCTCCCCGAGTACAGAAACCTCACACCCACACACACCCAGGCCTCAACAAAAAAAACAGCCGCGACACATGCTAATAAACTGCAACAGCCAAGCAGAACTATACAAGATCTTAGACTCCCAAGGCAAGCGACCTGGATAGGACTTCACTCACACACACCAATCTTACACATCAGGGACACCTCACTCACACCACACGTACACAAACAACCCTACAACTACATCTAGATAGCAGACTGTGTCCTTGAAGACATCACCAAGACCATTCATGGCTCCGTAGACAATGAGACATCGCATTCCCTTTATGGCTCCATGCATGAGAGGCAACGAAATTTATTTCTGGAGGCAAAGCTCCGGTGAGACACCAGCGCTGATCCCAGGGATTGAACGTTAGCAAGCAGCGTGCACAACCGCACAGCCAGCCACTCGAGCTACGGCTCGTTCTCTATGCAATTGTATCTTGTATGTATGATGACTCACTTGTAAGTAGCATATTATTATAAAAACTAAAATTATTCAAAAGATATATGTCATAAGGTTACCCGAACATACTTCCACAAGTTGGAAAGCCAATGTAATTTGTTGTATATGACATTACTTAACCACTTGAGATGACCTCATGGTGTGACGTGGTGCTATGTATGTTGATGCAACGCCTACCATCGCCACGCCAGCACGCTTGACCTCTATCGTGGCCATCTACAAACAATGCTTGGCAATTGGCATGTAGCCTGGAATCACAGGTCATGGTCAAGCCCATCCCTCGGCATGTTGTAGTGGTTGGATTGAAGGCTCATCCAAAGCCTTAGGGCACATTTGGTTTGTTTAGTGGCTTGCCTTGCCTCGCCTGGCTGGGCGCTGGCGAGCGAATTTGGCTCGCTCGAAGTGGCGAGGGTAAAGATGGAAAGCACAAGCCCCGAGGTGCTCATCCAAACAACTCATCCATGCCAATTTCTTGCTTAGTTAGGTAACACAGGAGCCAGCAAAAGTTCCAAACATGCCCTTAGTCGGAGGGTGGGCTTTTGCATCTCTCCTAGTGAAGCCTCCCTCTTTCTTTGTGAAACTCAGGATCCTTTTAGATCTTTTGATTGATTCTGCTAGCCTCACCTGAGGGCCTCTCCAATGTGCAGAAAAACCTGGTGCTATACAATTAATGCTCCTATAGACCCAGGTCCTAAACATTGTGTGGCTGGTTCCATGGAGAACCAGGGTCCATGTATAGAACCAGGTACCAGCAAATAAACAACTCAAAAGTCTGACACGAGTCTGACAACTTCCAACTACCAACTACCAACCGCACCACCGGATTCAAGTTTTAACCATTGGCTACACTTCACCGTTGCCTCCTTAGTTCTTCTACCCGTTGCTCTTCCTGTAGCTTTCATCTATCTATGTTCCTCTTCCTGTAGCCTTTTTCTCTTCATTTATCCGTGTTCCTTTTTTCTTCCTAGAACCTTCTTCTAGCCGTTGCCTTCCAACCTGCATAAAAGGAAATGAAAGGTTCATGCTCAAAGCAACACCAATAGCCTGAATAGGAAGAGGATAGGTTCATGCTTAAAACAACACAATACCAGCACACAAACCACATTGATTGGTTCAGATGTATCCACCAGATGGAAGTTTCTCAAGATTGCTCGGCTCTGATCCCACAAATCCCAGGCCAAAAAATACTAATTTCCAGTACATCTTAAATTTCACACCAAATCATATTCCCAACTCTTTCAACCACTCTCAGTTTCCTCCCACATCTTTCAACCATACACAGTATCCCAAAAATAGCCCACCTACTCATGGATTGCAAAATTTCAATCCTTTTGGCCCTCCAAGCAACTTCCAACAGTATGCCCAATATCCACCAAATTATCTAGGTTTTCAACAATAAGCACAATTTGTGCACTCTGGTAGGATATTTGGATCTCTAGCTGGTGCATCTTCACATGGATTGGATTCAACAACACCACAATCGCAAAGAAGGGAAGTAGAGCAAGCAGAAGAAGTCAAAGATTCAAGTGGCAGCAGCCCAGATGAAGGAAGGAGGGGTGTGAGAATCAATTACACAGAGGAGGAGAACCTACGGCTAGCAAGTGCATGGCTAAAGCATTCTGTTGATCCAGTTAATGGAAATGACAAGACTGAGGAGTATTATTGGAGGAGTGTAGCAGAAGAGTTCAATTCAAACAAGCCTGTAGGAGGAAGAACAAGGTCAACAGGACAACTGAAAAGCCATTGGTGCAAAGTTTCAGCAGCTGTTGCTAAGTTTAATGGAGTTCATGGTCGAATGGATTTTTGTAGCGGGGAATCAGATGACATGCTCATGGACAAAGCCTGTATTATGTTCAAAAGAGAAAACAAACAAAGGCCCTTCACACTAGAATATGTATGGAAAGTTCTCAAGGATCAACCCAAATGGAAGAGAAGTGTCATGGATCGTGAAGACCAGAACAAGAGAACAAAAGTGGATGGATCCGGTGCATACACATCATCTTCAAATCAAGATACAGACGACAAAGAGAGACACAAAGAAAAGCGTCCAGAGGGGAAAATAAAGCAAAAGCTAGGATGAGAGGAAAAGGAAAAGAAAAGGTCATGCCTCAGTCACCTCTAGGCATCCAGCCAGATGAAGACATGATTTTGTTTCATGATGCTATGGCAAATAGAGCAGAAGCACTAGCAAAAATAGCAGAAGCAGCAGCCACAAAGGTCAGGTTTGATAAGATGAGCAAATACTTAGAGTATACGGACAAAGATACTTCTAACTACAGTGCATGCAGATTGAAGATTCATAACCAAATCCTAGCAGAGCTAAGCAAGGATTTGTATCCACCATCAGATGATTAAGCAGGTCCCCTTAGTGTGTTTAGGGATTGTTTTAGTTACTACTGCTGTAATGGTCTATTGTTTTTAGGGAGTATCAAATGTGATGTACTGAATGTAATGGTCTACTTAATGAAATGGCACCTCATTACGTATAAAAAATCATGGAGAACTAGCCGTTGGAAAACTAGCTGTTGGAGAAGGTAGTTGTTGGCAGGTGCCATCTATAAATAGAATATGTAGTTGGACTAGCTACCTCCACAAGACCACAACCTCCAGACCACTCTCCCATGCTTCACTTGCTTCTATTCCCTCTTCCAAATCAGACCATAGCCAATAATGTCTGAAGACTCAGAAAATCAGTCCACCAATTTAGATGATTTTTTCACAACTGACTACCTCCACAACCTCATGTGGGAGGAAATCAATGACCCAATGGTGGCTCGAGTGGAAGCTAAGATGCAAGCTCGGATTGAAGCTAAACTTCAAGCTAAAGTACAAGGTAGCAGCTCTAATCAGCGCAGCGACTACTCACGAAGGTACATTAACAGAGATCATGAAGCTGGTCATGCCAAATTAGTTGCTGAGTACTTTTCCAAGAATCCTTTGTACACTGATTACCAATTCCACAGAAGATTTCGGATGAGAAAGCAATTATTTTTGAAAATTGTTGAAGCATTAGGAAATTGGTCCCCATATTTTAAGTTATGGAGAGATGCATTTGGCAAGGTAGGTCTTTCACCACTGCAGAAATGCACGGTTGCCCTCCGAATGTTAGCATATGGCTCGCCAGCTGACCTTATGGACGAATCATTTGGAATTGCTAAAAGCACAACTTTAAGAGTGCATGATTACATTTGTTTAAGGTGTGAGACACATTTTTGGCCAGCAATATCTTAGAAGACCTACAGATGATAATATCCAACGCTTACTTCAAGTTGGAGAGGCGCGTGGGTTTCCTGGGATGTTGGGAAGTCTTGATTGCATGCACTGGCATTGGGGAAATTGTCCAATTGCATGGAAGGAGCAATTTACACGTGGTGACCATAAGGTTCCCACTATCATGCTCGAAGCAGTTACCTCCTACGATCGTTGGATTTGGCATGCCTTTTTTGGCACACCTGGTGCAAACAATGATCTCAGTGTGTTGAACCAATCACCATTGTTCACACAGGTGTTACAAGGAAGGGCTCCGGAGGTTAAATTTACTGTTAATGGATCAGAATATAATATGGGGTATTACTTAGCTGATGAAATTTATCCTAAGTGGGCAATATTTGTCAAATCAATCCCTCTACCTTTAAGTCAAAAGGATAGATTGTTTGCTCAGCATCAAGAGGCAGCAAGAAAAGATGCTGAGTGTGCTTTTGGGATTCTACAAAAACATTGGGCCATTATACGTCACGCTGCACGTCTTTGGGACAGGAAAGAGCTAGAAGATATTATGATGGCATGCATTATTCTACATAATATGATAATTGAGGATAAGAGAGACTCCTATCAGTTGCATCAAGATAACATATATGAAGAAGAACGATCTACCAGACCAATAACAGGACTTGACCATGGACCAATACATGGATTTAGTAGAATCCTAGAGATCAATGATACTATTCATGATAAAGAGGAACACAAACGTCTCCAGTCAGATTTGGTGGAACATATATGGGAAAAATTTGGTGGTCAGCAAACTTAGAACACAACCTGTGTAGTTTAATGTGTCCCAATCCTTGCAAGTATCTTGTAATTTCCAAATTTTTCATCAGAGTTGTTGTATTCCTAAATTAATAAGAAATTG
This sequence comes from Setaria viridis, assembly GCF_005286985.2. Taxonomy (NCBI): domain Eukaryota; kingdom Viridiplantae; phylum Streptophyta; class Magnoliopsida; order Poales; family Poaceae; genus Setaria; species Setaria viridis. The sequence goes on along the minus strand of NC_048267.2, from coordinate 27,705,971 downwards.
TATTGACATTGGTTAATGTATCTCTAAATTAGATTAACATGACACATATTCCATTGCTCGACATGTTTATGGAGAAAACTTCATCTGCTATGGCAGTATATATAAGTCAGCAATCAGGCTACCAGAACAAAAGGAACAAATCACATCTATGCATTGCACAGACATCGCACAAAACAAATCGCATCCTAGCAAGCAGGCAGCGTAATGCGTATATATCGCATAGAACAAATCACCTCGAAGCGGCGGAGCACTTGCGTGGGAGCAGCGGAGCACTTGCGTGGGAGTGGCGCGGCACCTCGCTGGGCTAGATCTCGAGCACCGCCGTCGCCCTCCTAGGCCCAGCCGGAAGATTCGTCTGCCGCGTCCAAGGTTGCCGTGGCCAAGCTGGAGTCGGATGCTTGGCGCCGGTGGTGGCGGCTCGGACGGCCGCGACCAGTGGCACGGATCGGGACTTGAGCGGATGAGGATGGAGGCGGACAAACGGTGTGCGGGATAGGGACGGACTGGACGAGAACCCCCGGGAAGTAACGACGGGAAAAAGGAGTCGGGGAATTTTTTAGCCGGTCCCACGCATGGACTCAGGTGCTGGTTCTCTACATTGCGGCTCTGGTGTTAGTTGATGTTAAATCCCTGGTGGGTCCCACCTTAAGACCAGGGGTGCACCCATACATTGCTGGTGCCCTGACCGGACAAGAAATCACGTAAGATTCTTTTGGCTATCTCGATCAGGAGAGCCAATTTGGCTTGCCGTCCCTAGCTAGGTTTTACCTTGCTGAGCAAAGCAAGCCCAATAAAAGCTAGCTGAGGAACCAAATATACCCTTAGGTAAGGAATGGTCTCTCTTGTCGAGACTCCTCCCTCTCTGGCATTTTTCTCATATCTTATTTGCACCAAATAAAATATAAGAGATGAATGCCATATTTTTACAATATTTAAGAGATGAAAAGTATAATTTTTCCTCAAGATAAATGGGATATGCCACTTTTATGGCCTACAGACTCCCGTAGGCCCAACTGAGAAAATGGAACTGATCTTTCTCAACACTGAGGCCCATTAGTTATACGAAGGCCCAGAACACACCTCAAGAATTCCCGACGCGAGTCAGGCCACACCAGAAGGACAAAATGACAAAACAACCCTCCCTCACTCGCTCCGCAGCTCCCACCACTCCTCTACTGAGCGCAGTGGCAAGCACGTGATTACCAGGAAACCACGCACCCAGATCCGTAATTTGTCAAATCGAAGCGTGCTCTCCGGGGAGAGTGATAGCCGGGGTAGTGGAGAGTCCAAGTGGCGGCTAGGGTTTTACTACCTCCCTCTCTCACTGACTCGCCCAACACCACTTCACCCCCTCGTCTTCTTTCCACCCCTAAACCCTAGCCTACCTGCCGTCTCGATTCGATTCGATTCGCCCATCCATGGCGGTCTCTTCTCCTGTGGCGTTGTTCTAGGTTGCTGATTGAAGGGTTGGATTGGTGTTTCCGGTGATTTATTTGGGGGAGTTGAGGCCGGGAGAGGGGCGCCATGGGCACGAAGAACCAGTTCGACCTCCTCGTCGACGTCGACAACGACGACCCCTCGCACCTCATCGCCGCCGCCGAGAAGAAGGCGGCTGCGTCGCCCAAGCCGGCGCCCGCCGCCCCGGCGAAGCTGCCCACCAAGCCGCCGCCGCCCGCGCAGGCTGGTGAGTTTACACGTTTTCGTTCGAATCGGATCGGAAGTCGGGGGTTCAGCGTTTGTGCCTTGAATCTGATGCGTGAATCTGAGGAGTTTGGGCTGAGATGTACCACGGTTGTACGGGATTGCTGCACATAAGGGTTAATCTGGTACAGCGGAGAGCGGGGCGTTCGGCTTTGTGCTCGTCTGTGGCTATTTAGTGTGAGATTTTTTGTTATTATACCTGCTTACGCAACATTTTAGAGTAAATTTCAATTTTTATGGGATTCTGGCATTCTGCAATTCAATTTCTCATTTAGTCAGTAGCTTTTGTACAGACGCAGGTTGTTAACACTGGAATACATTGATGTGCCATTGATGTGCCATTGTTTTGCAGTAAAGGAGTCCAGGAACCACGGCGCTCCAGCTCGCGATGGGGCAGGACGAGGTGGACCAGGGCGTGGTAGAGGTGGCTTCCGTGGAGGCAGGACGGGCCCAAGGCGTGAATATGGTGAGGGTGATGCCAATGGTGTTGAGGGAGGTTATGGCGGAGGCAGCTTTGGAGATGGTTTCCCGCGAAGAGAGGATGGTGAAGGAAGGGCTATGGAAAGGGGCCGTGGACCACGTCAGCCTTACCGTGGTGGTGGCCGCCGTGGCGGCTACACTGATGGGGAGGGTGGTGATGAGTCTGGTCGCCCCCCTCGCCGGGCTTATGAGCGCCACAGCGGTACAGGGAGAGGATATGAGATGAAGCGTGAGGGGGCTGGCCGTGGCAACTGGGGAACTGTAACTGATGAAGCACAGTGAGTTTCCTTTCGTAATTTTATATCTGTTATTTTGGAGCAATATTTGATATGAAGAATTAACTTAATGCATTACTCTTTGTTACAAATCATCAGAGAAACATTAGAAGCTGTTAATACTGAGGGAACTCCTGCTGTAGCTGAGGATGAAAACAAGCTGGAGGAGGTGCCACATTCTGAGGTTGAGAAGGGCAAGGAAGGCGAACCAACTGAAGAGGAGGAGCCTGAAGATAAGGTATAAGTTGCACTCTACTCTAATTAAATATACAACTTGCATATGTACTGTACTGTTGTGGGCTTGAAGGAAATCCATTTCTCAATCCGGAAATGACACTGGTCTGCTATGGTGTGAACTGTGAAGGAATAAATTTCTTTAAGCTTCAAGTTTTCTGTCTTCTACCCTAAGTTTTTACAGCGCATACTTAAAACATGATTTAAGTGCTAGAAATGCACTAAAGTACTTTTAGATTACTCTTCTTGCATGGTATACCTAAAAGTCTGTTTTTCTTGCTCACCTTGCTACTGCCATGTTTGTTTAAAAATTGTAAAGCATTTGGTACTTCCTATGCAAATCATATCATTCTTGGATATATTGGCGCAAAAGTTAGATTATTTCTGCGATTCAGTGAGCAATTTTTTACATTCAAGTATGTAACATATTCACAGTTAACTTTGTTTTGTTTTAACATTGGTAAGTGTCAGAAAACTAGTTCCCTGAAGCTTTTTATGATGATGAAGTCGCAGATTATTAAGGTACCATCAGTTTGAAAAAGACATGTCTGAGTCCACATTAGTACGAGGTGTTAGTTAGAACTTAGCAGTGATGTTTGAAAGGCTGGAGGGAATTGAGCAAATCCTGTGATAGGCTTCATGTTTGCTAAGTGCATCAACTCTTGAGTCTCCAGTAGCATACAATAGTTTATCCACTCAGGTAGTTGTTGATATTTTCAAATGGTAAGTGCTACAACTGCAGCTTAGATGTAACTGTATGTCCTGGATTACTAAGTTAGCATGCAATGCTTGTTTAGCTGTAGATGTTGCAGCTGACCTTTTTCTTGGATGCCAGCCAAAGTTTGTGTCTCTTAAATCTTAATTAACCTAAATATTATTGGTGCTAAGTATTCAATATGTTTGTACCAAAGCCCTGATATGTGGAGCAGTGTAAGATGAGTGATTCATAAATATCATTGCTGAAAATCTACAATATAATGGATCAAAATCCTTGAGTCCTGTTCCATTCCCGTGATGATACTTGCAATCTTATTAACGGGAAGCAACATAGAACTTGTTTGTAATCAGTCACAAAATTCATACTGCCGAAGTATTGCAGTTTTCAATTCACCTGGTTATTATTATTCCTCACATACACACATACGTATGAAAGTTATACAAATGCAAACTACAAATTTTTCAGTTATGCTTAAGTTAACCACTAACAATAACATAACGATAATTGAAGGGCTAGGCATTGAAATGTATACATTCTACAATTGTTCCTTCCTTTTGATATCGTTATAACCAGTCTGGTCTCTGGTCTCTTACGTGTTTGCAAGAAGGCATATGTTATGCACCGCCACAAAGTATGTGAAAGTGTTACATTTCTGTGTAACAGCATGAACTGAGTGATTGTGCTTATTAGCTGCAGTCAATAGCAAGTTGTTTTCTGTGTGTTAACTTTAAGCACTGACAATGGAAAATTTTATTAGGCTTTGTGCAGATGCATCTGTGATATTGACATGATATTTAGAAGTTGTCTGGTGTGCTCATGTTTTCCCAAGATAACCTATTACTGATTGTGGGCTGATTGATCCAGTGAGTCTTGCACATCCAACAAAACGGTTGGCTCTGCAAGTTCTCAATTTCACCCAGCCTATAGGCAGCTTAGGTGGCAGTATCAAGGTTTTCATGCATTACCTTTGCGTGCATGAATTCAGGAAGCTGCTGTACATGAATAGCCCTCTGTTTAAAAAACATGAACATCCACTGGCCTGAGCATGTCATACCCTAGAGGTTTACTTTATCTCTTTTTTGAGAGCATGTGTCTTGGGAGTTTATGTTAATTGATTGAGTTCGGTAGATGTTTTATAATCTTTATCTGATGCATATGTTTTGTTTGTCTGTGTTCTTTTAGTTTGAATTGAATATATGAAACCTTTTTCTTTAATATTTCCTTTGTGCATACTCCCACGTCCAAGCCTTGCAGGTCAGTTATGATATTGTATTGTTCTAGCATGCTTCAGTTCTAGATGTTCCGATGCAGTATTCTGTTGCCATTATGATCTGGAAACACCAAATTTCTTTACTATGGGCTCATAATTGTGTTCAATTTTATTGCTATTCAATTAATTGTTATTTAAACCCACTTGCTTTCACAGGAGATGACATTGGAAGAATATGAGAAAGTACTGGAAGAGAAGAGGAAAGCTTTACTTGGATTAAAGACTGAAGTGAGAAAGGTTGAGGTGGACAAGGAGTTGCAGTCCATGCAACAACTTTCAGTGAAAAAGGGCTCCGATGAGATCTTCATCAAGCTGGTAGGAACAATTTCTCATGTTCCTTCTCTCTGCACAGATTCTACAGTATTGTTCACTTTTTCACTAAATTGTTGCAGGGTTCTGACAAAGAGAAGAAGAAAGAAAATGCTGAAAGGGATGAGCGCGCCAAGAAGGTAAACTGAAGTATATGGAGCTCTCCTTTTGCTCCAGTTTTAGTCATTTACCTTTTTTTTTCTTCTCATGCAGTCTGTCAGCATAAATGAATTCCTGAAGCCAGCAGAGGGCGAAAGGTACTACAGCCCTGGTGGGCGTGGACGTGGTCGTGGCAGGGGTCGTGGTGACCGCGGTGGATTCCGTAGCGGTTACAGCCCTCGCGAGCCAGCTGCTCTGGCGCCGGCGATTCAAGATCAAGCCCAGTTTCCCTCGCTAGGTGGGAAGTGAGCGCGCAACCTGTTATGAACTCATTGCATATGTGTGGGATTTGCTTAAAAGGAAACCAGTGTTCTTCAGCGTCACAACTGTACTGTTGGTTCGGTATCTACCGCAGCGTCGTGTCCCGCGTGTATATCTGAGCCAGGTGTGTGTCACAGGATATGTTTCATTTTAATTTTTCAATAGAATGTCTGCATGTTTTCATGTGCTATCGTTATGGGTTAAAATGATTTTGCTCAGAGTGAGTTTAGCCAGTTATTGTGTGGTGATGTTATTCAGCAGGCAAACGCGCCTCGCTTCCGAGTTTTCCACTAAAGATGCGATGTTGTGAAACGTTGCAGTAGATCGTAGCGAATTGTATTGCCCTAGCTGCGTAGTACTACATTTATCAGGAATAGAATAGGCTGTCTCTTCTTTTTCTAAAAAATGAAAATTAGGCGGTACTGACATTAGTTGGGCCGAGTTACATGATGATTGGGCCGGCCTGAAACTTGGCGCGTGATCTCAGTCTGATTATGATATACCGAAGAAGAGGAAAATGAGAACGAGGTAGTTGAAAACTTACTTAATACTATGAATGACAAGACGTGACACATCAGAAAATCCATTAAGTTCAACGCTCAAATAACTAATAACTTACTCGCTCTAGTTTTTTTTTACACGCCACGTTGTACCAAGTCAAATTATCAAATTTTGATTAAATTTATAGAAAAAACTACACTTCCAAATATACGCACCATCGAATATATTCATGAATTCAGTGAAACAAATTTGAAATTGTAGATGTTATGTTTTCTATAAATTTGATTAAAGTTGGGCAATTTTGATTTAAAACAAATCTAATGTGACACGTAAAAAAAGAGGGGAGGGAGGGAGTACATGTTGGATTGGATGGACTTATTATGTACCAACGAAATGAAATGCCATCCTCCTCTCTGTGTTCTCTATATTCTCCACTTTTTTTAAGTTGCCATTACAAATATCAATGAAGCCGCAAAACGCTTCTAAGTAATGGGCACACTATAGTAATATTATAGCTCCATGCATACATTGAAAACCTGCGTAATTAAATTTTAGAAATAAATTCCGGTGCAATACCCGAGTCATTCCTGCTGGTGATCCAACCTGGTGGGTGCGCTGCCACCGGGAGACGACGACACCACTGCGCTACAAGCGCGGTTGCCTTCAGTCTCTGCGAGCTCTGCTCTCGTCTCTTCTTCGACGTTGCTGCGCTCTGTGGCAGTCGGCGATCGGCAGAGCCTGGTATTTTCACTGACACGAGGGCCCAGGAGGCCGAATCGCGCGGCCCGCAAGTCGGCGTCTCGGGCTCTCTCTTAGGGCCCACGGCGGACAGCGCCAGCCACCAACCCCCGGTCACCCGCTCCACCGTGCCAAAATCGCGCGGGAAATGCCTCCGCGCCCGCGCGCCAAACCCAATCCGAACCCAGACGTTTTCTTCCCCAGCGAGCACAAAAAAAAAAAAAACACACAAATCCTCCACTTCTTAATTACTCATCGCATCTTCCGCGCCGGAACGGAAGGCACTCAAATCCGTCCCAAACCCTACCTTTCCTCACCCATCGCCTGCCTCTCATCCAGAGCTTGGCGGTGGCGGCGGCGGCGCGGAGGCGCCCACCAGCTGTTCGACGTTAGTCCTCGCCGGCGGGCAACATGTACGTGGTCAAGCGGGACGGGCGGCAGGAGACGGTGCACTTCGACAAGATCACGGCGCGCCTCAAGAAGCTCAGTTATGGCCTCAGCCAGGAGCACTGCGACCCGGTGCTCGTCGCGCAGAAGGTCTGCGCGGGCGTATACAAGGGCGTAACCACAAGCCAGCTCGACGAGCTCGCCGCCGAGACCGCGGCGGCCATGACCGCGTCCCACCCGGACTACGCGTCGGTGAGGAGCCCGCTGCGAAATCCTCGTCTTGGTTTCAGCTCTATTTTCTTCGCTGTCCTGACGTGGGGCTGGTTGCCCCCTTTCTCTGTCGTGGTTCGTGAAGCTGGCGGCGAGGATTGCCGTGTCGAATCTGCACAAGAACACCAAGAAGTCTTTCTCGGAGACGTAAGTGACGGTTGATTTTGGCCTTTATTTCAACCATTCATAGCGACGGGAGTAAGGCTGGATTCGAGGATTCGGTTCTTAATTGACGTGTGACTGTCGTGGGTGCAGGATTAAGGACATGTACATGCACTTCAACGAGAGATCTGGGCTGATGGCCCCTCTGGTTGCTGAAGATGTTTATGAAATCATCATGAAGGTGATATTCCGATTGGCCCTCACACATTTCTGACAGGACACCTGTATAGATACTGTTGCTCTGTTTCTCGGGGTTAAATGTACTGTTCCATTGCTTTTTTTATAAGTTTTTTTTTTAAATCTGACACAGTACAGTAAATCTGTTGTGCTATGCACTTGCCTTTATGTAAGTCATCCCTCACAAGGCTCCAAATGCTTTCATATTTCAGAACGCTGCTCGCTTGGACAGCGAGATAATTTATGATAGGGACTTTGACTACGACTACTTTGGTTTCAAGACTCTGGAGAGGTCTTACCTCTTGAAGCTTGGCGGGAAGGTTGTTGAAAGGCCACAGCACATGCTAATGAGGGTTTCGGTGGGGGTACACAAGGAAGACATTGAGTCTGCCATCAAGACTTACCATCTCATGTCTCAGCGCTGGTTTACACATGCTTCACCAACGCTTTTCAATGCTGGCACACCAAGGCCCCAAGTACCGTCCCTGCTCCCTGCTAGATGATTTTGAATGTGGGTTGTGAGATTGTTTATTTACTGTTGTGTTCTCTATGATGCAGTTAAGCAGCTGTTTCCTTATCTGCATGAAAGATGACAGCATTGAGGGAATCTATGAAACTCTGAAGGAATGTGCTGTCATAAGCAAATCAGCTGGAGGAATTGGTGTCTCGGTTCACAATATTCGTGCTACTGGTAGTTACATTCGAGGAACAAATGGAACATCGAATGGAATTGTTCCTATGTTACGCGTCTTCAATGATACTGCTCGTTATGTTGATCAAGGTGGCGGCAAAAGAAAGGGTATGCTCTGTCATTATTTTTAATTTTAATATCATTGTCTTCAGAAATTCTTATGAGGTTCTAAAATTTAGGTGCATTTGCTGTGTACTTGGAGCCTTGGCATGCTGACATTTTTGAGTTCCTTGATCTGAGAAAGAACCATGGAAAGGTAAAATCTCTACTGTTAGTGTGTAAAGTGAAATTACTTTTTGTGTATGAAAACCATAAGCCATTAGTCTCCTGCAGTAACTGCGGCACTAAGTTGACTTTATATATGCTTACTGCTATATTGAGGGTCTGTTTGGTTGGACTGTGAGCTGTGGAAAAGCTGTTGTCGGTTGTGAGCTGTGGAAAAGCTGTTATGAGCTGTCAGCTGTGAGAAAGCAGAAAGCTGTGGTTGAAACAGCTATGAAACTGTAGGTTTGGCAAGAAAGGTCTGTAATGCCCCTCGAAGGTCTGAGGGACTGTTGCTATGCAAATTGATCGTAAAACACTGTGTTGTTCACTTAATCACATGTAAATTACCATTTTAGAAAGGAAAATTTATTTTTTTAAGTTTTGTAGCCACCGTTACCATATGGTCCACATGAATACAAAGATAACATTTGACAAAAGATATATGGTTCATATAAATGTCCACCATTAACATATGGTCCACATAATTATCTCCCTCTCGCACTAACCAAAGCATCAGCTATTCTACTGCGAATGGTATTCATCGTATCCTCATTCTCCCCATATGGACTCTCATCTCCTTGTGTTTGGGTTGTGCCACATGTCTCTTGTAGTAGGTAGTCCTCATTAGCATCACATCTATTGAACACTTTATCATGTAAATTGCTCTCACGAATAAAATTATGCAATACCATGCAAGCAAGAATGATATGCTTCTGAGTATGAGTGGAGAAACTTGGCATGTCCTTCAAAATATGCCACTTCCGCTTCAAGACTTTGAAAGCTCGCTCAATGACATTTCGAAGGGATGAATGCAAAAAATTGAAAATCTCGTACTTCCCTTGAGGAGGATGCCTAGAACGAAGCCGGAATTCTGGTATATGGTATGTGCTTCCTTTGAAAGGGGCAAGATATCCTACTCGGTTTGGATAACCAGAGTCCACAAGATAATATTTTCCTACAAAACCAAATGAAATCAGGAAAGGAAAACAACAATAGAACTATTACTAACTCTTAACGAACAGTGCATACCTTTGGAAGCCACGGGAAATGACGGAAAATTCGCTAATGCATGATTGAGGATCCGTGTGTCATGTGCAGAACCCGACCAACCAGCAACCGCAAAGATAAACCTCATATCAAAGTCACAAACAACTAGCATGTTCTGAGATGTATATCCATATCGACATGTGTGGTTAACCACTTCCTCTGCTGGAACGCCAACTTTAACATGTGAACCGTCTATAGCTCCAATAGCGCCTTTGAAATAAAGCCGGAAACGGTCCTCTTTCACCCTTTCATGCTCATTACTAAAAGTTGGATCTCTTAGCTTGATATTGTCCTTTGCTAACTTGCACAAACATTTCAATACTTCATGAAACTTGGTGTGAACTGTCCATAGCGACCGTGTAAAACGATTTTCAGCTTGTGAAAATGATTGGGGTCCTCCGACGATCCATAGAAACATCGTCAATGACTCAATTGATGACACATTGTTAGTTGAGGTCAAACCGTAATTCGAGATGAGCAAATCATGAAGTGCCATGAAAATATCAGTGCTCATTCGAAACATCTTATAAAAGTATCTCAGATGACCAAAGCACCTCATAACCCATTGAAGTCCAGTTTCTGATGTTTCCCTGTATTTTCCTTTGTTAAAATACCGTTATGTGTACATGTTTCCCGTTTGACCAATGACAGCAACCTGCTGGGAAAGTTCAGGTAGAAGCAATAGTCCCTTGTGCCCCTTTTTGGCCAATTCTTCCATGTTGGCATCCATCTACAGACACAAGTATGGACAACACATAAACAAATATATGGACAACACAAAAGCATAACAAATATATGGACAACACATAAACATATGGATGGTCAACACATAAACAAATATATGGACAACACATAAACACATAACCAATGGTTCTCAAATAGTCTCAACAAATGGTCTCTCGGATAACAGGCAACTAATGGTTCTCAACAAAGGGAAATAAACAAATATTGGTTCACAACACAACACTAGCTAAATTAGGGAATAGTTTTACTGACGCTTGAGCAACTCCTTTTCATGCTCCCTCTCAAACAAATCAAACTTGCCTTCATTTGTTTCTAGTGAGCTAAAGACCTCCCTAAATTCAGGTTTCACAATCAGGAAGGTGGCTATGTGCATTAGAGCAGTTCTTTGTTGCACTCCACAATCTTTAACCATCTTCATGACTTCTGAAATGCTTGGGACTGGATTGGTTGGAGGAGTCGATGAAGCTTCAACACTTGAGGATATCTTATCTGCTGCAGTTTCTATCTTCAAACATGTATTCTTGTGTAGTCGAAAGAATGGGCTCTTCTCATCCTTCTCTTCAATAGAACTAGAGTGTTCCTTGCGTTTCTTTTCCTTGGCTTTGATTTCTTCAAAGCAGCCAGCTTCACATCATCAATGTCTTGAGTTTTTTGTACCTCACTCATATCGTCATCACTTGACTCATCAAAGGATACATCTCCAGGGCAGCATGCACTAGCGCCACTGACATGTATCTTATCAAACAATATATGCATATCATCAAGGTGCTTTGGATCTTGTTCTCTGAACCTCACATGGTTGCATTTGATACCTTTCTCAGGATTATTGCGCCTCTGAAATTAAATGAAACAAAGGGTTAATTAGCAAGTAACATAGTATGAAAGCATTGAAAATGATTAATGAATAATGACAGTAAAGTGCTTACAACTAGGTGTTCATCCCACCATTCATTAGAGCACTCAACAGTTCGCTTTGTCTCATTCCATCCAAGCCCAGTTGCACTATTCTTGAACTCCATGAACCATGTATATTCCTTTTTCATATTGTCCCACTTGTTCTTCAATTGTTTCTTTGTTAGCTTCTGACCAGTTTTTTCTTCATGCTTAGATATAACATTTTTCCAACCATTCCTATTGGGAAATCCCAACGGTCTATTCCCAGCTTCTATCTCTCCTTTGCAGATATCAATGAAATGCCTCACATTGGCGTCATATCAATCTGCCTTATCAGCCATTCTTGAATCAAGCACAAACAAATATTTCATTCAATTTAGTATAAATCATGCAACAAGTAATTTGTCATTCATTTTTGTTTAGTAATCAAGCATGCTAAACATCTATGTACCAATTTGACTTCATCACATACTGATGTTCTCAATCTCCATAGACACTCGGGCACAACAACCACTAGTTGCTACACAAATGGAACAATTGCAACACAAATCGAATGATCGCTACATGAATCGAATGATTACTACTCAAATCCAATCGATTTTGGTCACTAACAGGAAAGGAGGATTGATTTGGTCACTTACAGATCTCCTTGGAGGAGGGCGGAGGGAGGATGCAGGGGCTGGCATGCGGGGGTCGATGCCGCCGTCTAGGGGCGCCGCTGGCTAGTACCGTCGCCGCCGGCCGCACCTACAGGCGTGCGCCTGGGAGGAGAACCGAGGGAGGTGGACATGGGCGCTGGGGCGGACAGGGGCGTAGACACCTGGGAGGAGGGTGGAGGGAGGCCGGAGGGGGCAACTGCCGGCAAGGGCCGCTGCCGGACAAACCCTAGCTGCGGCCCAAAGAGCGCTGCGGAAACGAACGAGGCGAGAGATGAGCGAGCCAGAGGGAGGGGGTGACAGGAGAAAAAAGAAATCGAACCGATACGCACATAACGGATGGCATGGCGGGGGAGTGGCTGTGAGATTTGTATAGAGGAAAAAGCAGCTTTTCTTTGAAGTCAAGGGTACGGGGTTACCCCTTTGGTTGGCTTTTGGCTTTTCTTCAAAGCCAAAGCACTTTGAAAGCCCAACCAAAGGGATCCTGATTCCATCACATAAAATTGTTTCTTTACCTGTGCTGGGAGCCCTTACAAATGGTTGTTCAATTATTTTTTTGGTATAAGTTAGTGCCTTGTAGAAATAGCACACTAGTCTTTTTCTGCATGATATAGATTCCCAACATTCTAGTCAAGGAATATGTGCATGTTTTTTCTGCTCTTCAAGCCTCTAGCATTGTTTAACCATTCCTTCTAAATTCTGAATGGACCTGCAAATTTCTAAGACTTGCTATTCTGAATGATAATTTAACAGGAGGAACATCGTGCAAGGGATCTTTTCTATGCTTTATGGGTTCCTGACCTGTTCATGCAAAGAGTCCAGAATAACGGAGAATGGTCACTGTTTTGCCCTAATGAAGCTCCAGGATTGGCTGATTGCTGGGGCGATGAGTTTCAGAATTTGTACAAGAAATATGAGAGAGAAGTAAGCCTAAAATTGTATTTGTATATATAGTATATTAAATAGTGAAATGGGGGCATACTTTAGTAACCTTACTTTCTGGTTTCAGGGCAAGGCAAAGAAAGTTGTTCCAGCACAGAGCCTCTGGTTTGACATTTTAAAGGCACAGATAGAAACTGGTACACCATATATGCTTTACAAGGTAGGTTTGGCAACCACCAATACAAATAGATGTACCTGCTTCTGGACTTGTGAATCTTTTGGCAAATTTTGCCAGCTTCAACTATTGGGCAACAAGGATTCTCCATAATGGTTCTTAACTGTCTTCAGGATACGTGCAATAGGAAGAGTAACCAGCAGAATCTGGGCACAATAAAATCATCAAATTTGTGCACTGAGATAATTGAGTTCACGAGCCCTACTGAAACCGCTGTCTGCAACCTAGCATCTATTGCCTTGCCACGCTTCGTAAGGGAAAAGGTATTTCTTGTCAGTGTCTCAGCTAATTCAATCATGAAGGTTGTATTCTGATGTGCTGTATGATAAACTTCTTTCATAGGGTGTTCCTTTAGAATCCCATCCATCTAAGCTTGTGGGCAGCAGTGATTCAAAAAATAGATATTTTGACTTTGAGAAGCTAGCTGAGGTTTGTTCAGATCCTATTTGTCTTGTATCCTTGATTATTTCCTATGTTAATGGGTGTTCTGATACATTGTTGATTTTGCCAGGTTACGTCAACTGTCACTTACAATCTCAACAAAATTATTGATATTAATTACTATCCTGTTGAGACTGCAAAGAGATCAAATATGCGTCACAGGCCAATTGGCATAGGTGTTCAAGGCTTGGCAGATACTTTCATATTACTTGGCATGCCATTCGATTCAACTGAGGTACTTTTCCCAGCTCAGCGTTTGCAGTTTATTGCCCTCTGTACTTAGCTGGTGTGTAACAAATAATATCTTTTTCAGGCTCAGCAGTTGAATAAGGACATTTTTGAAACAATTTATTATCATTCTCTGAAAGCTTCTGCTGAACTTGCCGCTAAAGAAGGTCCTTATGAAACATATGAAGGCAGCCCTGTCAGCAAGGTTTCCTTTTTCAAAATTTCTCTTTTTAATTATTGATACTGTAGTGTTTTATGTTTAGTTTTACCCTCAAATTTTTGTGCATTGACCTTAAAAATTAATCAAATGTTATCTTATCCCACTCCCTTTGTAGGGCATTCTCCAACCTGACATGTGGAATGTAGTCCCATCTAACAGATGGAACTGGCCATCTCTAAGGGAGACTATTTCTAAAGTTGGAGTCAGAAACTCTCTTCTTGTTGCTCCAATGCCCACTGCTTCCACTAGTCAGATCCTTGGCAATAATGAGTGCTTTGAACCCTACACATCTAACATATACAGTCGACGGGTTCTAAGGTCAGGAAATATGCTTCTTGGAGTGCTTACATTCTGATTTACATGTGCTTATATTGATGTTTCTGTTTTTCTTCTAGTGGCGAGTTTGTTGTGGTTAACAAGCACCTTCTTCATGATCTGACTGAAATGGGCATTTGGACTCCTGCTCTGAAAAATCAGATGATATATGAAGATGGTTCTGTCCAGAAGATGGCAGAAATCCCAGATGATCTTAAAGCAATCTACAAGTTTGTATTCAACCTTGTATGCTTATTTTCTACCAGATTCAATTACTGCTCAAGCACTAAAGTTTCCATGCAATCATTGCACCAGGACTGTTTGGGAGATCAAGCAGAAAACTTTGGTTGACATGGCGGTTGACCGTGGATGCTATATTGACCAGAGCCAGAGCCTCAATGTCCATATGGAGCAACCCAACTTTGGGAAGCTAACATCCCTGCACTTCCATGCTTGGTCCAAGGTATTTAGCCTTGACTCATCAAAGCAATTATTATCTTCAACCAATACGTACTTAGCCTATAACAATGGTTTCTTTAACCTTGCTCAATGTCAGGGCCTGAAAACTGGAATGTACTATCTACGCACACGAGCAGCTGCTGACGCGATCAAGTTTACAGTCGATACAACACTTCTGAAGGAGAACGGGGTACATGTTCTGTCCCTTGAGTTCTTTCACAATCTTTTCCCAAACACTTACTGAATCACGACTCACTAAAAAAAACCACTTGCATATGCAGGTGGCTAATGGCAAGCCTGCAGAGGATGATGTGGAAGCCAAGATGGCACAAATGATCTGTTCTCTGAACAACCGTGAGGACTGCCTAGCATGCGGGAGCTAGACGAATCAGAGCCACACTTTCTTATGACCACAACATTATACAACCGGCAGATGATTGGAGTTCAATAACCAGAACGAAGTCTGTGATGTAGGTTGAATTAAAAATTCACATACTGGGAATGCCTTGGTCCCTGAATAGTGAATACTGCTACCTCTGGCTTGTTGCACTACCGAAACATTCGTGCTGATGAGGCCCATGTATATATATCTACTACTGTCAATGTTATTGCATTTTGTTGTGAACCATTTGCAGTATTCTCTTTGCATCAGAGACAGAATAATTAGGCTAGACTGGATAATATTTCACCATAGATGGCTAAGATCAACAAGAGTTGTTGCTCCTTGATAATTCATTGGGCACTTCGTTTTTACAGAGAAGAGGGAGGCAGAAGGGCCATGGGGAGGATCGAGGCAGGGAGAGTGGAGGGGAAAGGGGTTAGTGGGACAGTGGTGACGGGTGGGGTCCACTCGCTGGTGAAAGAGTGGATGGGATAGGGTTATTTGGGCTTGGGTTGAGGTCTTTTTTTTAGGTGAAGAAAAGATATATATTTGGGGGATTAAGATTGAAATTGAGCCCATGAGAGAGACAGAATGAGATTGTCAGGTTGTGTTATGTTGGGTAAGATGGCACTGAGAATTGGTCCAAGAAGATTTGAGGAATTAGAAATTTCGATACTCAAGATTTCAAACCCTATTTCGAAACCTATTCAAATTTGGGAAATAGAAATTTATTTTTCACATAATAAACACTATGCATTTCAACATGAATGGAACAAACACTTTCTTATAACCTATGACTCATTTGTTAAATTTAGAAAATAATATTTATTTCTAAATTATTACACACACCTAATTAATTATAAAAATTTTAGAAAAAAATTAAAATTCTAAAAAAATAAAACTAGGGTGTTACATCTCATCAAGTCCCTCAAGCCTATACTATATTATTTTTTAACCTATCTTACTCATATATGAAAGTGGAAAGCTCATGTGGAGTTTGGTGCGTAAAAATAATTCTAACAAAATATTATATTTGAAATATTGTCAGACTAAGAGAGAACTATTGGAATTACTAAGACTTGTCAAAAAGGCCATGTAAAATAAAATTTGGTGAGGGAGAGAGATGAAACACAAAAATTTAGTTTGGTGGACATGTGCAAGTGGCAAAAAAATAGTCCCAAGGAACAAATAAAGCTCTCGTCATCGAATTGCACATGGTTAGAAATAATGAGTATGATGTTACAAAATACTAGCCATGTCGGCCTAATCATAGTGATGCGGAAGATGAGGAACTCCCCCCTACCCCCTTTTATTTTGTTCTTCCTTATTTTTTTCTTTTCTTTATTTTCCTTTACTTCTCAAATTTTGTCACAACAAATTTTGATCTAACCAGCAGTTGTTAGGGATAATACACTGACTCTCCCCCCATGCTTGAATGATGCTCGTCCTCGAGCATGAAAAATAAGTAAAAAATTTCTGCTAGTGGGTGATAAAAATGACTTCCAAAAACATAATCATACTCATCTTATAGGTTATGTATAAGGAAGATCACAAAAAATATATATGGGCTTTGTTGGATATCCAATAAAGAAAATCATAATGCATGAACAACAAAGGCCAGCAAAACAAAGACAACACAAAAGAATAACCACTTCTACGTCTCAAGCCATAGAAATTAATATAAAGGCATTGGTATGATAGAACCTTGCAAGAGCTTCATGAATGCAGATAACATATGGATCATTTTTTTTAAAGGACAAGTTATAAGGTCATAGATAAACTTAAATCAAAGAGCAATCATAATGTTTGTGAATTTAGAATATAGTCATTTAACCTCCTTACTAAAAAATAGCTGGTATTTAAATCAATTTTAAGTTCATATTATAGAGAGCAATTAGTCAAGTCATATATAATATCGTGTAGGTAAAATAAAGTTGCAACTTTCATCATTTTTTCAAAAGCAAAGACATTCCAAAACTTCTTGATGAGATGGCGATGCCATATTATTGAAAATAAAACAAATCTAGTTTGTCCTCCTAATAACCATGTTATTATCGTGGGAGAAATACAAAGGTTTCACCAAGTCAAAGGTTCAAGCATTATGCATAAGCATTTAGAAAAATTGGTTGGCAAATAGAAGGTTGATGGAGATGTTACCATCCCTTTTTAAGTGCAAGAAGGCCTCCCCCATGCTTAGCATTGTGCTGGACTACTAAGCATGGAAGAAGAAGATAAAACATCTTGTGGTTACCAAAATCCCTATTCTCCTTGTTCAAAGTTTGTCATCATGCATGTTGCTTCAATCTTGCCATCTTAGTCGTCATTCAGTTTTCTTGTCATGAGGGCATATTCATCATGCCTACAAAAAAGTCCAAGTGCACATAATACCCCCATGATCACGATTGGGAGTACCAGCAATTGCCAGCGCGTGTCACGCATGAAATTTACCGTGCTGCTCAAGCGGTGAGGCGACGGTGTTGCTGTGCTCAAACCGGCGCATGCCCTTCAAAACCGATGACTTGAATTCAATTTTTCTCCAAATTTAACATTCAAAATCTCGCCAAAACCATTAACCAAACTTGTAGCCAGCACGTAGGGCTTCAACTTCTAGTTTGGGTCTTAGATCAAAAGATCAAAGGATTTGTAGATTTGAAGATTTGAATATCGAGCAAGAACACTAAATTTCAGTGTTCTTCAGTTCGTCAGTTATAGTTCCAGGCAGCGTGATCCTTCAAACTTCGGATTCAAATTTAAATACCCAAACCTCATTTGTTTGGATCAAGAACTTTCCCAGAATGTTCTCTGAACATCCAAGTTTATTTATTGGGATCGTTTGTCCTAGGTTCATATATAAAATTCTTCAAAAACTCGGTTCAAAATTGGCCATTCATCACTGTTTTCTGACCTAGAAAATTTTTCAAGATAGAGTTCAGCACCACTTGGTATCTTTGACTTGATAATTGACCCTTTTAAACCTCAAATTTTTGAAAGAGATATCTTCCACGATGAAGTGCTCACATTGTGCTTCAACTTTTAGTTGAGGCCAAAGAACATTATTTAGGCAAAAATCAAAGATTGAAGCCTCCAAACATGGCTACTTGACAACAATTCTACACTTCGAAAAAAATCAACAAAGTGTAAAGTTGACCATGTTCATCCATGTTTGACCATCAAACTGAAGGGATTTTAATCCAATTTTTTTGCATTGCCTCACTTCTATCATGCCAAGCACCTTCAAAAATTCAATTCTAACATTTGGCCAAATTTTTTCTTATTTTCATCTTGAATTTTGAAATTTGGCTCTATTTTTAACATTTCCAAAATGGGTTGGCCACTTTCATTATGACCTCACCACATGCTCATGATCTTCATTAGATGCCCAAGCCGGCTCAAACATCAAGCAAGGCTTTGATAGAGGAGCAGCTGGAACATTGAATCCACCTCAACGTGGATTATGGGTGACCTGCAAGTCATCGACACCACGAGATAAATTCATCTCTTGTGTTCGGTTATTTTTGTTGCTCATTTTTATTCTTACAATTTTCTTTGAGCAATTACATTCCTAGAGATTAAATTGTATCTTCTCACCCTATGTTGCAAACCCTCACCTAGTATAGAAAAGTTGGAAATAAAAATCCTCTTGTATTTTGACTGGTCCGATGACCCATCATGAGCCAGTCGGTCTAACCTTAGCCCGTTGTTACAATAGGACCAGTCACGGTGATGGTTTTGATGGCCCAAAAAAATTTGAACTGGGCTGGCCTAGGAGCCTATTTACTTTCATTTATTTTTACACATGAAGATGATATGCATTCCAGCCTAGCCAGAAATACCGGGTTTATTGGTTGTTCGTGGGTGAGCTTGGCGTTTTTTTGCCCGTGTGGACCATTTTTGCTCGGATCTACATTACATCAGCTTCCAATATTCAACTTTATATCTAGTGGTGTGAACACTACAAATCAACATGGTATAGCTAGAAAGCAAAAAAAATAAAAACAAAATGAGGTGGTAGTAATGAAATTTGCTTCCAGACACTTCTTGGGTCGAGTTTCTCACAATTGTGTCGAGTCTTCGTAGTTGGTCTACTCTGGAACTTGCAAATCATTTCAAAGTATTTTGTACAGCCAATTATACTAACAACCCAAAGGACAAGAAATTTTAGAAACTCATGTTGCTTGAATGGGTTAATTGAGAGCTTAAAATAATATAATCATTGCATTACATATGATAAGACATGCCACATTACCAAAACCAACAAGTTTAACACCCATATAACTAAAAAATTAAACATGTTTAGCAATCTTATTCTTAGGCCTATAGCAAAAACATGACAACAAACAACAATCCATTGAATAGAACAACATGAACATGCACCACTTCGGGGCCTAGGTTCTAGAGCTTCAAGGACAAATCCACTTTGATGCCAGATTCGCCACTCGAAGAGGAAAGATTCAGTGATAAATCCATCTCCACATCAGATGCACCCCCAAACATGGATGACATCTCATAATGACAAAACTCAGAATCACTGCTAGGTAACCCATGATTAAAGCTTAGAGGAAAGAACTTAATCTCCCTTGCAACCCTCTCCACAGCATCATCAGCATCATTTTCAATGATAAGCAACGGAGTCATGGTTGTATTCCTCTTCTTTGCTATGTGCATCTGTACCTCCTACATATTTTTTTAAAATGAAATATAAATACATTCCCTAAAAAGAAGTGTTATCGATAAAGGCATAACACAGTTTTATAGATCAAAGAATGAGATACATACTCGTACAGTTTGGTAATGATTTTTGCAGAATTTTGTGAAAAGTAGCATATAGGATGAATTTTTTTCAAATTTTTTAATGTTTTACTTCAAGGGTGATAGAGTGACAGACCTTAAAAATATTCGCTTTTTTCATTGCGAAAAAGGTACAATCTAACTAATAGCTTAATCACGGTCTTTTAAAATTCCAAAGGAGTATATCTGAATTTGTAACATCTAAACAATCATAAACAACATATAATAAGGTTAAAATACTACACCTGACAATTCTTGTTAGAACCGAAGACCGCATTTATTCTTGACTCAAGGATAACATCGGTGGATGGTCCAGGTGGTACTGCTACGGTCATAGCTTTCCTCTTCAGTTTCTATAAGAAACATTCAAACAAATGCATTGGATTGCAAACTTACAGTGTAATTATTACAAATTGCAAATTAAATACACAAATAAAAATAATGATAAATTGAAAATATGGATGGTTAGGTTTATGAATAGCTAGTCAGACCTTATTGTCAAAACCAGCAATGGTGCTGCTTGATGCATGTTTAGGCATGGCTAGATGGGTTGGTACCGGTTGTGCATGACCACCAACATGAGTTGGGTTTGCTATAGGTGCAAAGCCCCTTGTGCGTTCCCTTCCATCTATGGTATATGGTTGTAGCATACTAGATAGCATACTACGTGTAGTACCCACATAGTAAGGATAGTAATTCTGAACATCTGTCGGGGGCTGAAAAAGAAATAACCAATGCATCATAAATTTTCTATGCATAGGGATATTTTTGTAGGGTGAAATATGGTGAGAGCGCGATCATACCTTTATGGAGAAGGTAGGTGCAAGAGAACGAGGCTGACGAAGATGTTCTTGCCCCATCATGATGTTGCGTTCCTGCGCTTCCAACAATAATCTTTGTTGCTGGCGTATGGAGAGCATATGACCATTAGATCCAATATGGTTGGTGGTGGAAAAACCATTGGAGGAATTGAGAGGCCTTGAGGAGAAGAAGCTACGAGATGACGCCATAGTGAAAATAAAGAGACAGACTATAACAGATGGGAGGTTGTTGTAGAGTTTGAATCCAACCCAGCCCGGTGTTTCTTTTATAGTGGAGTCTAGGGTCCGACAAAAGTTGGTACAACGGTCATATTTTATAATTAATGCATGGACGTAAATTTTCATTATAAAAATATATTTGGAGATCTGCTTAGCTATCACATGTCGAATACAACTATGACTAAACCATTGTTAGGCAAAAATAAAGACACAGGCTGGGTTGAACTGTATCTTTAATTAAATATTTGATGTGAGGAATCAATGTAATAGCTAGTAACTGATGTAAATGTTCATTTGCATATCTATGGAGATTTTCTTTTACCCTTTCGTATGTCGAATATAATGATAATTGGACTAGAGCTACCCAACAAACAACCCAGTTTGGGTTGAACTGTACAGTTTTTAATTGAATAGTTGACTGTGAAATCTGAGTAACAGCTGGTAATCACTTTTCCCTATCAAGCTAGGAATCACCTGTTACACAATAATCCTTTGATTCAAGTGTAAGCACATAGCAGAATTTTAGTTGTTTGGACTTACAGCTGTTACTTTGATGTTGGAATGGGTGCGTAGGTCATTAAAAGGACCTTGGTGTCACTAGAGGAGGGTGAATAGGCGTAATCTGAAATTTAATACTTAAAGCTGCAGACTAAAACAACCTCTGCCAAAATCAGAACCTCCAGTTTTCAAAATCGGAACCTCCGGTTTTGGCTCGGCAGAGTGACCCCCAAAATAATGTATTACAATTGAGCTTGAGATGAAACCAAACTTGTAGAGTAAGCTCAGGGAGTGTTTCTCAGTAGGCTCACAGGTTTCCTGCACTTCACAAACACAAACACCCGAGTAGATCAATTGAATTCACAAGTGTGACAATGAATGCAAGTAATGAGCAAACAACCGAGGATACACAAAGATTTGTTTCAAAGTTCAGATTCACCCAAGGCGAATCCTACATCTTCGTTGAGGAACTAATTAGAATACGAATCTTTTCCAACTCCCTTCCACCGAGTCGGGTATTTTTCAACCACTTTCCCACTTCACTAGTTAGCTTCTTCCCTTGCGGAGGCAAAGCACGACCTGCACAAATTTTCCCGTGGCTCGCCACACCTTGGGGGCTCCCGAGCGACACCTAGCCATCTAGGAGGCACACCTCCAAGACTAACAAACATTTCACTTGAAACTTGACAAGGCAAACCAGTACTGAAGGGTTTGGGTGCTCTTCTAATGCTCACAAATAGCTCCTCTCTACTACCCAACTCTCAAGATCTAGCTATGATCACACAACCTCACAAACAGGGTGGGAAAAGCTATCTTGACTTTAACTTAGCTTACAATAGGTAGGAAGCACACCAGCAACCTCAGCAACAACAGCTTGCAACAGGAGAGGGCGTGGAGTATAAATACTTCACCCTAAAAAATTAGCTGTTAGACGTCAGTAGAAAACCAGAACCTCCGGTCCTAAAACCGGAGCCTCCGGTTTTTCAAACCAGTTAGCCGTTAGACACACATGGCACCAGTAGGATCTAGGATACCAACTAGATAGGGTGAATTAGCGGTTTCAACTAAAATCACAACACTAAAATTAATTAGTAGCACAAGAGAAAACATATTTCCACTCTTCATAAAACTAGGTGAGGGTTTGCAACCTAAGGATACAAGATACAATTCAATTTCTAGGAATTTAATTGTTCAAAATAAATTGCAATAATAAAATTGAGCAAAAGAAATAATAAAAATAAGAGATGAATTTATTGGTAATTATTGCAACTTGCCTGTAGTGCCTTGGCCTTCGATGACATAGGCGTTTTGATCCTTCGACTTTCCTCAAGGGTCAAGTTCGTCCCTCAATTTCTAAATCGGTAAATTTGGTCCCTCAACTTTCATTTTTCGTCAAACTCGTCCTTAGTGGTGATATGGCACTCCATACTGGCATGAGACTAACGCGAAAAGTCCTTTTTGCCCTTGGTTTCTTCTTCCCCTCAATTTCCGTCAGCATCAACTCTACTCTCTACTGATCGTGGTGGAATATTTCCTGCTCCATAACTCAACCCGTGATCTCTGTCTCTCCTTCGATATATACTGAGCTCCAAGAATTTCGATATATACTGAGCTCCAAGAATTTTCTTTATGTATGTTTATATATTAGGTAGCATTCCTAGCAATCTCTGGTGTATATGACACAAATATGTGACAGCAATCACTTTTTTTACTAGTAGTCCTTTAATTTGGAACATTGCACGTGTACTTGTTTAACTTTTTCTACTGCTTTAATTTACCCTAGCTACAAAGCTTACCCATTGCAAATTAAAATGAGTATCCAGCGGCTAGAAAATTTGCCTAACACTACACGACATAAGAAATTAGGGAGGGGAAGAATAACTAGACTTTTCGCATTAGCCTCATGCTAGTATGGAGTGTCGTATCAGCATAAGGACGAGTTTGATCGAAAAATGAAAGTTAAGGAACTAGATTGGTTGATTTGAAAGGGGACGAACTTGACCCTCGAGGCAAAATTGAGGGGCAAAATGCCTATTTTACGCAAATTCACGGTATCACTATGTACGCGGTACGCCGGCCAGGCTACCACCCAGCTTACCTATCTATCTTTTGTGCACGTTGTGAAGCCCAGTCAGCCCAACAACAGTTTCCTAGTCGACCACTAGCCCCTCACCAATTTCTTCTTCTCCTATAGCGGCTGGCAAGCAGTCCTAGCACCTTCTCTTCTTTTCCTTCCGCCCGCACCCCTGACCCCGCGGCTCTTGCATGCTGCCTCACCGCGCCACCTTGCTCCCAACGTTGTCACTCCGTCCCCGCCGTCACTAACCAAGGCAGCTTGTCACCCTCGTTATTGCCTAGACCCTCGATATGTGAAACAATAAAACACCGTTCTTTTCTTTTGCTACCGAATTTTCCTTTTTAACCTTGCCAATCCCAAGCATATTTGCAGGGGTAATTTTGCCGTGGAACACTACAGAAATGTGGTTTATGCCGCTAGACATTGTTCGATGTTGTATTTGCTAATAGACACTACTTCTTTGTGACTATTTGCTAATGGACACCAAAGCAAATAAATTATTCATATCCTTTTCTGAAGGAGAGAGAAAGGGTGTAAAAGTCTATTTTGCCCTTGGGAAGGTAGGGCCCACATACCAGTTTTCTCTCATCTCGGTATTCTTCCTCCTCCACTGCTCTTTCTCCCATTCACACGCGTACACGCCCGCAGCCAGGACATACGCGGTCATAGGCGCGCGGCCCGAGGTAATCCCTCAACTTGGATGCTGGAAGCTATTGCTAAGCACGATCCATAGTTCGTTTGCACCAGCCACTTGTTGACATCTCGCAAGCAAGAGAAAAAGCAAGATGCAGAGGCCATGCCCAGCAATGCAGCAGTACGTCGTCTAATCTCAGCATCCTAGACGACGTTGCCGTCCATGTCCTTGCGCAGGTCCCGCACACTTCTGCCTCCTTTAATGTTGCATGCCAACTACCTCATAAAATATTTTCTCATATTTTAATAGGAAAGAGAAGAGTTATCTCTTGATCAAGAAATAATCTCATACACGTACTTTAAGATTACATGAGAATGATGTGTGGAGTCATTTATATTATGAGCTATGTACTAAGAACTAGATCATTAAAAAATTTATCTTCTAAAGTGTTTAGAGCTATATACTAGCTCGTACCATTGGAGGAGGTCTAACGTGCGCAATCCTTAGGTGTGGAGTGTGCCCGCGAGGTCCTGCGGCGGCAGCCGGCAGCAACGGCACAGGCGCACAGTCAACCATCCTCACCTCTCCTTGCCTCTGCAGCTGGAACTTCGCCGGAGAGTTTCCCAAGACCCCCTCCTCCTCCTTCCTGCTGCTCGCACGAGGGCCCCGCCCGCTGAAGCACCGGCGAGGTCATCCGCTGTCGTTAGAGACTCGGAGCCGCCGGCCTCCATGGATTGGATCTTGAGGTTTTACAAAAGGCCCTCGAGGAATATTGTAATTATTGGACAATTCTTGTGTCTTCACTATCTTACATAAAACCCCATAACAGTACTCCATATTCACCATCCAGTGGCAGCCTTAATAAAATCCTAAAAATCTAATCCTGTATATCGCCGTTCTACATCTTGGTAAAAAAATGCCATGTGGACCCCACTTGAACTAAGGGCAAATTTGACTTTGCACACCCTTTCTCTCTCCTCCAAACAAAATATTGATATTTTATTAGTTCCAGTGTCCATCAGCAAATAACCACAAAGGTAAAATGTCCATTGACAAAGATATATTTGAAAGATGTCCATCAGAAAAAAACCAACATTCAAGAATGTCCAGGAACAAATTTGCCCTATTTGCATTGCCAAGTAGCACACGCCCCCATGGCGAGAGGAGCCAAGGACGGAGGGTGGACCGCGCGGTCCAGCCAGTTGTGGCTGTTGCGACCACCGTACCGGTCAAACAGCCCAAGGCAACCCCCTGTTCCGCCATGATTGCTCTTCTCTGCCTGCGCGCCCGTGCACGGACCACCACGCCGTGGCACAGTGGCCTCCTTGCTCGCAGACTCGCAGCCAGCCACCGTAGCTAGCTGGAGCACTACACGAGTTGCTACGAGCCGGCGTACGCGTACGCACGGCGGCAGCGGAGATGCCGTGGCCCCTGGCCGGCCGTCGTCCTCTGGCCTCTGGCACGGCGCATAGGAACGCCAGGAAATGATGAGCGATGGTCCGGCAGTGGCAACCAGCCACTGGCATGCAGTCGATGCCGCGACGTGATGTGTCCGCGCGACGGCGACGCCGGCCTGGACGTTTGTTGCGGCGAGCGAGGCGAGCGCCGCAGAAACAGGCAGAGCAGAAGGCCGGGGCCAACGCGGAGCTACATGGCCAGCATCTTTTCGCCGTTAGCAGCAGGGAGGCAGGCCTGCAGCGAGACGCACGCAGCCGTTACAGTACATGGTAGGGCGCCATGGCCGACTGGTTGGGAAGGAGCGCCGTGCAGCAATTCTGGCGCTTGCTGGGTCGCTGGCTGTATGAATGGGATGGTGAATCCTGAAATTCCCGTGGTGCCATCTGCCGTTGGTCAGGGTTTAGAAGATAACTCTAGTTTATGCAGCTGACTCGGGGCCTGTCCTGTAAGGCCAACCACTCACTCATGTGGCATTATTGCGTACCAGCGGTGTTACCTGTAGCACGACGGACGCAACACCATGACTGACAAGAACAGCGTGGAGATACCGCCCCGGTTTTGTATGTCAGTATGTCTGTACGTGCAGCAGGGCTACTTTCAAGAAAGTGTGAGCAACAGTATAACAATCACGTCCAGATCCAAATCACAAATAATTGCTCCTGCTGTCAACCAAAATCTAGTGTAATGGCAGTTGCCAGCCAAAATCTAATTACATTGGAAAATTGGCTGGTTTGAATGGGACATCAGGCCTCGATCTAATGTGATGATAACAAGGACCAATGCAATCTTTTCCAGAACGGCAGAACCATTGCCTTGAGGCCATTTGCCACCGCATTTCCTCGAATCATCATACACAAAATAAGAGCTGCCTCGGAGCTCAATATACTTGTAACCTGCTAACCTATTACCATTTCCACTATACACCATCACAATATATCAGCAAAAGCTCTCAGCCTACAATCGCTAGCAAGTGAAGAAAAGAACAAAAAGAGACAGGGAGGTAGGGCGAGGGAATAATACAGAATTTAACATCTCAACTCCACTGCTTTATGTGAACAGCACTAATATCTGTTGGAGATGCTCTGCTTGTCTCTGTCCCAAGAGGCCCTCAAAGCATTGTAGGAGCGTTTCCCTTCGACCGTTCTTTGCGAATCTTGTTGGCCCGGGCTGCTGTACTCATGGAAATGCTGTTGTTCATTCAGCATCCTCCAGCTCCTGCTCCCAGAATCACTACTGCCCGTAACTGAACCAGAATCGACGACCATGTCACCCTCAAGTATGCGAAGAACCTTTTTCACAAGACATAGAAGGGGTAAGCATACATAATCTAGTTTTAGCAGTGGTTATGATAAGAGTTGAGGATGGTGCCACTAACATGGGACATGCGAGGCCTTGCATGTGGGTCACGTCTTATGCACAAGTTTGCTGCGTGCAGCATGCAATGCACCTCATTTTCACAGTAGCGGTCCCCTATACGCGGGTCTATGAGTTCATCGATTGCATACGCCTCCAAGAAAGGGCGTGCCTGGTGCGATCCAAATATTATGAGTTCAACACAAAGTTACAGGTTATATAGAACAAGTTCTGTAGATAGGGTGGAGGTCCTATGAACATATAAAATCCACACAGATTATTGGGTACCTTATCCATCCGAAAAAGACTTGACTCAGAAGAAATTAGGATCAAATAAGTTAACTCACCCATTCAGTCAAAAACTGCTGGCCCTTTGGTCGGTTAATGTCAACTGCCTTCCGCCCAGTGACAAGCTCCACTAACACAACCCCAAAAGAATACACATCAGCTTTCTCTGTTATTTGCCCACTCTGAGCATATTCGGGTGCCAGATAACTGCAGACAGTCATAAAATCCTCTCGTTAGATGCACTCTAAAGTTGAAACTGCCTATGATGATATATTCATATAATAAAGTCATAAAATTTCAATATCTACCCAAATGTGCCAATGACTCTTGTTTCAACACCCATGTCACCATCAGGTTGCCATCGTGCCAGGCCGAAATCTCCAACCTGTCGGGGAATTATAGGGGAGCTTACAATCATACCATGAAATTAAGAGGTCAACAGGAACCACAGAAAAAAAAGATTGGATGATGGCAGAGTTCAGCAGACAATATATAATCAATTTACCAATCTATAAAGAAGATCCGCACAAGATAAGACTGTCCTATCATGCAGAGAAGTGTAATAGCAAAGAATAAGATGATTGGCCTCCATAAACAACAATACCCAACTATCATCACAAAAATTAATGGAAACTATAGTCCACCACCAGTCAATATAAGTATTGCCTGATGATTGCATTAGATACAGAATCTTCAACATATATGGAAAGATGACTAATGCCAAAGATACAAGAACAATGCTTAACTTTACACTCCAATCAGTGAGATAGGACCATACCAGTGGTTCAAAATCATGTGTGACAAGGATGTTGTTTGGTCTCATGTCACGATGGATTATGCAGCCAACCCTACATTCCTCGTGAAGGTACCGCAGCCCACGAGCAGCACCAACTGCAATCTTTTGTCTCGCAGCCCACTCCAATGTTTCTCTATTACGACCTGAATGATATTTCAAGAACAGCTTAAGAGACAGATTTATGTCAACATCACTAATTCTGTAGGACACTTGGCGCCAAAAAAGTGAAACAGGGACAGTGGGGGAAGTAAAAGATCAGGAACACAAAAGTAGTTGGTGCGTAATGAACTTGCACACAGCAAGTATACCATAACCAAAACTAACAGTTCTATATACATAAATGCAACAGAGAAAATGTTCTTACCATAAAGATGTGAATCCAAGGATCCATTGCAGATGTACTCGTAAACTAATAAACGCCTTTTGTCCTCAACACAAAAACCAATCAGCATTACAACGTTTCGATGTTGTGCACAACTAAGAACTTCCACTTCTGAGCAAAACTCAACATCACCCTGGGAACTTGCAAGCTTGTGTTGCTTAACAGCAATTGCCTGGCCATCAGGAAGGACGCCTCGATGAACAGACCCAAATCCACCTTCAGCTAAGAAATTTGCTTGGGAGAAGCCACCAGTTGCAAGTTCCAGTTCAGCATAAGAAAACCACCGAGGAGGCTTTCCGAAAACAGGAGCCTTGTGCTGACATATTGAACACAAAGGAGGTGGTCCAGGAGGTGCACTCCTTGCCAACGACACAGCATCCCTAACATCTCCACGGAAGTTTAAGTCTGACCTGCTTCTCATAGCACTAATTTCATTCAGGAGATCTAGCTTGGAGATCTTTTCCAGCAAAACATCCGCAGTTGCAGTACGAGTTTTCCGTGGACCTTTTCCAAGTGATCTTGAGGATGCAGATGCCTGCATAATGTCTGCCATCCATGGCTGAACAGAGAAAGTTGCAGGAGGGCTCGGTGATTCACTGTCAGAATCAGAAATATTGACATCCGAATGCTGAATTTGATCCTTTGTTATTTGCACCTCTTTCTTCAGAGAACCATTTGTTTCACAAGCAGAAAACGGAGATGTCCCAGGATCTGAACTTGAGACAGAGGATGTTCCCACTTCAGTACTACTTCCAAAAGGCGTCTCCAAGTCTGGACTGCTATTTGGGGTTACAGCCGGTCCTCGAGTTGAATTATGTGCCTCCTTAATATCAGTAGCGGTTTTACCAGTAGAACCATCCAACACAGGTGGAAGTGTACAGGTTGATTTAGACTCTTTCTCAGGAGATCGCACAAGATTCAATCGGAGGACTTTAGGCTGAGAACGCTTCATTACAACGATATTGCACTGAAGCTCCTCCACACAACGCTTCTCTTCATGCTTCAACTCCCTGAGCAGCAGCAACATACAATTAAGCAAACATAAACCAATGAATGGAAGTAGGATGTATTCAAGAAAATATTGTTTTAGGAGTTGACCATTACTTGTCTAGCACAACCCAGCTTGCTTGTGCACGCTTACACTCGGCAGCCACAACACCAGAAGGAGAGCCAGAAACAAGCTTAGTCTTCACAATTATCTACAGAAATGGCAATAAATTAAACACGATGAGTTATTTAAACATCTAAATAAGCAGTAGCTCCGGCTCCAAACCTTGTCTTTATGATACGCATCAAGCTTTTTCATCATTTGATCGCACTGCTCTGAGATATCATATTTCTGATCCAACATAGACTTATGGCCACTAGCGCAATCACCCGCAAACAGAGGAAAGCCCCAGAACTTCCTGCCTGAAATGAAGGAGAGGTGCAGATATTTCAGGCAACTAGTGCACAACCTCAGCAAATGTTGACGATTCTACTGAACAAAGTCCATGGAATTAGGTGATCATTGAAACTAAAGTGGCTATGATTAGTAGCGCAAGCAAACGTGCACAAGAGCACTTATTGGTATTCTAATATAGCAAACACAAAAGCCAAATAGGGAAACAAAGAGCAGCGGATAACAGTTGATTGCATAGTTGTTACAGAGGCGCAAGGAAAGGAAACAGTACCAGAGGTATGAGCCGGGATGACGACGAGCACTAAGATGCTTCCGCCTGGCTGCACGACGTGCGTGAGCGCCCAGATGATGGCCGTCTTGGAGATCTCCCTCGTGGCCGCCCTCACGGCCACCACCACCTTCTCCTCCGCCGCAGTCGCAGTGGTGGCGCCCTTCTCGGCCACGGCCTTCCCCTTCCTCTGCAGCAGCTGCTGCTGGGAAGAGCCCACCATCATCCCCTTCCTCTTGAGAACCGGCAATGCCTACAAATCCAGAAGCTCTAAGCCGCCAACCCAACTGCCAAAGCAAGAACTCCCCAACCTAAGAAGAAGCGGCCAAAGCAGCAGCTTAAAGCGAACTGGAAGTGATGCCCGCCTAGTACAAACAACACAACAACCGCGCCGGGGGAACTTTAATGGCAACGGCGATAGGAGCCGCTGGCAGTTACGACCAGAGTTCGACGCTGCACCTGTGCTTGGCTTGGCAGGCAGAACCAAAAAGGCGAGCAACACGACCGGAGACCAGTAAAGATGATTGCGGTAAAAGGAGGCGGCCTTTTCCCCTGCTCTGGGTGCGCTGGGTCCCGACCCACCCCGAGGCCGCGGATTGAGAGAAAGGTTGCAGCCTTTATGGGCGGCCGGCAGACGGCAGCGGGGGCACCACCGCTGCGCCGCGCCTGTGCTGCGAGCGTCCTCGCCGCCACTGTAGACGGGAAAGGTGACCCCGCCTCCCCTCGGCAGCTCGGCTCCGTCTGCTCGTCAGATTGCACAGTGCCGCCTCGTCCTCCGCCCGCCTAGTAGCCTGCCCACACGATTCCCGGCACGCCGCAGGAATCCCCTATCACAAACTATTCCAGTCCTCGCAGATCTCGCCGCGCTTCGCGCCTCAAAAACTGCCTCTCCATGTGGGAAGGAAACAAAACGGGATCGAAATTTCTCCCGAGAGGAAAATCCCCACCCCGAAACGCGGTGAGAGATTCTGCTCGCATGTCCTTCCATAAACGAACGGCTGAAAAAATAAAATTGGGGAAACAAAACCGACCAATTTCTGCAGCTCAAATCCGAGCGACCGAAATCGAAACCCCCGCAAATGAAGGAGCGAAACGGAGAACCGACGGCGCCGAAGGTGGGGAGAGACGCACCGGAGAACGCAACGGCGACGAACGAGCTTGCCGGCCTCCGAACCGCCACCGCAGCCTCTCCTCCTCGCCGAGCGCCGCTCGCGAACCCTAGCCCTCAGTGCGAGCGCGTGGAAGCTGGGGCGGAGGCGTTGGAAGGAGTGGCCATTAAAGAGCCAGGGCGCCGAAGCAATTAAACCTCCATTGCTCCGCGCTACCTCCTCAGCTACTACTACCTCCACTTCCACCTCCACCACCCCGCCCGATCGCCGTCGACGGCTGGATTGCCCGCTCCGCCCTCCAATCTTCGCCTTATTAACAGCTCTGCCCCTACAACCTGAATGAAAAACGCATTTAAAAACCGGTGGAGCCCCGGGCCCAGCGCGGCCCACCCGTCGGTTCCCGATCGGACGGCCCGGGAGTAAATGCTGCCCAGGGTGCCCTCGTGGGCCGAGCAGGCTCTTCCATGCGGGGACCACCTGGCAGGGAGGATCAGAGCGGACTCGTGGCGAGGAGGTCCCCCTCCGTGCAGGGGAGGGCAGTGGCATGGTCCTCGTGGACGTGGTCCACCAAGGGCTTAGCTCCAACTGCTGGCTGCTGCCGTGCTGCTTGTTGCAGTTGCTGGCTGCAGCCGCTGGCAGGCAGGCACCACTGGATCCCAGGGTTGATCTGGTCTCTGTTGCTGCTTGCCAAAAACTTTGTCTGAACTTTTACAGGCCTCTTGGCTCGATGCAGTGGAGACGGCCTCTCTAGGGTTTATGCGGGCACTTATCCGTTTTTGTGGTCACGTGTTTGTATGGGCGATGTGGCATCATAGCAGATGAGCCTAGCTAGCATTTGTCCTGGAGCGTAGCAAGTGGGGTGTGTAGCTAGTTCAAAATGTATGCGAAGGCTAAAACTAAGGTTTTATTCTTGGTCTTCTACTATTTAAGTGCGAGTCGTTGGTTTTATTCCTGATACTCGTACAACTCGTTTTGTTTTCTAAGAAAACAATGGTTTCGATTAATGAAATTTTGTCATGTAATAGCAACTCTTTATTAATATATTTTTCAACAAAGGTTTAATGTGACCTCTTTGTCAACAAAGAAAATGGTGAAATTATGAAAGTGAGCAGCGAGGATAAAGTGTCCAACCATTCATGCAAAACGTGCAAGTGCAATGTTTTCTTCCGAGGTAATTAGCAAAGTTGTGTAGTGAAGATGACTCAGCGTAACCCGGTACAACTTTTATAACCCATTGGACCAAAAAATCCTAAATAGTCATTGGCAAGATGAGATATGTTCGATGTGAAACCCTCTGACAAATCAGAGTAGTCCTATTTAGAACCATCTAATCTCAACAGCAATGGCGACCACTTTCCCCTAACATGGTGGCGTCCTCCTCCCCAGTTTGTAAACAGTATATGAACATTTACAATCCTCATCTTATTTATCTCTTTTTCTCCTCTAGGGTGATTCCGGCCTCTTCCTTGAAATGGAGATCTTAATGCGGTCATTCCCTCGACCATCAACATGCTAGAAAGAAAGTTTTTTCATTTCAGGTGAAAAAAATATTTTTTTATCCTAAAGTATTGAGATTGAAACATAGGCTTTTTCTTCTTCTCCTCTTCCAAGCATTCCCATGTTTATTTGTCAACCATACATTCGACATGAAACTTAAGACAGCGTCCATTACACGACATAGCCTAAAGTTGCCCCATGGCATGCATGTTCGCTTGGAGACAGGCAACACCCTCATCTCTCTAGCCATCAATCCATTGTGAATGGCCAATACAACTTTGTGGAGCCTCATGCAGCTGCAGCTTTATATTTGTCAGTCATGAATTTAATTACCGTGAAACTTAAGCAACATGTATTACACATACCCCTTGTCCCGTGCATAAGTGTTCGCTTGGACCGCCACAGTACCGCCAGGTGTATTATTACGAAGCATGCATCAACATCTTAGTATGTACTACGGTGGTGTTTGGATCCATGGACTAATTTTTAGTTCGAGTCACATCGGATGTTTGATACCAATTAGAAGGACTAAACGTGAACTAATTATAAAACTAATTACATAAACGAGGGCTAATTCGCGAGATGAATCTATTAAACCTAGTTAATCCATAATTATCACATATTTACTGTAGCATCACATGGGCTAATCATGGACTAATTAGGCTTAATAGATTCATCTCGCAAATTAGCCCTCATTTATGCAATTAGTTTCATCATTAGATTATATTTAATACTCCTAATTAGTGTGCAAATATCTGATGTGACGGGGACTAAAGTTTAGTCCGGTATCAAACACCCCCTACGTCCTGATCGACATTGATTTTAGTCCTTCGGATGGAGAACGTCGCACATCATGGTACACAAGTGACAACGCGTACGTGCAGGTACAGTACACCGCAACTGTCTTGTCTTGTACTCGTACAAGATCGAGAAGGAGAAAGGACGACGACGATAAACACGAAATGTAGCGGCGCACTGTTATTTAGCGGTCGTATGCATGCAAACTGCTACGGTCCGGTTCATTTTGAAATCTACATAGTCTATTTATCTTGGAACGTGGTATTCCACAACTTTCCAAATTTTAGATGTAAGCTTATCTTAAATTCATAGGGGTGGGAGATGGAAATTGATTCTATAGATCCTTATACTGTGTTTCTAATATGCAACTTAGAGCACCCTCTTTGACTCGCTTCCCTATAGCAGAAGTGCAGTACATAATCTCTCCCATCTGGCCAACAATAATATAAGAAATATTTCACGTACAACTATATTAATTTAATTAATTTGTGTCTAAATTATAATTATTAGAATGTAATTCAATTCCAAGTATCCAAACAGAACCAAAGTACTCGTCATATATTCTCCCAAGGAGATTATGGTAATTACGTGCGGGCAGGGCGCTGTTGAGTACTGTACGTGCCACCAACCAACCTGTATCTACTCCTAACCACCTACCTCTCTCTGTACCTTGTACAGCAAAACATATACATGATGAGCTCCGGTACGTTGTCCTGTGCGTACTCAAAGCCATGATGCTCTGATGCCCCCTTGGGCAAGTGGTACGTCGCCGCTCGCCAGCAAACAAGTAAATGTTGTATACCGACCGGCCACCGTTGCGTGTATCTATCTCTAATTTCTGTACGTGTGCGAGCCATCGGTTTTGTGAATCATCATGGTCGGCTGTCCGATTGCATCTGCCATGGCAGAAGGATATACGATCGCGGAAGATGCAGGTAAATACTAGCATAGTACGAGTGTAACTGCCTAGTAGCCGGTAACTAGCTTGTAGTAAATTTGTAGCACGCCATCTTGTCTGTTTCACCCTGCAGAAGATCCTTCCCGTCCAATACGTGCTGTGTAGCTTCATTCACGGTGGCATAGTAATAAGGACCAATTTGATGGAGCTCTCTGCAGCTCCGACTCCGTCTGATATTTCTTGCAACGTAACTGTTCACGTCATGTTCATAAGAGCTGCTCCTTTTCTCTCTCCTCTCTCCCTCTCACAGATCAAGAAGGAGTCACAAATTGTGGCTCCTCCGGTTCTGATTCCTCTCACTCTAAAGTGCTCAGAGGAGCCAGAGCGGGCCAGCGCCCTCCTAAACGTGCGCGTAACCTCTGAGCTTATATGTGTGTAGCTCGTCGCACATGCCTGAGGTTACCATTTCCACGGTAAAAAAAAAAGAGGAATAACGATATGACATGCATGTAACATGGTACATGGAACAGTACGATGCACGGCACTGCAGTAGGTAAAATGTATTACTGCTGCTACAGTACCAGCAGCAATTCTTTTTAAAGCACCAGGAATCTTACCCGATTAAACATGCAGCAAGAGACTGCACTAGCAGTCCTACGGGCGTCATGTTGATCGAGATTAATAGTCCTGGTTATTGTTTATGGCAGAACGAAGCAAAAAAGTATGGCCTGCCGATTGCTGAAGCATCACCACACACGTATATTTGCTGATTACTGAAGCATCACCTCACACGTACTCGATCGATGAGGGCAGTAAAAAATAAAGGGTCGTTTGGTTCCCAGAACTAAACTTACCTGTCATATCGAATATTTAGATACTAATTAGTAGTATTAAACGTAAACTATTTACAAAACTCATTACACAGATGGAGGCTAAACGACGAGACGAATCTATTAAGCTTAATTAGTCCATGATTTGATAATATGCTGCTGCCGTAACCATTTGCTAATGACAAATTAATTAGGGTTTAATAAATTCGTCTCACCATTTAGCCTCCATCTATGTAATACGTCCCTAAATTTAGCCAATGTAATACATCCCTAAATTTAGCCAATGTACGGGGTACCAGTAACTATGTGCTCCACCAGGTGCATGAAGAGACAAGAGAGCACGTCCGGAGCCGAGGAGGAAGACTACAAGAGACAAGAACGTCAATCAAAACCTGTCCGAGAAGTACCGGCCTGACTTTCGCTGGGTCGTCAGTCACAGTCAGTCAGCTCCTTTTACCACTGCGGCAGTGCGGCAGCCGCCTCCTTTTCGGCCGAGACTGTGCAGGCCTGGCCTGCAGGGTGCACGGGCACGGTGTGGGGCGCGCCCGCCCGTCGTCCTGCTGCTGGCTGTCTCAGGTCGGGCCCGCAGAGAAGCCATCATCGCCGCCGCTGGGGCTCCTCGGGGCGGCCGGCGTGCATGGCGTCCGCGCTGCCCCCGCTCGTGAGCGACATGGATCCAAAATGGAGGCGCAGGATCCCCTCTGCCTGTGAAGTCGGATCGATGGCGCCCCAGCGTATCTTTGGAGTTTTGGCAACATTGTTCTGTCACACGCAGCAGATTAATTACTAGCCTTTTGATTTTAGGCCCGCGTGGCTGAGTCCTCCTAGTTGTTGTTTGATTTGCTTCAAAAATCAGCTACTACGAGTGCTCTATCTTTCTTTTTCTGAAAATGATTCAACTTTGAAGGAGGCTAGTTTGGAGATGCATTTTCGTCAGGGATGACGATAGCTCTGCATACGATTTCGCCCCGTACCATGCTGATGCCGGTGCCGTCCGAGGCTCGAAGCTGTACCCACCAGCAATTAAAAACATCATTTAAAATAAGAAATAGTACTTGGAAATTGGGAGGAAACCAATGCGAAGCGTGCGTAAATCCTGCGCCTCACCTTCCCGCGCAGGCGTCACTGCGTCAGGCGGCCCGGACGGCAAATAAGTGGCACCCCCCCGTAAATAACCAGCACCCGACTGGGCTCTTACCCCGTGGGCTTTTCACCCCACACAATTTGAACGAGCAAGCAGGGCCCACATTCTGACGTGGCTAGTCGCCCCATCCCGACAACGAAACGCACGCCGTTCGGCTGTGCCGTCCCAGTCGCGCCGTCGACGTCACGTCCCGCTCCGCCATAACTGCCGTCGCCGTCATGGTCGCCGTCCGTCCCCGAGACGGCGTCACGGCTGCGCGCGCCAGGCCCAGGCGCCCAGGCAGGCGCCGCGGATCGAGTTCCGTTGAGTAGCGGGATCGGGGGAGAGCGCGTGGGAGTAATAAATTCTCGTGGGAACAGCCCGCTGAATTCGAGGGGGGTTTGCTTCCGGGGCACGGCGATTAAGGCGGGGACGTTTTGGGAGGAGAGGGCTTTGCTTAATTATTGCCGCTTTTATACCTCGGAGGTTGGGACTGGTACGTCCTTTGAATTGGCAGCTGATGTGCTCCTGCATCTCTTTGTCTCGTGTGGCAAAAACAAGCTCCCGATTCTATTTTCCCAACTCGTGCTTCCAACTTAGGATAGCTAGGCCATCGATTTCTAATTACGGCTCTGTCGGCAGCCCAACACACTTGGCCTTCTGCTTGCCTTCTTTGCTATTTTTTTCTTACAACTTCTTTGCTACTCCTAGTACTAGTACACGGGTGTGGTTATTATTAAAAAAACTTAACTTATGCCTACTGGGATTAGCTGGGTGCAATGTCATATTTGCCCACAAAAATAGCTGAATAGAATCCAAACATGACATTGCATCGCATCATAAGATTTTGAGTACTATATTTGTGGGCAAATTTTGAGACCTATGAGTACTTATATTTGTGTATGAGAAGGAAGTACCTAAGAATATCATATCACTAAGATGGTATTAAATACTAAGAGGATTTTACGATGATTGAAAAAATGAGAGCCGTCCATCCAGTGAAATTTTGCGGTGGAGAAAGTTAGAAAGTACCAAGAGATACCTAAAGAAAAGTATCAAGAAGTACAATTATTATTTCCTAGACCACTCATGACAATTGATTGTTTGATATTTGCATTTTTATGAGAGTGAACGCAAATTTGTGAGCATTGTTTTCTAGTCTAGTCTTAGGCCAGTCTCAGTAGGAGTTTTATGGACATTAAGTCACATGCTATATAAGCAATTTTGCTGACTTATCATGGGCATTAAGTCACATGCCATATAAGCAATTTTGCTGACTTGGCAAGATTTTTACGAGGAGAGGAGAGAGTTTCATCATATGTGAGAGAAGTTGCATCCCCATGACACTCAACAGGCACTGTTACCTAGTTCCCAGTTTTGGTAACAATACACTAAACTGTGCACTGAGACTTATCTTAGCTATATTGTTCAAATTGTACCAACATGAAGATATGCCACCTTCCCTCTCATAATTAACTACTCCTATAATATAACATACCAGAACTAGCTTTGCGCTTGATGTTCTGCAATTTCTTCTATTTTGAAAGAAGACAAAGAAAGATTATAATTTGAACGAAAGGAGTTCTATTGTGATTTCGAAATATTTATAACTAATTTGTTTTATCACTATAAC
Source organism: Setaria viridis (assembly GCF_005286985.2). Lineage (NCBI taxonomy): Eukaryota > Viridiplantae > Streptophyta > Magnoliopsida > Poales > Poaceae > Setaria > Setaria viridis. The sequence goes on along the minus strand of NC_048267.2, from coordinate 27,667,999 downwards.
TAATAATCATATAAAAACAATGGCTAACCCTAACTTTAAGGGTGATGCGTTTTTGATGCCACATGATTCTTCTTTTCTAAAGTCCTCTTAGACCCTGTTTGGATCCATCCCAACTAAAGTTTAACCAGCTAAATTTAGCTGGCCAAAGTAGTATCTGGCTAAAAATTAGTTAGACATGTTTGGATTCACCAGCTAAATCAGGTATTTATCAATCCTACCCCTCTCCCACCTCCTATCAATCTTCCTGCTCACGCGGCCACACCTCCACTAGCATCTTCCTCATCGCACGGGCCGAAGCCACGCAAGCATAGCGGTCGGCAAACTACAGGCAGCACTACTCCGCCACTCCGCCGGCGGCTCGGCTCCTCCTCCACCCGACGCCTGTGCATCATCCAGGGCGCACGCCGCCACCGCCACCACCCCTCATCCCGCTCTGCGGGCGGCATTACGTGCTGACGATGCTGTCTCCCGATGTGGGCACCTCGACGGTGGAGTCCTTGTTGCTGATGGTGGCGTGACGGCTGTTGTTCGGATCCTGGTCGTAGAGGAACCCCTTGAAGAGGTGGTCATTGATGGTGACCATCACCTGCTACGCATACTCGTCCTCATCATCCCATAGTTTAGCGCCGCCTAGTGCATGGATGCCGTGGAGGCGGCCGGGCCCTAGAGGCTCGCGCCCAGCGAGGCGCCAGAGGCGGTCGTGGTCGCGCTGGCATTGACTCATTGAAGTCAAGGGAGAGTTCATCCCTGCGGTCGGTGGCAGCGGAGTAGGTGACCCAGTCCTCAAAGGCACTGGTGTCGGATGGGAAGCATGCTACGGGGAGCTGAGGAAGGGAGGGTGGGCAGCTGGGTCCCAGGAAGGCCCGTGCGGGCCGCGACGGCAGTATCGCCGGACGTGGCAGCGCGGTTGGAGGCCGGTAGTGTGGGATCCCAAAACGAGTTGTCATTGTCATGCTCATCCCGACGAGCCATGTTGCGTCGGTGGGGTAGGATGTGGCGGCGCGGCAATGGGGAAGGACGGCAGCGGGGCGATGGAGTTGGTGGGCGGTGCTTGGTGGACTGCGGTGGGAAAAGGGGATCAGGAGGAGACTGACAACGACGGTTCGGGGATGTTTGCCACGAGTTAATGCTAAGGGTATTTTGGTCTTTCACCCTTTCAGCTGGTTTTAGCAACTATTGACCAGCTAATGGCTAAAGCTCTTTTTGGGCTGTAGCTAAAGTTTAGCTGTGTTTTAGCTAGACCCGTTTGGATCCAAAGTGGCTAAATTTAGCCAGCTAAACTTTAGCCAAGGGATCCAAATAGGGCCTTAGTCGCTAGTGATCTTTGATGCTTCATATTTTTATATCCCACATCCATAGTGATGCGTGAGATAAAGGACGATGTGCTCCTGCATTTTCTCGCTCACTCCACACCTGAATCTAGCATTCCAGATAGGCCCTGAATATTGGCACATGCTGTGAACTCACTGCTAGGCTTAGGTCCTAGGTGGTATAGTTTTCATAAATCATATCATCCGAAAAACTGCAGTTTCTGAAGTTGAAAGGGTCAACTACTGCAGTCTATGAAGTTGAAAGGGTCAACTACTGCAATCTATGAAGACTACAGTTTTTTTTTGCAGTTTCACTAAAATTACTAAGTTTTTGGGGCTTGCAGTATAGTTTTAAATCTAATACATCGTGTTAGCCAACTACCGTGTTCTTAAGGAAAAACTGAACCAACATAACTTAGAATAAAACATTTGCATCTTTAGTTTTTCAAGTATTATTTTTTTCCACCTTTGTGATCGTGGAAAAATATTATTTTTTCCACCTTTGTGATCGAGATTAATTTGAAGAAGTGAGCCTAGCTCAACGGGTTAGGGTGGGAGGTGATGATCGTGCACTCTAATCACCAGGGCCATCTCCAGGAATTGGAGGCCCGTGTGTTGAATGCAGAATGTGGCCTTAAAGATTATATTCAATATAACTAAGATCCATTTTCATACTAAGTCATTTCACACAATATTTAGAAATACTTTAAATATTAATGCTAAAAAATAAATACAGTACTAACCTCATGTTCGACTAAAAAGCATCATCCGTCTAGTATTTCTTGAAATGAAATCTTCAATTATGTCTTCATAGTTAATCTTCTCCAAGACATCATTTTCAAGTGCTGTAATCGCCAATCCATTAAGTCTTTCTTGTGTCATAGTAGAACACAAATAGGATTTCAACAACTTGAGTTTAGAAAAGCTCCTTTCTGCAAATGGGATGGTCACAGGAATGGTTAACAAAATTCTATATGCGATAAGGGCATTGGGATAAAAGGGACGCTTCTTCAAAAACTTCAGAATATCTAGAACCCATAGATTCTTTAAGTAAATCTTGCATGCCAATTAATTCTGCAAACAATTCTTGACCATCAATATCTTTATGTTCTCCACTCTTAAGCGCGTTCGCAAGATTGACACAATGAGCCATCAAATTATTATCATCCAAGGATCGAGCCTATCTGAAGTAAACAAGAAACTAAAAATCTTTTCATACCCTTGATATTGTTCAAATCTTTTGGTGAGTGAAACTATAGCTTGATCAATAACATATATAAAATAATTGACCCAAAATGACTCCTATTCAGATTGTGAAACATTTGATGCATCATTTGCAGCCTCATCAAAATGTCTTTTTCTTTTGATTTTGCGCTTGGGACTGAACTCAGGGTGAATATCCATCTCCATTGCAATTTCTTTTGCGGCTTCCAATGCTTTCGAAAAGCCAGTTTCTCTATACTTCTTAAAAAAGCTAATCAGTCCCTGTACAGACTCAATTGCAATATCAATAAGCATATCTTTTGATTGTAGATGCTTGCTGATCAAATTAACAACAGATAATATTTCATACCTTATGATTATTGCCACTAAAAATTCAAAGCTACCAAGTTCATTTTCCGCTAGCGATTTAGCTTCACTACTTCTCAGTGGGTCATCATCAGTTTCAGCCACCTGTGGGATCTGAAATCTTATAGCCTTAACACTTTCAAGATGACTCTCCCAACGAGTAGCTGATAATGACTTAAGAGTCAATCCGGATATGTTATCATTTTGAATTTTCCACCTTTTTGTAGAATTAGCAAATGTTGTATAGATGCGTTGGATAACTCCAAAAAATTCTATTCCTTTCCAACAAGACTTTACCATATCACAAAGTGTAAAATTCAGACTATGACAACCACAAGCTGAATAAAAAGCTCTTGGATTTCTATCCAATACTTTCTTCTGTACCCTTATATTTTTTCCTTTCATATTTGACCCATTATCATATCCCTATCCTCTCAAATTCGTCTACATCAATATCAAGACGTTTCAATTTCTCTAATAGAACATCAAATAATCCTTGCCCAGTGGTATCATTCACATCCAAAAAACCTAAGAAGGATTCTTCGATGCAAACAGAACCTGAAGATGTATCAACATACCTTATTATCAAAGACATCTGCTCTTGGTGGCTTGCATCAGGAGTACAGCCAAGTATAACTGAGAAGTACTTTGCTTCTTTTACCTTGGCAACAATTGTAGAAGCTAACAACTTTATTAATTCATTTTGGATGGAACGACCAACATAGTGATCACGGATTTTTTTCATTGGTGATGCAGTCAATGTGCTCTTTTATAACTCGGTCAAATTCAGCCACCATCTGAACCAATCCTAAGAAATTGCCATTGTTGTCTTGATACAATCTGCTATTACTGTCACGAAATGCTATATTATGTTCTGTGAGAAATTTTACAATCAAAAGAATCCTGAGCAAAACTTTTCTCCAATGCTCCCTTTCCTTTTCAAGTTCTCGCTGGGCAACATTATCAATTGTTTGATTCTTCCTGTCGTTGTCAAGATCAGTGGATCAAGACTTAGACTAGTAAATTTCTTTTATGTGCGTGAGCCTCAGGTGGTTGCGTGGGAGACACAGATTTAGACTGGTTCGGGCAAAGGAAGCCCTACGTCCAGTATCGAGGATGCTCGTGTTGCCCACGCGGGGGTTCTGTAGTAGGGGGTTACAGATTGGCGAGAGAGGGTCTGGTCCCAAGTCTCTTTGGTTTTCGCGCTCTTAGGGAGAGTTGTAGTGTACTATGATGTGTGGGATAAGAAGCTGATCTCCCGATCCCCACTCCCCGGCCATGGGTTCCTCCTTTTATACTGCAAGGGGATGGCCGGAGTTACAATTGGGATCGGGTAAAGAGGACTGTAAAGAGTAAAGCGTAGAATGGTAAAAAGGCACGGCAGGAAGGAGGAGCAAGATCCTAGGCCCTCGATGCCTCTGCCGGCCCCTGACGAGTGTTGGCGTGCATGCCGGAGGAGGAGGTCGCCGTGCGCCAAGTGTTGTTGCCTCCTGCATATAGCTACTTCGATGCTCGTAGGTATCAGGCCATGATGAGGGTGCTCCGTCGTTACCCTAGCGTCTGTTAGGGAGGACGGTGGATGCCGCTGCTCAGGCAATGGCTGCTGAGAGGGAGGGCGTCACATCCGCGCTGCTGGGTGCGCGGGACCTGAGGACGTGTGGGGCCCGAGGACAGGCCGCTCTCTCCTTTGCTCCGGTCGGCGCAGGCCATGAGTACCCTGCGGCGAATGGGAGCCGGCCGCCGGCACTGTAGCCTGCATAGGACGGTCGTGCGCGGGTACTTGCGCCAGGTTGCGTGAGGGGCGCGGTCGCCCTGCCCTCTACCAAATCTGCGGCGCATTTATGGCGAGGCCGATGGGGGGACCCGCAGGATTTTGTCTGTCTTGCCCGTCTGGACCGTATCCGAGGGGGATGCCTCCCGGGGGCCCCAGTGCGCCCGACCCCTTCGCTTGGGGTCGGACGAGGCGGAACCCCGTAGCGAGGGGTCGGGCGCCCCCGACCCCGGGGTTGCGGTCGGGCGAGGCGGAAACTTTGCGGAGGAGGGTCGGCCGTTCCCGATCCTGGCGTCTTGATCGGGCGAGGTGGAGTTTTGATCACGTCCTGGTGGGCCTGGGCCTTCTGCGTTTGCTTCCTTAAATGTTGTCTTAGGGGATCGTTAATATTTCCCCCCAACAGTAGCCCCCGAGCCTGTGGTGGAGCAGGAGTGCTCCTCCGAAGGCTTCCTTCGCTGTTTTGCCGCGGGTTTTGTGTTATGGCGTGCTTGTTTTGTCTCAGCCACGCTTGAGAGAACCTGCAAGTTGTGACCACACGCGTGGTAGTTGGTTGCGAGGCTAGCCCCCGAGCTCCCGCTCGTTGCAGGAAACCGATCGGGAGGCTAGGTCGACTTTTGATCGTTGCCCCTCAAGCGTCCGTTCGCTAGGACGGAGGGGTTGAGCCGGGCCACGTTATCCGCGTTGGACGAATCGTGGTGCTCGTTTGAGCTGCAAACGGGTAAGCTCGAGTGGAGTCCCGGTCCCCGTTCGGGGGGGTCCGGCTCGGGCCAAGCTGGTGGCGTACTCCAATTTCCCGCCGGTCAGTTCATATAGTTCCCGGACCCATTCGACCGGATCTGAGGGCTCGTTGCCTTTCCCCGTGGAAAAACCATGAACTTTACACCGAGCGGGACTCGAACGTGAGGTTGGGGCGCCCTTGGCGTTCGCTCGCCTGGGTGTTGGCCGCTAGCGGGCCCGTCCCTTCTCACCCCTTGCTCGGGGGATGTCCTGAGGCAGCTGTCGAACCCGTGTTGGGCCAGCTTTCGAACCCCTGGACCGTACTGGGCCGTAGGGGCGTTTTCAGCCCCGTATCCCTTTCTTACCTCCTTGCGGGCCTTGGACCGGAGCGGAGCGGTTGGTGTGCCTGGGCCAAACATGGGGGGCGTCGTGGGCGTGGTACCCGGGAAGTGGAGTTATGGAAGCGCCGTCCCGCGAATCAAGGAAGATAGGATGTTTTCGCGGCCGATCGTGCGCGCGGTTTTCGAAAGGGAAACGGGCGTGGCAGGGGCGTACCTGGCGCCGCATTTATGGTGGCCGGGGCGTCGATTTGGCTTCCCCGGTACTTTTCCTATAAAAGCAGGAGCTCACCGCGCCGGTTCCTCTCTCCTTTCGCACTCGAGCCTCCTTGCCTTCCTCTTAGTTCTTCTGCGCTCGCCTCGTTCCCTTCGCTCCACGCCGCGCGCTTTCGGCTTCCACCTCCGTCGATCTCCTCCCTCTCCCGGCGATGGCCTCCTGGGGAGTTTCCCACTTCACCTCCAATCGCGCTGAGGGCCTGGTGCGGAAGGGGCTCCTCTGCGAGAGGACGGAGGCGGACGAGTGGATGCTGCCGGGGCCAGAGCAGGTTCCGTCGCCTCCCGCCGGCTACGTCGTCTCCTTCGCCCACTTCCACGAGCGGGGATTCGCCTCCCCTCCCAAGCTGCTTCTTCCGCGGGCTCCTCTACCACTACGGGCTCGAGCTCCAGCACCTCAACCCCAATGGGATCTAGCACATCGCGGCGTTCGTCGCGCTGTGCGAGGGATTCCTGGGCATTGAGCCCCACTTCGAGCTGTGGAAGTACTTCTTCACAGTGAGCCTGTATCAGAAGGCGGGGAAGGCCGGGAGCCAGTAGCGGTCGCCTCCGGTGCCGATTGGGTGCGCCGGGATCCATCTCCGTCATACTCGCTCCAAGGAGTACATGACGGTGAATACCTCGGTGTCCCACAAGGGGTGGCACAATCAGTGGTTCTACGTGAAGAACTACCCGAACTCCCCTCTGCTGGTTTTCACCGGCCGCACCATCGACGCGGCGCCCGAGGTATGGGCGTACGGGCCGGTGGAGAAGGAGAAGAAGAAGATCTTTGACTTGCTGCAGGCTATTGAGCAGCTGAAGCGGAGTGGGCTCACCGGCGCCGCTAATGCTCCGGGTCCGGCCGCTTGGCGTCATGACCCCCGACACGCCGCCCGAGGGCACCACCCTGGCGACAGGTGCGCTTGCCGCCTTCGAGATCCGGCAACGGCTCCGGGAGGCGCTGGAGGACAGGGACGTCGACTACCCGATCCCCGGGCATCCGCCGATGCGCCCGGAACCGGGCTTCGTAGACTTGGTAAGGCGTTGGGACATCGTTTCCCTTTCCTTGTGCCCCGCTGTTTGTTGTTCTGACGCGGATCTGCTTTATGTTTGCAGGGCATGCTGACCCGGGTCGCGGACTCCCTTCTGCCGATGCCGGAAGATGCCGAGCGGAGGGCTCGCAACCGTCTCCGGGCCGAGGAGCAGAAGCGCCGCAAGGACAAGGAGACGGCGAGGAGGCGGAAGAAGGCCGCCAAGGAGCTCCTGCAGCGGTGGAGGGGGGCGATCGTGTCTGACGACGACGACGATGAAGAAGAAGAAGATGAAGATGAGGAAGAGGAAGAGGAAGAGGAAGAGGAGGAAGAGCTGGTTCCCCCCCGATCGGGGGCTTTGGTGATTCACGATGCGCCCCCGCAGACGGCTGCAGGGGGTGGAGCGGCGGAGGCGTCCGCCCGGGCTCCGGCTCCCCCGGTCCCTGGGGCTGTGCCTCAGGGGCCAACACAGCGCGCGCCCCAGGAGCTGGCGCGGACCGCCCCTCAGGGGTCGGCGCAGGGCGTCCCCCGGGAGCAGGTGCGGGACACCGCCCAGGGGTTGGCGCAGGGCGTCCCTCAGGGAAAGGCGCGGGGCGCCCCCCCGGGGTCGGCTCCCGGCGTTCCCCAAGAGCGGGTGCGGGACGCTCCCCCGGGGTCGGCAAGGAGCGCCCCTCGGGGGTCTTCAGAGCCTGCCCCCACCACCGCCTTGGGTCCGGTGCGGGGCGCTCCCCAGGAGTCCGCTCGGGGCGCTCCTCGGGGATCCGTGGAGCCTGCCTCCACGACCGTGCCTGCCGGCGGAGAGCGGCGAGGCGGCGACAAGCGGCCGCTGCCAGACGCCCTGGGGTCGGCGTCCGGCTCCGAGTCGAAGCGCGCGCGCCGCCCCTGCGCTTCGAGGGCGTAAGTTGGCTTTTCCTATGTGTCATTCTTTTCCTCGTTTTCCGTTTGTTTCTGCTGACGCTTGACCGTCGATGTGCAGCACTTCTCCCCGTGGCGTCACCCTGCCGCTGGCGCCCAAGAAGGTGCTGCGGACGTCGACCTCCTCCGGGGGGCGGGCCGTGGCCCCGCTAGCGGCGAGCGGCGGGGTTCCTGGTGTGGCCGCAGGTCCCCCCGCGGAGGTGGCCCCTGCGGAGTCGGCTGGCGGAACGGCGGCGGCGTCAGCCGCAGGAGGGGGAGCGGACTCCACTCCCCCTGCGGCCCCACCAATCGCCCCTCCGGCTCGGGGCGTGATCCCCCCGGGCCCTCAAGCCGGGGAGGTGATCGACCTTGACGCCGACGAGGCGGAGGAGGCGGTGACGACGGGAGGCTGGGCGGATGCCCCCGCTGCCATGGCGGGATCAGAGGCAGAGGGGGCGCTTGCTCTCGGAGACGCGGCGGCGGCAGAGGCGGCGGTGACAGAGGCAGGGGCCTCCGCCCCGGTCACTCCCGCGGGAGTAACTCTGGTGGCTGTGGCGGAGGTGCCCACAGGGGTACCGTTGGCGGCCTCGGCTGCGACGAGCGTGCAGGCGCCGGGGCCGTCGGCGGATCCAGTGGTTTCCGGCGTCGTGATGCCGTCCTTGACGGCGACGTCAGAGTCGGCCCCTGTCCTACCCTCGGCTTCCTCCGTCCCGAGGGCGTGGAGAGGGCCCGTCCTCCGCTGGGCATCCCGCGATGACCCGCTGAGGCGCCTCTATGCGCTGGATGACGCTGCCGAGTGGCATAGGTGGCAGGCGATGCACGGCGGCGTCGCCCAAGTTCAGGCGGCTCTGACCTCGGCGCTGGGAGTTTTGGCCAATGCCGTGGTCCCTGGCAGCCAGGTATGTTATTCCTGCTGCTTGGTGATGAGTACCTCCTCTTTACTTTTTTGCTTTAACGGCATGTTGCTTTGCAGGCTCTCCAAGAGGGCAGCCGGGAGAAATCTGATTTCCTCCGGCGGCAGCAGAGTCTCTGGGAGCACTACAACACCGAGAGGGAGCGCACCAGGGATCTGTCCCTGCAGCTTGGCGCCGCCCAGGGGGCCGTCCGCGACCTAGAGGGTCGTGAGCGGGCGGCGTTAGAGGAGGCGCGGCGTGCGGAGGCCAAGCTCCAGGCCGTCGCCGAGAAGGCCCGCCTCGACCTCGAGGAGTTCCAGGCCGCCGTGGACAGGGCCCGCCGCGACGCCAAGGGGCTCAAAGCTGCTGCTGCTGAGAGGGCCCGCCGCGACGGCGAGGAGCTGGCGCGGCTGAGGGGGGAGGGTGGAGCCCTCCGCACGGAGAACGATCAACTCCGTTTGCAAGTGCAGGGGCTTCAGTCCGCCTTGTCCTGCAGCGCCGACCGGGAGCGCGAGCTGAAGTCCCAGGCCGACGGTGAGGCTCTTTCCGCTCCTATGTTTTTGTGTCGTTTGTGTTCCGCTCTTTTGACTCGGTGGGGTTTTCTGGGTGACTCCTGCAGGTGAGATCGCCAGGTTGCGGGCTCTGCTCGACGAGGAGCACGGCGAGCATGGCGCCCTGCGGGATGCGGTCCGCGTCATCTGTGAGGACTTCGGTGTAGCTCTGGAGGAGGGATCGAGCTCTCTGCCGGCTCGTGTCCTCGAGGTGCGCCGTCACCGTCGCGAGGTCGCCATGGATGCGCTCCGCCTTGGCGTGCGGTGCGCCTTCGGGGTCTTCGGCTCTCACTATTCCGGCATTAACTTTGCCGGGATGAGTGAGGGGTACTGCGCCGGCTATACCGAGGCCGAGCTGGACGAGATCGACGCCGGGGTGACGGCGCCGGCGGAGGCCCTCGCGAAGCTCGTGGAGGACGAAGCCGTCCCTCCTGCCGACCCTGAAGCTGGCCCTCCTACCGAACCCGAGGCCGCTGCTGCTGCCGACCCTGAAGCCGCCGCTCCTGCCGATCCTGAAGCCGCTGCTCCAGCCGACCCCGAAGCCACTGCTCCAGCCGACCCTCCTACGAATTAGTTGTACCGGGCTCGCGCCCGAAAAAAGTTTGTACTTATGTCAGTCCTTTTGAACTCGTTTGCGTTGGCCTTACGGGCCTGTTCTTATGACTCTTTATTTGCGCAAAAGAAACCGATTCCCTTTGTTATTCCTTCGGTCTTGAAAGCTTTAGGATGCGTTGTCGGGTGCGTCAGTAAGTTTTTGATGAGCGAAGGTACCATAGCCGCTGGGGCGTAGGCTTTTTCGCAGTCCGATCGCAACTTGCCTGAGTACCGTTCACGCATCCTTATCTTTTTGCATCCAAAGGTTTTCGAAAGCGAGTGTTCGGTTTTGAAAAAAGAAAAAGCGTTTTCTTTTTAGATGGCGCCCAGCGGCTGGGGTCGGGACCCCTGATAGCCCCTGAGGGGTATGCGGTCCTGGAGCTAGGGCCAGGGTCGGATACCCCTGAGCTTAAAAGAAAAGGCCTTCTTTTTTCGCAGAAGAACAAAACTGGTAGCCCCCGAGGGGTGTGCGTGTTGGGTTACGAGGTAGGCTACGCTAGCGCAAATCAAAATTTTCTACCGCGTATAACCAGGAAGAACTGCCGTATAAGGAACACGGGATTACCACTCGACGCACTACTGGTGCGGAAGATGTAGATATGCGTCGGTGCAGTGAAGACGATCACGTAGCCGTACGTAGTCGATCACGTCCAGCAGCTCCTCAGCAGCTCGTCCACGTGCAGCAAGATCGCCTCCGGTGCCGCGGCTCGTCGTCGACTCGTCGTGGCTCGTCGGCGGCTCGTCGATGGCTCGTCCAAGTGCTGCAGGCGCAACACCTCCAAGGTATCCACACGTGCAGGGAGGAAGCGTCGCAAGCCGGATTGCTAGATCCGCGAGTTGCAACAGGCGAGGGCGTGGGAGGCGCGGCAAGTGTGTTTCGCCGAAAAGGTGTAAACCCTAGAGCGCCCCCACCCCTCTATTTATAGAGGTTCCTGATGGGCCTCTGGATCCGAGGCCCATTAGTACTCCTAAACCTAATCCAACTCGGATCAGATCCGAATTGGGCTTCCAGCCCCTTAAGTGTGTGACCCTATGGGTTCGGATACGTATAGACATGGCCCGAGTACTCCTACTCGGCCCAATAGTCGGTAGCGGCCTCTAGCAAGACGTGCCAACTCCTATACGCATACGAAGATCATATCAGACGAACCATCACAACATGATATACATGCTATTCCCTTTGCCTCACGATATTTGGTCTAGCTTCAAGCCGACCGCTCTTTCTCGATCCTGTGATTCGGAATCCCTTTGTAGGTTAACTCTTAACCGTACGTAGCATGGCCATGCATTTTCGGATCCGATCACTCGAGGGGCCCAGAGATATCACTCTCAATCAAAGAGGGGCAAATCCCATCTTGATTGACCATGTCTCATAGCATGCTTCTTGACAAACCCGAAAGCTACCTTTATAACTACTCTGTTACGGCGTAGCGTTTGATAGCCACTAAGTAGGTCGATCCACATCTAGAATACATGCGACAATCTCAGGTCTAAGGACAAAGCGTATATGTTGTTTAAAGAGAGAACTACTTCTCATGTTGGGTCAGTCCTAACACATGTCTCCACATGTGTCCACATTATTAGTTCAACATCTCCATGTCCATGACTTGTGAAACTTAGTCATCAACTAATACATGTGCTAGTCTAATATTCATGTGTGTCCTCACATGAACTCCGACTAGGGACAACTTTAGAATAACCATACAAGTAAAGAGTTTCACATACAATTCACATAATTGCAAATCAATTCATGTAGCCTTTAATGGATATTCAATGAACACAATATACAAATCATGGATACAAATGGAATATCATCATCTCTATGATTGCTTCTAGGGCATACCTCCAACAGTCTCCCACTTGCACTAGAGTCAATCTAGAAGGTACCTAATACCCATAGCTCTTACATGCGCATCATGCTTAGCCTGCGGGAGTAGTTTTGTCAACGGATCAGAAACGTTCAGATCCGTGTGTATTTTGCATATCTTGATCTCACCCCGGTTAACGAAGTCTCGAATGAGATGAAATCGCCGCATTACGTGTTTGTTCTTCTGGTGGTTCCTTGGCTCCTTTGCTTGTGCAATTGCCCCATTGTTATCACAGTAGAGATTCAATGGGCTGGACGCATTCGGGAACACACCAAGCTCAATGAGGAAATTCCTTATCCAAACACCTTCCTTCGCGGCTTCCGAAGCCGCGATGTACTCGGCTTCTGTCGTAGAATCGGCCACCGTCTCCTGCTTGGAACTCTTCCAACTAACAGCACCACCATTTAGCGTGAACACAAATCCTGATTGTGACTTTGAATCATCTCTGTCGGTTTGGAAACTAGCATCGGTGTAACCTGTTACAACGAGCTCCTCCTGACCTCCATAGACGAGGAACATATCTTTAGTCCTTCTCAAGTACTTAAGAATGTTTTTCACCGCTGTCCAGTGACTCTCACCTGGATCAGATTGGTGTCTGCTTGTCATACTTAGCGCATATGAAACATCTGGGCGAGTACTTATCATTGCATACATGATAGATCCAATAGCCGAGGCATATGGCACTCTACTCATGCGATCCCGCTCATCAGCAGTCGAAGGACACTGAGTCTTGCTGAGATGTATGCCATGTGACATAGGCAAGAACCCTTTCTTTGCCTCTTCCATGCTGAACCGCTTCAACACTTTGTCAATGTAAGTATCTTGGCTTAAACCTATAAGCCTTCTCGATCTATCTCTATAGATCTTAATGCCCAGAATATATGCCGCTTCCCCGAAGTCCTTCATCGAAAACTATTTTTCAGTGAAGTCTTTACGGACTCAAGCATAGGAATGTTATTTCCAATCAGTAATATGTCATCCACATATAAGATTAGAAATACTACAGAGCTCCCACTAACCTTCTTGTAAACACAAGACTCTTCTTCGTTTTTGGTGAAGTCAAACCCTTTGACCACTTCATCAAAACGAATGTTCCAACTCCTAGATGCTTGCTTCAATCCATAAATGGATCTCTGAAGCTTGCATACCTTTCCAGCATTTTTCGGATCGACAAAACTCTCGGGCTGTATTATATACATGTCCTCAGCTAGGTTTCCATTCAGGAAAGCTGTCTTGACATCCATCTGCCATATCTCATAATCGAAATATGCAGCTATAGCTAGAATAATCCGAATGGACTTAAGCATCACTACGGGCGAGAAGGTCTCGTCGTAGTCAACTCCTTGAACTTGTCGAAAACCTTTTGCGACAAGTCGTGCTTTATAGATGTGAACATTTCCATCCACGTCCTTTTTCTTCTTATAGATCCACTTGCACTCTATGGCTTTAACACCATCAGGCGGGTCAACCAAGTTCCAAACTTGATTGTCTCCCATGGACTCTATTTCGGATTGCATGGCACTCTGCCATTTTTCGGAGTCTGGGTCCATCATTGCTTCTGCATATGTCGCAGGCTCATCATTGTCCAACAATAATATTTCTCGCATTTCGCGGAGCCTTGCTGACCTTCGTGGTTCTGGCGGTGCTTCTCTTGCCATGGGTATCTCAACTTGTTCTGCTTCGTTAGCATCACTCATTGATTCTTGCCCGATTGGCTCATCTTGAACTTCTTCAAGATGCACTGTCTTTCCACTCTTTTCTCCTTTGAGAAACTCTTTCTCTAGGAAAACCCCGTTCCGAGCGACAAACACTTTGCCTTCTGATCGGTTGTAGAAATAATATCCCAAAGTTTCCTTTGGATATCCCATGAAAATGCACTTATCCGACTTGGGTGTGATTTTATCCGACTGAAGTCGCTTGACAAACACTTCACATCCCCAAATCTTTAGAAAAGACAAACTAGGAACCTTTTCAGTCCATATCTCATATGGTGTCTTAACTATGGATTTAGCTGGTACCCTATTTAGTGTGAAAGCTGCTGTTTCTAGAGCGTATCCCCAAAATGACAACGGTAGGTCCGACTGGCTCATCATTGATCGAACCATGTCTAACAAAGTTCGATTACGTCGCTCGGACACACCGTTTCTCTGAGGTGTTCCAGGCGGCGTAATTTGTGGAACAATTCCGCAACTCTTTAGATGATTGCTAAACTCGTGGCTCAAATACTCGCCTCCACGATCAGATCGTAAGGCCTTAATTTTCTTGCCACGCTGATTTTCAACTTCATTCTGAAATTCCTTGAACTTTTCAAAGGTCTCAGACTTGTGCCTCATCAAGTAGACATAGCCATATCTACTAAAATCATCAGTGAAAGTTATGAAGTATTGGAATCCTCCTCTAGCCGTCGTGCTCATTTGTCCGCATACATCACTATGTACGAGTTCCAACAAGTCTACTGCTCTCTCAGGAAATCTTGTGAAAGGCGTCTTGGTCATCTTGCCTAGCAAGCAAGCCTCGCATGTCTCGTATGATTCAAAATCAAACGAAGTTAGAAGTCCATCAGAATGGAGCTTCTTCATGCGCTTTTCACTAATATGACCCAAACGACAATGCCACAAGTAGGTAGGACTCAAATCATTAGGCCGAGGCCTTTTAGCACTTACATTACAGACAGGTGAACCATCAAGATTTAAAACAAATAATCCATTCACAATGGGTGCAAAAGCCATAAACATATTATTCTTAGAGATCACACAACCACTGTTTTCACTCGCAAATGAATAACCATCCTTCATCAAGCATGAAGGAGATAAAATGTTTCGACTTAAACTAGGAACAAAATAACAATTATTCAACTCCATAATAAATCCTGACAGGAGGTGGAGTTGCATCGTCCCGACGGTCAAAGCAGCAACTCTTGCATTATTGCCCACGCGGAAATCAACTTCTCCTCTTTCCACGCTTCTACTTCTTATCATTCCCTGCATCGAATTGCAAATATGAGCAACCGATCCGGTATCAAATACCCAAGAATTAATAACTGTATCAGCGAGAAATATGTTGTCTATAACATTAACAACAAGCGTACCTGAGGTAGAAGTATTCTTACTTCCGCCGTTCTTCAAGGAAGCTAGGTACTGCTTGCAGTTTCTCTTCCAGTGACCAAGTTCATGACAGTAAAAGCACTCTTTATCTGGAGCAGGTCCAGCTTTAGCCTTGGGCGGTGGGTTTGGCTTGGACGTTCCAGCCTTGCCCTTCTTCTTCCAAGAATTGCCCTTCTTCTTAAAGTTGGGCTTGTTCTGTATCGCCATCACATGGCTGGTACTAGCGCTTTTCTTGATGTCAGCCTCTGCTGTTTTAAGCATGCCACACAGCTCATTCAGACCCTTCTCCGTCCCATGCATATGGTAGTTCGAGATGAAGTTACCATAGCTAGGCGGAAGAGACGAAAGAATGAAATCAGTGGCCAACTCTTGGCCCAGTGGGAAGCCCAGCTTCTCCAACCGTTGAGTGTAACCAACCATCTTGATTACGTGTGGTCCTACTGCTGCGCCTTCTGCTAGCTTGCTCTCAACAAAGGCCTTAGACACATTGAACCTTTCAGTCCTGGCCTGTGTTTGGAACATGTCTCTAAGCGCCACGATCATATCGTGCGCCTCATGGTTTGTTTCGAACTGCATCTGCAGCTCGGGTTCCATGCAAGCAAGCATAAGGTAGCTTACTTCAAGGTTAGCATCACATGCTTTCTTGTAAGCAGTCTTAGCAGCAGCGGGTGCATCATCAGTAGGTTCTTCTGGTAGTGGGTTGTCTAAAACATCTTCCTTTTTCTTACCCCTGAGAACAATTCTCAGGTTACAGATCCAATCCGAGTAGTTTGTTCCATTCAACTTGTCCTTCTCAAGGACCGAACGCAAAGCAAACGATGTGGTGGTGTTGCTAGGTGCCATTTAATCTACAACAAAAGTAATGCAAAATACACTAAGACAAACGTATCCATGATAGAGCAAATTACATTAAACTATTTTAACAGAATCTATTCCCACTAAAATCAATATCCCTCTATTGAAACTTAGTGATTCAGGATCCACAACTAACAAGTCCACTAGTGAGCTTTAGCATCACCGCTAGCAAACGAGGTAGATCGGTAAGCAACTTTTGCTAATCATATCACATATAACTCCTGTTGTTGGGTGACATCTCCATGTCTCGGCGCCCAACCTTTATGCCCCAAGGTCCTTAACCGTTAAGATAACCTTGTTAAGCAAACCAACCCTTATGCGTGTAAGTGTCCGACACAAACCCGTCTAGTCAAGGAAAACTAGTGGCACCCTAATTTCATAGACCCACCACTAATTGTACAAGACATGGGACGGTGCAAGTTTTAGTTGGGAGGGCATACTAACTTAAACTTTGTGAGGGATCGTTCTACTTCTAACATCACAGCATGCAGAAAGTAAAACATAAACAGAATAGCATTCACACAGTTGTGACACAGTATGGCCCGTTTTCATATGGTGATCTTCATCTCCATAGAACCTGTTCACCATGGTGATCTCCATCTCCATGTTCCACGCGCGCCATTCTCCTGGTGATGAGTCCTCCAAGAACTAGAGCATGCTATTACGCCTAATAGCTAGTAAAGAATCTAGTAATGAAGATTACATAGTTGCTTGGATCATCACAGATTGGTACGCAGACCATTAAATACAATAAAGTGACAACACATATGGCTCCTGCCGTGTTGCCATACGCGCGACACGCAGGTCACGAATGAGTTACACACATGCATCACATACACAAGGGGGCCATACTGATCACAAGATACATACATACATCCTGCAAAAGAGAGTTAGGCGTCCTAACGTTCCAAACTTCGGAGGCCCGAAACTCCATCTTCCAAGCCAAATTTGGGGAATCTAATTTCGCCGAAAACGGCGAAGCGGTTGAATTTCTTGTGTAACTTTTTCTGTAGATCAATTTTCGTATAAAAATCGCCCCGATCCGAGATCGTACCGAAAAGTTACGGCTGATTTACCGAAGCATACGCATACGGCAAAAATCCCGACCCCGGCAGTAGATCCCATCTACTATTGCACATCTAATGCGCCTGGCGTATGATCCTGGATTTCGATTTGACCAATCATATTGATCTTCCCTCACTGCAACTGGATTTACGTGTATCACTTAACTCCGATGGCGGAAACCGACCGGTAGGAGTATGTCGTTACACTACCATTGCAGCAAGGGCACGAAATCAGGACATAGATCAAACAGAGAACTCGCATATCTCCATATGCACACATCCCGAATCCAAAACTAAGCAACCTGGCTCTGATACCACTGTTGGGTTACGAGGTAGGCTACGCTAGCGCAAATCAAAATTTTCTACCGCGTATAACCAGGAAGAACTGCCGTATAAGGATCACGGGATTACCACTCGACGCACTACTGGTGCGGAAGATGTAGATATGCGTCGGTGCAGTGAAGACGATCACGTAGTCGTACGTAGTCGATCATGTCCAGCAGCTCCTCAGCAGCTCGTCCACGTGCAGCAAGATCGCCTCCGGTGCCGCGGCTCGTCGTCGACTCGTCGTGGCTCGTCGGCGGCTCGTCGATGGCTCGTCCAAGTGCTGCAGGCGCAACACCTCCAAGGTATCCACACGTGCAGGGAGGAAGCGTCGCAAGCCGGATTGCTAGATCCGCGAGTTGCAACAGGCGAGGGCGTGGGAGGCGCGGCAAGTGTGTTTCGCCGAAAAGGTGTAAACCCTAGGGCGCCCCCACCCCTCTATTTATAGAGGTTCCTGATGGGCCTCTGGATCCGAGGCCCATTAGTACTCCTAAACCTAATCCAACTCGGATCAGATCCGAATTGGGCTTCCAGCCCCTTAAGTGTGTGACCCTATGGGTTCGGATACGTATAGACATGGCCCGAGTACTCCTACTCGGCCCAATAGTCGGTAGCGGCCTCTAGCAAGACGTGCCAACTCCTATACGCATACGAAGATCATATCAGACGAACCATCACAACATGATATACATGCTATTCCCTTTGCCTCACGATATTTGGTCTAGCTTCAAGCCGACCGCTCTTTCTCGATCCTGTGATTCGGAATCCCTTTGTAGGTTAACTCTTAACCGTACGTAGCATGGCCATGCATTTTCGGATCCGATCACTCGAGGGGCCCAGAGATATCACTCTCAATCAGAGAGGGGCAAATCCCATCTTGATTGACCATGTCTCATAGCATGCTTCTTGACAAACCCGAAAGCTACCTTTATAACTACCCTGTTACGGCGTAGCGTTTGATAGCCCCTAAGTAGGTCGATCCACATCTAGAATACCTGCGACAATCTCAGGTCTAAGGACAAAGCGTATATGTTGTTTAAAGAGAGAACTACTTCTCGTGTTGGGTCAGTCCTAACACATGTCTCCACATGTGTCCACATTATTAGTTCAACATCTCCATGTCCATGACTTGTGAAACATAGTCATCAACTAATACATGTGCTAGTCTAATATTCATGTGTGTCCTCACATGAACTCCGACTAGGGACAACTTTAGAATAACCATACAAGTAAAGAGTTTCACATACAATTCACATAATTGCAAATCAATTCATGTAGCCTTTAATGGATATTCAATGAACACAATATACAAATCATGGATACAAATGGAATATCATCATCTCTATGATTGCCTCTAGGGCATACCTCCAACAGTCTCCCACTTGCACTAGAGTCAATCTAGAAGGTACCTAATACCCATAGCTCTTACATGCGCATCATGCTTAGCCTGCGGGAGTAGTTTTGTCAACGGATCAGAAACGTTCAGATCCGTGTGTATTTTGCATATCTTGATCTCACCCCGGTTAACGAAGTCTCGAATGAGATGAAATCGCCGCATTACGTGTTTGTTCTTCTGGTGGTTCCTTGGCTCCTTTGCTTGTGCAATTGCCCCATTGTTATCACAGTAGAGATTCAATGGGATGGACGCATTCGGGAACACACCAAGCTCAATGAGGAAATTCCTTATCCAAACACCTTCCTTCGCGGCTTCCGAAGCCGCGATGTACTCGGCTTCTGTCGTAGAATCGGCCACCGTCTCCTGCTTGGAACTCTTCCAACTAACAGCACCACCATTTAGCGTGAACACAAATCCTGATTGTGACTTTGAATCATCTCTGTCGGTTTGGAAACTAGCATCGGTGTAACCTGTTACAACGAGCTCCTCCTGACCTCCATAGACGAGGAACATATCTTTAGTCCTTCTCAAGTACTTAAGAATGTTTTTCACCGCTGTCCAGTGACTCTCACCTGGATCAGATTGGTGTCTGCTTGTCATACTTAGCGCATATGAAACATCTGGGCGAGTACTTATCATTGCATACATGATAGATCCAATAGCCGAGGCATATGGCACTCTACTCATGCGATCCCGCTCATCAGCAGTCGAAGGACACTGAGTCTTGCTGAGATGTATGCCATGTGACATAGGCAAGAACCCTTTCTTTGCCTCTTCCATGCTGAACCGCTTCAACACTTTGTCAATGTAAGTATCTTGGCTTAAACCTATAAGCCTTCTCGATCTATCTCTATAGATCTTAATGCCCAGAATATATGCCGCTTCCCCGAAGTCCTTCATCGAAAACTATTTTTCAGTGAAGTCTTTACGGACTCAAGCATAGGAATGTTATTTCCAATCAGTAATATGTCATCCACATATAAGATTAGAAATACTACAGAGCTCCCACTAACCTTCTTGTAAACACAAGACTCTTCTTCGTTTTTGGTGAAGTCAAACCCTTTGACCACTTCATCAAAACGAATGTTCCAACTCCTAGATGCTTGCTTCAATCCATAAATGGATCTCTGAAGCTTGCATACCTTTCCAGCATTTTTCGGATCGACAAAACTCTCGGGCTGTATTATATACACGTCCTCAGCTAGGTTTCCATTCAGGAAAGCTGTCTTGACATCCATCTGCCATATCTCATAATCGAAATATGCAGCTATAGCTAGAATAATCCGAATGGACTTAAGCATCACTACGGGCGAGAAGGTCTCGTCGTAGTCAACTCCTTGAACTTGTCGAAAACCTTTTGCGACAAGTCGTGCTTTATAGATGTGAACATTTCCATCCACGTCCTTTTTCTTCTTATAGATCCACTTGCACTCTATGGCTTTAACACCATCAGGCGGGTCAACCAAGTTCCAAACTTGATTGTCTCCCATGGACTCTATTTCGGATTGCATGGCACTCTGCCATTTTTCGGAGTCTGGGTCCATCATTGCTTCTGCATATGTCGCAGGCTCATCATTATCCAACAATAATATTTCCCGCATTTCGCGGAGCCTTGCTGACCTTCGTGGTTGTGGCGGTGCTTCTCTTGCCATGGGTATCTCAACTTGTTCTGCTACATTAGCATCACTCATTGGTTCTTGCCCGATCAGCTCATCTTGAACTTCTTCAAGATGCACTATCTTTCCACTCTTTTCTCCTTTGAGAAACTCTTTCTCTAGGAAAACCCCGTTCCGAGCGACAAACACTTTGCCTTCTGATCGGTTGTAGAAATAATATCCCAAAGTTTCCTTTGGATATCCCATGAAAATGCACTTATCCGACTTGGGTGTGATTTTATCCGACTGAAGTCGCTTGACAAACACTTCACATCCCCAAATCTTTAGAAAAGACAAACTAGGAACCTTTTCAGTCCATATCTCATATGGTGTCTTAACTATGGATTTAGCTGGTACCCTATTTAGTGTGAAAGCTGCTGTTTCTAGAGCGTATCCCCAAAATGACAACGGTAGGTCCGACTGGCTCATCATTGATCGAACCATGTCTAACAAAGTTCGATTACGTCGCTCGGACACACCGTTTCTCTGAGGTGTTCCAGGCGGCGTAATTTGTGGAACAATTCCGCAACTCTTTAGATGATTGCTAAACTCGTGGCTCAAATACTCGCCTCCACGATCAGATCGTAAGGCCTTAATTTTCTTGCCACGCTGATTTTCAACTTCATTCTGAAATTCCTTGAACTTTTCAAAGGTCTCAGACTTGTGCCTCATCAAGTAGACATAGCCATATCTACTAAAATCATCAGTGAAAGTTATGAAGTATTGGAATCCTCCTCTAGCCGTCGTGCTCATTTGTCCGCATACATCACTATGTACGAGTTCCAACAAGTCTACTGCTCTCTCAGGAAATCTTGTGAAAGGCGTCTTGGTCATCTTGCCTAGCAAGCAAGCCTCGCATGTCTCGTATGATTCAAAATCAAACGAAGTTAGAAGTCCATCAGAATGGAGCTTCTTCATGCGCTTTTCACTAATATGACCCAAACGACAATGCCACAAGTAGGTAGGACTCAAATCATTAGGCCGAGGCCTTTTAGCACTTACATTACAGACAGGTGAACCATCAAGATTTAAAACAAATAATCCATTCACAATGGGTGCAAAAGCCATAAACATATTATTCTTAGAGATCACACAACCACTGTTTTCACTCGCAAATGAATAACCATCCTTCATCAAGCATGAAGGAGATAAAATGTTTCGACTTAAACTAGGAACAAAATAACAATTATTCAACTCCATAATAAATCCTGACAGGAGGTGGAGTTGCATCGTCCCGACGGTCAAAGCAGCAACTCTTGCATTATTGCCCACGCGGAAATCAACTTCTCCTCTTTCCACGCTTCTACTTCTTATCATTCCCTGCATCGAATTGCAAATATGAGCAACCGATCCGGTATCAAATACCCAAGAATTAATAACTGTATCAGCGAGAAATATGTTGTCTATAACATTAACAACAAGCGTACCTGAGGTAGAAGTATTCTTACTTCCGCCGTTCTTCAAGGAAGCTAGGTACTGCTTGCAGTTTCTCTTCCAGTGACCAAGTTCATGACAGTAAAAGCACTCTTTATCTGGAGCAGGTCCAGCTTTAGCCTTGGGCGGTGGGTTTGGCTTGGACGTTCCAGCCTTGCCCTTCTTCTTCCAAGAATTGCCCTTCTTCTTAAAGTTGGGCTTGTTCTGTATCGCCATCACATGGCTGGTACTAGCGCTTTTCTTGATGTCAGCCTCTGCTGTTTTAAGCATGCCACACAGCTCATTCAGACCCTTCTCCGTCCCATGCATATGGTAGTTCGAGATGAAGTTACCATAGCTAGGCGGAAGAGACGAAAGAATGAAATCAGTGGCCAACTCTTGGCCCAGTGGGAAGCCCAGCTTCTCCAACCGTTGAGTGTAACCAACCATCTTGATTACGTGTGGTCCTACTGCTGCGCCTTCTGCTAGCTTGCTCTCAACAAAGGCCTTAGACACATTGAACCTTTCAGTCCTGGCCTGTGTTTGGAACATGTCTCTAAGCGCCACGATCATATCGTGCGCCTCATGGTTTGTTTCGAACTGCATCTGCAGCTCGGGTTCCATGCAAGCAAGCATAAGGTAGCTTACTTCAAGGTTAGCATCACATGCTTTCTTGTAAGCAGTCTTAGCAGCAGCGGGTGCATCATCAGTAGGTTCTTCTGGTAGTGGGTTGTCTAAAACATCTTCCTTTTTCTTACCCCTGAGAACAATTCTCAGGTTACAGATCCAATCCGAGTAGTTTGTTCCATTCAACTTGTCCTTCTCAAGGACCGAACGCAAAGCAAACGATGTGGTGGTGTTGCTAGGTGCCATTTAATCTACAACAAAAGTAATGCAAAATACACTAAGACAAACGTATCCATGATAGAGCAAATTACATTAAACTATTTTAACAGAATCTATTCCCACTAAAATCAATATCCCTCTATTGAAACTTAGTGATTCAGGATCCACAACTAACAAGTCCACTAGTGAGCTTTAGCATCACCGCTAGCAAACGAGGTAGATCGGTAAGCAACTTTTGCTAATCATATCACATATAACTCCTGTTGTTGGGTGACATCTCCATGTCTCGGCGCCCAACCTTTATGCCCCAAGGTCCTTAACCGTTAAGATAACCTTGTTAAGCAAACCAACCCTTATGCGTGTAAGTGTCCGACACAAACCCGTCTAGTCAAGGAAAACTAGTGGCACCCTAATTTCATAGACCCACCACTAATTGTACAAGACATGGGACGGTGCAAGTTTTAGTTGGGAGGGCATACTAACTTAAACTTTGTGAGGGATCGTTCTACTTCTAACATCACAGCATGCAGAAAGTAAAACATAAACAGAATAGCATTCACACAGTTGTGACACAGTATGGCCCGTTTTCATATGGTGATCTTCATCTCCATAGAACCTGTTCACCATGGTGATCTCCATCTCCATGTTCCACGCGCGCCATTCTCCTGGTGATGAGTCCTCCAAGAACTAGAGCATGCTATTACGCCTAATAGCTAGTAAAGAATCTAGTAATGAAGATTACATAGTTGCTTGGATCATCACAGATTGGTACGCAGACCATTAAATACAATAAAGTGACAACACATATGGCTCCTGCCGTGTTGCCATACGCGCGACACGCAGGTCACGAATGAGTTACACACATGCATCACATACACAAGGGGGCCATACTGATCACAAGATACATACATACATCCTGCAAAAGAGAGTTAGGCGTCCTAACGTTCCAAACTTCGGAGGCCCGAAACTCCATCTTCCAAGCCAAATTTGGGGAATCTAATTTCGCCGAAAACGGCGAAGCGGTTGAATTTCTTGTGTAACTTTTTCTGTAGATCAATTTTCGTATAAAAATCGCCCCGATCCGAGATCGTACCGAAAAGTTACGGCTGATTTACCGAAGCATACGCATACGGCAAAAATCCCGACCCCGGCAGTAGATCCCATCTACTATTGCACATCTAATGCGCCTGGCGTATGATCCTGGATTTCGATTTGACCAATCATATTGATCTTCCCTCACTGCAACTGGATTTACGTGTATCACTTAACTCCGATGGCGGAAACCGACCGGTAGGAGTATGTCGTTACACTACCATTGCAGCAAGGGCACGAAATCAGGACATAGATCAAACAGAGAACTCGCATATCTCCATATGCACACATCCCGAATCCAAAACTAAGCAACCTGGCTCTGATACCACTGTTGGGTTACGAGGTAGGCTACGCTAGCGCAAATCAAAATTTTCTACCGCGTATAACCAGGAAGAACTGCCGTATAAGGATCACGGGATTACCACTCGACGCACTACTGGTGCGGAAGATGTAGATATGCGTCGGTGCAGTGAAGACGATCACGTAGTCGTACGTAGTCGATCATGTCCAGCAGCTCCTCAGCAGCTCGTCCACGTGCAGCAAGATCGCCTCCGGTGCCGCGGCTCGTCGTCGACTCGTCGTGGCTCGTCGGCGGCTCGTCGATGGCTCGTCCAAGTGCTGCAGGCGCAACACCTCCAAGGTATCCACACGTGCAGGGAGGAAGCGTCGCAAGCCGGATTGCTAGATCCGCGAGTTGCAACAGGCGAGGGCGTGGGAGGCGCGGCAAGTGTGTTTCGCCGAAAAGGTGTAAACCCTAGGGCGCCCCCACCCCTCTATTTATAGAGGTTCCTGATGGGCCTCTGGATCCGAGGCCCATTAGTACTCCTAAACCTAATCCAACTCGGATCAGATCCGAATTGGGCTTCCAGCCCCTTAAGTGTGTGACCCTATGGGTTCGGATACGTATAGACATGGCCCGAGTACTCCTACTCGGCCCAATAGTCGGTAGCGGCCTCTAGCAAGACGTGCCAACTCCTATACGCATACGAAGATCATATCAGACGAACCATCACAACATGATATACATGCTATTCCCTTTGCCTCACGATATTTGGTCTAGCTTCAAGCCGACCGCTCTTTCTCGATCCTGTGATTCGGAATCCCTTTGTAGGTTAACTCTTAACCGTACGTAGCATGGCCATGCATTTTCGGATCCGATCACTCGAGGGGCCCAGAGATATCACTCTCAATCAGAGAGGGGCAAATCCCATCTTGATTGACCATGTCTCATAGCATGCTTCTTGACAAACCCGAAAGCTACCTTTATAACTACCCTGTTACGGCGTAGCGTTTGATAGCCCCTAAGTAGGTCGATCCACATCTAGAATACCTGCGACAATCTCAGGTCTAAGGACAAAGCGTATATGTTGTTTAAAGAGAGAACTACTTCTCGTGTTGGGTCAGTCCTAACACATGTCTCCACATGTGTCCACATTATTAGTTCAACATCTCCATGTCCATGACTTGTGAAACATAGTCATCAACTAATACATGTGCTAGTCTAATATTCATGTGTGTCCTCACATGAACTCCGACTAGGGACAACTTTAGAATAACCATACAAGTAAAGAGTTTCACATACAATTCACATAATTGCAAATCAATTCATGTAGCCTTTAATGGATATTCAATGAACACAATATACAAATCATGGATACAAATGGAATATCATCATCTCTATGATTGCCTCTAGGGCATACCTCCAACAGTGCGACCCTGGAACGAGGCCAGGGTCGGATGCCCCTGAGCTTAAACGAAAGAACGGAAGAGACGGCGAGACTATGCATAACTTGGAAATGAAAGCTATGGGTAGAAGCGCCTTAGCTGTTCTATGTTCCAGGCGTTGCTGAAGATTTGCCCGTCGGGAGTTGCCAGCTTGTAGGTGCCTGGCCGTAGTACTTGCACGACGATGAACGGGCCTTCCCACGGGGGAGTCAACTTGTGCCGGCCCCTGTTGTCTTGGACGAGGCGGAGCACTAGATCACCGACGTTGAAGGCGCGGCCTTGTATCCTGCGGCTGTGGTAACGCCGTAGGGCCTGCTGGTACTTAGCTGAGTGTAGTAGGGCTACATCTCGCGCCTCGTCGAGTTGATCTTGTGCGTCCTCGAGCGACGCCTGGTTTCCCTGTTCGTCGTATGCTTTGACCCTCGGCGACCCATACTCTAGGTCGGTGGGCAAGATGGCCTCTGACCCGTAGACCATGAAGAATGGGGTGAACCCTGTCGCCCGACTGGGGGTCGTCCTCAAGCTCTAGAGGACTGCTGGGAGCTCCGCAACCCATCGTCTGCTGAACTTTTCAAGGCGGTCGAAGATCCGTGGCTTGAGACCCTAAAGTATCATGCCATTGGCTCGCTCGACTTGCCCGTTCGTGCGGGGGTGCGCCACTGCCACCCAATCCACTCGAATGTGGTGGTCGTCGCAGAACTGGATGAATCTCTTCCCGGTGAACTACGTGCCGTTGTCGGTGATGATGGAGTTTGGGATCCCGAAGCGGTGGATGATGTCGGTGAAGAACTGTACCGCTTGCTCGGACCTGATTTGCGCCTCTGGCCTTGCTTCGATCCATTTGGAAAACTTGTCGACAGCGACGAGTAGATGGGTGAAGCCCCCAGGTGCCCTTTTGAAGGGTCCGACGAGATCCAGCCCCCAGACCGCGAACGGCCACGTGATGGGGATGGTTTGCAACGCCTGCGCGGGCAGGTGGGTTTGGCGGGCAAAGAACTGGCACCCTTCGCAGGTGCGGACTACCTGGGTAACATCCGCGACCGCGGTTGGCCAGTAGAAACCCTGTCGGAAGGCGTTGCCAACAAGTGTCCTTGGCGCAGCGTGGTGACCACAAGCCCCGGCGTGGATATCCTGGATCAGCGCCTTTCCCTGCTCGATCGGGATGCAGCGCTGGAAGATCCCAGTGTGACTTCGCTTGTAAAGCTCCTGGTCGATGATGGTGAAGGTTTTCGCACGGCGCGCGATCCTGCGGGCTTCGGTTTCGTCCGCCGGGAGCGCGTCGTGGACAAGGTAGTCGAGGTACGAGGCTCTCCAGTCGGTCGTGGGGTCGGCACCTGCCGCGGGGCCCGCCTCGATGTCCATAACCACGGGGTCGGAGGGCTTGGCTTCCAGGGCCGGGTCGGGTAGGGCAGTGTTGATTCCCTCGGGATCGGTGCTCGAGTCCAGGACAGGTGGCGCGCTGCCGACCTCCCCCGGCTCGGGTCCCGACCCCAGGGCTGGGCATGCCTCGCCGACCCCTGCTGGCTCCAGATAACGGATCGAAGGCTTCAGCTGGTCGCTAACGAAAACGCCGTCGGGGACGGGCATCCGGCCGGACGCCGCCTTCGCTAGCTCGTCCGCGGCTTCGTTGAAGCGCCTTGCGACGTGGTTGAGCTCCAACCCGTCGAACTTGTCCTCGAGCTTACGAACCTCATTGCAGTAGGCGGCCATTTTAGGGTCATGGAAGCTCCACTCCTTCATGACTTGCTCGACGACCTATCGGGAATCGCCTCGGACGTCTAGTCGACGAATGCCAAGCTCGATGGCGATGCGGAGCTCGTTGAGCAGGGCTTCATACTCAGCGACATTATTGGATGCAGGAAAATGGAGGCGGATCATGTACCTGATGCGTACGCCCAACGGAGAGACGAAGACGAGGCCTGCTCCGGCGCGGGCCCTCATCAGCGACCCGTCGAAGTACATCGTCCAGTACTCCTGCTCCTCTGTCGCCGACGGTGCTTGTACCTCCGTCCACTCGGCCACGAAATCGGCAAGTACCTGGGACTTGACGGCGGTGCGGGGGACGTAGGTGATACCCTGATCCATAAGCTCAAGCGCCCACTTCGCGATCCTTCCTGTTGCATTTGGGTTCCGGATTACTTCACCAAGCGGGAATGAAGAGACGACCGTTACCGGGTGGGAGGTGAAGTAGTGACGCAGCTTCCTCTTCGTGATGAGGATGGCGTAGACGAGCTTCTGGATCTGCGGATACCGCGCCTTGGACTCGGACAATACTTCGCTGATGAAGTACATCGGGCGTTGAACCTAAAGAGCGTGCTCCTCCTCCTCCCGCTCCACTACTAGGGCCGCGCTGACCACCTGGGTGGTTGCCGCGACGTAGAGCAGAAGGGTCTCGCCGTCGGCGGGCGGGACTAGAATTGGGGCCTTCGTCAGGAGGTCCTTGAGCCGGTCAAGTGCCTCCTGTGCCTCGCTGGTCCACTCGAAGTGGTCGGATTTCTTCAGGAGCCGATAGAGAGGAAGTCCTCGCTCACCGAGGCGCGAGATGAAGTGGCTTAGGGATGCTAAGCACCCCATGACGCGCTGTACTCCCTTTATGTTCCGGATCGGCCCTATGTCGCTGATGGCCGCGATCTTCTCCGGGTTTGCCTCGATGCCGCGTACGGAGACGATGAAGCCTAACAGCATGCCCCTTGGGACACCGAACACACATTTCTCGGGGTTGAGCTTGATTCGCTTATCCCTCAGCCTCTTGAAGGCTAGTTCCAGGTCGGGAACGAGCTGGTCACCCTTCCTGGATTTAATAACGATGTCGTCGACGTAGGCCTCAACGGTCCGCCCGATGAGATCTCCGAAGCACTTAAGCATACATCGCTGGAAGGTAGCCCCCGCGTTTTTGAGGCCAAACGGCATCTTAACGTAGCAGTAGGGGCCAAAGGGGGTGATGAAGGAGGTAGCGAGCTGGTCGGCCTCTTTCATCGCGATCTGGTGATAGCCGGAGTATGCGTTGAGGAAGCTGAGAGTTTCGCACCCGGCGGTTGAGTCGACTATTTGATCTATGCGTGGCAAAGGAAACGGATCCTTTGGACATGCTTTGTTGAGACCGGTATAATCGACACACATCCTCCATTTCCCGTTCTTTTTCGGTACAAGAACAGGATTGGCCAACCACTCGGGGTGGTGTACTTCCTTGATGAACCCGGCCGCCAGGAGCTTCTGGAGCTCTTCACCAATGGCTCTGCGCCTTTCTTCGTCGAAACGGCGCAAGCCTTGCTTCACTGGTTTAGAGCCGGCCCTGATGTTCAAGGAATGCTCGGCGACTTCTCTCGGGATGCCTGGCATATCCGAGGGCTTCCACGTGAAGACGTCACTGTTCGTGCGAAGGAAGTCGACGAGCGCGCTTTCCTATTTGGGGGACAGGGCCGCGCTGATCCGCACAACCCTACCATTGGAACAACCGGGATCGAGAGGGACTTCTTTGATACATTCGGTGGGCTCAAAGGAGGTACCTGACTGCTTGGCGTTGGGCTGGTCCTCGATCGTCTCCGCAAGCTGGACCGCCACGTTGCCCGAGACGGTGATGGCCGCGGCGTACTCGCAACACTCGACGTCGCACTCGTATGCCTTCTGGAAGGTTGTGCCGACGGTGATGACCCCGTTGGGCCCTGGCAGCTTGAGCTTGAGGTAGGTGTAGTTGGGGATTGCCATGAACTTCGCGTAGCATGGCCGTCCCAAGATGGCGTGGTAGGTTCCGCGAAACCCTACCACCTCGAAGGTGAGGACCTCCTTCCTATAGTTGGAAGGGGTCCCAAACGTGACGGGCAGGTCGATCTGCCCGAGAGGCGTTGCCTGCTTCCCTGGCACGACGCCATGGAAGGGTGCCTTGCTAGGACGGAGACGGGAGCGATCGATCCCCATGGCATCGAGGGTCTCGGCGTAGAGGAGGTTGAGGCCGCTGCCCCCATCCATGAGTACCTTGGTGAGGCGCGTCGTACCGACGATGGGGTCGACGACGAGAGGGTAATGCCCCGGATGCCGGACGCGTCCCGGGTGGTCGGACCTATCGAAGGTGATGGCCGGTCCGGACCAATCGAGGAAAGCCGGGGTTGCAGGCTCGGTCGCGTAGACCTCCCGGCGCTCCAGCTTTTGCTGGCGCTTGGTGTCGTACGCCGCGGAGCCCCTGAAGATCATGAAGCAGCCGTCGACCTTAGGAAAGCCGTCTTCCTTCTCTTTGTCTCCCTTCTTTTCCTTGTCGGGCTTCCGCTTCCGGTCACCTTTCACCGGGTTGCCCACAAAGTACCTCTTCATGAGGTTACAGTCTTTGTAGGTGTGCTTGACGGGGAACTCGTGTTTCGGGCACGGTCCCTCGAGCAACTTGTCGAAGAAGCCGGGAGCACCGTCGGGGGGCGGCTGCCCCCGCTTGCGCTCGACTGCGGCTACGAGTGGGGCCTCGCGTCGCTGCTTGCCCTTCTTCTTCTGCTGCTGGCGGTTGGAGGTGCCTTCGTCGGCGTCCTCTTCCCGTTTCGCCTTGCCTTTGGAACGATCGAAGATCGCTCCGACAGCCTCTTCGCCAGAGGCGTAGCTAGTGGCGATGTTGAGGAGCTCTTCCGTGGTTTGCGGGCCTCGGCGTCCTAGCTCGTGGACGAGGGGCCGGCAAGAGGTTCCTGCTAGGAAGGCTCCTATGACGTCGGCGTCGGCGACGTTGGAGAGCTCGGTGCGCTTTCTGGAGAAGCGCCGGATGTAATCCCGGAGGGACTCGTCCGCCCCCTGGCGGCAGCTCCGGAGATCCCAGGAGTTGCCAGGGCGTGTGTACGTCCCTTGGAAGTTTCCTACGAAAACTTCTTTCAGGTCGTTCCAGTTGCGGATGCGCCCTGAAGGGATATGTTCCAGCCAGGCTCGCGTGGAGTCTGCCAGAAAAAGGGGTAAGTTGCGGATCATGAACAGGTCGTCGTCCGCCCCGCCAGCTTGACATGCAAGCCGGTAATCGCTGAGCCATACTCCAGGATTTGTCTCCCCCGAGTATTTGGCCACGCTCGTGGGTTGCCTGAAGCGCGGCAGAAAGGGCGCATTTAGGATGCGCGTGGAGAAGGCCCGAGGTCCGGCCGCTCCGGAGCTCGGACTGCGGTCTTCCCCGCTGTCGTAGCGCCCGCCACGGTGGACGTGGTAGCCTCGATCTGCCCCGTCCCCCCTGTCCGCGCGGGAGCGTCTCCGCGCGTTCAGGGTGTCGCGGGCGTCGCGGACGAGACCGACGCGTTGGTGGACGGATCGAGCCTCGCCTACCGCGGGTGGCGGAGTTCGTCGGGCGGATGCAGCCGGATTCACCCCCGGAGGGGGTTGATGGACAGATTCCCCCCGCCGTTCCGGGGGCGCGCCCTGCGTCGCCCGACTGGCGTTCTGGCCGCGTCGTCGAGACGCTGAACTTTCCGCCTGCTGGACGGCGGCGCACTCGAGCAAGTTGCGCATCTCTTGGCGTGCCCGACGCTCCTCGGGCGTTGCTGGCTCGGGGAGCTGTCGGAGCAACACCGCCGCGGCGGCGACGTTCTGGCTAGCGCGAGCAAAGAGCGGCGGACGCTCTCCGTCCGCACAGATGCGTTCCTGGACGTCGCGCGCCCGTTGTCACGCTCCCCCCTCGTGGTGGGGGTGCTCTACCTCCTGGCGGGCGCCTGCGCGCGCTTCTGGTTGCTGAGAGCACTCTGGGGCCCCGGGTAAGGCCCCAGTTGTAGCTGCAGCGCGCGACGGGGGAGCCCGTTGCCTCCCCTCGGCACCATCACCGTTGGACCCCTCGAAGTGCGCGTCAACCATAAGGCACTCGCGCGAGGGGCGGGGACTCCCGTTGCTAGAGCCAGTGTCGGAGATTGTCCTCACCTCGCCCACGAGCTCGTTGCTCACGGGTGACGTGGTCAAGGACCGTACTAGGAGGCGACCGTAAGCCCTCGTGGCGTTGCGTAGCCCGAAGAGCCATCCTTCTGGTGAGGTCCTTCTGGTAGGCGACCGGCCGCTCGCCGCCGTCCTGGCGGCGGGGCCGAGGGCAGCGGGACGAGCGGGCAAGACGAGGACAGGGATCAGCTCGATCCCTTCCCCGGTGGCCAGGAAGTCCAGGCTCCCGAAACGGATCAGGGAGCCCGGAGCAAAGCTGCTATCGCGATTGGCCATCTGAGGCTGGAGATGCACGCGCAAAGGTCCCCTACCTCTCGCGCCAACTGTCGTTGTCAAGATCAGCGGATCAAGACTTAGACTAGTAAATTTCTTTTATGCGCGTGAGCCTCAGGTGGTTGCGTGGGAGACACAGATTTAGACTGGTTCGGGCAAAGGAAGCCCTACGTCCAGTATCGAGGATCCTCGTGTTGCCCACGCGGGGGTTCTGTAGTAGGGGGTTACAGATTGGTGAGAGAGGGTCTGGTCCCAAGTCTCTTTGGTTTTCGCGCTCTTAGGGAGAGTTGTAGTGTACTATGATGTGTGGGAGAAGAAGTTGATCTCCCGATCCCCACTCCCCGGCCCTGGGTTCCTCCTTTTATACCGCAAGGGGATGGCCGGAGTTACAATTGGGATCGGGTAAAGAGGACTGTAAAGAGTAAAGCGTAGAATGGTAAAAAGGCACGGCAGGAAGGAGGAGCAAGATCCTAGGCCCTCGATGCCTCTGTCGGCCCCTGACGAGTGTTGGCGTGCATGCCGGAGGAGGAAGTCGCCGTGCGCCAAGTGTTGTATCCTCCTTTATATAGCTACTTCGATGCTCGTAGGTATCAGGCCATGATGAGGGTGCTCCGTCGTTACCCCAGCGTCTGTTAGGGAGGACGGTGGATGCCGCTGCTCAGGCGATGGCTGCTGAGAGGGAGGGCGTCACATCCGCGCTGCTGGGTGTGCGGGACCTGAGGGCGTGTGGGGCCCGAGGACAGGCCGCTCTCTCCTTTGCTCCGGTCGGCGCAGGCCATGAGTACCCTGCGGCGAATGGGAGCCAGCCGCCGGCACTGTAGCCTGCATAGGATGGTCGTGCGCGGGTACTTGCGCCAGGTTGCGTGAGGGGCGCGGTCGCCTTGCCCTCTGCCAAATCTGCGACGCATTTATGGCGAGGCCGACGGGAGGACCCGCAGGATTTTGTCTGTCTTGTCCGTCTGGACTGTATCCGAGAGGGATGCCTCCCGAGGGCCCCAGTGCACCCGACCCCTTCGCTTGGGGTCGGACGAGGCGAAACCCCGTAGCGAGGGGTCGGGCGCCCCCGACCCCGGGGTTGCGATCGGGCGAGGCGGAAACCTTGCGGAGGAGGGTCGGCCGTTCCCGATCCTGGCTCTTGATCGGGCGAGGCGGAGTTTTGATCACGTCCTGGTGGGCCTGGGCCTTCTGCGTTTGCTTCCTTAAATGTTGTCTTAGGGGATCGTTAATATTTCCCCCCAACACTTCCCCAACCTAAGATGGAAGTCATACCATGAGGTCATATTTGTGACATGTTCTCTACTAATTTCGTGCTCTTTAAGCCTATGGATAAGATGAGACTAGTCATTGAACCCCTCATTTGCTAAGTAACCTCTCACAAGGCCCTTCCTCAATAATTTGCAGCAAAAACAAAATATCTTGTCAAGTTGTTTGCTGTACACAAGCCATTCTCTCTCACACTTTTCTCCATTTGAGAGAACTCTACTGTATGATAGTGCGGAAAATCTTCTGGAGAATTTGTCTCTAGGACCATGCTCAATGGACAAGTCTCTTTTAGGACCCTTTTCTAGCAAAATATTGATCATTTTAGGATCAAGTGTATCCCAAGTTCTTGGATCAAAGATATCATGCTGGAAAGAATTATCGATGCCATCGCCAATATTACCATCAGTACCTCTAACGGCATCAGCAATATTAGTCTCATTACCTCCATCGCCATCGCCATCTCGTTCTTCTCCGTCTGTATTACCGTTGCCTTCATCAACATTATCTTCTGGAATTTCAGCAGATGGAGTCTCAACCTCTATTGCATCATCACAATGACCACAACCGTAACCAACATTAGCTTCTGGAGTTTCTCTGACAACAAATCTATCAAGTGCACCCTTTTGTGATTGAGCAAAAGCTTCTAGTCTTTGTTTCTTCTTAAGCTTTTCAGCACCAAATTCATACTTTCTAATTCTTGTAGTAGACATAGGACACCAACGTCTGTTCCATAAACCAAACAAAAGTATTGAATTAAATCAAATAGCACATGTACATGTACAAGATTTGACAGATTTGTCTTAGTAGTTGTCTACTGATTTCACCGGAAACAAAGCTCAATAATTGCACCACAATTCCACAAATCAAGTAATCTGTAATCAACGAGAACAGGAAAAAGAAAAGTAGAAAATGATTAGAGATCAGGCCTGTTAGAGATTGACTTTCAGAGTCTGAGTTTCAGTGTTGTGACGGCAACAAAACAAGCAGCAAGGTCCGGCTCACGGGCTGAATGGCTGATCACCGGCGACGGCCGACGAGGTGCTGCGGCAAGGCCTGTCGCTGCGATGGGAATACGAACTGCGGAACTGGCGAACTGGCGATGCGGCAACACATGACGACGACGGTGCCCTAATGCCCTCCTGTCTCCTAACCTGGCATGGCCGACATGACGATTCAGTTTGCTCTCGAAGCCTAGAGTTGCCACAGCTGACAGCCCACAAGCCGATGGCCCACGAGTCAGTTTGCCACGGGCCATGGCTGGGTCGACAATTCAGTGGCTTGCTTGTGCGCGGGTGCTAGTTGGACTGTTAGAATTTGGGGGCTTATTGTTTCTGGAGCCCTGTTCGGTCGCCCACCTCGCTCCTAGCCTTCGACGGGCTTGTTAACCACCCAGGTTCGAGTCCAGTCTAGCTTAAATTTGAGTACCTATTCCTTCTTCTTAATGAAAAATCGTCTAACTCCTCTTAGATTGATCTAATTTTTTGTGATAGAGATTAATTTGCAATGCATAGCATACCTTGCGGCATTACACATACATGCGCATCGTGTGGGAGCTAAGAAGAAGTAAGATGGAACTAGAAAGCCAAAAATGGAGGCATTGAGCCACCGGGAATATATAGTGAATAGGAATACGCTTCAAACTCAGTTTTAGAAAATAGAGGTGAGAGTGAATGTTTTAAAATCCTAAACATATCTTGGTATTTGATGAAACAGAGTTTTGGAAATCAGCACCGAAGATGTACCCAAACAACTCAAACTATGGTATCTACGGGTTCCCTCCAAAAGTTGAAAAAAAGCTTAGCATCCAAACAGAGCCAGCTTTAAATATTTTGATGAAAATAAAATAAGTCCTATAGACTCATCCAATCAACCGTGTACCCAATGCTCGAAACCTAAAACAGCATCTAGTCAAAGACGAAGACCGGGGCGCCGTACCAGCTGCGAATCCTTCCCGAAACCCAAATGGCCACGCTTCGCGGCTTGAGCACCGGCGCATATCCCACTCTCCGTTGATGACTTGATGTTCGGTGTACCTGCGCTAGATTGGCTTGAGGCAGGCGCCGGACGGGACGGAGAGGACAAAAACGGCAGGAGTTAATTAACGCCGAACGCGACTCGTCACCGCTCTGCAGCTGCGGCCCGAGGAAGCTGACAATAATTGAGCATTTCCAGGGGCAGCAGAGCAGACCGCTCGTCCCGTCATCACCATCTCCGAGACCAGACCGGTCGGCCTCGTCTCGTCTCGTCCTATCCACGATTAATTTAGGAGATGTTTGGATCTTTAGGGTGGTGTTTGATCTTTAGGACATCCTAAAATTTATATCCCATCGAATATTTAGAGGCTAATTAGGAGGACCAAATATGAGCTAATTATAAAACTAATTACACAGATGGAGGCTAATTCACGAGACGAATCTATTAAGCCTAATCAATCCATCATTAGCACATGTTTACTGTAGCATCACATTATCAAATCATGAACTAATTAGGCTTAATAGATTTGTCTCGCAAATTAGTCTCTATCTGTGCAATTGTTTTTGTAATTAGTCTATATTTAATACTCCTAATTAGATGTGACAGAAATTTTAGGAGAAACTAAAGAAACAAACACCCCCTTAGTCCTGACTAAAATATATGTCACATCGAATATTTGGAGGCTAGTTAGGAGGACTAAATATGAGCTAATTATAAAACCAATTACACAGATGGAGGCTAATTCACGAGATGAATCTATTAAGCCTAATTAATCCATCATTAGCACATATTTACTGTAGCATTACATTATCAAATCATGGACTAATTAAGCTTAATAGATTCGTCTCGCAAATTAATCTCCATCTATGCAATTGGTTTTATAATTAGCCTATATTTAATACTTCTAATTAGTATCTAAACATTCGATGTAATAGGAATTTTAGGAGAAACAAACACCCCCTAATCTCAATCCTCCGGTTGGCGAGTGGCGACGGGCGAACAGGCCACTGTCGCCGAGCGGAACGCACGCTGCCGCCTGCATCCAGCATCCCGCGCCCAGACTACAAGGCCAAGTCGCGAGCGGTCTCGTCCAGCCGTCCTGCTCCGCGCCCGGCGGCTTTGCCGACCCCGGGCCGGTCGCGCGAGCGAGAGCACATAGCGGCGGCGCCCGCATCTCGTAAAAAAGGGCCGCCGCGCCGGCCGTTTCTTAAAGAATTTTTACTGGGTATGGGCGGCCGCACGCGGCCGGTAACTGTGGGGTCGACCGGTCGAGCGAGCCGGAGCCGGCCGGCCGGGGCGAGGAGTCCCGCGGCACGTGCCTCGGGGGCGCGGCTTTTGTCTCCGTGTCTGGTGTCGCGCGTGTGGACGTGCGGATAGAGGCCTGGCCTGTTTTGGGTGCGATTTGATTGTCTGAATTTGTCTGCTCACTTGCAGCGTCGTGCCATGGATGCTTTTGCCTGCCGCGGTTTGTCCGGTAGCACTGCTGGGAAAGAGTGGTGACAAATCCGTACCAGTCCTTTTTTACTCTTCGTGGAGCCGGATGGGAGAAATGGCTGGATGAACTTCTGGGTTCGTGCAACTTTTTTGAGTTTCCGTGGAGTAACAAAAACACAGCACACAGGGAAGTGTCGGCGTATCCTGCATGCGTACAGGACAGGACTACATGTACATGTGGTGGTTGGATAAGCGCTGCTCTTTAGTTCTGGCACACCCAAATGCAGAGGACTATACTACCACTTGCAATCTTTGATTGATCAAATCAAGCCGTCAGGGGGATTCCGAGCAGATCAGCGAGACTATTAGCACATGGGCTCTCTAACTATATACCACTAGTATAATAGTGAGAGTATAGTTCCAGCAGCACTCGAGGGAAACGTGGCATCCTGAATTTGGTCCTGACGCAAACACGATTTTCATGTAGCTCTGTCAAGCACACACTGCGATCTGTGATTGCCCGAATATTTCCGTACTCCTAGTTTAGCGGGCGCACATGTTCCTCTGCTGTGTACTCCAGTACAGCACCTAACCCTCTGCCGTGACGAGCGAGATCTAATAGCAGTAGAAAATTAGTACTCAGTCTACCAATCCTTGTATGCATGATTGTCAGATGCCAACTTGGAACGCATACCGACAAATTAGAAGCACAGTTGCGCGTTCTGTATCAGTTGACTACCCGCTTCTGGAACGAAAAAACTTGAGCATCCCAATCATTCAGACGCATCGTGAGCAGTATTCGGCCTGTACGCTCCAGCTTATTCAGTCGGTTTATCAACCATCAAACAGTATTTTCCTCTCGTAATAAATCAACCGTTTCAGCTTTTCAGCCAGCTTATAAGCTGAAGCGAACAGGCCCATCAACCTCCTTTCATAGAAAAGAAAGATGGGACAAGTAAAAAAAAAAAGAAACAAGAGGCAAAACCGTGTGTTGTTGCGTCGCCAAATATGCAAAAGCCAGCGGCCCACGTGTCACCCACCCGTGAGAATCACTTGGATTTTGGAAACGCGCGCTCAGCTCCGCACCCGGGCGAACTGGGAAGTGGAGGCAAGCTTACTCATAATGAGCGCGAGCCAAACCCATGGTCCATCTCATCTGATCCATCCGAGGCAGAGCCGCAGAGGCAGCAGCCCTCCGACCGGGGATCATGGCTCGATCGCGCCGGGCCGCGTTGCGTGCTGGGCGGCCAAGCGCGAGAGGTGATGGGATGGGGTCTCGTACTGGTGCTGTCCGTCTGTCCAATGGCAGGCAGCTAGCTAGCTGGTGAGTACTGTACGCACGTATTTTCCTGGACCAGGATGACATGAGTAGATTCCGTGTTATCCGTGGTCCACGGTGGCGCCCTGCCCGTATATATGGCCGTATGCCGCGCGCGTCCACGGGACGGCGGGGGACCGGGCGTCGTGGCGCCGTGCATGGGCGAATCTGAGAGGCAGCAACGCCACATGCATGGGTGGATGGGGGTGCATGCGGTTGCAGCATCCCTGCACGGCCTAGCTAACTACCGGGACGTGGCCGTTGGGATCCGTTTGCCCTCTTTACGCAGCTGGGCGCCTGGGCCTGGGGCAGCTAGCTAGTGCCCGATCCAGTGATCCACAGCTCCTGGCCGGTCGATTTAATCGGGGTACAGTTCTCTCATCAGTCATCCATCAGGCCCGGCACGAGGTGAACCTATCATTGGCCCAGAGCACTTGCTGCCGTCAGACTTTGGTACCGCCAGTACGGCGGATGAGAGTCTCTTGCTCCGTTGCTCGATCAGTCGTCGTTCTTGTTCAACTAGCCAGCTTGTTCCGTTTATTGCTTACGTACGAATCTGAACCAACAACACCAGATATCGAGAGGTAAACCATGGAACACGTACGAATGAAGCAGCAAGAAACAGCACGCGCAGCGCTGAGTAGCACGCCACTTGCGAATTGTGATCGATGGATCGATGCAAATGCACTCTGCACGTACGTACGCGTACCATCGTCGCTGTTGTCGGGGAAATGACTGTGCGCGTGGCTGCAGTTGGCAAGGAATCGGTGCTCGTAGATAAAAAAATTTTAGTCTACGACTTCCACTACTTGCATCAAAATATGAACTAGATCATGCAATCTAGATGTGCATTTATGGTTGATCTAGTAAAAAACTTCCCACCTAAAGAGAGTTTTCCATCCTATAGCTAATCTTAGCAAGAGATACTCTATATAAAAGTAGAGGCATGCAGGTTGCAAATATGATTGTGAAAACGTAAAGGAGTGGGTTAGGAAAGATGCAAACTCGGCACAACAATTTTATCCCGTGGTATTGATAGGCAAATGCCACCCTTAGTCCACGTTGGAGCTCCACCAAAGATATGCTCTCAGTCACCAAGTGTCTCCCGGTCAAGATATTGGACTCGTCATAAAAGGCTCTCGCGCAAGCGGGATGAGAAGCTTGCCACAAAGGGAAGGCTCACCACTCCCTCTCTTCCGGTCACTTTGACGCCGTCTCCACAAAGGAAGGGGTCTCCTCGTCCCCCGCACACGGTCGTCGTCACCGCTCCACACCAAGCCGGAGGGTCGAAGACTTGCCACTGAGCCACCAAGATCCCAAGGCGTCGGCACACCAAGCTTACAATGGTGGTTCACTCCTTGAACCAATCACAATTAGCACCATCTTGCACTCACTCTCTTTAGGCCTATTCTAGCACTAATCACTCTCTAAGCATGTGTTAAGCTTTGGATCAATCACTTTTGCACTTTTGGTGGTATGGATGTGTTTTTGATGAGTTTTGATCTTGAATGCACTCCTGGGTACTCCATCCATTTCAAATGGGCGAGTGGTGGGGGTATAAATAGCCCTAAGGCCTGAAAGAGCCGTTGCTTCAACGGCTAGTAAAAGATGCCACCATCAGACGTTCCGATGGTCACTTTTGGTGGGCATTGGAACATTAGGTGCCACTGCTAACGGAACTAGCTGTTGGCTCCCCGCGCCCAACTTCATCCGATGCTTTATCCAATGATACCGTCGGAACTTTCGATGGTGAAGGAGTTTCGCTCGAAACCTCTCTGGAACTTGGAAAAGAAAATATGATTCGCCCGATGCTTCCAACTTCTGATCATTGGAACATCCAATGCCCTAGGGTTGTCTTTGTCTTCTCCGCGAATTGCTCCGACGCTTGTAAAATAGAAGCCGTCGGATCATCCGGTGCACTTGAAGTTTTCCTCTATTTTTCCGTTGTACCAATTGCTCCGATGGTTTGTCCGACGATTGCTCTGGTAGACCGTCGGAACATCCAATGGTACTGATTTTTCTACGTTGAATATCACCACATGCACACCAAACATATTGTCTCTTAGATTTTCTATATCATTTGGACACTTGAATACCATAGAATAATCCTAGATAACATGGCTTGATCACTTGAATACCATAGCTTGGATACTTGAATACAATGATGTGATATCTAGAATATCATTTGGACCTTTCCATGGTTTGGTTTGCATTTTTAGGACCTATAAAACTTAAAAGTACATGCTAGAAAAGCCATTAATCCCAATAACTATATTATCACTTAATTACTAAAAATCACAATGTTATCACTTAATAAAAATCAGAATATTAATCAGAATATTGTCACTCAATCATAAAAATCACAAATAATGGTCTAATGAGGTCAGTCCCTTACTCAGGCGCATGAGGGCGGCACGTGCAAAGATGCCGCTGCTAGGTAGGTGATGACCAAACTCCTGAGGTGCAAGGGCCACCCGCCGCCGCCAGTTCGCCACCGTACAAGCCTACCTAGCGGAGGCGGATCGAGCTACCCAGTGGTCAGTGGACTTGATACCAAACTGGGGCAACGCTGCCATTAAAGTCAAGATCATCATGCATCGTCGTCTCTTGTCACCAACAGCATGTCGAGCGAGATCCGACGAAGCTGCGCTAGATACAGATCCATCAGTCCAAGGCCCATGTCCACGCACGGACGTCGATCAACTCATCAACACATCACGGATGGAGCCACTGCACGGGCCATAAAAGCTACTCCTACGTGATTGCTTTCTTCGGTCTGCTGGCTTGTTCTCATCTCAGCCGGGATCTCAATTATAGTAACATCCTCTTGTAGTCTTGTGATAATGATGATGGTGGACAAGGGAGAGTAGTAGCCGAGACACCCAAGTATGGATTGCCGATTCTCTCGCTGGTCAGTCGGCAGTCGCAGTACATGCTATGGTCATTCCAAAAGGTCGTGTATAGCTACTACACTCACTGGACTTGTCCAACGATCAAATAAACCTCGTTTAAAACGTCATTATTCCTTATTGGGCCGAGGAACTCTGCTGCTGGTCCCCACATAGCAGCAATACAACAGCGTTCACGGCCCATCTCATGATTCGTATTATAGCAATGCAATACGACAGCGATCACGGCCCATCTCATGATTCGTATAGTATAGCAATACAAATACAACAGCGATCACGGCCCAACTCATAAGTCAGGCTGGGTACAGTTTACGCAGGGATTACACGGTAATCCTATATTATATAGCTTCCGGAAATCCACCTGTTAGTGGCTTCGTGAGATTCGTGCAAATATATTGGATGTGACTCGGCTCCTCAGTCCTACCCCTCTCTCTCACCCGCCGCCGTTGCCCGTAAGCGCCACCCTCATCGTGCCATCCGCGCCACACATGCCCCGCCACCATCTTGCGACCACCGGCACCCCGCACGCCCGCCGCCGTCCGCACCGTCGTGCGCCGTCGCTAGAGCCGAACGCCACCACCGCCGCTGACTGGAGCCAGACGCCCGATGCTGATCAATTTTTTTTTTTCAAAATGTTGATCTAGCATTTGACAAATGTTGAAATCAATCTACTAAAAATGTTGAAATAGTTTTGAAAAATGTTGAATATATTATTTTTAAATGTTGATTTAACTTTTCAAAATGGTTGTTTGCAATTTTTAATATGTTGATCTATTATTGGAAAAATATTGAAATCTAATCTTTTGAAAGGTTGAATCCAGATATCTAATTGGGTTTAATGGGCTTTAAAGTCATGTTACTT
This sequence comes from Setaria viridis, assembly GCF_005286985.2. Classification (NCBI taxonomy): domain Eukaryota; kingdom Viridiplantae; phylum Streptophyta; class Magnoliopsida; order Poales; family Poaceae; genus Setaria; species Setaria viridis. The sequence continues at coordinate 27,626,830 of NC_048267.2, read as the reverse complement.
ATCTAGCTTCCGTGTGCTACATAGGAGCCCCGATCCTATATGGCTTATGAAAGCCCATTTGTTATGAAGCTTCTAAAGTTGGAGATTCCTGCAAATAACTGGGTCTGTTAGATGTCATGTAACCCAAGCTCGACCTACCAACCCACCACACCTTCCATCTGCGCACCTGCCCATCGCCACCGCCACTCCCGACTGCCGAGCACCCCGCGTGCCGCCACTCCCAACCCGTCAGCCCAGCATCGCATCCTGCGCGCCGCCGGTCCCAACCCGTAGTCGGATCCCGCGCGCTGCCGCTCCATGCTCGCCGCCGCCTCCATCCGAGCACCCCACCGACCTGCCCTGCCAGACTCTGCGCGCGTGACCTCGTGCGTTGGCCGCTCCATGCTCGCCTCCTCCTCCATTCGAGCACGCCACCCGCTGTCGCCCCCTGCAGGCGACCCCGCTGCCACTTCCCACCCGTCGTGCACTGCCGGCCCCGCTTGCGCCGCACGCCCAATGCGCCGCCACCTTGCCATTTACGACGAAATGTTGATTTTTATTTTGAAAGATGTTGAATCTATTTTGTTGAGATGTTGAAATAGGAGGCAAAAAATGTTGAATGTAATATTTTTTTATAAAAATATTGATCTATATTTTGGAAAATGTTGAATTCAACATTTTTCAAAGTTGATCTTGTTTTCGAAAAATATTGAACCTTATCTATAGAAAATGGTAGTATAGATTTTTAATTTGAGCCTAATTGGCTTTAAAGCCAACAAGCTTAACCAGCTTGGCCCAGATAAGATATCCAAATTCAACATTTCCAAATATAATTCCAACATTTTTTGAAAAAATAGATCAACATTTGAAAATAGTAAATTTGACATTTTCAAAAAGCTAGATCAACATTTTGAGAAACACCACATTCAACATTTTGAAAAAACTATCTCAACATATTAAACAAAGGGAACGTATCTGATGCAAACCATCTACCCCGTGCAACCTTGGAAACTATGAATCAAGGACCACAAGATGCTAATCCAATGGATAAGGTTAGTGGTGGGATGATTTTGAAGTTAAACCCCCCCATTGATGCAGCACCTTTTCCATGATATGCAAAAGTGGTCGGTGGGTAGGGGGCTTAACTGCCAAATAATTCCACCACTAACCATATCCATTGGATGAGTATCTTGTGATCTTGATTCATAGTTTCCAAAGTTACACGGGATAGATAGTTTACACCAGATATGTTCCCTTAAACAAATGGATTCAACATTTTCCAAGATGTGACTCAATATTTTAGGGAAAAAACATCTTCTTGGCGACGGCTTGAGGCGAGGGCGGCGGCGTGCGACCAGCTGCCGCCGCGGAGGATGGCGGCGTGCGGCCGACAGCTGCGGTGGGCGCGACGGCGCGAGATCTGGAGCTGCAGCGCTCGACGGAGACGGCAGAAATGGTGTGACGGAGGGGATTGGGGTGGCGCAAGAAGGCTGGCACAGCGAAGTAGGGCACGGGGGAGGAGCAGCCACGCCGGAGGACATGCGCGGTAGCGGGCACGCGCGAAAACGGCCGGGACAATGGGCGCACACGGAGACTATGACATCACCGTGTTGCAGCGCGAGTTGATGGGCGCGTCTAAGGCTAGGGTTAGGAGGCCAGAGGGAGGTAGACAGCGAAGATCGTGCGGCCCACACGTGCCGCACGAATCTCCAACACCGGAAGCTATATAACTTCCGAGCTTCCGGAAGCTATACAGGATTACCGCAGTTTACGTGGTCTCCATTGCCCAACAGCTTGATGTTCGGCATTCGGCGGTCGCTCGACTACCAACAGAGGGAGAGGTAACCATGGAACAGAACCAGCAATAAACAGTAGGCGCAACATCAAGCATAGCTACCACCTGCGCGATGGATCGACGGCTCGAAGCATATACATTCAATTCTACACGCACGCGTAGACTGTGTATCGTCGTCGTCCTTGTTGGCTTGTTGCGGGAACTATAGCGTGTTTGGTTTGCCAGTTTGGGCTTTGGCCGGTGCAGAGCTATCGGAGCCTAAGTCCGAACCTAGTCCTCACGTTTGGTCAGCGCCACCTCTTCGACCGGTCACCTGACCATCCATCCAACGTACAAGTTGAGTTGAGTTTTAGTTCCAGATTTTATCACTTAATTTATAACTTGATACTCTGCATATTTTAAAAAGTTTTCATGATTACTTTTCGTACAGTTTTGTGTATCAAGTTCAATTTCATATTAAATACTTCTAACCTATAAAAATAATCATGAAAAATTGTTAGTATAATTTTTTTACATAAGCCATCGTGTTTTATATCTGCTCACAAAATTTGAATGCAAAATTCAGCTCATACATGGACAAACAAAAAAGAAAAAATCTTATTGGGTAGATTGGACCAAATGAAATAGTTCAGGGGAGTAAGGTGAGCCTAAATTTTGTTGGGGGTTAAACGGACAAGGTAAATAGATGAGGCGAGTAAAATAGATTTTTTCCTAAAATAAACTTATTCAACTTGTAAGTCAAATTTGTTACTAATTTAATCTATTTTGATTCTCCAAACATCTATATTATATATCCCAATTTATTGACTTATATTATTTATTTCAGTAATATCATCCTGAGCTAAATTTTTAAATATTATTTCAAATATTATTAGCATTGTTCGGTAGTGAGACGGTGTTAAGGTGACAGAAAAACTGCAAAATGTGCGACGGAATCAAAGGTTACGACAGCACGGCTGAGACTTCATGAACCATAGACATGGGCAAAACATCCTGAACAATTCAATGCACGTGCAAGCAGACAATTAAGGACCAGTAATCTAGTCAAGGCCGGCCACATTTTTTATTGATTCGATCAAGGCCGGCCTCTTGCCACTGCATGAAACACATATAAGCTGCTACATCTACAACAGAAAATATTTGTGACATGTTCTCTACACATATAAACATTATCAATTGTTTGATTCTTCCCCAACCTAAGATGGAAGTCATACCGTGAGGTCATATTTGTGACATGTTCTCTACTAATTTCGTGCTCTTTAAGCCTATGGATAAGATGAGACTAGTCATTGAACCCCTCATTTGCTAAGTAACCTCTCACAAGGCCCTTCCTCAATAATTTGCAGCAAAAACAAAATATCTTATCAAGTTGTTTGCTGTACACAAGCCATTCTCTCTCACACTTTTCTTCATTTGAGAGAACTCTACTGTATGATAGTGCGGAAAATCTTCTGGAGAATTTGTCTCTAGGACCATGCTCAATGGACAAGTCTCTTTTAGGACCCTTTTCTAGCAAAATATTGATCATTTTAGGATCAAGTGTATCCCAAGTTCTTGGATCAAAGATATCATGCTGGAAAGAATTATCGATGCCATCGCCAATATTACCATCAGTACCTCTAACGGCATCAGCAGTATTAGTCTCATTACCTCCATCGCCATCGCCATCTCGTTCTTCTCCGTCGGTATTACCGTTGCCTTCATCAACATTATCTTCTGGAATTTCAGCAGATGGAGTCTCAACCTCTATTGCATCATCACAATGACCACAACCGTAACCAACATTAGCTTCTGGAGTTTCTCTAACAACAAATCTATCAAGTGCACCCTTTTGTGATTGAGCAAAAGCTTCTAGTCTTTGTTTCTTCTTAAGCTTTTCAGCACCAAATTCATACTTTCTAATTCTTGTAGTAGACATAGGACACCAACGTCTGTTCCATAAACCAAACAAAAGTATTGAATTAAATCAAATAGCACATGTACATGTACAAGATTTGACAGATTTGTCTTAGTAGTTGTCTACTGATTTCACCGGAAACAAAGCTCAATAATTGCACCACAATTCCACAAATCAAGTAATCTGTAATCAACGAGAACAGGAAAAAGAAAAGTAGAAAATGATTAGAGATCAGGCCTGTTAGAGATTGACTTTCAGAGTCTGAGTTTCAGTGTTGCGACGGCAACAAAACAAGCAGCAAGGTCCGGCTCACGGGCTGAATGGCTGATCACCGGCGACGGCCGACGAGGTGTTGCGGCAAGGCCTGTCACTGCGATGGGAATACGAACTGCGGAACCGGCGAACTGCCGATGCGGCAACACATGACGACGACGGTGCCCTAATGCCCTCCTGTCTCCTAACCTGGCATGGCCGACATGACGATTCAGTTTGCCCTCGAAGCCTAGAGTTGCCACAGCTGACAGCCCACAAGCCGATGGCCCACGAGTCAGTTTGCCACGGGCCATGGCTGGGCCGACGATTCAGTGGCTTGCTTGTGCGCGGGTGCTAGTTGGACTGTTAGAATTTGGGGGCTCATTGTTTCTGGGGCCCTGTTCGGTCGCCCACCTCGCTCCTAGCCTTCGACGGGCTTGTTAACCACCCAGGTTCGAGTCCAGTCTAGCTTAAATTTGAGTACCTATTCCTTCTTCTTAATGAAAAATCGCCTAACTCCTCTTAGATTGATCTAATTTTTTGTGATAGAGATTAATTTGCAATGCATAGCATACCTTGCGGCATTACACATACATGCGCATCGTGTGGGAGCTAAGAAGAAGTAAGATGGAACTAGAAAGCCAAAAATGGAGGCATTGAGCCACCGGGAATATATAGTGAATAGGAATACGCTTCAAACTCAGTTTTAGAAAATAGAGGTGAGAGTGAATGTTTTAAAATCCTAAACATATCTTGGTATTTGATGAAACAGAGTTTTGGAAATCAGCACCGAAGATGTACCCAAACAACTCAAACTATGGTATCTACGGGTTCCCTCCAAAAGTTGAAAAAAAGCTTAGCATCCAAACAGAGCCAGCTTTAAATATTTTGATGAAAATAAAATAAGTCCTATAGACTCATCCAATCAACCGTGTACCCAATGCTCGAAACCTAAAACAGCATCTAGTCAAAGACGAAGACCGGGGCGCCGTACCAGCTGCGAATCCTTCCCGAAACCCAAATGGCCACGCTTCGCGGCTTGAGCACCGGCGCATATCCCACTCTCCAAGTCGTTGATGACTTGATGTTCGGTGTACCTGCGCTAGATTGGCTTGAGGCAGGCGCCGGACGGGACGGAGAGGACAAAAACGGCAGGAGTTAATTAACGCCGAACGCGACTCGTCACCTCAGTCCTACACCTCTCTCTCACCCGCCGTCGTTGCCCGCAAGCACCGTCCTCACCGCACCGTCCACGCCACACACGCCCCGCCGCCATCTTGTGACCACCGGCAGCCCCCGTGCCCGCCGCCGTCCACACTGTCGTGCACCGTCGCCGGAGCCGAACGCCGCCGCTGACTGGAGCCAGACGCCCGATGCTGATCATTTTTTTTTTCAAAATGTTGATCTAGCATTTGACAAATGTTGAATCAATCTACTAAAAATGTTGAAATAGTTTTGAAAAATATTGAATGTATTATGTTTAAATGTTGATTTAACTTTTCAAAATGGTTGAATTTGTAATTTTCGATATGTTGATCTATTGGGAAATATTGAAATCTAATCTTTTGAAAAGTTGAATCCAGATATCTAATTGGGTGTAATGGGCTTTAAAGCCATATTACTTATCTAGCTTCCTGCGCTATATAGGAGCCCCCGATCCTATATGGCTTATGAAAGCCCATTTGTTATGAAGCTTCTAAAGTTGGAGATTCGTGCAAATAACTGGATCCGTTAGATGTCATATAACCCGAGCTCGACCCACCAACCCACCACACCTCCCATCTGCGAACCTGCCATCGCCACCGCCACTCCCGACCGCCGAGCACCCCGCGCACCCCGCTCCCAACCCGTCAGCCCAACGCCGCATCCCGCGCGCCGCCGATCCCAACCCGTCAGCCCAATGCCAGATCCCGCGCGCCGCCGCTCCATGCTCGCTGCCGCCTCCATCCGAGCACCCATCGACCTGCCCTGCCAGACTCTGCGCGTGCAACCTCATGCGTCGGGCGCTCCATGCCTGCTGCCTTCTCCATTTGAGCACGCCACCCACTGTTACCCCCTGCACGTGACCCCGCTGCCGGCCGTCGTGCACTGCCGCCCCGCTTGCACCGCACGCCTAATGCGCCGCCACCTTGCCATTTACGACGAAATGTTGATTTGTATTTTGAAAGATGTTGAATCTATTTTGTTGAGATGTTGAAATAAGAGGCAAAAAATGTTGGATGTAATATTTTTTTAATAAAAATATTGATCTATATTTTGGAAAATGTTGAATTCAACATTTTTCAACGTTGATCTTGTTTTCGAAAAATATTGAGCCTTATCTATAGAAAATGGTAGTATAGATTTTAATTTGAGCTTAATGGGCTTTAAAGCCAACAAGCTTAACCAGCTTGGTCCAGATAAGATATCCAAATTCAACATTTCCAAATATAATTCTAACATTTTTTGAAAAAATAGATCAACATTTGAAAATAGTAGATTCAACATTTTCAAAAAGCTAGATCAACATTTTGAGAAATACCACATCAACATTTTGAAAAAACTATTTCAACATATTCAATGGATAGGGTGCTAATCCAATGGATAGGATTAGTGGTGGGATTATTTTGAAGTTAAGCTACTCCCACCGCGTTGGCCAGTTTTAATGCAACACCTTTTCCATGATATGCAAAAGTGGCCAGTGGGTGGGGGGCTTAATTGCAGAATAGTCCCACCACTAACCCTATCCATTAGATCTGTATCTTGTGATCTTGATTCATAGTTTCCAAGGTTGCATGGGGTAGATGGTTTGTACCAGATACGTTCCCATGGGTGAATTAGGCAAATCCTTAGCCTATGGCTTGCACTATTTGCTTCAAAATGTAAACTAGATCATGCTATCTAGATGTGCAACCTATGGTTGATCTAGTGATTCTTCCCACCCAAAACAACTTTTGCAACCTAGAGCCAATCCTATCAAGATTCTACTCTAGTAAGATAAGCACTCAAGTTGCTGGTATGAAATACAGAAACGTAAAGGAGTGGGTTAGGAAGAATGCAAAACTCGAGCACGACGATTTATCCCGTGATATCGGTAGGCAAATGCCACCCTTAGTCCACGTTGGAGCTCCACCGAGGATATGCTCCCGGTCAACAAGTCTTTCCCGGTCACCAAGTCTTTCCCGGTCTCGTGCCAAGTTGGATGAGAAATGCCACTAAGGCAAGGCTAACCACCGCCTCTCTTCCGGTCACCTTGATGCCATCTTCACTATGGAGTTTCTTCACCAAGGAAGGGGTCTTCTCGTCCCCCGCACACGATCGTTGATGTTGCTCCACACCAAGCTGGAGTGTTGAAGACTTGCCGGCGAGCCACCAAGGCTCCAAGGTGCCGGCACACCTTGTACAACTGTGGTTCACTCCTTGAACCAATCACAAGGCAGCAACATCTTGCATTCTTTCTTTTCTAGGCCTATACTAGCACTAATCACTTTTCTAAGCTTGTGCTAAACCTTTGATTAATCACTTATGCACTTTTGGTGGCTTGGTCTCCAATTGTGGTTCATTCTTTCTTTTCTTGATGAGTCTTGATCTCTAATGAATTTCTGCACACACCAACAACTTTGAATGGGCGAGTGGAGGAGGTATAAATAGGCCAAGGTATCAAAGAGCCGTTGCTCCAACGACAAGTTAAAGTATACCATCGAATGTTCCAATATGTATTTGGGTAGCATCGGAACATCCGGTGCTACTAGTTGTTGGCCTTCTCGCGCCCAAAATTGTCACCGATCAAATGCACCGATTCATCCGCTGGTCCTCCAGGCGCCCATCAGATCATCCGGTGCAGGGCGTTCCTCGCCAAAACCTCTCTGAAGTAAATATGCTTATCGACTCAATAGCATCGAATCATCTGGTGCTTTATGTCTTGACGCCCTTCTTTCACCGATTTGTCCGATGCATGTAGAAAACAAGCCATTGGATCATCCGATGGTCTCCTTTGACTTGTGGTTAGCGCAGCGTACCAAATGCTCCGACGCATGCTCCGATGCTTCTCCACATGGCCATCGAAACATCCCATGGTTGCTTCTTCTTACTGCATTCCAGAGCATCGACTGATTCGGTGGCTCCTTGCCATCACCGAATGAGTCGGTGACAACAGTAAATGCTGATTTCTTCGTTTCTTCTCTTAACTTTTGTTGAGGTTGCTTCCTTAAGATCTAAAACACCTTCAAGAAAAATTCTAGACATTTTGTTAGTCCCAATGATCGTGTTATCACATAATCATCAAAATCACAAACTAATGGTCTAATGAGGCCATGTTCGCTGTAGGGTCGGCTCTAAGGTTTCAAGAACCCTTGGGCAAATCGGAAACTATGGGCCCTTTAATCGAACTATTTTTCTTTCATTCAAAATGAAGCTAATATGATTAATTGATTACCTCAAATAAGGACCAAACTCTATGACTCCATTGACAAATAATGCTTTAGTGTTTCACAAAACGGAAACGCTAAGACACGGGCGTCCGGGCTCTGAGAAAAAATCGGACACCTCGTTGGCTCTGGAAAGACACATGGATCCTTCCCCTCCACATCCATCGTTTCCAGCACCTTCTCCCGTAAAAAAAGCCAACTAATCTTTCTACACCACACACCCATTCCCCCCTCTCTCTCGCGAGTTCGTGGCTGGGCAAGCGGCGGTAGGAGCGGAGTTCGGTGCGGGCAGGCCGCGGCCACGATGCCTTCCCGCGGTGCAACAACTTGCGATGCGCCACCTCCCGGCCTATGATGGCGCCTCCCCCGCGTCCAGTCCCAGGCCAGCTGTGCGACCTCAGGCAGCTCTGACCCCGGCGGTGTTGGTGACCGACACGAACTGCTTCGGCATGGGCGGCGACCCTCCGATGAGAGAGCGGTGGTGGAGATGGAGGTGGAGGTCCCTTTCCCCTAGCTCCTCCTCCCTTTGCCCCGGTTGAGGTGGGTGGCAGACGCAGACCGAGCAGCGCGGCGCAACACAATGAGTGAGAGGGCGGTGCGCGGAGAGCTCATCCATCATGACATGATGAGAAACTGGTGCACGGCGAGCTCGCGAGCTCGTTTTCCTCCTCTAGATGTGCAACACGTAGGGAGTGCTCTGGTCGGAAGTGAAGTCAGATCTGTTGGTGTTGATTGGAGTAATAGGGTGGCAACGACGGCATGACCTGGTGCGTGGAATATGCTGTTGCGATATGTTATTTCTAGGTGTTACACTATATCATTTTGTATGTTGCAATAGGTGATTCTGGATGTTTCAAACTTTTTCCTTTGATGTTGCAATATGAGGATTTTTTTTGTTGCGCTCTTTCTTAATGTTGCATAAGATGCTCTCCAATGTTTCAATGGTCACTATATCATTTTGTATGTTGCAATAGGTGATTCTGGATGTTTCAAACTTTTTCCTTTGATGTTGCAATATGAGGATTTTTTTTGTTGCGCTCTTTCTTGATGTTGCATAAGATGCTCTCCAATATTTCAATGGTCAATTTATCAAAGTTGTGATCCTTTTGAGGAGATTCAGATCAGATGTTATTCGAGATTTTCTATTCGAGATGCTGCAACTTGTGATTTTTATTGTTGCAACGTGTCTGTTTTGAATGTTGCAAGAAGCCATCCGAGATGTTTCATGCACGTAAAGATGTTGCAAATTTATCTTCTGATGAATATTGCGTGAAATATGATGAAATGCTGCGCACGGATTTTTTATCCTATAAAGAGATGGATGGCATGCATGAGTTCCAAAACTATTTTTAGTGTATGTGTTTCATGTTGCAAGTGTTGATTTTTGATGTTTCCATAGTTATTTTTCAATGTTGCGACGGAGCGTCCGATAAAAAAATTATCGGACGTCCGGGTGCTAGCATGTCCGTTCACAAAATAACTCTTGCATGCACTTCTTAATGCAAAATCACTCGGGACTTGTGTAAAGCACCCTTTAGGATTCAATAAACTGGCCGTCATATTTTCTTTTTGTTCTTTCTTTTTTGAGAACACGACAAATACTTCTTATTATTTTAAGACCTAAACAGTGAAGAAAAACAATAAACATTGGAATTAGAAGTTTTAAACCCTAGAAATCTAAGACACAATAACCTGCCAAGCAAGATGAGGACCTCCCGGTCGAAGCAGAGCAAGATGATATCGACTAATTTGATGATTGATTTGCATATGACTTTGATTTTGCGGGGTCAAAAACAAAGATGGATGAGTGCACGCGGAACACAGATTTGTTTCTACGTCTGGCGGCTAGCACTAGCAGGCCTGCTTAGCCTCATTGCATCAAATGCAAGTATATATACCGTATAAATACTTAGATCTATTACATATAGGATCTTGGGCCCCTTCCTAGCATGGGCCCTCGGCCGTCGCCCCTATTGCCCGAGGGTCAGAGCCGGCCCTTCGCTGCACACGCACGCACGGACCTTTGAGAGCATCCTACTGCCTTTGGCACACCCCACGCAGTCACTTGTGAACAGTTCATAGAGAAACGTTATGGATGCCAATCTTTGTTCTTCGTTCTCCTTTTTCAACCAGGCTCGCGTGTCGTATGCGGCGGACTTGTAGAGTCAAGGCCACGACTAGACTAGTGCCAATAATGCCGAATTGCCGATCAATTTCGAGTAGGGCCATGCACGAGCACGACCTTCACTTACTGATATTTTAGAGCCAAAGGAGGGCCGCTCTCTTGACTTTCTTGGACTTGTAACAAATTCTAAAGCCATGCATGGATACAAAATCGCAGCTTGAGCTTTCTACCGAGAAAATGACCTGAAAGGCAGCTCGAATAGTCGAATTTTATCAAAAAAAAACCCCCAAAGCACTATAACGAATGGGTAAGAGACGACTAGACTTGTTCTGCCGCGGTGCCGCCAGTGCATCCAGCATACTCATCAGTTCAAGCATAAATAGAGATCTAGCTTATGCGCTGCTCCAACCTACCATTTCATTTACAGATAGCCACATAAAAACGAAAAGGAAAGAACAAGGCTATCAAAATGACCACTCGCTTGCTGCATCTCCAAGGCGAAGCTACTGCAACAATCGTCGTCATCTTTCTTGTGACCCAGGCACTGTCGTCGCTCTCTGTTCATGCAAGGGTGATCTCCGGCGGTGGCTGCGTTGCAAGCGAGCGGGAGGCACTTCTCAACTTGAAGGAAAGCTTCCTGGACCCTGCTGGCCGTCTTTCCTCGTGGCGGGGCGAAGACTGCTGTCAGTGGGAGGGAGTCGGGTGCAGCAACCGAATCGGCCATGTCGTCAAGCTTGATCTCAGGTGCCAGAGTGATTCTGAAGCGATTATGTTGAGAGGTGGGATGAGCTCCTCCATTGCGACATTAAACCATCTGAAGTACTTAGATCTGAGCTTCAATGACTTCAACTACACAAACATACCTCTGTTTCTGGGCACCCTCAGCAACCTAAGGTACCTCAGTCTCTCAGACGCGGGTTTTTCGGGGAGTGTACCTTCACAGCTCGGTAACCTCTCTCGCTTACAGCATCTTGATTTAAGCTTTAATGGTCTGGAAGTGTCAGATCTTTCATGGCTTCCACGGCTCTCTTCATTAAAGAGTCTCAATATGAGCTACGTGGATCTGAGTCATGCAAGGGATTGGGTTCGCATGATAAACATGCTGCCTAATCTGAAAATCATCTCCCTGTCTAGCTGTCAGCTTAATAGCACAGTATCTACTCTATCCCATTCGAACCTGACACATCTTGAGATCCTTGATTTGTCCTATAATGAATTTAACTCTCTGCTCCAACACAACTGGTTTTGGGGCCTCACTTCCATAAAAGGGCTTCTTCTCAGTGGATCTGGATGGTCCGGGGCCATCCCTGATGCATTAGGAAACATGTCCTCCCTCGAGGTCTTATATTTAGATTACAATATCTTAACGGGTACCATGCCACAGACCACGAAAAATCTATGTAATTTGCAGCAACTGGATTTTAGCTGGACTGGTATCAATGGGTTCGTGACGACGAGCATACCACAATGTTCGTCGAACAAGCTGCGTAAGATGGCCTTGCAAGGTGCAAATTTGATTGCGCAGCTGCCAGTTTGGATAGGAAATCTAACCAATCTCGAGTACCTTGACATCTCTGCGAACAGGATATTTGGTCGTGTACCTTCTGGGATAGGAAACTTGAGGAGTTTGAGTTACCTTGACCTCTCTCAGAACATGCTGGTTGGTTCTCTACCATCTTCGATAGGAAATATGAGGAGTCTAACTTATCTGGACCTCTCTAAGAACATGCTGAATGGTTCTATTCCTTCTGGAATAGGAAATATGAGGAGTCTAACTCATCTGGACCTCTCTAAGAACATGCTGATGGGTGATGTAGCTGACGGGATTGGATTGCTTAGTAATTTGACTTTCTTGAGGTTTGACTCCAATAACTTGAGTGGTGTGCTTTCAGAAGTTCATTTTATGACTCTGGTGAAGCTTGACTTTCTGAACCTTTCAAAAAATTCTCTAAAACTGGATTTTGCCAAAGATTGGGTTCCTCCGTTTAGATTAAAGGAAGGACATTTCGGTTCATGTGACATGGGACCTTCGTTTCCTGCATGGCTGAAATGGCAAGCTGGCATACAAGAACTCCATAGCCCAAACACCCGGATAAATGATGTTTTCCCACATTGGTTTTGGGCGGTGCTTTCTTCAGCTTCAAATTTAGACTTGTCAAGAAATCAACTCATTGGTGCTTTACCAGCAAATTTGGAGTTGCCATTCATAGCTGTAATGGATCTCTCTAGAAATTCTTTATCAGGTCAGCTACCAGTAAACCTTACAGCTCCTTGTCTAAGGAATTTGCTTCTTTACAACAACTATTTAACAGGCACCATCCCAGCATACGTGTGTTATGTTTTGTTAGAAATAAACCTGTCCAACAATCAATTAACTGGTGATTCTCCAGAATGTCCACAGAACACTACTTCATTGCTTATGGTAGACTTGAAAAATAACAGCCTGTCAGGTGAATTCCCTCGTTTCTTTCCAGAATTAGGTTTTCTTGACCTTTCACATAACAAGTTCTCAGGCAGTGTGCCAACATGGATAGCAGAACAAATGCCCAACCTGGAGGTGCTGATACTAAGATCGAATATGTTTCATGGTCACCTTCCTATGCAGTTAACTAAGCTTGATGGACTTCATTATTTGGATGTAGCACACAACAACATATCAGGAAGTATACCTTCGTCTCTAGCAAGGTTGAAAGCGATGACACAAGCTTCGAATGACAATGGTGACGGCAATTACAGTAGTGACAGCATATCAACTTTCATAAAAGATAGAGAGCTTAATTACACCCATGAATTTACAAAGAATATCGTGTTGATTGACATGTCAAGTAATAGTTTCACTGGATACATTCCGAAGGAACTATTTTTACTGAAGGCACTTCGGAGTTTGAATCTCTCCAACAACCAAATAAGTGGACCAATTCCAGATGATATTGGTGCTTTAAGGGAACTAGAATCCCTTGATCTCTCTTACAATTATTTCACTGGCAAAATCCCCTCAGGTTTATCAGATCTTACATTCTTGAGTTGCCTGAACTTGTCCTACAATGATTTATCAGGCGGAATCCCCTCAGGACAGCAGCTGCAAACACTCAATAATCAGTACATGTACATTGGCAATCCTAGACTTTGTGGGCCTCCACTTCTCAACAGTTGCTCAATGAATGGAACAAACCCAAGTGTCAATCAAGAGCATGAAGGTGGCAGATCATCTTTGTATCTCAGCATGATCACGGGATTCGTGATGGGTCTCTGGACTGTGTTTTGCGCCATGCTGTTCATGAAAACATGGAGGATTGCTTACTTTCAGCTTTGGGACACTCTATATGACAAGGCCTATGTGCAAGTGGCTATCAGCAAGGCTGCCTTTCTAAGGAAATGTGGAGACGAAGAGAGATGAAAGTTTTCTTCCATTGCAGGCCCTGTTCGCTTCAGCTTATAAGCCGGCTGAAAAGCTGAAACGGCTGATTTGTTGTGAGAGGAAAACACTGTTTGGTGGCTGATAAGCCGGCTGAATAAGCTGAAGCGAACAGGGCCAATAATTTTTGAACCCTTTTATATTGTTTTTGTTTTTGTTTCGTCTGTGGTGCAACACTAAGCTGAACTATGAAAGCTTGTACTCCCTCCGTCCCAAATTATTATTCGTTTTAGTTTTTTAAGTATATAATTTTTGCTATGTATCTAGATATAATATACATTCAGATGCATAGAAAAACTAATAGTAATTTGGGACAAAAGATGCATAGAAAAACTAAATAGTAATTTGGGACGAAAGAAGCACATAGTACTTAGCAGCCAGGCAGCTTCTCCGTTAAAACGTTAGTTGTGTACTTGTGTGTGCGCACGCACGCCAATAATCTACAGTCACGTAGCTGATCAGTGGTAGCATGATCTGCCGTAACCTCGAACTGTGTTCACCATTTGTTTCGTATTAAAGTTCTGGTGTTTACAGTTGTTTACTTATTAGAAATCTGTAAACTTGTTCAGGCTACTATTTGTCCTGTAATAATGGAGCTGCCCAGAGCTCACCACCAGACCAAGTCTTTCAAGTTACTACTGAGAATGTTCTCCAAGTCTCCCTCCGGGCTGACCAGCTACCCGTCATCTCCTAAAGCCTAACCCACCCCATCGCGAGTCACGCTGGAATCTCCCCTGCCAGGCTGCCATTGCCAACTCAACCGCTATAGACTACAGTATCCGTTTCCTTCTGGAAAGTCATGGCAAGGCGAAACTACACAGCTGGGTACTAGTGTAGGTAGCTGTTTGAAGCCACCGCCATGGGCAGGATCGGTGCTTTTCCTGCCGGTCTCCATCGTCAGCTCCCTTCTCTTGCCTGGAGCTGGCCCTTGCCCCTCCCCATTCCGGTATCCTCACCACCGGTGCGCGCTGCTCCACTGCCACTGCTTGTTGCATCTGTTGCAGCCGTCAGCCACCATGCATGGAGCATTGGAAGGAGCAGTGGGGAGGCGGCAAGGAGATGCTGGCGAGCTCGTCCGGTGGGCACTGAATCAGGGATGAAGCGAAGATTGGAAACGAGGGTTTGGTGGAGCGGACTAGCTAGTAGCTAGTAAGCCAGGACGGAGCACTGCTAGAGAAATGACCTTCTGTACTGGTTGGGAATCCTCTTTAATATCGATTGTGCAACTGGTACTACTAATTCGGGACCCTCTAGTACCGGGTCAAATAACCGGTACTAAAGGGTATTAAAAAATAAAAAAAGAAATCTAGCCTCCCGCCAGCCTGCCCCCCGCCACCGACCTCACCGCTGCCGCCCCCCCCCCCCCGCCGCCGCCAGCCCCCGCCCGGCCCCCGCCAGTGCCCTCCCTCCCGCCACCCTCCTGACGGACCCTGCCACCACCGCCCTGCCGGCGCCCCCCCTCCCGCCTCCAGCCGCCGCCCCCGCCCACCCGCCCGCCGCCCTTGCTTGTCGCCACCTCACCTCGCCCCACCGCTGCTCCTCACTGCCGGTGAGGGGCGAGCGGAAGGGGGAGGGGAGGGGAGGTAGAGGAGGAGAGGAAGGGTGAGGGTGAGCAGAGGTAAAGGAAAAGAGGAGTGAGAGATAGAGGAGGGGGCCGGGGGGGGGGGGAGACGGATGAATGGATGGATAAGAAGTGGCGGCAGGCGGCGAATGGGAGCTCTTTAGTATCGGGTGGAGGCTCCACCCGGTATTAAAGTGACTGAGGGTGACCTTTAGTACCGAGGCCTTGTTTATTTCTCAAGTTGGGAGTTGCAAAATTGGCATTTTGCCATAAATGCGACACTGTAGCGTTTCGTTTGTATTTGTGAATTATTGTCCAAATATTGACTAATTAGGCTCAAAAGATTCGTCTCGCAAAGTACAAAAAAATTGTGCAATTAGTTTTTGATTTCGTCTACATTTAGTACTCCATGCATGTACCGCAAGTTTGATGTGATGGGGAATCTTCTTTTTGCATAGTGTCAAAGTTGGGAGTTTGGAGGGAAGTAAACAAGGACCGAGTGGAGCCCCCACTCGATACTAAAAGGGGTCACGGGAGGCATCTCAAGAACTATCTGTTAGACCCGGTACTAATGTATGCTCACATTAGTACCGGATCCAATTGTAACCGGCACTAAGGTGCTGGACGAAAGACTCTAGTAGGGAGACCTCCTCACACCCAAATTGCTTTGAGTCCCACCCAAGGAGATGGACAGACGGTGGTGGCGATGACGTCTAGTCCATCTCCATCAGAATACATGAGATGCGCCATGTTCAGAAACTGCCTCCAGGTCCAGGGCTGCTAGCTACAAGTCGATTCAAGCAGGCTTTCAACAAGAACACGCTATTTTGCCACCACTGCATTTATCTTTGGTCATGCGATGGCTAAATTTTGCATGCTGATCAACTTAAGTCAAGGTCCATTCGATGTCAATCCCGCCAAAAGAAAAAGTTGATGTCGATCCACCCAGCATGCCGATCAACTTAGAGTGCAGATCGAACTGACCTGCAAGTCCACACGAAAATATTGTATACTGCCACAACGACTGCCAACCCACTGAGAGCAGAAGGAGGCCGTCAAAAAGCAAAAACGTACAGCCCTCAGTCACTTGCCCACTCGACCACTTTCGTCAACTTGCCGGTCAAAGCAAGGGTGCAAGACACAAGACTTTCGTGCCGCTAGTGCATACCGATCATCAGTCAGGACTTCAAGAATAGTTTATTTATAGAGACACCAAGCTTAAGTGCTCCAACATGGCTTTGGTTTCATGAATACATAGCCACAAAAACAAACAAAACAAAGAAGAGCAAGGCCATTACAAAATGACTGCTCGCCTGCTCCGTCTTCAAGGAGCTGCTGCAATCTTCGATTCTTCGTCCTGATTCTTTCCGTGACACTTTCCTCGTCCTTTGCTCACGCAAGGGCGGTCTCGGGTCGTGGCTATGTTGCAAGCGAGCGGGAGACACTCATAGCTTCATAGATCCTACTAGATGCCTCTCGTCATGGCGAGGCGAAGATTGCTGCGGATGGAAGGGAGTAGGGTGCGACGACCAAACCGACCATGTCATCAAGCTTAGCTTGATCTCCGTGGCCATGAGGACTTTGATGAAGTGGTCAAGGTGAGAGGCGAGATAATGAACTCCTCCATTATTGCTGCCTTACCACATCTGAGATACTTGGATCTCAGCTTCAACGACTTCAATTATGACACAACGAAGTCTTTGGCGTTTCTGGGTACCCTTAGAAACCCAAGGTATCTCAACCTCTCGAATGCTGGTCTTTTCGGGAGGATAACTCCGCAGCTTGGTAGAGTTCTTTTACGGTCACAATACTACTACAGATATCGCTATCACTGTCGATTTGTAATACGAGCCGGCGGTGATAGTTGGACCCAGATCCGAAATTTTTATTTACTTCAAATTTAAGAACACCTCATGTCCGGCCGCACGCTATCCTCCCTCTCCCACCCGGCGCCTCCTCTCGATCTCTTCCTCACTCTATCCGCCTCCCCCCGCCCCCCTCTCTTCCTCCTCCTCCCACCCGCCGCACCCCACTCTCTCTGCCCTCCCTCTCGCTGGACCCCTTTTCCTGACCGGATCTCCACCCTTCCCAGCCAGATCTGCACCCTCCCTGCCTGGATCTCTCCCTCCTCTAGCGTGGTGACATCTCTCTCTAGCTGTGGCCGGTCG
Source organism: Setaria viridis (assembly GCF_005286985.2). NCBI lineage: Eukaryota > Viridiplantae > Streptophyta > Magnoliopsida > Poales > Poaceae > Setaria > Setaria viridis. The sequence continues at coordinate 27,609,232 of NC_048267.2, read as the reverse complement.
AAGGTGCGGGGCTGCTGCCCCTCCCCTCACCCCTCACTAGCGGTGAGGAGCGGCGGCCGGGCATGGTGTGGAGGCAACGCTGGATCTCGCGATGGCCGGAGGATGCGGTGCGCTAGAGGCGGCGGTGCAGGTGGAGTAGCAGCGGCGAGGGCCAGGCGCGGTGGCCGCCTAGTCCCAGGTGTTGTCCTCTCTCTCTCCCCCTCTCCCTCCCTCCTCCTCCTCTGCCCTTCCCTCTGCTGCCTGGGACAAGGCACAATGACCGGCGAGATGGGTATTCCACAGTCTTTGACCACAGATCAAGGAACCTCATTCATATCTAAAGAAGTGCGGGAGTTTGTGGAATCTTATGGCATTAAGCTGCTCAATTCATCTCCTTATTATGCTCAAGCTAATGGTCAAGCCGAGTCTAGCAACAAGATTTTAATTAAGCTCATCAAGAAAAAGATAGATGACAATCCTAAAGGATGGTATGAGGTTTTATTTGAAACTTTATGGGCTCATCGTATTTCTAGACATGGCGCCACTAAAGTTACTCCTTTTGAGCTTGTCTATGGTCAAGAAGCCGTTTTGCCCGTTGAGGTAAATCTGGGTGCATATAGGTTGGCTAAACAAAATGATCTTCACTTTGACACCTATTATGCTTTAATGATGGATAATATTGATGAAGTGACCGACAAGCGGATGGAGGCTTTATTTGAGATTGAAAAGGATAAAATTCAGGTGGCTAGAGCATACAAAAAAAGGGTCAAAGCCAAGATATTTCAGGTAGGAGATTTGGTTTGGAAGACAATTTTACCTATAGGAACCAAGAGCAATAAATTTGGAAAGTGGTCTCCAAGTTGGGAAGGGCCATACGAAATTACAAGTGTGCTTTGTGGGAATTCCTATATGGTGGAGACATTGCATGGATTTCAACTACCTAGAGCTCTGAATGGGAGGTACTTGAAAAACTATCATCCAAGTGTTTGGCAAGATGCTTGAGACGATATGGTCGATATTTTGAAATATCGCCCTTAGAACAAATGGCCGATGGAATTCATCACCCTTAGGTTTATTTCTTGGTACGCAAGCTTTACCAGGCAATAGGGGGGCATGTGTTGGAGCCCAAAAGTAGTAGCGGTACCGATCAGGCTCATAGCCGATTTGGTGCGTGCCCACCGGTTTGACCGGTGGCCCCGACCGGTCAGACCGGTCAGCTCGAGTCCGAGATAGCTCTTGGAATCCTGGTCGAATTGGAGATAAAGCGGGACTTCCTTGTGGGAAAAGACCTCCCACCTATAAATATAAAGGGCCCTGGCCGATTGAGGGCTATCACCCAATCGTCAAACACAATTTATCTACTTTTTATCTCCAAACCTTAGCTTTTCCAACCCCCTGCTTTCCTCCTTCATCTCGACAGCGTTTGAGGATGTTCTGAGTGGCCTGATCGATCTCAGAGGAACCCTAGGCTCGCCATCTCCGACGAGATCCCTCCCAAGGTGGTGAACGTAGGCTTTCGTGGTGCCTCTGCAAGGATCGTTCTGATCGGACCCCTGACCAATCTGACCGGCTAGGTGCAGAAGCCCCGACGAGGTGATCTTCTGATTCACGTGCGAACCAGCGCATTCGTGTGTTGGATAGAAAAGGTGCCAACACATTTTGGCGACTCCGCTAGGGGAAAAGATCTAGTTTTTACAACCGTTCCGGAAAACCCTAGCAAGATGGGATCTAATACGGAGATTGACAAGAATAACATCATCGAGGCTTCTGTGGAGGATCTCAGCGAGGAGGAGCGGCAAAACATCACAACACTCCAGGAATACGTCAAGATTCAATATCTTATGGGGGTCAAGAAAGATCGCAAGGGCAGAGCGATGAGAGTGCAAGACTTCGAGATGCCCGCGATCAAGATGAAGGACAACATGATTGAGGAAGTACGCAACAATGGCAACCCACCCCATGTGAGTACTGTGAATACATCAGCCCCAAACCTACCAGAGTCACATCCTCTTCGCGAGATTAGAAGATTTAGAGAGGATATGTTGGCTATGATTCAAAGTAAATTTGGCATAGATACGAGTAGTTCAAAGCTATATCAAAAGCTATATCATGCTGATTTTGACTGTGTCCCCTATCGTGTCGGTTAGCGCATGCCCGATTTCATTAAATTTAGTGGTGAAGATAACCGAACTACTTGGGAGCATATTAGTCAGTATCTGGCTCAACTAGGCGAAGCGGGTTATTATAATGCTTTGCGGGTTCACTTACTTTCTTTGTCATTAACTGGAATAACTTTCACTTGGTATTCATCTTTGGCTCCCGGCTCTATTGATTCGTGGGAACAATTAGAGCAAAAATTTCATGATCATTTTTACACCGGGAGTTTTCAATTAAAGTTGACGGATTTAACATCGGTTAGGCAAGGCAAAGAATAATCTATCTTTGATTACATAAGATGATTCAAAGAAATTAAGAATCGATGCTTTAATTTGTCGCTTTTTGATAGTGATTTGGCTGATCTTACTCTTAAAGGTTTAAAATCATCCATCAGGGATCGGCTAGAAGGTTTTAGCTTTATACCGTTGCACAAGTACTCATGAAGGCTTCAACAATGGAACTTAGAATTGCTAAAGAAAAAGATAGCTTTAAGTCTCATCGGTCTAATATGCATGCTATTGAATATGATTCTGATAGTTCGAATGACAACGACAATGAGGTTGTTACTGAATTTGTGTGGCCTTCTAAAGCTAAATCCTATTCTTGTGCATCTCTTAAGCTGGCCCATAAGAGTTAGCAAGAAGAAGTAAAATTTACTTTTCATGTTTCCAAGTGTGATCGTATTTTCTATGAATTGCTTAAACTTGGACATTTGAAAATATCTCATACTATGCCTCCACTTGAAGAGCTGAAAAGGAAAGTATATTGCAAGTTTCATAATACTTTTTCCCATGCGACTAATGATTGCAATGTGTTTCGTCGGCAGGTTCAATCAGCTATAAATGAAGGCCGTTTGACGTTTCATGAAATGCAATTGGACAAGACACCATTTCCTGTCAACACAATGGACATACAGCAGTCCAAGGTACTGGTTCAGCCGCATCAAGTCGAAGCTACCAAAGGCAAAAATGTGGTGATCGGGGAAGAGAAGCCCAATTTGAGGAAAAAAGAGTTGACAAGGGAAGTGGTGTATGAAAGGACTCCAGATGGCAGAGAGTCATTCAAGATTACTGTAAAAGCCTCTAGACACGGGGGGCAAGCGACGTCCACATCATCTGGTCAAAAATCACTCGAGTTTGCTAGCCAGACCGAACCGGTCAGACCGATCAGCCCCAGAAACATCCCCAAATGCTAAAACCGAAGCGTTCAGAAATTGGGACTTGGAAGCTCAACGTGGCAAAAGATCAGGGGAGCAGCCCCAGGGAAAAAGTCACCTTTGATATGCTTCTGGACAAATATTCCAAGCAGAAGGCCGTTACAAGTGATCGACCGGTAAAAAAGAGAATAAGGTCACCTACTCATCAAGGGAGACAAGTTTCGCCACCGAGAGTGGTTACAAGATAGAGAAGTGACCAAGTGCAACCAAGGTGGTACCCCTTCACAACTTGGGCTCCTCTGTCATCAAAACCTCCATGCTCGGTGTGGGATGATAGTGGGGTAATGTGGGTACCTTACCAGTCCGAGCAGTAGTTGTCTTTCCATCCTAGATGGGGAGAATCAAGGAAGTCGGCTTTGGACAGGATCTCACTCCCTGTGCAAGGCTGTTGGGCACCCCGCTCATCTAGGTCAGGGTGCACAGACCCGATCGGTCAGACCGGTCTACCCCAACCAGTCAGACCGGTCTGTCCAGGCGCCCAGGACGTCTCCTCCAAAGCAAGTGTATCATCCTAAACAGAGAGAGGAGGAAGTTCAGAAGATAGAAGTAGAATCAAGGAAAGATAGAGAGAAAGCTATTATCTAGATTGGGTCTATGGATGTTCCCGTTGAAGCTAATGCGGGAGAACCGATTGGCACAAGTAATCTGGTCATGTCATCTGTTCAAAAGGTTCCCGCTGGTAATGATCATGAGGCTAGCAGTAGTGGGTCGAGCTCCAAGTACTTCTTGCCAAGGTGGTGTCCTCCTGGGTTGACTCGCACACAGAGGAGGAAGTTGCAGAGGCTGAGGCTGTAGGAAAAAAGGGAACCGGAGCTAGAAAAACAGAGGGATGAGGCATTCAATAGATACAGACCCATGGCACCTCAGAAGAAAGAGTGGAGAGTTAAGGCCGACGCCCCAGCTCCACCGGTCAGACCGGCCAAGGAACTGGTCAGACCAGTTGAGGCATCTATGCTAGCACCCGAGCTGGTCAGATCGGTGGAGGAACTGGTCAGACCGGTCGAGCCAGAGTTGCCACCCGATTTTGCTTCTTCTGTCCCTATAGCTGGTGACAATGAGTTGGCATCAGTCCGTGAATTAGATGACGATGAACAGCTTATTGATTACAGTACTTCATCTGAGAGCATGAACGTGGATATAAATGTGATTCATATGTTGATGGATGGTTATGTGATCTCGAAAGATAATTTGGCTCACCTTGACTTTGGGCCTATGAAGTTGTGTTCCAGAAGCCTAAAGCTGTCGAAAGTCATCTGAAAGCACTATATATAAAAGGACATATCAATGGGAAGCCAGTTTCTCGGATGTTGGTTGATGCAGGTGTTGGGATACGAGGTAGACTACGCTAGTGCAAAACAAAATTTTTCCACCGCGTAAATCAGGAAAACAACCGTATATGGATCATGGGATTACCACTAGACGTGCAGATGCAGAAGTTGATGAACCTCGTTGGGGCAGTGTAGTCGATCACACGTCGACGTCGAGCAGCTCCTCAGCAGCTCGTCCACGTGCAACGGCGTACTCCTCGTGCGCCGGCTCGTCAAGTTCCACGTCGGCTCGTCAGGTTCCTCGTCGGAGCTCTCGTGCGGCAGCTCATCCAAGTGCTGCAGATGCAACACCTCCAAGGTATCCACACGTGCGGGGAGGAAGCATCGCAAGCCGGACTGCTAGGTCCGCGAGTTGCAACAAAGACGAGGGCGTGGGAGGGGGTGCGGCTGTGGTTTGGCCAAAATGGGTTAAACCCTAGGGCGCCCCAAACCCCTCAATAAATAGGGGTTCCTAACGGGCCTCTAGGTCCAAAGCCCATTAGTACTCCTAAACCTGGTTCAATTCTGATCATATCCGAATTGGGCTTCCGGCCCTTTAAGTGTGTGACCCTATAGGTTCATATACGTATAGACATGGCACAAGTACTCTTACTTGGCCAATAGTTAGTAGCGGCCTCTAGCAAGACATGCTAACTCCTATACACACACGAAGATCATATCAGACGAACCATCACAACATCACATACATGCTATTCCCTTTGCCTCATGATATTTGGTCTAGCTCCAAGCCAACCACTCTTTCTCGATGCTGTGATTCGGAATCCCTTTTTAGGTTAACTCTTAACCTCACATAGCATGACTATGTAAAGAGAGAACTATGTAACTCGCGTTGGGTCAGTCGTAGCACATGTCTCTACACGTGCCCACATCATTAGTTTGACATCTCCATGTCCATGACTTGTGAAACATAGTCATCAACTAATATATGTGCTAGTCTAATATCATGTGTGTCCTCACATCAACTCCGACTAGGGACCACTTTTAGAATAACCATACAAGTAAAGAGTTTCACACACAATTCACATAATTGCAAATCAATTCTAGTAGCCTTTAATGGATATTCAAGGAACACAATATAAAATATGGATACAATGGAATATCATCATCTCTATGATTGTATCTAGGGCATACCTCCAACAGTCTCCCACTTGTACTAGAGTCAATCTAGAAGATATCTAATACCCATAGCTCTTATGTGCACATCATGCTTAGACTGCGGGAGAGGCTTTGTCAAAGGATCAGAAATATTTAATTCTGTGTGTATTTTGCATATCTTGATCTCGCCTCGGTTAACGAAGTCTCGAATGAGATGAAATCGCCCCATTACGTGTTTGTTCTTCTGGTGATTCCTTAGCTCCTTTGCTTGTGCAATAGCCCCATTGTTATCACAGTAGAGATTCAATGGGCTAGACGCATTTAGGAACACATCAAGCTCAATAAGGAAATTCCTTATCCAAACACCCTCCTTCACGGCTTCAAGCCGCGATGTACTCGGCTTCTGTCGTAAAATCAGCCACCGTCTCCTACTTGAAACTCTTCCAACTAACAGCACCACCGTTTAGCATAAACATAAATCCTGATTGTGGTTTTGAATCATCTGTATCAGTTTGGAAACTAGCATTGGTGTAACCTGTTACAACGAGCTCCTCCTCACCTCCATAAACGAGGAACATATGTTTAGTCCTTCTGAAGTACTTAAGAATGTTTTTCACCGCCGTCCAGTGACTCTCACCCGGATAAGACTGGTGGCGGCTTGTCATACTTAGCGCATTTGAAACATCTGGGCGTGTACTTATCATTGCATACATGATAGATCCAATAGCCAAAGCATATGGCACTCTACTCATGCGATCCTGCTCATTAGTAGTCGAAGGACACTAAGTCTTGCTAAGGTGTATGTCATGTGATATAGGCAAGAACCCTCTTCCATGCTGAACCATTTCAACACTTTGTCAATGTAAGTATCTTGGGTTAATCCTATAAGCCTTATCGATCTATCTCTATAGATTTTGATGCGCAGAATATATGGTGCTTTCCCTGAGTCCTTCATCGAAAAACTATTTTTCAGTGAAGTCTTTACGGACTCAAGCATAGGAATGTTGTTTCCAATCAGTAATATGTCATCTACATATAAGATTAGAAATACTACAGAGCTCCCACTAACTTTCTTGTAAACACAAGACTCTTCTTCGTTCTTAATAAAGCCAAACCCTTTGACCACTTCATCAAAATAAATGTTCCAACTCCTAGATGCTTGCTTCAACCCATAAATGGATTTCTGAAGTTTGCACACCTTTTCAACATTGTTTGGATCGACAAAACCCTCAGGCTACATCATATACACGTTCTCAATTAGATTTCCATTCAGGAAAGCTGTCTTCACATCCATCTGCCATATCTCATAATCGAAATATGCAGCTATAGCTAGAATAATCCGAATAGATTTAAGCATCACTACGGGCGAGAAGGTCTCATCGTAGTCAACTCCTTGAACTTGTCGAAAACCTTTTGCGACAAGTCGTACTTTATAGATGTGAACATTTCCATCCATATCTCTCTTCTTTTTATAGATCCATTTGCACTCTATGACTTTAACACCATCAGGCGGGTCAACCAAGTTCCAAACTTGATTGTCTCCCATGGACTCTATTTAAGATTGCATGACACTTTGCCATTTTTCGGAGTCTGGGTCCATCATTGCTTCTGCATATGTCGAAGGCTCATCATTGTCCAACAATAATACTTCCCGCATTTCACGGAGCCTTACCGACCTTCGTGGTTGTGGCGGTGCTTCTCTTGCGATGGGTATCTCAACTTGTTCTGCTACGTTAGCATCACTCGTTGATTCTTGCCCGATTGGCTCATCTTGAACTTCTTCAAGACGCACTATCTTTTCACTCCTCTCCCCTTTGAGAAATTATTTCTCTAGGAAGACACCGTTCTGAGCAACAAACACTTTGGCCTTTGATCGGTTGTAGAAATAGTATCCTAAAGTTTCCTTTGGATATCCCACGAAAATGCACTTATCCGACTTGGGTGTAATTTTATCTGACTGAAGTCGCTTGACAAATACTTCACATCCCCAAATTTTTAGAAAAGACAAACTGAGAGTCTTTCCAGTCCACATCTCATATGGTGTCTTAACTACGGATTTAGACGGTACCCTATTAAGTGTGAAAGCTGCTGTTTCTAGAGCGTATCCCCAAAATCATAACGGTAGGTCCGACTAGCTCATCATTGATTGAACCATGTCTAACAAAGTTCGATTACATCGCTTGGATACACCGTTTCTCTGAGGTGTTCTAGGTGGCGTAAGCTGTGGAACAATTCCGCAGCTCTTCAGATGATTGCTAAACTCATGGCTCAAATACTCGCCTCCATGTTCAGATCGTAAGGTCTTAATTTTCTTGCCATGCTGATTTTCAACTTCATTCTGAAATTCCTTGAACTTTTCAAAGGTTTCAGACTTGTGCCTCATCAACTAGACATAGCCATATCTACTAAAATCATCAGTAAAGTTATGAAGTATTGGAATCCTCCTCTAGCCGTCGTGCTCTTTGGTCCGCATATATCGGTATGTACGAGTTCCAATAAGTCTAATGCTCTCTCAGGAAAACCTGTGAAAGGCGGCTTGGTCATCTTGCCTAGCAAGCAAGGCTCACATCGTATGATTCAAAATCAAATGAAGTTAGAAGTCCATCAGAATAGAGCTTCTTCATGCGCTTTTCACTTGTATGACCCAAATGACAATGCCATATGTAGGTAGGACTCAAATCATTAGGTTGAGACCTTTTAGCACTTATGTTATAGACATGTGAATCATCAAGATTTAAAACAAACAATCCATTCACAATGGGTGCAAAAACCATAAACATATTATTCTTAGAGATCACACAACCATTGTTTTCACTCGAAAATGAATAACCATCCTTCATCAAGTATGAAGGAGACATAATGTTTCGACTTAAACTAGGAACAAAATAACAATTATTCAACTCCATAATAAATCCTAATGGGAGGTGGAGTTGCATCATCCCGACGATCAACGTAGCAACTCTTGCATTATTGCCCACGCGGAAATCAAATTCTCCTCTTTCCACGCTTCTACTTCTTATTAGTCCTTGCGTCGAATTGCAAATATAAGCAACCGATCCGATATCAAATACCCAAGAATTAATAATTGTATCAGCGAGAAATATGTTGTCTATAACATTAATAATGAGCGTACTTGATGTGGAAGTACTCTTACTTCTGCCATTCTTCAACGAAGCTAGGTACAGCTTGCAATTTCTCTTCGAGTGATCAAGTTCGTGACAATAAAAGCACTCTTTGTCTGGAGCAGGTCCAGCTTTAACCTTGGGTGCTGGGTTTGGCTTGGAGACAGCCTTGCCCTTCTTCTTCCAAGAATTGCCCTTCTTCTTAAAGCTAGGCTTGTTCTGTATTGCCATCACATGACTGCTACTAGTATTTTTCTTAATGTCAGCCTCTGCTGTTTTAAGCATGCCACGTAGTTCATTCAGACCCTTCTCCGTCCCATGCATATGGTAGTTCGTGAGTTCTAAAAGCTAGATGGAACAGACGAAAGAATGAAATCAGTGGCCAACTCTTGGCCCAGTGGGAAGCCTAGCTTCTCCAACCGTTGAGTGTAACCAACCATCTTGATTTTGTGTGGTCCTACTGCTGCGTCTTCTGCTAGCTTGCTCTCCACAAAGGCCTTAGACACATTGAACCTTTCAGTCCTGGCCTGTGTCTGGAACATGTCTCTAAGTGCCACGATCATATCGTGCGCCTCATGGTTTATTTTGAACTGCATCTGCATCTCAGGTTCCATGCAAGCAAGCATAAGGCGGCTTACTTCAAGGTTAGCATCACATGCTTTCTTGTAAGCATTCTTAACAGCAGCAGGTGCATCATCAACAGGTTCTTCTGGTAATGGGGTGTCCAGAACATCTTCGTTTTTCTCAGCCTTGAGAACAATTCTCAGATTACGGATCCAATCCAAGTAGTTTGTTCCATTCAACTTGTCCTTCTCAAGGACCGAACGCAAAGCAAACGGTGTGGTGTTGCTAGGTGCCATTTATAAGAAAATAATAATGCAAAATACTAAGATAAAAGTAACCATGATAGAGCAAATCAAATTAAACTATTTAACAGAATCTACTCCCACTAAAATCAATATATCTCTATTGATACTTAGTGATTCAGGATCCACAACTAACAAGTCTACTGGTGAGCTTTAGCATCACCGCTAGCAGGCAAGGTAGATCGGTAAGCAAACTTCTTGCTAATCATATCACATATGACTCCTATTATTGGGTGACATCTCCATGTCTTGGCATACCCAACCTTTATGCCCCGAGGTCCTTAACCGTTAAGATGACCTTGTTAAGCAAACCAACCCTTATGCGTGTAAGTATCCAATACAAACCCGTCTAGTCAAGGAAAACTAGTAGCACCCTAATTTCATAGACCCACCACCAATTGTACAAGATATGGGACCGTGCAAGTTTTAGTTGGGAGGGCACACTAACTTAAAATTTGCGAGGGATCGTTCTACTTCTAACATCACATCATGAAGGAGTAAAACAAAGGAATAGCATTCACACAGTTGTGATACAGTATGGCCCAATTTCTAGTGGTGATCTCCATCTCCATAGAACCTGTTCACCATGATGATCTCCATCTTCATAATCCATGTGCACCATCCTTTTGGTGATGAGTCCTCCAAGTACAAGCTATTACATCTATTCAGCTAGTAAAGAAGGTTACATAGTTGCTTGGATCATCACAGATTGACACGTAGGTCATTAATTACATTAATGTGACAATACATATGGCTCCATCCGTATTGCCGTACGTATGACGCACAGGTCAAGAATCAGTTACACATATGCATCGCATACACAGGGGCCATACCGATCACAAAATCCTGCAAAAACAAAGTTAGGCGTTCATAACGTCCAAACTTAAAAGGCTCGGAACTCCATCTTCCTAGCTGAATTTGGTAAATCTAATTTCACCAAAAACCGCAAAGCCATTTAATTTCATGTGTAACTTTTTCTGTAGATCAATTTTCATATAAAATTCGCCCTCGATCCGAGATCGTATCAAAAAGTTACAGCTGTTTTACCGAAAGACATGATCTCGGTGAATAATTCGATCCAGTAGTAGATCCAATCGACTACTGCGCATCATATGCGTCTGGCATATGAACCTAGATTTTGATTCAACCAATCACATTGATCTTCGCTTGCTGCAACTGGCATTACGTGTATCACTTAACTCCGATGGCGAAAATCCGACCGGTAGGAGTATGTCGTTACACGACCATTGCAGCAAGAACACGAAACCAGGTCATAGATCAATCTGAAAAACTGCATATCTCCATATGCACATATCCTGAACCCATAACAAAACAGCTACGGCTCTGATACCACTGTTGGGATACGAGGTAGGCTATGCTAGCGTAAAACAAAATTTTCTCCCGTGTAAACTAGGAAAACTGCCGTATATGGATCATGGGATTACCACTAGATGCGCAGATGCGGAAGTTGATGAAGCGCGTCGGGGCAGTGTAGTCGATCACATGTTGACGTCGAGCAGCTCGTCCACGTGAAACGACGTCCTCCTCGTGCACCGGCTCGTCAGGTTTCTCGTCGGAGCTCTCGTGTGGTAGCTCATCCAAGTGCTGCAGATGCAACACCTCTAAGGTATCCACATGTGCGGGGAGGAAGCGTCGCAAGCCGGACTGCTAGGTCCACGAGTTGCAACAAAGGCGAGGGTGTGGGAGGGGGCACGGCTGTGGTTTGGCCAAAAAGGGTTAAACCCTAGGGCGCCTTCCACCCCCTCAATATATAGGGGTTCCTAACGGGCCTCTAGGTTCGAAGCCCATTAGTACTCCTAAACCTGGTTCAATTCAGATCATATCCGAATTGGGCTTCCAGCCCTTTAAGTGTGTGACCCTATAGGTTCATATACGTATAAACATGGCCCGAGTACTCCTACTTGGCTAATAGTTAGTAGCGACCTCTAGCAAGACATGCTAACTCCTATACGCACACGAAGATCATATAAGATGAACCATTACAACATCACATACATGCTATTCCCTTTGCCTCACAATATTTGGTCTAGCTCCAAGCCGACCACTCTTTCTTGATGCTGTGATTCGGAATCCCTTTCTAGGTTAACTCTTAACCTCACATAGCATGGCCATGCATTTCCGGATCCGATCACTCGAGGGGCCCAGAGATATCTCTCTCAAATAGAGAGGGGCAAATTCCATCTTGACTGACCATGCCTCACAACATGTTTCTTGACAAACCCGAAAGCTACCTTTATAACTATCTAGTTACGGTGTAGCATTTGATAGCCTCTGAGTAAGTTGATCCACATCTTGGGTACATGCGACAATCTCAGGTTTAAGGACAAAGCGTACACGTTGTGTAAAGAGAGAACTATGTAACTCGCGTTGGGTCAGTCCTAGCACATGTGTCTACACATGTCCATGACTTGTGAAACATAGTCATCAACTAATACATGTGCTAGTCTAATATTCATGTGTGTCCTCACATCAACTCCGACTAGGGACAGCTTTTAGAATAACCATACAAGTATAGAGTTTCACACACAATTCACATAATTGCAAATTAATTCTAGTAGCCTTTAATGGATATTCAAGGAATATAATATAAAACATGAATACAATGGAATATCATCATCTCTATGATTGCCTCTAGGGCATACCTCCAATAGGAGGCGCAATTGTCAACTTAATTCCCTATTCCTTGTTCAAGAATTTGGGAGGTTCAGATGAGGAGTTGATCAAGACCAACATGACTGTTAGCAGTGTGGGAGGAGGTGAGCTTATGGGAGCTAAAGGCGTTGTCTCTATGGAGCTCACCGTTGGGAGCAAGACGTTGGCTACCGCTTTCTTTGTCGTCGAGACCCATGGTAATTTCAGTTTAATTTTCGGTCGTGATTGGATTTGTGCAAATCAATGTGTCCCATCTACCTTGCATCAATTCTTAATCCAATAAATCGGCGATGAAATGGAGATTGTGTATGGTGATACGTTAGCTTGTGTTGCTGTGGCCGATAGTTCCACTATAGGTGTGCATGATAATGTCAAGTGCTTCTCTGGTGTAGATCTTTCTGATTGCAAGTACATTAGTTGCACATAGGATGATTTTGTTGCTGTTGTATTAAAGCCGGTTGAGGATTGGCTAACTTACCACATATGATGTAATGGATGTAAATCTAGAGTGGTTGTAGTAGAGGTTAGAACACTATTGGGCACAGAAGAATGATATGTGTGAGGCCATTGAGGACCTTGATGATATGAGTAAATTAGGACAAGGGTTCACGTCGGCCGATCCTTTAGAGGAGGTGGATATTAGTGATGGTACTATACCAAGACCGACATTTGTAAACAAAAATCTTGAGCCTGTTTTCAAGACCGATTTAATAAAGTTATTAAAAGAGTATGTCGACTGTTTTGCATGGAATTACACTGAAATACCTAGTTTAAGCTGCGAGCTGGTCGAGCATCGGCTGCCCATTGAGCCTGGTTTTAGGCCTCATAAACAACCTGCTAGGCGCTTTAACCCTATTATTTATGAACGAGTGAAAGAAGAAGTCAATCGGTTGCTTGATGCTAAGTTTATTAGGCCTTGTTGATATGCTGACTGGGTTTCTAATATTGTGCCTATTGAGAAGAAGGGCACGAGTAATCTCCGAGTATGATTAATTTTAGAGATCCTAATAGAGCTTTACCAAAAGATGAGTATCCTATGCCTATAGCCAATGTACTTATTAATGCTGCATCTGGACATAGAATGATTAGCTTTCTTGATGGTAACGATGCATATAATAAGATCTTTATGGCCGAAGAGGATATATCCCAAACGGTCTTTTTGTGTCCAAGATTTGTTGGTTTGTTTGAGTGGATCGTTATGATTTTTGGTTTGAAAAATGCCGACGCTACTTATCAGAGGGCTATGAATTTGATTTTTCATGATTTGCTTGGAGTAGTGCTGGAAGTGTATATTGATGACAATGTGGTAAAATCGGCCGGGCCAGGATCCCATTTGGCTGATTTGAGGCTTGCATTTGAGAAGATGCGTCAATATGGTTTGAAGATGAATCTGCTCAAATGTGCTTTTGGTGTATCGGCTGGGAAGTTTTTGGGATTTGTAGTGCATAAGAAAGGTGTTGAGATTGATCCTAAAAAGATTAAATCTATTAGCATGTCTGGGAAGGTGAATGCATTTACTCCTTTACTTGGGTTGAAGAATGAAGCTAATTTTACTTGGGGGGCAAAACAGCAAGAAGCATTTGAGGAAATCAAGAATTACTTGTGTTCACCACCCCTTCTTCAGGCGCCAAAGCATGGTGTTCCTTTTAAATTATATGTGGCAGCCGAAGAGGGTGTTATTGGGGCTGTTTTGACTCAAGAAACCGAAGGGAAGCAGCATATTGTTACTTATGTGAGTAGAAGATTGTTGGATGCCGAAATAAGGTACAATTTTATTGCGAAGTTGTGCTTGTCATTATATCATACTTGTACCAAGTTGAGGTATTATTTATTATCAAATACTTGCATAGTGGCTTGTCAAACTGACTTAATTAAATACATGTTGCAAAAACCTATTTGGAGTGGTAGAATCGACAAGTGGGTGTATGCTCTCATGAATATGATTTGGTTTGTGAATCATTGAAATAAATGAAAGGTCAAATTGTAGCTGATTTTATTGTTGAGCATAGAATTGATGAGCAACTTGATTTAAGTGTTGGTTATATTACTGTTACCCTTGGAAATTGCATTTTGATGGATCGGCTTGCAAAAGTGGTTGCGGTGTTGGTGTGTTCCTTATTTCACCAAATGGGTCTGTTTTTGAGTTTCTTAGCCGATTGGATCACAAGTGTACTAATAATCAGACGAGTATGAAGCTTTGTTATTCGGTTTGGAGATTTTGCAAGAGATGGGGGAAAAACATGTTGAAGCTTATGGAGATTCTCTACTGGTGGTACAACAAGTATCCAAGGTATGCCAATGTTTGGATGGATTCTTGAATGCTTATCTTGACAAATGTCTAGACATCATATCTTGCATGGATGAGTTTAGACATCATATCTTGCATGCATGACAATGTCTCAACTAATGCTCTGGCACAACAAGCGTCTGGCTACAACATTCAGAAAAGAAACTTTCATGAAAGAAAGCTGACGCTTTACGAGGCCGAGTGCTATGTCTTGGAGGAATCGGTCCAACCAGCCTTCGAAACCGATCTGACCGGGCCAACCGGTCTGACCGCCCAGCCAGCCGGTCTGACCAGTCTATCTAGTGAAGATCCTGCTTCGGTCATGGATTGTCCCAAACTTGCTAAGGACGAAGTGGATGACTGGAGAACGCCTTTGATTAATTATTTGCAGAATCCCAAGCGCTCAGTTGAGTTATATCGTCAGATGATTGATGGATTGCTTTTAAAATGCTTGGATTCTGATCAGGCCAAAATAGCTATGGCAGAGGTGCATGAAGGAGTTTGTGGTACGCATCAATCGGCTCGTGTGATGAAATGGCTTCTTAAGCGAGCTTGCTTTTATTGGCCTAATATGATAGCCGATTGTTTTCGTTACTATGATGGTTGTGAAGATTGTCAGAAGTTTTGGGATGTTCAGTTGGTACCTGCTTCATCGATGCATTCAATTATAAAGCCATGGCAGTTTAGAGGATGGGGATTGGATTTTGTTGGCAAGATTCATCCTTCTTCATCAAAGGGACATTGTTTTGTGATTGTGGCTATTGATTATTTCACCAAGTGGACTAAAGTGGTTCCCTTTAAGAATATGACACATCGAGAGGTGATTGGGTTTATTAAGGAGCACATCATACACAGGTTTGGTATTTCGCAGACTTTGACCATAGATCAAGGAACCTCATTCATATCTAAAGAAGTGTGGGAGTTTGTGGAATCTTATGGCATTAATCTGCTCAATTCATCTCCTTATTATGCTCAAGCTAATGGTCAAGCCGAGTCTAGCAACAAGATTTTAATTAAGCTCATCAAGAAAAAGATAGAGGACAATCCTAAAAGATGGCATGAGGTTTTATCTGAAGCTTTATGGTCTCATCGTATTTCTAAACATGGCACCACTAAAGTTACTCCTTTTGAGCTTGTCTATGGTCAAGAAGCCATTTTGCTCGTTGAGGTAAATCTGGGTGCATATAGGTTGGCTAAACAAAATGATCTTGACTTTGACACCTATTGTGCTTTAATGATGGATAATATTGATGAAGTGACCGACAAGCGGATGGAGGCTTTAGTTGAGATTGAAAAGGATAAAATTCAGGTGGCTAGAGCATACAACAAAAAGGTCAAAGCCAAGATATTTAAGGTAGGAGATCTGGTTTGGAAGATAAAGTGGGACTTCCTTGCGGGAAAATACCTCCCACCCTATAAATATAAAGGACGCTGGCCGATTGAGGGCTATCACCCAATCGTCAAACATATTTATCTACTTTTTATCTCCAAACCCTAGCTTTTCCAACCTCCTACTTTCCTCTTTCATCTTGACGGTGTTTGAGAACGTTCTGAGTGGCCTGACCGATCTTAGAGCAACCCTAGGCTCGATATCTCCGACGGGGTCCCTCCTGACTTTCATGGTGCCTCTGTGAGGACCAATTTGATCGGACCCCTGACCAGTCTGACCAGCTAGGTGCAGAAGCCCCGATGAGGTGATCTTTTTGATTCACGCGCGAACCAGCACATTTATGTGTTGGTCGGAAAAGGCGACAACAATCAGGTATCTTGCCGTTAACCTTGAAAAATCTATGCAATCTGCAGTACTCAATTTAGAACAGAACAATATCAATGGGGATATGTTGGAGAGATTACGAGAGTGTTCATGGAGAAAGTTAAGTGAGCTACACTTGTAGGGTGCAAATTTAACTTGGCAGCTGCCGGTTTGGATAGGAAATCTGACTAGTTTCAGCTACCTTGACATTTCTCAAAACATGCTAATTGGTTCAATAACTTGTGGGATTGGAAACACGAGGAGTCTAAGTATTCTTGATCTCTCACAGAATATGTTGGGTGGTTTTTTACCTTCCGGGATAGGAAACATGAGGAGTCTAAGTATTCTTCACCTCTCACAGAATATGTTGGTTGGTTCTATACCTTTAGAGCAACCCCAAGAGTCTCCAAAAAATTCTCCTCCAAAACTATGTATTGGGGACTCTTCTAAAATTTTCTTTCCCTAGAATATTACCATCCCACAGCACATCTCCAAAAACTAGCCTCCCCAATATTTCAAAACAAATCACGTCATCACGAGTGGGTCCAATACAGTTGGGCTGCTACAATGCCTTTTCTCCATTTTCATTCCAATTCATTTGTTGATTTTTCCCTCCTCTAACAATTAACTAAAAGTGGATTTTCCACAATGTCAAAAAAACACCTCCTCATCTTCATTATCTATGGCAGTCCTGAGAAATAACAATCTATCTGGTGAATTCCCTAGCTTCCTTCAATATGCTACACGCTAAAGCTTTCTTAACCTTTCGTATAACAATTTCTCTGAAAGTGTGCCAACATGGATAGCGGAGAAAATGCCAGCCTAGAGGTGCTGATTCTAAGGTCGAATATGTTTCATGGTCACCTTCCTAAGCAGTTGACAAGGCTTTTTCAACTTCATTATCTGGACGTAGCATGTAACAACATATCAAGAAGTATACCTTCATCCCTAGCAAGGTTGAACTGAGTCCCATGCACTACTGGAAAACTGAGTATTTGTCCAACGTGTTTCATCCGGTACTAACACGCGGCTTTAGTACCGGTCGTCACGCACAGTACCACCGAAGTCCCTGTAGTACCGGTTTGGAGCCTCAGCCGGTACTAAATGGCGGCATGGGGATTGGGTGGCCAACGACTAGATTCACCTAAAAGCCATTTAGTACCAGCTGGTAGCTTCAACTGGTACTAAATGGTGTTCATGCACGTGTGTACCGGCTGTTAGCTTCAGCTGGTACTAAATGTCACAATTTAGTACCGGCTAGAGCCGCCAATCGGTACTAACGTACAAACTATAAAATAAGCTCCTTCTTCCTCCCCGAGCCCGAGCTCAACCATTTGACCGAGAGCTTGGGCTTCTTCACTCCCATGGTGACCTAGGGGAGGTGCTGCCCATTTTCCCCACGATTCGGGGGATTTCACTCTTCCAACTATTCTAAAGGTTAGGAACTTCATCCTCCCTCCTCTCATAATTAGTTTTCTATGTTTTATGCTTTGTAGCTAGAGAAATTTGTGCTTTTCTAGAGTGAGGATGAATGGAGAGTTTTCCAATTTATACATGCTTGTAGAATGTAGAATTTTTACTTATGAAAGTCTATTGATATTGAGAAATTCATATTGGATGTTGACAAATATGTGTTGTGTTAATTAATTTTGTTGCTTTACATAAGTAATATAGTTGAGCTCAAGCTAACGGCGATTCGGGACAAAGGGAATTGTTGCCAAAATTCCCCACAAAATTTGTAGGGATTTAATTTGCTCATCGAAAGTGGTCCATATATAAAAGGTCAGCAATATTTTTTAGAAAGTTTTTTTTACATTCATTGGTTTACAAATGGGGAAGTAAATTACATTTTTTTTTGCAGATGGACTAGCAATGGATGTACGGCGACCGGTGCTCCATGCCGTTCATTAATGGCCTAAAGACTTTTCTCGAAGAGGCAGAGGCCAACAATTCGCTGAAGGATTTCATGTGCGGTCTATGCAAAATGTGGAAAAATAACAAGGATGACTCTAATAGAAAAACTCTACAAGGCCACATATTTCGTTGGGGTTTCATGGATAACTATATTCTTTGGACCAAGCAAGATGAAAGAGAAGTTGTAATGGATGACGGTGAAGAAGATGATGTTAATAACAACATTCCAACTGACTGGACTGAAGATGGTGCCTTTGCAGATTTTGAAATGGGCAAGGCTGAAGAAGATTTTGCAGAAGATGTCGATGTTTTATACCCATCAATCTATCGAGGGGTATCCCGAGATAGTAGATTGGTTGGTGGGGGATCGTCAGACTTGGAAGTCGAAGGTAAAAGTGAGGACACAAGACACGAATTCATACAGGTTCGGGCTGCCAGAGTAGCGTAATACCCTACGTCCTGTTTTGGGTGTTGTATATTGCGCTCTACGCTTGGGTGTTGTTTGGTGTTGAGGATTTGTTCCTCTATTGTGGTTCTCTGAGATTTTTGCCTACCGATCTAGGGACCTCTGCCCTCCTTCTCACGAGCTGGGATCGAACCAGCGCTTTCCGGATTCGTGGT
Organism: Setaria viridis; assembly: GCF_005286985.2. Lineage (NCBI taxonomy): Eukaryota > Viridiplantae > Streptophyta > Magnoliopsida > Poales > Poaceae > Setaria > Setaria viridis. Next base: position 27,590,221 of record NC_048267.2, on the reverse strand, counting down.
CCGGATAGAAACCATTCTATCGTGACTTTTGGTTTCGCAGTTCGAGCTAGACTTTACTCTAGCAGCCTCACCAGCAGTACGTAACTAGTAGGGTTTGAGTAGGATCTCTCTCCATTGATAAAAAAAGAGGACTGAATCGGCGATCCTTCGAATAGTTTACTCGACCTTCAAAGTCTCTAAGCTTATCCTGTAGCTTATACGTCGTTTGAAAGCTGCTCCAAGGATCCAACGAATAGCTAAGGTTTGTTGACGATTCCCCATTGATTCTTGATAGCGTGAGATGGTTAAATTGTTCTGGCTTGTGTGGAGAGACTGGTCTTGGGCTGGGGTTGCTGCGACTAACCTTTCGCCTTACTCCAGGGGGTGGGATTACTAGTTGGTTACAAGAAGGAGTCCTAGTAGGATTACATGGTAGGAGTCCTAGTAGGATTACAGAGGAATCCTAGTAGGAGTCTGTCTTCTTCCTCGTTACAGGTACTGGGGATCTATCCCCGACACGCCCTCAAGTGCTTCATAGTTAAATGTATCAGTCTTCGAGCACTTTTCAGATCCTTGCCGAGTAGCTTTTGTGCTCCTCAAGTACTCTATCTGGCTAAATCTTTAAAGTTCTTCAAAACTACCATGAGGCTATGGTGTGCTCAAGCCCTTGATCGTCTTGATTTTGCAATCTTCATCTTTGGAATGTGGTATGCAGGGTGGCGGAAGTCGCACTCCATATGGAGTAGGCCCCGAGCCTTAGGTTGAATTGAAGAATTAGACTGAGGGTCAATAAAATCTTGAATCTTCTTCTCCCATCTTGAAAAAATCAACTGTTGGGTGTAGCTTATCAGCCCCCGAGCCTTGGAATGATTAAATAATCAATCCGAGAGTCTTTAGTCTTCACGCAAGACATCATCCAAGTAGTTTTGCGGCGTCCATCCCCCGAGCTTATGCGTCAGGTGAGCTGTAGGAGCCACGTCGAGTAGTTATTGGCGCTTAGCCCCTGAGTTTGAGAGGTAGCAGAGCTACCGGAGGTATTCCAGTAGTAATTGGTGTTTTAGTCCCCAAGTCTGGGAGCTAGCGGAGCCATTATAGGTACGCTGAGCGTCCTGCTGAGTCATCGCCAAAACTTGACCTAAAAAAAGAAATGCATATATTATGTAGCATATTTTGTAGAATTTGAAACTACTAAAATTTATTCAGTGATGATATAATGTAAATGTTGTGTGTCATGCTCTTGTTTCGGCCATATTTTTCCCAAGTAGTTAACCTGTTACGTTCAGACTCTCAGTTCCTGTTTAGCCATTGCCACTGCGTGTGTGGGATCTTTGTCTCGTGTACACATACTGGCATTGCTGCTACAGAGACCTTTTGTCTCGCGTCCTAGCATTTATGCATGAATGAAGATCCGAGGCACGAATTAAGGCATGTTATGGTCAAGGATATTGACGACCGCTAAGAGAAGACAAAACTAAGTAGTCGATATTACGACAAAAAGAAAGCTTGATTGCACTTAAATTAGTCATTGAGACTTGTTTGGCTTTTGGCGAGGAGAGCGCATGTTGTGTGCATAGGATTTTTGCCTCCCTAGGGTGTAGCCGTTGTGAGCCTCCAGTATTCAGTGCATCAAATTTGTGGCTATTGCCTCCAAAATTCAACGTACCAAACCCATGGCGGTGGCTCCAAAACTCAATGCACCAAACCTGTGGCCGCAGCCTCCGTAATTCGGTGTACCAAACCCGTAGCTGTCGGTCAACATGCCCTAGGAATAATTGGCAAAGTGTAGCTCTGGAGGATAATTCCCGTTGAGAGGCGTACATAAATAAGTAGTCAGCGCGTTGCCCTGCATGCGGAAAATAAGCCAAAATTTTTTATATAAAATAATTTAAAAAGTGACTTAGCTTGATTCGTGGTTGATTGTCGACGAAGCCGTGCTGATTGTTGATAAAGCTGACTAGTCGGAGTTGATTCCGACTAGTTGTCAATGGTATGAGGCCCACCCTCGACTAGTTTTCTTGTCTAGATGAGTAGTTGAAGTAGTCTGTCCTCGACTAGTTTTCTAGTTGAGACGAGTAGTTAAAGTAGAGCGTCCTCGACTAGTTATCTAGTCGAGACGAGTAGTCGAAGTAGTCATTGGCGACTTGATTATTTGCCTGAATCTGCACGTGACTTGATCGACGAGCCGTATGCAGCAGCCTGCGGTGAAAACTGGCTTGATTGGAACGCGGAGCGCATCAATTCTGTCTCGATGTAGATTTTTCTGCTCGGAACTCTTACTCGGCGACTTGCTTCTTGTCGAGTAGATTGATCTTGATGATGAGGTCCTTCAAGCTTGCCCGATGATCTCGATGATCACCCCTACCTGGTGCGCCAGATGTCGGTATTTTATACCCGTTAATCTACCGAGGGGTATCCCGAGATAGTAGATTCGTTGGTGGGGGATTGTCAGACCTAGAACTCAAAGGTAAAAGCGACGACACAAGACACAGATTTATACAGGTTCGAGCTGCCAGAGTAGCGTAATACCCCACGTCCTGTTTGGGGTGTTGTATATTGCGCCCTGCACTTGGGTGTTGTTTGGTGTTGAGGATTTGTTCCTCTGTTGTGGTTCTTTGAGGTCTTCGTCTACCGATCTAGGGACCCCTGCCCTCCTTTATATACTCTAGGGGGCGGGATTACTAGTCGGTTACTAGAAGGAGTTCTAGTAGGATTACAGAGGAATCCTAGTAGGAGTCCGTCTTCTTACTTCCTTGTGGGTACTGGGGATCTATCCTCGACAGAAGATGAACCAATTGATGAACTAGGTCAGGTATTGCTAGATGCAAAGAAAGACTCCAAAAATGCAAAGGAGACAATGAAATTTGAGAAGATGTTGAAGGATCACAAAAAGTTGTTGTACCCCGATTGCACACAGGGACACAAAAAGTTGGGTAGCACACTGGAATTGATGTAGTGGAAGGAAGCAAATGGTGTGACCGATAAGGGATTTGGGGAGCTATTGAGAATTGTAAAGAATATACTTCCCGAGGGTAACAAACTGCCCTTAACCACATATGAAGAAAAAAAAGGTTCTTTGCCCTTTAGGATTGGATGTACAGAAGATACACGCATGTCCTAATGATTGTATCCTTTATCGCGGCGATGAATATGAGAAATTGGATGCTTGTCCTATTTGCGAGGTGTCGGATTTAGTAGCTTGGCAGTCCACCAGGGGGTTATCCAAGTGGTTGATTTGTAGGCAGGGAGAATTGAGAGATCAAGATCTCGAAGGTAATCACGAGAACACGAAGGTTTCGATAGGTTCAAGCCTCCGAAGAGTAATACCATATGTCCTGTGTTTTGCTGGATTGTATTGCTGGTATGATATGTGGAGAGTTGAGATCGGATGGGATGCCCTCAGGAGGCGCCCTTGACTGCCTTATATAGGCTGACGACCTAGGGTTACAGGTCGGTTTGAATCTAATCCTAGTCGGTTGTTACATGGAAAGTAGTATAAATCGGATTACAATAAGTATCCCGCAATATCCGGGCTGATTTGAATCGCCAGCCTCCTTGACTTGCGCTCCAAATATCTTCACGTCCTTGGCCCGCACGTTTTGGTCGGGCAGGCTCACTTGTCAGGATCGGCTAGTATCCTGATCGGTGGGGATCCATGGGGTACGCATATCCCTTAAGCCCTCGAGCGATGTGTAGGCAAACAAGAACCTGAGGACATCACAACAAAGCTAGGAATGTGGTCAGCTGAAGCTGCGATGACATCATAGTGACAGAGAGGCTGCACAATGGTCAAAAAAGAAGAAAATTCAAGCGAACGCAGAGCCATACGCGCAGAGTGAAGTCGAGCGCTGAGATGATGGATGTCGGGCATCCAAAAGGTCGAAATGAAGGATATGGAGGGTGTCGCAAGACGCACTCCATATGGAGTAGCCTCGAGTATTGAAGTGATTAGGATAATTGGTCCAATGGTCAAAAAGGAAGAAAAAATTGATCCCAGAAGTAGGTCCTAGTTCGCGAGCACAAGGATAGGCGAAGCCACAGAAACACGCTGACCCGAAATAGGCGCCCAGCCCCCGAGTACGAGGATTGGCAAAGCCATGGAGGCACGCCGATCCGAAATAGGTGCCCAGCCCCCTAAGTACGAGGACTGGCGGAGCCATGAAGGCACGCCGACCCGAAATAGGCACCCAGACCCCGAGTACGAGGACTGGTGGAGCCACAGAGGCACGTCGACCTGAAATAGGTGCCCAGCCCCCGAGCATGAGTGCGAGGACTAGCGGAGCCACGGAGGCACGCTCACCTGAAATAGGCACTATGCCCCCAAGCACGAGTGCGAGGACTAGCGGAGCCACATAGGCACACCAACCTAAAATAGGCGCCCAGTCCCCGAGCGCGAGCGCGAGGACTGGCGGAGCCACGGAGGCATGCTGACTTGAAATAGGTGCCCAACCCCCAAGCGTGAGCACGGAAAACCCGCAGATTCCGTCGCTGGGGTTACACTATCACGTCCTTCAAGAGCCCAAAGGGCGCGGTTCCATTTTCATTTCCATTCACCACACTCGCGTCATCGCTGCCGCAGTCCACGGAGCACACTACCGCCGCACTCGTGAACCCTAGGCCGCACCGTCGTGCTTTCCAATCCACTTGCGCGCACTGCTCTGCCGCCACCCAAGTCAGCCGCTGTGCCATCATATGCGAATCAAGAGCTTCACGGTTATTAGATCCAAGTCGCAAGGGATAGAAACCATTGGAGTCGATAGGTGCTTGGCTGGATGACTTCTTTGACGATGAAGGGGTCCTCTTAGGGGGTGGCCAGCTTGTGCATGTCCTTGGTGGACTGGATTTGGCAAAGCACCAAGTCGCCGACGTTGAGAGTTTCTTAGCATTCCACTAGCAGATGTGTCTCTTCACATGCTTTGCTACCTAGGGATAGAGGCTCCTTGACGTGCTCACGACCCAATTGTTCCTACAAATGATTGTTTAGCTATTCCTACCAGGCATCCCATGCACTCCTGACCGCTTGAGTCCTGAGGTGTATGTTGTTTAAAACACCCTCAAGAAGTCACTTCTCTATAGAGTGGGGAATGCAGGGTTGATCATCGGGCTGCAGCAGTGGTTACTTCTTCACATTATGACTCACCAGCCTTTTGATATCATTGACATAATCTTGTGTGAGATCGAGGATGCTATTATGGATAGCATGGGCCTGAACCGCAAGCAGCCCTATGCTCATTGGATTAGTTGGTTCTTGGCCTGCCTATCAGCTAGGAGGCGCATGCTAGAGTTGGAGAGCTCGAACACGTGCTTTAAGTTCTATTAGCCTTCAATGCCGAATGATGCTAGGAGAGGTGCACGGGGGATCCACAGAGCACATATTCAGCTTGAGGAGAGAGATGTTGCTGAGGCCGCCATGGACGAGGCTACTCAAGAGGACGAGACACTAGCTACAGCAGAGGCTCCTATGCCAGCTTACCTTGCTACTGACATGGAGGACTCCGATGAGGACGAGGACTACATACCCTCTGAGCCCACTTTCACACACGATGATGAAGCAGGGTCCTCTCTTCTTGGTCAGCATGCACTAGAGCTGATAGTTCCTACAGTGACAGATGCACAGATCACTCAGCTCGATGCTCTCACCGCGATTCTTCAATCTTTGGCTCAGGGTTAGCGAGCTAGTGAGGAGAGGCAGCTGCAGATGCAGGCATAGATAGCCCAATAGCAGGAGACCCAGTAGGTCATTCTTGAGGGCATTAGGCAGCAGGAGGAGGCTCAGAGGAAGCGGCTCCTTTAGCAATAGATGATTAACTCACAGATGTTCACCTTCCTTTCTAGCTTCTTGGGATAGTTGCACCGTCACACCGGGCCGGAGCCACCTTCACTTCCTACCTCTCAGCAGCTCCAGCATGACCCTTTGGCTCCTCTTCCACCGATTGGCAGATTTGTGCAGACACCCTTGGCTACCTTCCCCATCTCACCACTTCTTCAGACAGGGATGTTGTCACTTTCATAGTCGGAGGCTTAGTGTAGTCAGCAGCAGACGTTTCTTGAGCAGCTTCAACATGGTCGGTTTGCTAGCCAGCCTCAGTCAACTCAGGTGCCCGCTCCATTCTTGACAGCTCCACTTCTCTTCAAGCAGACATCACAGCCCTCTCTTACTGCTCCGAGGTTCAGCTCTCCACTCCCATCTTTTGTGACACCTCGGTCTAAGGTGCTTGATGAGGCCGATGCCACTCTTCGCTCTATTACTCGGTAGATTGACACAGAGATGGCTTCTGAGGTTGGGGTGACAGTTTCTTAGGGTGACACGACAGTTGTTACTACTTCCGGCCTTGTCACCACAGTGATCACTCCTTCAGTTCCTTCCTCTATTGTTCCCGAGGGCTCGCCCACTGCTTTAGCTTTTCCAGCCAACGATGACAATGACGATGTCTCGGGCTATGCAGACCACCGGAGCACCTGCGATGTCTTCTCCGCCCTAGCAGGACTAGAGCTTTTAGCTTCCCTTTTGGTGCTTCGTTGCCAAAGGGGGAGATAGACAGGGGGAGTAGAGATAGGGGGAGCTTGAAGGGAGTTTGTTGGTTCTTTAGTGGCTTTTCATGACTAGACATGTTATTTGTGTAACATCCTGCTTTTTAGAGCATTTAAAAATGCACACTTTTTAAAAATTTTCTTCAAACTAAACACATTCTCTCTTTCCTCAACATTCAAAACAATTTTACAAGTAAAACATGCATAAAATACCAACATATGTGTTGTATTTGGTTGCTCCCTTTAGAAAACCTACTCTAAGTCTAACTCTCCAGATCCTAGAAATGGAACCTTCAAGATCTTTCATTCTCAAATCCTGGAATTAATATTCGAACCCAGTTTGAATATTAATTCTATCCGGAAACCCTATAAGGCTTCCACCCAATCCTAGCTCCTTCCCACCTCACCCAAACTTCAAATTCTTCCAAATGTCCTCTCTACCCCAACCCAAATCTCAAACCCTAGCCAAATTCGAAATCTATTTCAAATTTGACTACTAAACCCCAAACAAACAAATTAGAAGAATCCTAGAAACCCCCTCACGGGCCGCCCTTCCCATTTTTGCAGCCAGCTCGGCCTGCCACCTCTTTCCCTAGCCCAACACCCATTCCGGCCCGGCATGCTCGTGTCCACGCACGCACACCGGCCCGCCTCCCTCCACTGGCCCAGCTGCCACCAGGCCGCTCCTCCCACGCGCACAAAGTCGCACACCCGCGACCCAGTCTGCGGCGACCCACATCCATGCCGGCCCAGACCTGCTCCTCCTTCCCCACATCAGCATCGCTCCACTGACGCCAGCCCCGCCAGAGGTTCTGGGAAACTCAACATCCCTCGTAGTCTTGTATCTCAACAACAACGACCTTACAGAGGTCCCAACAACGTTGAAGAGGCTGCGTACCTTGGAATCATTGTACCTTGCCGAAAATAACATCAATGGAGACATACAAGATTTATTGGCAAGATTGCCTGAGAAAAGCTTGCGCAATTTAGAATTGTACACAAACAATTTGACTGGGAGCTTGCCTTCTCAAAAAGGGCATTTGATGGACCTTCATACTCTCTGTCTCAGCGATAACAGGATCTCTGGAAATATACCACTTTGGATAGGAGAACACACAAACCTGACGAAACTAGAGCTCGATTCCAACAACCTAGATGGCATGGTCACAGAATCCCATTTGTCAAAACTAGCTCGTTTAAAGGCTCTAGGGTTGTCCTATAACTCCTTAACTATGGTACTTGACCAGTCCTGGGTTCCTCCTTTCAAACTATTTCTCGCGAGTTTACGATCTTGTAGACTAGGCCTAAATTCCCAGAATGGCTGAAATCTGAAGATAAGATGTTTGTTCTTGATATCTCAAATACAAGCATAGATGATGCTATACCTGATTGGTTCTGGTCCACGTTTTCAAACACGGAGTCTTTGGTTCTATCAAGGAATCATATTAGAGGTAAGCTACCGGCGGTGAAATTTGGGAAAATGGCAGCATGGGCAATGGATTTCAGTATTAATCTTCTGGAAAGGTGCTATGCCAAAGGTTTCAGAAAATTTAACGTATCTTGACCTATCCAGAAACAATATATCAGGGCCACTACCACTTGATTTTGGAGCTCCAATATTAGAATCACTAGTTCTCTTCAAAAATTCCCTACCTGGTATAATTCCTAATTCCTTTTGTCAACTGAAGTACTTAGAATTTGTAGATCTATCAGGAAATCTACTACAAGGTCCATTTCCTAATTGCTTGGATAGTTCAGAAGAAGGGAACATGTCAATCACTACTAGCTCTTCAAGTTTGCAAATGATTTCAAATATATTCATGCTGAACTAAAATGACAACAAACTTTCAGGAGCATTCCCAACTTTTCTCCAAAACTGCCAGTACCTAATATTTCTTGATCTTGCATTTAATCAGTTTTCTGGGAGCTTACCAACATGGATAGGTGACAAGTTATTGTCCTTACTCCTTAGCATTTCTTCGCTTGCGCTCAAATATGTTCACTGGAGACATCCCTACTCAGCTTAGCAAGATGAAGGATCTTCAGTACTTGGACTTAGCTTCTAACAACTTCTCAGGGACCATACCGCGGTCACTCGTGCATTTGAAGGCAATGTCCCACATGCCTGCTGATAATGACTCACTTTCAAATGTTGTCTACTATGGATGGTCTCTTTGGGGCTCAAGATATGGAAGCATGGTTATTGTTCGAGATGGTCCATTTAATTTTGTTTTATATGGGCCTGACTTCAGTCACATCGTTATGTTCTACACTGACAACTTATCGGTTGTCACAAAAGGGCAGCAACTTGAATTTACAACTGGAATCAGGTTGATGGTAAACCTTGATCTGTCTTGTAACAAGTTAACGGGGAAGATTCCTGAAGAAATTAGTACATTAACTACATTGAAAAGCTTAAACCTCTCATGGAACAATCTGAGCGGGACAATCCCAACGAAAGTCGGTAACTTACAGTTGCTGGAATCTTTGGATCTATCATATAATGAACTTTCTGGAGAAATCCCTACGAGCATATCATCTATGACAGCGCTGAGCCACTTGAATTTATCCTACAACAATTTGTCTGGACAAATACCATCTGGATATCAGCTACGAACACTTGATAATCAGGCATCCATATATATTGGAAATCCTGGTCTTTGTGGTCCACCTCTCTCGAAGAATTGTTCAGAACCAAAGCCACCACCAGGTGCCATGTATGAGCATAAAGATGCGAGCGACGCATTGTTCTTGTACCTCGGGCTGGGCGTAGGATCAGCGATGGGCCTCTGGGCTGTCTACTTCAGCTTGTTGTTCAACCGGAAGTGGAGAATTGCTTGCTTCTTGTTTTCTGATCGCTTGTATGACCAGGTTTATGTCAAGGTTGCCCTGACTTGGGCTTTCTTGACAAGGGCATCGGATAGAAGCTGAGATCACAAGCACAACCCAATTATGTAGTAGTAGGCTAGTAGCTAGTAGCGAAATGAAGCATCAGGAACCTACTTCTGTTATCATATTCATATATGATACTTATGAATAAAGGTTGGACTGAACCTTCTTCAGGGGTCTGTGATAAGATATTTTCTCACCTTGGAATGGCCGTAACGTTTTCAGCATTGCGTTTATACTACTTCCTTTGAGCTATCGTTCTCACGATCAGGTGCCATTCACATGGGCAGAGAAGTCGATGCAATTGTAAGTTTCTATTCTCATTCACGTGGCAACTGAGATCGATGTAATTGTAAGAACTCTCCTAGTGCGGTAGGCCACAATTTGCAACGAGTCAGACAGTGTGACTGCTAGGCTGCTTCTATAGTGCTTCTTCTCTGAATATTCAGACGTACTCCTTGAGTCTCAAGACTTATTCAGTGTCAGACAATTTGGGTTTTGGTCTTTCCTATGCATGGGTTTTGAGTTTTATGTAGATTTTTTCACAGGTTATCACATGATTTTCGCTCCATTTGTCGTTGTCAGCACTCACCTACACTTGCAACCACAAATTTTTGGTCTGGTAGCTACACTTGCTGCCTAACTTTTCAGAAAGGATGTTTTCTCTGGTCCTTCGAACCAAAGTAGCACCTAAATAGGTATACAAAATTTATTCCCTCAGTTAAAATTTGATGGTAGGAGTACCTCTTAATGATATTAAAAAGGCTTCTTTTTTTTTCTGCAAAGGGATAGTGATCATCCTGTTGAGTACCAAATGTTCATTACTGGACCACCACGGTAAAGCATGCTAATTGCTATCCGGCTGGAGCCTTACACACACCCTTGGCTTCCGCATCTTCTACAGGGTACGCCTCTGCCTCGACGGCATCCCGTCACACGCCTGGACGCCGGAGATTGTCAAGCGTGTCGTCGGCCACAAGTGCACCCTGCAGCACATCGTTACCGACCTCCTCCAACCGGCGGACTCCAGGCACATCGAGCTCTGGGCATGGACGGTGGACCCGAGCGAGATCCCGAAGAAGGTATGGCTCGCCTTCACCCACAACCCAGCGGCAAAGTCTTCAGCTTTCGCAGTCTCGGCCGAGCCCTCGCAGCTGTCATGGCAGCAAGGGGCTCGATATGAAGTCTTCATCCACATGCCACTACTGGAGGACTACTCGGCGGCGGCACGCGATCTTTAGCAGGCCATTGACAACCCACAGAGTGTCATCCCGACTCGACGGCGCTTTGAATGGCGCTACGGCCTCGTCGACGGTGCACCGTCGGATGCAAGATCGCGTTTTCCGGCGTGCCTGCCTCGGCCACCGCGGGAACCGATCGGCGTGGATTCACACCCTGCTGATCACAGCAGGGGACGGCGTGCGACAATGGGCGCCCCTAGAGCAGCGCAAGGCGCCCGGGCCATGGGTGGCGGTGGAGATGGCGGAAGTAGGCGCGGTGTGCAAGCCCGTCAAGATCCGCATGAGAAAGCTGACCGCACCAAGCGTCAGCTGGCAGGACAACACTACGACGACCGGCCATTTGTCTGGCCTTCCCGCCGCGGAGATGACGACGACGATGACGGCAACGGTGACTATGACCACCCAGGGCGGGGACGCAAGCTCGACGACGACTACTGAGGCTGTGCGGGCACGGTGCGCCGTGACCGCACGAGATCCCCCCCACGACGCAACTACGCGCCTCCGCAAGGACGGCGCCATGAAGCCGGCGATCTGGGGCTAAGCAACTTAGCTCCGTCACAACTCCAGGCCCTGTTCGTGGCGCAAGCCACGACGCTGAAGAACTACGTGCAGCAGCAGGTAATCGAGGCACCTGATACGACTGGCATTTCCACTTTGGATGCTAGGAAGCGGTTCTGGCACGCCGGCGCCGATGAATACATCCGCAAAGCGTGTTGGCTCGCCGACCGCCTCGGCATCGAGGACGCAGTGCAAGGGGAAAAGGCCTGGTCCGACCCGGTGCCGCTGCCGCGAGTCTTCAACACTCTGCGGGCGGCGCTACTCCCGACTCCATCGACGGCGTCGCTGACGATTCAAGACGTCGATCGGGCGCTGGATATCTTGTGCATCGATGCGGAGGACGAAGACGCAAGCGACATGGGCTAAGACCACGCGCAGGCAGCAGCCCAGAGCGCCGTGGGCAACACCCCTGCTCCGATGGCCATCACCGCGGCCCACGTTGTGGAGCACGAACCACAATAGGCCGCCTCAGCAGGCGCCACGGTTGGGCTGCGCTGGAAGGTGCGCGGCCAGTCACCAGCTGGGCCATGGCAGGCCCAACAAACCAAAGCATTTGCGGCGCCTTCTGCAGGGACCGCAACTAAAGCGGCCCACGAAACACCCCAAGCTGGGCTCAACACGCCATCGCCTGGAACCACGAGCACCAAGCCCACCAGCGAGGCCCACTACTCACCGCAAGCGACGGCCCGCAATCAACCGCTAGATGAGGCCCGCTACCTCCCGCTAGACACCCATCCTGTAAGGCCAGCGGACGGGATTTCCAATCCAGAACAACACACGCCTATGAACCAGTCGCCCGATGCAATGCCACAGATCGCCCCTGCTGTGCCTGCCCCACAAATAGATGACCTTTTCGCAACCCCGCCGCCACCAGCATTGCTACAGCCCCCACCGCAGCACACGCGCTGGGGTCACACCTTCGACATGAGCAAGGTGCGGTGGAGTGCACGCCTGGCCAAAAAGCCAGTCATGCCAGCCATTGAACGCGCGCAGCGAAACCTCTGGAGAAAATTAGGCGTCGGCAACAATGAGATGGCGCCAATTGAGCAGGTACTGCAGGATTTCCTTAACATGTTTCAGGGGACGCTACCGGACTTCATCATATCTGCTATGACTGCTCTCTTCGACCTCGATGACGACGTTGCCGACCAGATGAACGACGCACTTCTACAGATGGCAGGCGACGCCGTAGGAGAGCTCCAACAGGAGGACCAAGCGGCTACATGATCATCCTGTCACTGCATCTACACCGAGTGTCTTATTACTGCTACATGTATCGCTATCTTTATGTACTTCCTATTCCTGTACCTCACCCTGCTGGCTGCGACCTTCGGGGAGGACTCTACTTTAGCCCTGCTGGCTGCGACCTTCGAGCAAAACTCGTAAACTACAAACTATGCCCCGACTGCAATCAACCTAGACCTTGGACAACAGCTACTACAGCGACAAAGCGTGGCAATGGATATGATCCAGCGGCAAAAAGCGCGTCCGAGTGCCACCTAAGGCGCCCACGCGATCAGTGTTCTACGAGACGCAGCATCAATGCCGCAACAAATACTCCTAAACCACAAATCATCCTGTACGTCAGCAAGCGCACCAAAAATCACTTAGATGATCGGCAACTTTGAAATAATGAGTTGGAACGTGAGAGGCCTAAACGCACCCACTAGATGTCTAACAGTCCGTGAAACTATTGCGACGACAACGTGCCACATAGCATGTCTGCAGGAAACGAAGCTACAAAATATTGACGCAGCCCTAGCAAACCTCCTAGGGGGACCTCGCTTAAATCAATTTACATACAAACCGGCTTTAGGCACAAAGGGAGGAATCCTCCTCCTCTAGGACGACAGGGTATTCGACATGCAGAACTTCCAAACGGGGCGTTTCTCTATATCAGCAACAGCAACAGTAAAACACAGTAACATGCACTTCCGACTCACGACGGTATACGTCCCATCACGACAATCGGCGAAGCCTGCCTTCCTGCGCCACCTACGGGCCATGAGACCTGACGATGATGCCAAGTGGCTCGTACTGGACGATTTCAACCTAATATACAGCGCAAGAGGCAAGAATAACAACAACCTAAACCGGAGGCTAATGAGGAGTTTCAGAGCAACACTAAACCATTGCGGCCTCAAAGAAATACGCTTACAAAACAGGCGATTCACCTGGAGCAACGCAAGGCATCGACCGACCTTATCGCGAATCGACCGAGTCTTCTGCAATGAACCTTGGGACCTACAATTCGATGATCATGTCCTCCACGCTCTCTCTTCCTCGCACTCGGATCACTGCCCTTTGCTACTGGCACAACAATCTGGTCCTCACAAGCCGACGCCTTTTAAATTCGAAAACTTCTGGCCGCGCTTACAAGGATTCTATGAGGTAGTCGCCCAGGAATGGTCAAAGGCGACGGCCCACACTGAACCATTCCACAGACTGGGACACAAGCTGCACAAAACAGCCCAAGCACTGCGATCATGGAGCCGATTGCACATCTCGGATGCCCAGTTAAAAATACACATGGCCCAAGAAGTTATCCTGCGCCTCGACATAGCGGAGGAAACAAGAACACTCACCGAACCGGAACACGACTTGCATAGCAAGCTCAAAAAAAGGCTCCTGGGATGGGCGGCCATTGAAAAAGCAAGGAAGAAACAATGCTCCAGGATAACCTACCTGCGCGAGGGCGATGCTAACACAAGGTTTTTCCATCTCAAGGCGAATGCTAGAAAGAGAAAAAACTTCATCCAACGGCTAAAGAAAGAAAGCGGCTGGGCTGTAACTCACATGGACAAGCAGCAGGTAATCCAAGATCACTTCGAAAGCGTGATGTCCACGCCAACCACTCGCACCAAAGATCTAAATTGGGACAAGTTACAATTCCCAGAGGTGGATTTAACTGGAATCGATAGCCCTTTTTCGGACAAGGAAATACTACACGCAATAACTGACTTGCCCAAAAACAAAGTGCCGGGACCGGACGGCTTCACTGGTCTGTTTTTCAAATCATGCTGGAACATAATCAAAAGTGATGTCGTAGCGGCTGTAAACGCCTTCCACAATGCCCGATGCAAGGACCTCAATCTAGTCAACTCAGCCAACATCGTCCTAATACCCAAAAAGGAAGGAGCCGAAAGCATCAAGGATTTCAGACCAATAAGCCTCATACACACCATTGCAAAGATCATTAACAAAATCCTTACAATAAGACTCCCGTATATGGAGGAATTGATATCACCAAGCCAAAGTGCCTTCATAAAGGGAAGAAGCATTCACGACAACTTCCTGTATGTTCGGAACATGGCGCGATGATTTCACAGATACAGAATGCCAACACTGCTAATGAAGTTGGACATCTCATGTAACGGCCTCGGACAAAATCCTTTGCGTCAATCTTAATCCGAGCCCCTGACCGTCTGTCTCAGTTTTTCCAAGCCTAAGTGTTCAAGCTCCAGATCTCCCGACCCTTCGATCCGACCCTTCGCCGTGGTCTCCCCAGTTCTGACCCCGCCGACCCCCAACCCACCGTCGGATCTTTCTAAGCCATCCCACAGCATCGCCCTTCAGTTCGAGCCGTGGACCACCGAGACTGACCGGTGGGCCCACGAGATCTTTTCCCCCAGATCTCCCACGACAGGCGCACTCGAGTTGCATGCCCACTTCAGAGTTCCCCAGCCGCGTGGCTCGACTCCTCCGACGCCCGCCGCTCCGCCTCGTCTTCAGCCACGACCGGATGGATTCTCGCGCCCCCTTCCCCAATCGCGGCGGAAGCTCCCCTGCTACCTTTCTGCAGCACTTCGCCGCCCGCGCCCATCATCACATCGCCAGATACCGGCCGCAGAGCCCGATGCGGCCCGTATTTTCTGTCACCTCGCCACAGTCGCGCCGCCCCGGTCTTCGCTACGCGACGATTCCTCCTCCGCTAACCCAGACCGCGGCAGCGACAGCTCCTTTTCCCGCCCTGTCAGAAGCTGCCCCGACAATCTTTTGCTCCGCGCTCGCCCGCGCGACCGCAGCCGCCTGTCTTCTCACCTGTGCGCCCTCGTTCCTAGCGCCGTTTTCCCGGTCACTTCCATCAGATCCACCGCACGACGACGCCCACCTCCGCCAAATCTCAACCACCGGAAAACCCGTGCCTGCGCCGCCCTGACGTCAGTGCCCAATGACCGCCGGCGTCATCCCCGAAGTCCTGCTCCACCGCCCTCGTCGCTCAATCGCCGCCCGGGCAGAGCACTCCATCACTTCTCTCCCGGCCTTCGCGTCGCTCCCCCTTCTCTCTTCCACGCAGCTATAAAATGGGATGCCGGAGTCCCGCCGGAGTTCCCCCTTTGCCTAGCTGCCATTTCTCTTACTCCCTGTTCGAGCTCACAGCGCCACCACCTAAGTCTGAGGAACTCTCCTCTCTGCTCAAGCACCACCTTTTTCCAAACCCGCCAGCCACTGCTTTCAGTGCTGCCCAAGAGCTTGCTTGTGATCCACAAGAAACACCGCTGCCGCCGGAACACCGCCGGACATCCTCGCCGCTGTCCCAAGCCCCTTAGTCCCTCCGCCCAAGCCTTCTCTGTAAGACGAAGGTAGGCTGCCGACCCCTGTTCGCTTCGTCCGACCCCTCTGTCCGCCCGACCCCGGTTCCGTCTCGCCCGACCCTGTCTGTTCCGCCGACCCCTCTCCGCCTCGCCCGAGGGCTCGGCTGTATCTTTTTCTTTGGACCGAGGGTGTATGTGTAAAATTCGGGGACTTCTCAGCGTTAAGGGTCAGACCATAAGTTCCTCCCCTCCGACCCTTACCTCTTGATCTCCATCGACTCCATTGAACCTCCCCACCCTCCTGTAACTTGTCGCAAGTTTCTGGGCTCAAACTTGCAAGTGTTGCTGTTGAAATAACCGTCTATGCTAACCAATGCATTGCATTCGTGTAGAGCTGCGTCTCGCCGACAGCTACTACGAGCTGCACCCGGCACCAGAAGATGACGGTGTAGCTGAGCTCCTGCTTCCAGAAGCCGAAGCTGCCCAAGAAGTCGAGCAGTTCCCTCCCTCCTTGCTCGAAGGCAAGCCTCGGATGCATGGTTTTCTCCTATGTTTTACCAGACTTGCGCATGCCTTCTTTAGCATGCTTGTGCATTTACGTATAGGAGTTGTTTGGAACCCTAGATGCATAACTTAGCTCCCTTGATCTGAACACTAGCTGTTGGACCGAGTAGATGCCTTGCTTAAATAGGAAAACGGTAAAAGCCGAATGATGTCCTGTCACTCGCGAGTTGTAGGAGTTGATGTTTACCCTTCTGTTACAACTATAAGGACGATGGACGGGGCAGGGTTTTGGGTAACTCTTTGGTGGTCGGTTGATCACCCCGTCTGTCTATGAAACTTGCTAAGGCCCGACAGTGGTGGTGTTCCTGATCAAGTGTTTGAAAGTACTAATCTCATACCTAGTATGGGATGGGGAAGCCTAGTACCTGATTGAACTAGGGCGTGGCTTATACCCCTGCTGTCCCTGGAACGAGGTTCCCATGGTGCATCATGTGGGTGCAAGTGCGGTCACGGTACGGCAGAGGCTGGGACTGTGGAGCATTGCATGCCAAGGGAAGTTTGGACCTGACACGCGCCTGGGAATTGATGGGGACGGCCGACACAGGAAGCGGCCCTGGTGGTGCGCGGATGTCGTGAGATTAGGTTCGCCATGCATGGTTAAGAAACTCGAATCGATTCGTCTGCCTCTCACAGTTTGAGACTGCTTGATCGTTATGTCACCCTGAGTAAATAAGGAATCTGATGATGACATGGTTTTGTTAATGATGTATATACCTTTTTGGTTGGTTCTATGCTTGCTTAGAGTAGGATGCAAACTTAGACCAGATAATGTACTAGAACCGGAGCTAAAACTTGCAAGTAGGGATACACCTAGCGCTTTTGGCAAAACAAACCCCTCAGCCAAAAAGCCTTGCATGTCTAGCAAAGGTAGTTTAGCGCGCTCCCTGTCGGTTAAGTCTTGTTGAGCTTAGTAGCTCAGCCTTGTTGTGGCTCTTCTTTTTCAGGTGAAGTTGCTGCCTCTGAGCCTCCTTCTGCTGGCACTTGGCCGCCCCAACTCCCTCCGGGTTGGACGGTTGAGTGGGATCCCTCCTCGGACGGCGAGGAGAGGGATCATTGACGTCCCGGTTGGCCTCACCAGGGATGTCCGACCCCGACGCGTTCGCTTCCGCTAGTTGTTTTACCTTTTTGTTGTTGCTTTCTACTGAACCTTGTAAAACTCTGATGTTTTATAACCAAACTAAATGGTTAAATTGCTTAACTTAGTGGACTTGCTGTATTCTCTGGAACCGCTCACCTTCGTGTGGGTTTGCTATTCGGTCCTGTTCAAGTGGTTAAATCGGATGGAATCCGACGGCACTTCGTGTTTACTCGGATTAGGCATGAGAGTCGCGTGTCATGCGGCTAAATCATGTTTAACCAAGCAAATTCGAAGTGGATCCGCCACATCTCAAAGGCCTTTGACTCCGTCCGATGGGATTACCTACTCGCACTAATGCAACACAGAGGCTTCCCCACGCGGTGGCGGGACTGGATAACTGCATTACTGGCCACATCCACCTCAAAAGTCCTGATCAATGGAATCCCGTCCAACCCAATTGCACACGGACGAGGACTACGACAAGGAGACCCGCTATCCCCCTTCCTCTTCATCCTTGCGATAGATCCGCTGTACCAACTAATACACAAGGCGACGGAAATGGGACTACTCAACAAGCTCGGAGGGCGTACGCCACGCACTAGCATCTCCATGTATGCTGATGACGTGGTCATATTCATAAAACCGACACAGGCAGACATCGCAAACGCAATAAAGCTATTGAACCTTTTCGGAGAGGCAACTAGGCTTAAAAAAACCTACAAAAGACAACTGTGGCTCCCATCAGCTGCGATAATGTAGACCTTGAAGAAATCCTCTCAGAGTGGCCGGTTGCTCGCACAGGCTTCCCAATAAGGTACCTCGGACTACCACTTGCGATAAGGCGCCTAAGGAAATTGGACTATCAGCCCCTAATGGACAAAGCAGCGCAGAAACTCTCCGGATGGCACGGTTGCAACCTCACCCAAGCAGGACGGGTCTGCCTCACCAAAGCGGTGCTTTCCGCGCAGCCATTATACCTGCTAACCGTCAAAAAAGTGCCAACCGAAGTATTAGACGAACTAGACAAAATAAGGAAACGATTCCTCTGTGCTGGAGACAAAACGCTCACAGACGGCAAATGCAAGGTCAATTGGATCAAATCCTGCTTACCAAAAGAAAATGGCGGGTTAGGAGTGCTAAACCTCCACAAGTTCGCTAGAGCATTGAGATTGCGGTGGATTTGGCACAAATGGGAGTCACCGCAAAAAACATGGATTGGAACGGGGATACCATATGACGACTCGAATCATCGCCTGTTCGCGGCTTGCACAACGATCATAGTGGGTAATGGATGCAAAACAAGCTTCTGGCATTCGGCCTGGGGGCAAGGAGCTAGGACAAAGGACATTGCGCCCAACATATATGCCCTATCCAGGGGAAAAATAGAAAACTAGCAGAAGCCTTATGTGACAATAGCTGGGTGGCGGACATAAACATTCACGGAGGACTGACAACGCGGCACCTCCAAAAATTTGTAACACTCTGGCGTCTAACAACAATGGTGCAGCTGCAACCACAACAGGAAGACACAATTCGATGGAAATTCACGTCCAACGGAAAATATTCAGCGGCATCGGCATACAAGGCGCAGTTCCTGGGATCCACTAATGCACCACACTACAAAACAATATGGTACTGCTGGGCACCCCCGAAGTGCAAGTTCTTCGCATGGCTGATCCTCCAAAACCGCGTATGGACTGCCGATCGACTTGCGCGAAGAGGATGGCCTCACTCCCCTGCATGCCCCTTATGCCGTATACAACAGGAACGGCCCACCACTTAGTGGCTGAGTGCAGATACACTAAGCGAATATGGAGCCTAGTGGCCACTTGGACGTCGCAACCAAACATACAACCCTCAGAATGGCCCCCAACCGACAATGCCCGGGAATGGTGGATGAACATGACTACAAGGACCGAAGCTCCTCGGAAGGGAATATGCTCCATGGCGCTGCTGGTTATATGGGAAATCTGGAAGGAGTGGAATAGGCGAATTTTCAACCATCAAGAGATGGCAGCACCCTCACTGCTGGCCAAAATCAAGGAGGAAGCAGGTACATGGATATTAGCAGGGGCAAAGCTTTAGCGAGTTTTTCATCTAGAGAGTAATCGTGTAAGAGTGACAACTTTTGAAACACTTCTGTAATAACCTACTCTATCAATGAAATAGGCACTGTCTCGTGCCCATTCGTTCAAAAAAAAATTGCTATCCGGCTGCCGCAACGGCGCAACTGCAAAACTATACATCTCCCAGTTCCGGCGACGTGCTCGTAGAACTCTACACTTTTTCTCGA
This sequence comes from Setaria viridis, assembly GCF_005286985.2. Taxonomy (NCBI): domain Eukaryota; kingdom Viridiplantae; phylum Streptophyta; class Magnoliopsida; order Poales; family Poaceae; genus Setaria; species Setaria viridis. Next base: position 27,570,556 of record NC_048267.2, on the reverse strand, counting down.
ATCACACGGTAAAGACGCAAACGCTCACGTACATGCACGCACCCCTATAAACACACACAACCTTACCCATATGAGCATCTCAAAAAAACTGAGCCAACAAATCTTCGAGATTGACAAAGTCACCACTAACGCCTCGCTATCAACGGACACGGCGGGCACGGGTTCGAGCCTTTGACTCGACACCGGTGAATAAATCATGTAAATATTTATTATAAAATTTATTTACAACGAGGTGCATATTTCATTGATCCGGTCCAGAACATGCGTACAAATACACTACTGGTACAACAACCTGTGGTCCCAGGGTTCCTTCCTTCACAAATACTCGTACACGTTTGCAGTACATACGAATACATACGTCTACGGCGACCCCACCTCCGGCCGGTCGCTTCACCTCGCCGTGCGCGTCATCCACCCATGCCCATCCTCGCTCATTCACTTGCCGGGGACGAAGTTGGTGGCGTAGGCCCAGGCGTTGTTGTTGACGGGGTCGGCGAGGTGGTCGGCGAGGTTCTCCAGGGGCCCCTTGCCGGTGACGATGGCCTGCACGAAGAACCCGAACATGGAGAACATGGCGAGGCGGCCGTTCTTGAGCTCCTTGACCTTGAGCTCGGCGAAGGCCTCGGGGTCGTCGGCGAGCCCCAGCGGGTCGAAGCTGCCGCCGGGGTAGAGCGGGTCGACGACCTCGCCGAGCGGGCCGCCGGCAATGCGGTACCCCTCGACGGCGCCCATGAGCACGACCTGGCAGGCCCAGATGGCGAGGATGCTCTGCGCATGGATCAGGCTCGGGTTGCCGAGGTAGTCAAGGCCGCCCTCGCTGAAGATCTGGGAACCCGCCTTGAACCAGACGGCCTCGCCGAACTTGACGCCGTTGCGGGCGAGCAGCTCGGGGAAGACGCAGCCGAGCGCGCCGAGCATGGCCCAGCGGGAGTGGATGACCTCCAGCTCGCGGTTCTTGGCGAAGGTCTCGGGGTCGGCCGAGAGCCCGGCGGTGTCCCAGCCGTAGTCACCGGGGAACTCGCCGGTCAGGTAGCTCGGGGGCTCGCCGGAGAGCGGGCCGAGGTACAGGACGCGGTCGGGCCCGTACCACGGGCTGCCGGACGCCGCGGGCTTCGGCTTGGCGCCACCGGTCTTGCGCATCGTGATGCGGCCCTCGCCGAACACGTCCTTGGTGCTGGCCGCCGGCTTGCCGACGAGCGCGCGGGAGGTGAGAGCCATGGTGGCGGCGGCCATCTCGATCAGATCACTCCTCTTGCTGTGATGCTCTGCTCTGTGTTTGTGTTCTGGTGTGATGGTTGTGTCGGAACACAGGCAGCTGCTCTGCTTTTATACATGTGGATTGGATAGGAGGCCATCTTTTGCTGGGCTGGGATTGGCCGGATGGTCCCTGCTGGGATGGCTTGGCAGCTGACGTGGCGCATGGAGGGCCCCAGTGGCCTATCACACAAGAATCCTGGGGAGTTCCATGTAGGAATGGGCAGAACTAATCAGGAACTGCCACTTGCCATTGTGGAAAAGGAGTGGATGAGAAGGAGATAGGCATGGTTTTGTTATCACGTGCTTCTTGCTAATTGCCGAAAGTAATCAATGAAGTGTTGGTGTTGATTGATCTTGATCCCAACGGGTGGCTCTCCGCAGACTTGTACTTTGAAAGCGCAAATGCTTTACGTGTCATCTTTTTAGAATAAGAGCAACAAATAAATTAGATTATATTTTTCAATTATTTAGTTTGCCATTTAGATTGGCATACGACAAGGACGAAGCTACATAGGGGTGCATATGCACCCAGACCAAACTGTAAAATCGATGATTATGATAGAAAAATTGCAATTCCCTATTGTTCGAGTCTATACATCCACAAGGTAGGAGCACCCTCCACTTTAATTTTCTCTAACTTCACTATTTATAAATTAGTTTTGTGGTATTTATGATCAGTAGTGGCGGTCTGATGGAGCTACAACTGGCCAGTCAGCAAAGTTCTTATAACACTTCTCAACACAGTCCATTGCTGCATGGGCCAATTGGCAAAGTTCTTAGGCAACACTTCTCAATAGAGTCCGTTAATACATGGACCGGTCAGTTGCAATGGGGGGGGGGGAGCTAAATAAAGTAGGCTGCTTTTCATCAAAAAAAAAAAGTAGCTGCTAACTGGGTTAACTCTTCGTGCAAGCTGTCCGGTCCAGCCCAACCCGTCTTTCTATCACGGTCTGAATTCCAGAAGGTCCATAGAGATGATGGGCCGCAAAGTTGCCTTCTTTTTTTCAGGGCGCAAAGTTTATTTTTACTAAGCTTCTCTTATGACTGCCAAAAAGAAAAGGTATAATAATGAAACTTCTCCTTCCGTCTATGTCTCGGCACCAATTAGGTTATGTTGATAGCTAATTTTTACCACATTTTTGAGTTACCGTCAGTTTGGCCATTTCAATATACAAAGACTATAAGTAGCCCCTGCACTCACGCTAGAGAAGAACTCTGCTGCTTTCTTATTGCAGTTGGAAACAGGTAAAAAAACATGGGCAAGGTCAAAACAGTAATGACCTAGACTCTCATTCCTAATCCTTTACGTCAAACGGTGGAAAATTTCCTCTTAAACTCTCAGCCTTAACTCCTAACTCATGCCACACAACAAAGTTAATACTAAAATCAAACTCACATTCTAATTTTCTCACCAACTTCTGTCTCTAATTTTATACCGCTTCCATTCCATAGCATGTCAAACGCATCGTTGAAGGGATGTTATATGACCATATACGTGAGAAATGAAGGACAAAGTCCCAACTAAAATTGTGAACAGATTCCTTCCTACTTACGTGGTAATGGGACAAACGTACGTTTACGAATAATCATGTCCTAATTTATTACCCTTCTTTTTCTAAAAAGAACGGCAGATCTTATAGTATCAAACTCATGTGCAAGTGCATAATTTCAACACAGCTTCCCTCACCTTTGCTCCTTTTTTCTGCTTCCGGCGAAGTTGTCGTCACCTTTTTTCCAGTAGCGGTAGCGCACGCGGCTAGCAACCGCAAGCTATAACTTGGGAGATGCTCGCACTAAACATGAGCCACGGAGGCACGGAGACGTATGCAAATGCAACGACAATCATTCATACATGATCATTGCTCCTTTTGCCTCCATCTGTAGAAATGTACTCCAAAGCAGGAGATACTACAATATATGCATGCACGTCTTTTGTTTAATATTCCAAATTCTGGATCAAAATTTAATATTCCAAATAATTGTACCATTGACACCTTAACTATTTTTTTAATCAAAAGATAAGCTTGGAGGGTTCTTTGCTTTTGATATCCTACTACTTTATATCTTGTCAACGAGACACGCAGCTACGTGACAACAAAAATAACAAAAGGGAGCGTGGAGATTTGTATGGTGTTGTGCTATATGCTATCTTACCGGCCACTCTTCCAGAGCTAGCACACAGTTCCTTCACGAGCTCAGCCTACCTTGACGTCCACCCACCCATCAATCTATCAATCCCCATTATTCTTGTGAACCAAAAGTCGAAGAAGACATTGCATGGCAACCATACACATGTTATTATAGCCTGCAATTATCCGATAAGCACAGATCAACTCGTGGATTCTTGGCTTTTCCGGGTTTGCTTTCCGGCCGTCAGAACGCAGAAGGATCCATGGACGGTTTGGTGTGCCTGGAGACGGACGGAAAGCAGTGAACGGCTCGGCTGCGAGATCAAGATGGCTGTCGCCTGCCGGCAAGGCGCACAAGTGCGGGTGACGCGTGATGCAACTAGCAGGCCTGCAATGCTCAAGAACAAGATGCCACTACTCCCAGTCTCCCACCCTCCCAGCAATCATTGCTCTTCCACGGAGTGGTGCGACGATTTGTTACTCTCCGCCATCATTGATTCATCGTTACCAGTTGTTACTGATACGAGTCTTGCTCGGTGGTAGCATTTGTGTCAAGCCCTGATACGTTGTGATACCACACGGCACAATGTGCGTTTACAATCTGTGAAAACACAGTTTTTTTTTTCAGGTAGTAGGAATTTTCAGAGAGAAAAGCTAAGAATTTGCTCTAATTTTAATTGTAATATAGCCCGTGTGTACATGGAACTGGATCGTATGCTATAATAAATGTAAAAAAACAAAAGGAAATAAGAATCATGGCGGCGGGAGGACTTGAGTAGCTGTTACGAATTTGGGCAACAACGGTCGCTTGCATGCGTAAGCGTAATGGAGATACATTTGGTCGAGAAATGGATATGCATGAAACGGCAGCAGGAAGGGGAAGGCAACGATAGAGATCTCGATCAGGAGTTGACAGAGGAAGAGAAGAAATTCTTTAGATGGCGAACCAACCGGATCAAGAAAACATCGAAGCTAAGGTTCTGGAGATTACAATTGAGATTCGATGGCAGATGTGTCACCAAAACAATGAACCATGGTTCTAGCTTTTAGCTAGCTGGGGATGCCCCTCATCAGATGTGGCTGGATCATTCCTCGGAATTTTGTAACAGGTTGTTTTGTTTGGCAAGCAATTTAGCTGTGCCTGTGATTTTCTAATAAAGTTAAATCTAATTCCAATTCCATAAAAGATCTGAAAAAAAAGGAAAAAGAAAGAAAAGAGCAAACACAAGGCAACAGCGGAAAGTTACGGCGCAAAATTGGAGACGCAAAACCAAAAGGCGTCACATGTGGCGATGGCGACGACGCGCAAACCCCAACAAGTCAGCGACGCGCCAGATGGCTGGCTGGCTGGCTATATAAACCAGACGAGATGACCCTGGAGACAGCGCCACCCAACCGGCCGCCCACGGCGCGAAGTAGAAGACGCGTCCCACCGGAGAACCGGGAGAGCTTGTCCTCCATTCACCATCCGTCCATCCGCCGCCCACCGCCGATGGCGTCCGCGCCTGCCCCCGGCGTGGTGGTGGTGTTTGACTTCGACCGCACCATCATCGACTGGGACAGCGACGACTGGGTCGTCACCAAGCTCGGCACCGCCGACGCCTTCCAGCGCCTGCGCCCCACCATGCGCTGGAACCCTCTCATGGTAACGCCCAAGAGACGTCTCCTGACTTCATCATCTGATAATCTCCGCATCGATCGGGCAAACGAATGATGATGCCCGCTGCCTCTGCTTGCTCTGCTTCTCCTTCTGCACTTTCTCCAGGACAGGATGATGGCGGAGCTGCACGCGCGGGGGAAGACGGTGGAAGACATCCGCGACTGCCTCAGGAGCGCGCCGCTCGACGCGCACGTCATCTCCGCGATCAAGACGGCGGCGTCGTTAGGGTACGCCGCCCTGCCGCCCCATGCGGCCATGCCCATGAGTTCTTGGTTTGACTGTAGCATTTGCATTTGGGATTGATCGATCTTTGGCGATGCTGCTCCGGCTGCAGGTGTGACCTGAAGGTGGTCAGCGACGCCAACACCTTCTTCATCGAGACCGTCCTGGCGCACCACGGCGTGCTCGGCTGCTTCTCCGAGATCAGCACCAACCCGGCGCGCATCGACGCCGACGGCAGGCTCAGGATCTCGCCGTTCCACGACTCTGCGAGCACGCCACATGGGTGCAGCCTCTGCCCTGACAACATGTGCAAGGTATGGACAGTAGGACGGTGGATCAGTTCTGGTATTCAATGTCAGATTTCCAATCCTTCACTCACCGCACGTGGCCAGTGGCGGGTGCAGACAAAAGAAAGAAGCAAGATCTATCCAAAAATGAATCGCTACGATATTATTTACTGTAAGATAATGATGCGCTCTGCAATCTGAATCTCTGAATTTTAGGCAGAATATTTGCTCGACAACTTAGTAATTTTCTTTCTCCTAAAACCTCTGTATATTCTCCATATCAAGATGTGTAAACAACAATAATCAATGATGTTCAGTGTAAACTAAGAGATTGCTTACCATATGCAGGGCAAGATAATCGAGAAGATCCAGGCAATAGCCAGCACCAAGGACCAGCATTTCATATACATTGGTGATGGGAAGGGAGATTACTGCCCCTCCCTCAAGCTGGGTGAAGGGGACTATGTTATGCCAAAGGAGAACTACCCCCTGTGGAACCTCATCTGTAGCAACAAGCACCTTCTCAAGGCTGAAGTTCATCCATGGAATAGCGGCGAGGAACTGGAAAAGATTCTACTTGAGTTGGTCAACAGGATGATCACCCCACCTGCACAAGTGTCCCCATTTGACTGCAGCAAATGCGAGATGAGCAAACCAACATCCACTGAAGTAGGCCACCATCAGGCCCTCCGTGTGCCGCACTGATCAGTGATTGATTCTTAGTTTGCAAGTAGAGGCCTGAGTGCCTGATCATTTCTGTATGCCTCCATTGATAGAAGTCCTCAAGTCTTGATAGAAGTCCTCAGTCTGCATTCAAAATGCAGCGATTTAGTAGATGGATAATCTGTGTGCCATCACTCAATAAACTGTAGCATGATATCAAAAAATATTAATCAACACCGCATTGCTAGTGAAGCAGGGAACTATGTATCCAAGTTTCCAGAGCTGAAATTCAGTATGTTAAGCTTCTAGAATAAATCTGGTAAAATAGTGAAGAGAGTAACAAGGACTATATATGCTACAAATAGGAAGTTCAGGAGTTTACCCTTACTGTTTCTGTTCATCGGTACGCAGAATTACAAATATGTTGAACTTGCTTCTGGTCTGATCTTGTCTGTGTGGACACTATTAAGAGCCCACTAGTAGCATTTTAGATTGCAGGAATAAAAGGAATGGCTGAACTGGTGGAAACACATCAATAATACAACCACTAATTTTAATCCAGCTACGCCTTCGTTCCTTCTTTGTTCCCATGACCTAGCAGTTTTAGCAAGCTCCTGTAGTTTTCCTCCATATGGATGCATCTGGGATCAATGGCATCTGAGATTTGGCCTCATGAAGTTCTCCAGCCTTCACCAGAATATCAACCATAAAAGCAGAGTTCCGTTGTAACGGTAATCTGTAGACACTACTATTAGTCAACTGTATAAAGTAGTTCCTCGTTTCATCAAATAGCCTGCAGAACTACAAGCTGACAGAAAACCTAGAAATTAGATCATATTGGGCCTCTTCCTGCCATCTATCAACTGTTGGAAAGTTTCCAGTGCCTTGCATGCATGACCACGGTTAGAACTTAGAAGTTAGAGCAACCACAGTCCACAGATGGTCACATTCCATGCAACTTCATCATATGTTGACTCATAGAAATAGCATCTCGGCATCTGTTACGTTCTCACACTTCCCATGTCAACTAGAGCATTGGAATATTCAAATTCTTCCAAACGATTTTGATTGCCTATTAATATAGTTGGAGCATGCAGCCTAAGGATGCCAATAGCCAAATCAGAGCAACACTTCAGGAGATTACTGGTGTGATGAGGCCTTTTGTTTCCTTGCAACATTGAACGGAAGCATTCTATTACCTCGTACATTCATCAACTCTAACATACCCTGAAAGTATCACTGTCCATGAAAACACGTCTGTTTCTTTCGGTCCATCAAATACCAATAGTTGACTTTCAGGCACCCAGATTGTGCATGAATGTCAACAAGCATTCTCAAAAACTAAAGTATCTCTTTGCAATCCACTTTTCAGAACACATACATGAACCTTGTCTCTGCATCTTAAATCCATCAAGCTAGTACAACTAAAAATGCCTAAATAATTGTATTTGTATCTGTTAGTTGAAAAAACTTTAGAAATCACCTGCTTGAAACTCTTCAAACCTTCCTCACAGTACCTTCCAATATAAAATCCTGAGATAAGTGTGTTCCAAGAAAATGTCAATCTGCAACTATGCATAAGGTCAAGAGTGCTGCACCTAGAACAACATCAACTTTCACATCAAAGCAACTATTCACAAGAGCATCACTTCAGCACCTCTCCTGATCACCAAAGCAGGAAGAACCTGAGTTTCATGCAACCCTATGGTCTTCATAATAGTAGGTAATTAGTAATTGCTTATCTCATCGCCAGATTCGACATGCTTCTTGAAAACGAGCACGAGCATGCTCTATTGACCGTCCCTTTCCAGCATGACTCTGACCATGCTGTGTTCCAATCAAGCAGTTAATTCCCAACAGCATCACTTCCCAGCCCCGCTGAGCAGGGAATTCCATGAGACATCAGTTCGCATGGGCAAGGCACCCCACGTCCCCTTCCCCATTCCCCACAGGTCACGCAAGCCTTGACCAAGGAGGAACGAACACGCGACACGAGCCATGCGAAATCCTGCTGCAGATATACCACATGAGCATGCACCTGCCTCGTAAAGTCTCAGGCCAAGCACCACCGTACAGACCTCGATTGCCGTTGCAGGCGCAAACCCGTTGGGTCATGCATGTGTGCCTTTCTTTCCTGTGCGGCACTCCATCGAACGGCCTCCAGGCATCGTCCAGGCGGCCGCAGTGGCAGCAGATGTCGAGCAGTGAGTCGTGTCAGGCTGTGCAGCGGCCCTGATGGAAGTGGCGGAGCGCGCGGCGGGTAGCGCAGACCTGCTGCGCCCGCGGGGCCCAGAAAGCCGGAGCTCCTACGCGTGGGCGTGGGCGCGGGCGTGGGAATCGGCGCTCCGGCGTGCATCGGCGTGGGTCGATGGGGAGGAGTCCACTGAGAGGAAGCAGCGGGCGTTGAGGGAGGCCGGCGGCGGTGGCGGGAAGTGGATTGTGGACAAGGAGCGAGAGACGGAGAGAGGGAGGGGAACGGAGAAGCCATGGATTTGGTCGCTGCAAACACGGAAACGACAACGATGCGCCAGACTACCAGGCAGAGAGGCAGAGACACCACCAGAGCTGAGAGCCCGTAAAAAATGCGCGTCCACAGAGAAAGGGCCCTTCGAAGGGAACGCCTCTGCTGCTAGGAGACGTAAACGAAGAAATCCGGTTCCACCAGCAGCGAGCCTACGGTACTCGCTCAGTTGCTCTCAGTTTTGCACACGAAACAACGACCGTACGCAAATTGACCCAGCTAGTGTACATGTCGCGAACAAAGGGGATGAACTTCAAACTGGCTCATTCGGATTTCGCATTACACAGCACATAAAGCCACGATATACAGGAAAGCATCAAGATTCCATTAGTTCCAACTGGTTCCGTGGGATAACATTAATTTACTCATCTAATACAGAAGTACTTGAAGCAAATCTACATTTTGAAGTCTCTATAGCTTATAGCCTTACAGCAAAGAACACGATATAGCATATAGCACACATCATGCGCCATGTCAAGTACTCAGGTCAGCTAACAGTTACTACTATATATCCGAAAGCCTATCCGGAGACGGACCCTCTGTTGCTGATTATTATCCTAGAAACCCCGACTCCCGCCCATCATGACCAAGCAGGAAACTAAACAGGGTACTGCACGACATCATTAAGAAGCGGCATCCGAAACAACATGGTCCAGGCTCTGAAGAGGCACTTGTCCAAGAAACTCTCTAAAGCAACTCTCCCAAGTAAGCATTAGCAGGTGATCTCATTTCATCATCAGTCTGATTCTTCCATCTCATCATCGGACTGTGGGTTCTCCACTTCACTACCACTGCTCATGCCGTTGTTTGCTGACAGGAAGTAGTCTTTAACCGAGCCGTCTTCTACCTTGTACTTCACAAACTTCACAGCTGCTGCATCTTCATTTCCGCAGCCCTTCCTCTTTCGTATGCCATTAGTCTCCACCTTCATTGACTGAGCAGCAGCCATAAACGCATTACCTGTGGTCTCCATCTCCACAGCATCTTCATCCTCACTGCCTTTGGTGGTGTCCATAACCTCCTCACCACTCTGCTTATCAATGAAGAAAAGGTCCGCGCCTGAATGAATCATCCTGTTCCCAAAGCCATTCTTGACTTCATCATAAATAAGCCTCCCCTTAATCCAAGAACTGTTATCTCCAAACACTTTGAGCCCCTTATCTTCAAGGTCAACAAGCCACTCTGCAAAAAGAAATTATACAGTTCAGTTCTACTTGAGTAATCACCTCACAAGACTTGATAATTGAAAATCAATGAGGTCATCTCATATCTGCACATACTGAGAAGAGCTTGGGGAGTATTGGCAATTGGTTTGCTGACTGCACCAAATCCAGCTTTACAAGTAGCCCACTTGATGAGGTAATTGGGAACATTCGAGATTGAGAAGGCGTTGACAAACGACATTGCTCTCCCTTGATCACCTTTCCTCCTATCAGAAGAAATGAAATGAGAAGATGTTTCCAACACCTGCTAATTTTTGGTTATAGTAACTCTTTATCACCTGGCATCATTAACCGCATCAAGAGTGATAATCAATCTTGACAAATATATAGGCAAGAGGTCAGCTTGATCAACTCCAGAAACATTGTTAATGAAAGAATAATCCACCAAGATCAGAGCATCATAAATGGCATCTCTCACCAAGATTTCATCATCAGCACTCTGAGTAACCAGAAAGCAAGTGCAACACAAATTAGATGACTCAAGAAACCTGATAGGGCAACTGACAACAAACTTTTTTTCTCGAACACGCAGGAGAACTGCGTATTATTGTATTAATAGAACTGACACCAAACTCACTGTCAATACAGGTAGAATCCCTAGTCTGCTATCTGAATGATACTTTTAGATTCTAAACAGTAAAAAAAAGTAATCAACTACTCAGGGAACCTATATAATAGAGTACAAAAATTCAACCAGTCTGACAACATTATGCAAAAGATAACTCACAGTGACCAAATTCAAGTAGAGAACTAACATGGCTTGTGATAATGAACACTACAACCAAGGATAATTGGGCGTACAAACCCTAGTTTGCCAGGTACACACAAAGTAGCATAATAATGAACTGAAACAAAAGGGCATACTAAGATGAACCGCAGATCAGACTTCAACCTGTGCAGATCACAAAGATGAGATACAACTCCATCCCAAGTCACGCTCCATGCGATGTTGAGAGCAAAATGTTATACTAACACCAGCTTTTGTGAAACATAATACTCATATACTGTTCTGCTCTCCTCTTTAGTTTCCACAAATTAAGAAAGACCCCTGAGTCCAAGCACAATTGAAGTACAAGGCAACAAGTTGCAGAGTTCTTATCTGACAAAGGTAATCCACTAGTTTACAGAACCAGTAATGAAAAAGCATGATAATGACTCATGTTTCTTAATTCATGAAATGAGTTTACTAAGCTATTTGCATTGTTTCTTATGGTCCATACAACTACCACATATGTATTGTTGAATGCTTAATTAGTACTTATAACTTTCTTAATAAGTAGCCAAATCATGATAATACTAGCTTGCTAAGACATCAGCTACAAACATAACATCCTCAATTGTTCATTAGTCATTAGTAAAGAAAAACTTACCAGTAGTGAGTAAACAGGCAGCGGAGAGTTCAAGAGCATGTTCAGCAGGACCCCTATTAGATCCATGAGCAAGGACACCAACATAATGTTAAGTCACTACAGCTGATTATAAAAGGAGCAATAAGAACATAGTCATCATCCACTCACCGAAGAAATGCTGGTTCTGGAAGACCGGGATGGAGCTGACTGCCCACATCTTGAGCTCCTTCTGCAGCTCAGCACGAGGTACCCCTGTTCCATTCTGCACCTTGAGGCAGAGCCTGAGCAGGAACGCCTCAGCCACCACCACCCCAGCAAGGTACTCAACGCTGCAGCCTTCCTTCATGAGCTCTCGCCTGGCCTCCTCTCCAGCGAGTGGGAACAGCACCTGGAACGGGCATCTGTCCATCGAGTGGCGCACGCTCCACACCTTGACGAGCTCCCCAAAGGCAGGCAGCAGTCTCCCTGCGTCGGCGCTGGCCCCATCAGCGGAGGCGGCGGGGCGGCTGCTGCAGATGCTGATGTAGCTGAGCACGGCCTCGACGAGGGCCTCGGTCTCCCTGCGCGTCTTGTCGGAGTGGAAGAGCTCGGAGATGACGGGGGCCAGCAGCGCGAGCGGCTTGGCGGCACCGGGCGAGGAGGCGGTGAAGGCGGAGAGGAGCTGGAGCAGGGAGCGGAGGTCGCCGGGGCTGTCGTGGAAGGAGAGCGCGGAGAAGAACCAGATGGCCTCGAGCGGCGGGTCCGGGTAGCCGCTGAGGACCCGGGAGAAGACGCGGTGGAAGTTGGTGAGGTCGGCGGCGCCGGGGGCCGGGGCGGCGGAGACGGCGGCAAGGAAGCCCGAGGCGGAGTCGCGGAGGAGGGACTCGAGGCTGTTGAAGCAGAGGGCGGCTCCCATGGAGGGGAAGTCCACCACGAGGGGGCCGGCGGCCATGGCGCGGCGGGGGGCGAGGCGAATTGGTTCAAATCGGGGGCGGGAGTGACGAAACCCTAACCCTAGGTTCGAGAGAAGTGGGGGTTTCGGGGAGGCCGAGGGGAGGGGAGGGGTTTGGGTTCAAAATGGTCGAGGGTGGGGGCTTGGGAGTTGCGGCCGTGGTGGTTTTTGAAGACGGGAGGGGGCGGGCGGGGTGACACTGACTGATGGAGCCCTGTGGTCAGTGAGTGAAGAGGAGCTGTGGGAGATGGCTGGTTCGGTTGGGTTGGGCTTCAGATGGGTTTTAGGCCTAGTTTAAAATGGGCTAAATCTATCACACTGAATTGGGCGATACTGGTTGGGTTGTGCCTGTGTCGGGTTCAAGCCTGATTGGGTTGCCTTTCCTACCGAGCCAGTCTCGAGAACGAGGCCCCATGTGGAGGCCCTGCGTATGCAGCACCAGCTAGTTTGGTTGCATGGTTTGCTCGGAGATGGTGATTGGGTGTACAGATACAGACCAAGTTTAACCGTGTGTTTGGTTCTGGGGTCGAAGTGGGTTGGGTTGGAGCCGACCCACTTCGACCCATATTTGGTTGGAGAAGAAGTGGGTTGGGTTCATCCCATATGGGGAATATTCCCCCAATATCTGGGTTCATCCGGTCCTCCCAAAATGAAGGGGCCGTCTTGACCTAGTTGGATGGCGTCGCGCTCCGTTTCTCGCGCTCGCCCGACGCCGCCACTGTCCGCCCGTCCCCGCCGCCGCCTGCCCACCGCTGGCCTACCCTCCGTCCGCCCGGCGCCCTCTCGCAGCCGCCTGCCCCATGGCCGGCGGCGCAGCTCCTCCGCGGCTGCCCCATGACACAGGACACTCTCAAGAGGAAGCTTTTCCCGTTCTCTCTCTCAGGGGGAGAGAGAAAGTGGTACCTTCGCCTAGAGGAGAGTGTGATCGATAATTGGGAAGAGCTGAGGGCAAGATTTAGCTTCTCCCTCTTTCCTCTATCTCGCATCGCTTCTTTGTGAGTTAAGGTCCTCCGCTTCAAGCAGCAAGAGCAGGAATCGCTAGGCGCAGCATGGGTTCGTTTCTCTGCTCTTACGCATATGTGCCCAGTCTTGTCCATACCTGAGCATGTGTTGCTTCAACACTTTCGGTTAGGATTATCCATGGACGCTGGCCTGCAGCTTGACGCCCTCTCCGAAGGCTCGTTCTTGCTTAAGGATTTGATGGAAGGGAAGGAAATCCTAGAGCGCATCCGAGAGACTACTCCCCCAGTCGATCTGCAGAATGATGCCCCGTTAGGAGGAGAGCGCATCGAGCAACCAAGGTCTTTCATCAGCAGAGTTCGAGCTTTCATCTCGACTATATCTAAAATTCTGTTGAACATACCTCTCTCTTGAACAGCAGGAATCTTGGGGAAAGAGCACCTCGTGCGAATCCTACCCCCAGATTCCCTTACCATGCTTTCTTCTGAATTCTCCTCGAGACATGTGAGGAAGGAGTAGTTGGAAGAAGAGGATCATTCTTAATGACTCATCTATTTCAACCACAACTTCTTGGAAGAGGTACTGTAGAAAGCCCATCATGTTCCCGTGTCATGGTAACATATATCCAAAGTATTTCGTATACACTAAGGAATATGCCTCAACATTGACCAACATATCGTAGTCTATAAGGGTTTATCCTTTTTGGTCAAGGGATCATAGGGACCGTACCAATTGAATTGAGTGAAACAAACTCACATCCTTATCCTCGATTTCCGATCAACACCAATCAAATCAAGTGATTCAAAACTCATATCTTATTCCTTGACTTTGATTGATGCCTAATAGAAGTTATATCCACCATTTCATATCAAATGAACTTCTATTGGAAGCTTAGGCTGGACTGCTTTGCCACTCATCTTTGATGAAGCGCGAGGCTTTCTACCTAAGGAGGAGACGAGTTGAAAGAAACTCGTTTCCCTCGTCATCCGAACTCGGAGTTGTCCCTCTGGCCCATAGAGTTACATATTCTCTTTCACTATGGGGCCATGGAAAACCTTGAGTTGTCCCATTCGAAGATCGAGCCACCCACTCCATGAGCATGAGGATTCATCCTAATTCATCAGAAGAATCATGCTCACTCTTCATATCTTCGAGATCCATCGTCCGTTGCGCTAAGGCACTACGAGTCGTACGATCGTTCTTAAGGTTTTCCTTCATAGATGACCTTGAGTATGGTTGTATATGGTTATGCTTTATCATAATATCTATGCAGGGCTCATAGTTGTATTTGTGCACTAACCTTGCAACCAAGACTTTATTGATCATCTCGCATGGCAGAGCAAGGAGGAGGTACATGTGGTTGAGCATGGGATCGTCGTAAGATGCCCGGGATCATAAGCTTCCTTGATTTGAATGGGTTACTTTATAAGGGGGTTTTATCCTTCGGGTATTCTTGGGACACTAACCTTTTAGGTTGCGAGAGGCTACATCAAGGACGAAGAGAAGCGAGGGAGGAAATGCATCGAGAGAACGACATCACCATCATGAGCACAATGCACATCATCAATGCATCATCACACGGGGCAATCATACCCCGTGATGACCAAGGTATGTCGCCAAGGTAAGTCCACCACCACGACCTTTATAGAAATATGTGTGGGCTCAGATAAGTAAAGTTAAGACAAGGTCAATGTCATTGACCCTAGCTCTATCCTAGCTTTTACCAAAGTCCCGGCACATATAGTGGTTGGGCCCACTCTCTCTACTTTCCCCAGCCTTCGCGCACATGCTCCGCCAACGTCTCTTGACTCGTCCCTCAGTGTCCCGTTGGATTTGAGCATCACAGGAGAGGAGATCTCTCTTTAAAACCTCATCCTCCTCCTCTCCTTCCTCACTCCACTCTCA
Organism: Setaria viridis; assembly: GCF_005286985.2. Lineage (NCBI taxonomy): Eukaryota > Viridiplantae > Streptophyta > Magnoliopsida > Poales > Poaceae > Setaria > Setaria viridis. Next base: position 27,555,449 of record NC_048267.2, on the reverse strand, counting down.
TCTCCATCAAACCCACCTAGATCCACACCAGCAGCACCCTACTCACCACCATGGTTGGCAAAGGCCTCGTTCCCTTCATCCAGCCGGGCATGACCTTTGATCTCGACAAGGAGATTACTCGACAAATTCCATCATCCCCGTCGGCGATTTGTCGATGTAGGCTGTATAGGCAGTCGACATCGAGCCCCTGGCCGTCCTACCGCCTGAGGGGAGAAGCGGGAGCGCGAGAGGCGCCACTAGGGGTTCGGCCGAACCCCCAATTCGATCGAACCAGGCCGGCACCGCCTCGGCCTCCCGCTCGACTGCACGCTCACCCTCGCCAAGGAAGACCCCAAAATCAAGGGTGCGCGTGTCAAGCCCCTACAGAAGGCCGACAACGGGTGATCTTCACCCCAAGGAGCCGGCGAAGGCCTAGCCACCCCACGGGATTGACATCCCAGGGCCATTGAAGATCGGAGGACGCAACAGCAGTAGCAGGTCAGCATCCTACTCATCGGACCGGCCTCCCACTTTGAGGTGTTTGGGGTGCGAACCCCGAATGGCAAAAGCGGGAAGGGAATCAAGCCGGCTCTCAATCCTATGGAGAACCCCGAATGGCAAAAGCGGGAAGGGAATCAAGCCGGCTCTCAATCCTATGGAGAAGGAGCTGGTCGGGTTCTTCAGTTTGTCTCCGGGAGGCAGCAAGGTCAGGCGACATCTCTTGCCGCCACCAACCAAAAGGCCGGGGGCCCAATTTCAGGTTAGTGATGAGAAATCTCCAAGGCCCCCTCGGTTAAGTAGCTAACCTCCATGATTGTAGTGTTAACGCAAAAACTGGACTTCAGGCTTCTGTGTTGAACAACACGGAGGACCTAGGAGATCTGCTTAACTCCAGTGCAGGCTCCAAATCGGCTCACGAGTGGTGCAAGGTGTGCCGGTCAATTTGACCTAAAAATTGACAAGGTGGACATTAAATTTCTGAGCCGATCAGCGGCGAAGCCTTTTGAACTCATGGGTAGGCGTTCTTGGATTAAACACCATGACAGATAGATATGCAATGTAATTATGCGGTGTAAATAAACAAAGCATTAATGGCATGTGCCATCGGCTATAAGAGTCGACGGGCTAAGATAAAGCAATGTAAAGCAATAGCCATAAAAGGGAGCCTTTGCTCTCCATGCACACATCTGATAAACTAATAGATCTAGTCAATGTCTTGATAAGTCTATTAAACTTAGACAAGGTAACACGAATGAGAGGGCATTGACATCAATCTATTAATCTAAAAGATTAGAACACAGTAAACATGGACCTTTTGCCTACCGCTTACAAGCTGATTAAGCTGACAAATCTAATCAATGTCATGACCGTGTATTGAACTTAGACAAGGCAACACAGTGAGGGACCATTAACTTTGACCCATTAACTTAATCAAATAAGCTCACGGCATCAAGACCTCGTACGTGCCCCTATCGGCTCAATGATATCATCATGCTTCTGTGAGATATGGATGGTACCCAGTCGATGCATCGGCTCTCACTAGTAGCGTGCTAATGTCAATGGCTCGACGGTTAGCAATACGAGGGGCTGGGGTAAAGATCTATCGGACCTAGCATATGTAAAACATTAAAAGCATGCAAGATCTAACCAGCCGATACGATCAGATAACTGGTGAACGTTTAGAGAAGACTAGGGAGCCGATGAGGATTTCCTAACCAGATCTAAGCTGTTTGATAACTGTGAGTGCTTAGGAACAACCAGGGAGCTAATAAAGACAACCTAGATGAATCTAAGAAAACTTGATAATTGTGAGCAACGTCGAAGACAAGCAGAATATTGGACAAAGCCTAGAAAGTTCTACTTGTAATCTAAGATAACTCGATAACTAGCCACACAACCGAATATCAGAATATAAGACTTAACTTAGAAAGTTCTGATAGAGGCCGTAATGATAGGGTGACGATACTTACAAGCTCGCCTGAGATTGAAACCAATGCAGCCGTGCGCGTAGGTAGGAACTCGTTGAATCTATGTTACTCCTACTCCTAAGGTTTTGGTGGCATGGCGTTGAAAGGTTGTATTGATTAATGATTGATTATTCCAAGACTCACAGGTTTATATTTATACCTTTGAGCAAGCTAAAATTCTAGTCGATTATGATACAAACTATGAATAAAACTACTAAAGATACACATCCACACTTTCCCCTATTTGGTGGAGTCGATTTCACTTCGAATTGGTCTTCCTCTGGTCTTCCATTGGCTTCTGGAACCCAAGCCATCTGTGGCTAGTCTTTGTCAACGCAGGTCATCAATAGGTTTGCTCTTTCTTCTCCATCGGCTATCAGAACTTTATCCACAACAGTTGACTCGGGTCAAAAACTGTGTCAACACGCAGACTCGCTTAGAAATAAGAGGCTTAGTGATGCTTTAGCAGAGAGGAAACTAGAAGCGGAAGAGCTTAGGGATGACTTCCATACCCTTTGTTGTGGTCTTTGCGCTAAGATGAAGCGCTTATATAAGACCATGGGGCACGAGGATCTCTACGATGCAGCTCAGTAGACGTGTCCCTAGTATCTTTTCCCTTTAGGTGCTTTAATTTTATTTTCCATTTAGAATTGTAAGCGCCTCCATTTTGATTTCAATAAAGTTTAGACTCACCGATCATCCAACTCGGTAGAGTCCTT